>NW_028274861.1:0-636828 GCF_037043125.1 Eumetopias jubatus | reverse complement strand
AACGAGACTTCAGGAATGCTGTATTTGGATAACTGTTACTAATATTAACAAATCGTAGTGTTTGAAAGCCTCATCAGGAAAAGATCAACAAGAGAAACAAGCCTACAATAACGTGGTTCAGCGGCATGCCGACAGGACCCAGGGTGGCTCTAGGGGTTATGGCCCCACATACCCCGCCTTTGCTGCACTTGTGTGACTGCACACTTTCATATTGCAGCTGCTCACCATGAAAAGTTGTGTTTCTTCATCAGCATTGTGAATGTAAATAAACTTACAATTTCAGGAAAGCAATAAAGAGGCAAAATGCTAAATGGTTAAAAAGCAATCCTAATGATAACATCTGGGACATAATGCTCTATCAGAGTATGCAGCAAATATCTACACCAGAAAACCTGGATTTAGTCCCTAAGTTCCTTTTAAGTATGAATTTGATTATAAAGCAGGTGTTCTAAATAGGAACAGGAGCGTATTTGTTATTTAAATACTTTGTATCACTAAAAAGCCTTAGTTTTACATAAAGTTCTGAATGAGGAGGGCTTACTAATCATTTGTCGAAAACTACTCGATAGTATTTTATCATTTCTGAGCAGTATAGTTAAATTCTTTATAACCAAAGTCTTAACAAAGAAGTACAGGGGCACCTGGGTGGCTCAGTTGGTTCAGCGTCTGACTCTTGATTTCGGCTCAGGTGGTGATCTCAGAGTCCTGGGATCCAGCCCCGAGGAGGGCTCCACGCTCAGCAGGGAGTCTGCTTAGGATCCTCTCTCTCCTTCTCCCTCAGCTCCCCCACCTAGTGCCCGCTCCCTCTGTCTCTCTAAATAAGTAAATAAATCTTAAAAAACAAAAGAAGTATAGTTTATTCAAGAAGCCAATATTTTCATAATTGTCTTTGTTTTTTGAAATCCTTGTTTCCTTACTCCGAGGCTATAAAAACTTAGAAATTTGTGGAAGTTGTGATGCCTTTCGATCACAATGTTTCCATCTTTTATGAGCTCACAAAACTGAGTACTTACCATCATCGGATAATCCTGAAGCCTTTTTTGGTGGAAGCCATTTTGGACAGGTGAGAAATGGGATGTGGAATATCTAGTAGAACCGAGAGTAAGGAGTAAGACCAGTTTTAAAACTTGGGACAGGAACTGAAGGAAGGTGGAGTGTGGGTGACGATGGTATGAGTGGAGACTGGGAAGGGGGGTAATGAGGTTTTCCTGTTGCTTTGAGATTCCCAGAGTCATGTCTTCTTCCCAAGAGGGCTGTGGTGGGTCTGAGTGGTACAGACCCACAGTGCAACTGTGCACACGGGGGCCTTCCTCAGGATCAGGAACAGGTTGTGTGCACGGTGTGGGTTCAGAAGCAGACTTTCCTGGGGGTAAATTCCAAGCCAGGCCAGCTAGAAGGGAAGGCCACATGGGCTCCTTACTGTGTCCTGGGAAGGCCTACTGTGCAGCGCGTTCGGCCCCTACGTTGGCTCCTCCTCGTTAGAGAAGCTGGTCCTCGGTGGGGACATGGACTAGCCAGCACTTGGCAGGCCGTGCAGGGTGCTTGTCCTGGGGGCTGAGGTCTCGGTGGGTTTGGAGGCCCGCTGGCTCCTTGTGCAGGGCGCCTCCAGCTTGCTGCCCGGGCCCCAAGCCTGTTCCCCGGAGAGCTGGCCCCACGCTGGCCACCATGACCGTGTCAGACCTCTGGCATAGCGCCCAGCACGTGTGCTGAATGATTAGATAGTTTTACTAAGGAGCTGATTGTCTTTTTTCCCCTCCATAGTTAATTTTTTCTAAGCGACAATTTTTTTAAAAATATTCCTCAGAAACAAATCTTAAAACATCTGGTTTCAACTTAATTGTCTTCTCATACATCTGAAAATATATTCTGAATGCTACCGTTTTTTAAAAAAATTTGAGTTGTCGTTAGAGTAGCAACTGTACCAAAGTTTCTTTTTTAAAACTGCATTAACTAAAACGTGTGTATGATAAATTTAACATGAAATTAAATGGCTTTCTTTTCTCCTATGTAATTAGCGGTGTCAGCTAATAATTACCTTTTGTAAAACTTTAAAATATATCGTGTGTGTGTCTGTGTGTGTGTGAGCTTTCCCTCTGTGATGAACTGTTGATTGCCTGGGATTTCTTTCTGAGGGCCAGTCATCCACAGCAAGCATCTCTGAGTCTTGTTTTTAAACTGTGTAATACCATCAAAATCAAAACTTTTTTGAGGCCTTGAGTCACAATGACATTTTTTTTTTTTAAAAGATTTTATTTATTTATTCATGAGAGAGAGAGGGAGAGAGAGAGAGAGAAGTAGGCTCCCAGGGAGCAGGGAGCCCGATGCGGGACTCGATCCCAGGACCCTGGGATCTTGACCTGAGCCGAAGGCAGACGCTTAACCATCTGAGCCACCCAGGCGCCCGACAATGACATTTTTGAACACAGTTAGGACACAGAAACTTCTGTGGGATAAGTTACACATCAGACATTCCTTTTTTTTTTTTTGGTTTCAGTATAAATTGAAATCAACATGCCAGGGTATTTCTTCATAGTATTTTCTAGAGGCAATAGGAAAAGTTTTGAGCGAGCCCAAAACATACTGGTTAAAGGTTAGTTAGTTCCTTCCTCCAGTGAACAGAGCCTCCAGTGGCAAAGCTTTAGCAAAGATCAGTGAAATACTTACTGTTCGATGTTTCTAAATTCTGGTGGGAGGAGCGCTGCGCGGGGCTGGGGGGTTGGCTCAGAAGGATGGTGGTCCTGAGGTCACAGGGGACAGGGATGCGTGGGGCCCGCTGGGTGTTTCACGTAGTGTAAAAACCCCCATCCTAGTGATCATGTGAGCTTGGTCCTGATGCAGGTTAGTTAATAACTGAGGCCGGGTTAGTTCGTGCAGTGGGCTGGCTGAGTGAGCTGTTTGGTTGGTTGATTTGAATTTGTGCTGATATGAGGCCGAGATTGAGAGGGCCCTTCAGAAGAGCACTGTCTTGTGTTACTCTCACCCTGAAGAAGGAGGGCCGCTGGCAAATGACAGGCAGACCCACAGTGACCCCGAGGTGCCGACGGTGCTGCCCGGGGGCTTCGTGTCAGCCTGGGCACCTGTGTTAATTGGCTCTTACTCCATTAAAACTTCTAAATTTTTAAACAACCAAGACATTATTATAGACAGAACTATAACATAACATTCTGATTATGAATCTTATTTTTTGAAGCACATCTAGTTCACAAAAATTACTTTCAAAACAGAGGAGAATTGTTTGGAATGCAAAGTTTGTAAAAGTTTTCACCCTGATAATTTAGGGATTTAAAATGATCTGTTTTATACAGATGCACAGCAGTGTGGGTATTACTTTGAAAATACAGTTACTGCCTAAGCTGCAAATCACTGTTTCCGCAGTGGCTCCTCTGGCAGGAGACGGGGTCGTAAAAACTCCGGTGAATTGAAGATGTGCGCGCTGTGTGAGAGGGTGGCGCACCTGTGGGCTGGTGGCTGGAGCGCCAGGCTCTCATCGTCCTCTTCCCTTGCACCTGCGCCCTCCAGCCTCCCCGTCCCCTCCCATGTGGCTAGCCTCCCCCATGCCCCCATGGTTACCAGCACCAACTCCCGTCTGGGGCGCCCCTTCGCCCATCAGGGTTTCCCATACTTCTGGGATGGCACCCCCTCCAGGCAGTGCTGCCATTCCCTCACCTGCACAGCTCAGACAGCTGCAGTCCTGTTCTCTTGGCATCACACATGCTCACAAAGTGCAGATTGGTTGAGGTTAGTTTCCTGCCCAGAGCCATTCCTGGGGTCCCCATTTCTTTTTCTTTTTTATTTTTATTAACATATAATGTATTATTTGTTTCAGGGATACAGGTCTGTGATTCATCAGTCTTACACAATTCACAGCGCTCACCATAGCACATACCCTCCCCAGTGTCCATCACCCAGCCACCCCATCCCTCCCACCCCCCACCACTCCAGCAACCCTCAGTTTGTTTCCTGAGATTAAGAATTCCTCATATCAGTGAGGTCCTATGATACATGTCTTTCTCTGATTGAGTTATAAGTTTCTTTTCTTTTTTTTTTTTAAAGATTTTATTTATTTATTAGAGAGAGAATGAGAGATAGAGAGCACGAGAGGGAAGAGGGTCAGAGGGAGAAGCAGACTCCCTGCTGAGCAGGGAGCCCGACGCGGGACTTGATCCCAGGCCTCCAGGATCATGACCTGAGCCGAAGGCAGTCGCTTAACCAACTGAGCCACCCAGGCACCCAAGTGTTTGCTTTTTTAAATTTTATTTGTGAGAACTGTTTCTGAGGAATGGTTTTACTGTCATGTGCTGTAAAAGTTTCTCATTTGCGCTAAACTTTTCTTCTTGGACCATGCAGAATACAGGTACCCTGGGTGCCCGGTTGTGGGAAGGGCTCCGTAGACCCCAGCCCCCTTCTCCAGGGCCTCACAGTCCAGGAGGCCTTCAGGAGTGTTCTCTCTCCTTCTGGTGTTTGGTCTCATTGACAGGCCAGCTCCCCAAGTGATCAAACTCTTGCCTGAATGTGCCTGGTGTGTGAGGATTTGGCTTTTCCAGGATAGCCATACCGATTCTAGTTCCTTAACTGCGGCAGCCGGCAGGAGGGTGAGGGGAAGGGGCCTGGTGGTGCGTTCAGGCAGACCCCAGGGTAGAAACCAGCTTCGTATGTTGGAGATGTGGGTAGTGATGAGGAAATACCCATCTTCCGGGGGTTACGCGGCTGCTAGGGAGCTGGATTTCAGCGATATTTATAGAATTTGTTCCTTTTTAAAAAATTTATCAGACCTAACATAAAACTTACCATCTTAAGCACGTCTACCCAAGCGTGCAGTGCAGTGGCCGTGAGCACATTCACGCTGTTGTACCACTGTCCTCACCTCCCGCCCCCAGGCCTCCTTTCTCCTCCCAAACCCAAGCTCTGCACCCGGGAGACGCCTCGCTGTCCCCCCTCCCCGGCCCCCGTAGCCTTTCTGTACCTCCGTGTCTGTGGAGTTGACTGCTGTCACCTCGTGGAGGTGGAGCCCTTCGGGGTCTGTCGTATTGCGTCTGGCTTATTGCACTGAGCGAAATGTTTTCAAGCTTCGTGCCATAGCACACGTCACATTGCCTACTTCTTTTAAACCGGGTGATGTCACGTGGTATGGATAGACCACCTTTGGTCTTGGACATTTCAGTTATTGGACATTTCAGTTAGTTTTCTTTTTTATAGTAAGAATTTCCTATGTTAATTGTCTAAAACTAGGAATTAAATGAACGTAGGCGAGGTGCTTAAATTCATGCCTGACAGTTTCAGCAAACACTGGCCGCCGGCGTCTCCTGTCCCTCCTCCTCCTCTCAACGCTGAATTTCTACCTGGGCAGCAGGGAAGGGAGGCCACGCTGGCTTGCACCCACGTTCACTGTCCTTCCTTCAGCCTCGCCCTCTGCTTTCCCTCCCCCAGGGGGTAGCTGTCCCTTGCTCTGTAGCTGGGAGGGGTCACCTGAGGATCCAGATGGTCTTCAGTAGCTTTCAGTCGGTTCCTACTCTTTCCTCCCTCCCCACCCGCTTCAGAGGTCCCCCTGACGCCAGGCCCGCCCCTCCAGGGTCCCAGGGTTCTCCTGCTTCCTCGCGGCTGTGCTGAGACTCCTGTTTTTCTTGGATCTGCTTATTTACCATCCATCTATCTGCTTTCTAGCTTTCTACATTTTGTTATCATCTCTTGTTTTCTGTTCTGTAGGTTTCAGCTTTAAGAAAAAGCAGTGTTTTTGGTGTTGAAGGCAGTCGTGTATTTAATCTTCCATTTTTATGGGAAACACTTTCTAATCCTTTCTACCTGTGTGTCTGTCTGTCTGTGTTTTCTCTTTCAGAAGACAGCTGTTCTGGGCGTCCTAATCTGCAGAGCGGTGTAGACCTCTCGTCGCTCTCCTTACAGGAGTTGACAGTTGTAGTTATCTCGAAGCAGGCTGCCTTCTGTGTCCCAGCTCCAGTTCCAGAATTCCCACGGATAGCTGTGGCTTAGCTTGGGTGACTGGCAGTCCTTCCTGAGCCCTGCGCTGCCCCACCTACCTTCCCTACCTTCCCGTCCACGGCGGTCATTCCACACGCACCCTGCCCCTCTACCTGGATGCAGCCCCTGCAGCCTGAGCTCAGTCGGCACCTTCCAAGGGCTAGGGGACTGTCTCGCCAGTAGCCACTGCTGTCATTTAAGATTTCCTGGTGAGTGAGTCTGAGCTTGTGAGTTACCAGCTGTGTCCGTTACTGACTGCCGTGTCTTCAGTGTGGGCGCGCATGTAGTGGTGCTCAGCAGGTGACTGAGGGTATGTACCCAGCACAGCCAAACGGCTTGCAGAGCGTTTTCTCACCTTCCTGTAAGGATTTTGAGAGGTGATCTTCCTTGGGGTCCTCAGCCTAACGTACTCTTTGTACTCCAGTATTTTCAGAGGTCTCGTGGTTTTTATTTTTTATATGACATTATATTGGGAGGAGGAGAAGTGTTTGCGTGGTTAGTGTTTGCTAAAGATCTGCCCACCGTCTCCTCAGGCTTATTCTCTGCTTTACGATCTCAGGGCAGGTGGTGCCTTTGTTTGTCGTGTGCTGTGTGTCGGGTCCCCTCGATGCCTAATCGGCACTGCACTGAAGCACCAGAGTGCCCGGGGGAGCCTCAGCACAGGCCGTCGGCACACTTACATCCTCCACGAGGAGAACACCTCTGTCTTCACCTCACCACCCTCTCTTATCCGAGGGCCGTTTCACGTGAGGGAGGAAAGATGAGAGCGAGGTCACGGGAAGCAGGATTGTCAAATTGACTCAGAATACAAAGAAAAAAATCGTCATTAATTGCTATGCAGTTGTATTAGTGTCCTATTGCTGTTGTAAAATTATCATAAATGTAGTGGCTTAAAACAAATGTATTATTTTCCAGTTCTGAAGGTCAGAACCGTATGGACTCACAGGGCTACAGTCAGGGTGTCAATATGCAGCATCTCCTCCTGTAGGTCCTTGCAGAGAGTCCAGTTCCATGTGGTTGTAGGTTAAAGTCCTGTTTTCTTGCGCCCAAATTACTCTAATACAATACATTTAAGAGATACTACCAATCAGTGTGGAAGAGATGGACTCTTGCATAAATAACATCCCCATTTCTGTTGTTGTATAGTATATATATCCCTGCAAAACTTCGTATTTGGTAGAAATGCTCCCTGGAAGTAACAGGGTTTATGGGCAAAAGTAAGTTAGGGCAGACCACTGGGGACCACATCACTAACAAAAACCGTCCTAGTCCTGGTGACATTTGCTGAAGGGGCACATTGAGTTCCTGGCCAGTGAAGATTTACCTGTGAGGAGGCTGGTGCCACGGGAGAGGGTCCTAGTTCCGGGGGTGCCCCCAGTGCACACGCCCCAAATACGCCCAGCTCCACTGAACAGCATGGGGAGCAGCTTTAGCCACAGTTTGTAAGTAGTAGTGCAGGACCCCGTGTGCTAGCAAACGTGAATCGGTGCCAGTGATGACAAGATGCCATTTTCCTCCCTTTATTTAAGCGAAGGGTACATGTATTTAGCTCTCATCTGATGAGGGTGAGGTAAAATTGCTTTTGGCATTATTCATAGCACTCAGTGGTGGGAGTTTAAATTTGCAGTTGGCAATAATATTTCAAGTGTTTTAGAGCTTATGACTTTGTACAAACTATTGCAGTTCTGGGATTCTTTGAAAGAATTCATGTAAAAATATGGAGAAAGTTCTGTGTATAGATATTTGCACGGAAACGTTATTTAGTGGGAATTTATAAATGTTTTCTCTGTCCAACAGTGGGGGATACCTCAGTAACCTTTAACTCAGTAATCCACTTGCTGGCTTATTTTTTTAGTTACCACATGTTAAAAAGATGGTAAAAGGAGCTTAGGTAGCAGGTCAGCATTGGCCTTATTGTCCAAGGACATCTTTATAGTCGTTGAATTCCACTTGTGTTTGGATTCTTTTTTTTCTTTTTTAAAGATTGTATTTATTTACTTGAGAGAGAATGAGAGATGGAGAGGACGAGATGGAAGAGGGTCAGAGGGAGAAGCAGACTCCCTGCTGAGCAGGGAGCCCGATGCGGGACTCGATCCCGGGACTCCAGGACCATGACCTGAGCCGAAGGCAGTCGCTTAACCAACTGAGCCACCCAGGTGCCCCACTTGTGTTTGGATTCTTGACAGCTAGGCACCTGTTTCAAAAAAATAAAGTTTCAAGAAGGTGGAGTCTTCTGGAATCTTGCCTTCTGACCTTTTCACAGAATCCTAGTAAGCAAAGGACTGCCTGGCACCGTCACTGCATATACCCGCACATGCACACGCCCCCACACACATGCAGGTGTGTGAACACCCACATCCACAGATTCCCTGAGGGACTGCTAAGTTGGCACATATAAAGCTCGTTTATGTACTCTGCACTGTGTGTATACTTCATATACATTTAAAGCTTGTTATGTACTGTAGAAGATGTATTTCAATAACGTCTTAGAGCAGAATGGAAATAATTCTGTTCTTGGATATTCCTGACCATCTGGAGTAGCACTCACCATTGTCATTCTTTTTTTAAAGATTTTATTTATTTGATAGGGAGAGATACCGTGAGAGAGGGAACACAAACGGGGAGTGGGTGAGGGAGAAGCAGGCTTCCCACAGAGCAGGGAGTCCCCCGATCCCAGAATCCTGGGGTCATGACCTGAGCCCAAGGCAGACGCTTAACAACTGAGCCACCCAGGCGCCCCTCATTTGGTTATATCTTTTTAATTTCTTTTAATTTGGAGAAATCTTTGTGGTGGTTTTCTTTCTTCTCATGTGGCATTTTTGAAGAGTCCAGGCTGGTGGTTGGTAGTGTCTGGATTAGTACCTCCTGGAGTTGGGTGTAGTGCTCTTATTTTGTGCACTTCCCGTCACGTGAAAATTAGCCCCAGAGCAGTGCTTCTCAAGCAGCAGAGTGCGAGGGCTCTTGATACCAACTGTAGGCTACTTCCAGAAGTTTCTTGTTTCTGGGGGTGGCTCCAAGAATTTCTGGGGACTGCACTTTGAGAACCACTGCTCTGGGATTGAGTAAATATGGTAAATGTGTACATGTGTTAGCAGGAATGCTGGATCTGCTTCTTCTTGTATCACACCAGCAGGCAGACATCAGGTTGTCCTGTGGTGACTGGTTCTGAGTGTGAGTTCTAGCTTAAGGTGCTGATCTCTGTAGAATTTCTGCTGTTCGTAAGTTTCCATTTGCAGTTGTGAAGAATTGGATGATTCTCCAGCATCGTGACAGTTTTGTTCCCAAATGCTGCTTCCCAAATTTGTTCCCAAATCCCCCCCCCCGCCAGTTATTAGTGGATTTTCCAAATATCTTTCTGTTACTGATTTATTTCTAAAGTTATTTTTAAAGATTTTATTTGAGAGAGAGTGAGAGAAAGAGAGCATGAGCAGGGAGAGAGTGGCAGAGGGAGAAGCAGACTCCCCGCTGAGCAGAGAGCTTGATCCCAGGACCCTGGGATCACGACCTGAGCTGTAGGCAGACGCTTAACTGGCTGAGTCACCTAGGTGCCCCTGATTTTTTTTTTTAAGATTTATTTATTTGTTTCAGAGAGAGAGAGAGTGCAAGCATGAGTGGGGGGAAGGGAAGAGGGAGAAGCAGACTCCCCACTGAGCATGGAGCCAGAAGCAGGACTCGATCCCAGGACCCTAAGATCATGACCTGAGCTGAGGCAGACCCTTAAGCACCTGAGCCATCCAGGCGTCCCTTTCTGTTACTGATTTTTAAAAGAAATTCCTTTATGGGGCGCCTGGGTGGCTCAGTCGTTAAGCATCTGCCTTCAGCTCAGGTCATGATCTCAGGGTCCTGGCATCGAGCCCCACATCGGGCTCCCTGCTCAGCGGGGAGTCTGCTCCTCCCTCTCCCACTTCCCCTGCTTGTGTTCCCTCTCTCGCTGTGTCTCTCTCTGTGAAATAAATAAATAAAATCTTTATAAAAAAAAGAAATTCCTTTATGGTAAGAGAACATACTTTGTCTAATTTCAGTTCTTTTGAATTTGTTAGTTTGTGTTATGGCCCAGGTTGTGGTCCGTGGGGATGAGTGTTCATGGTGCACTTGATGAGAACATTCTGCCGGACAGGGTGGAGTGCCAGGGTAGGTTGGCTGACAGTGCTGACCATGTCTTTCTGTCCTTTCTGATACTGTTTCTTCCATTAATTACTGAGAGAGGAGTTACGAAGTCTTCCGGCAGTATTATGGATTTGTTTCTTTCTCCTTTTACTTACATATTTCATACTTTGTGTACTTTGAAACTGGTGGTAGGTGCATGCACATTTATGATTGTTAGAGCTTATGGGTGATTTGATCTTTTATCATTATGTAATGTTCTTCTTTATCCTGGGCGGTTCTTTCATTTTATTTTTTTGATGTCTTCTTTGTCTTATAGTAGCTACTTTTTTTCCTTTGAACGAGTGTTTGTATCATATCTTTTTCCATCTTTTTACTTTTAATCTTTTAACATTATATGCCATTATATTTCAAGTATTTTTATTTTTTTGTAGGTAGTGATTTTTGTCCTCCAGGTGACATTGGGTGACATCTGGACACATTTTTATTGTCACGACTGGGGGAATACTGCTACTGGCATCAAATGGGTAGTGGCCTGGTTTGCTGTTGAACGCTCCACAATGCACAGGACAGCTCCATCAACAGAATTCTGAGACCCAAAATGTTAATGGTACCGCTGTTGAGAAGCTCCACGCTAAGGATTGCAATATACATAGCTAACTTTTCACTGTTCATATTTTACACTTAATGTAAGCTATGGAATTGCCTGCTTCTTACAGGATAGCCGCCATATCAATTCACATCTTTCTACACTGAAAACTTCACCAGATGATGTGACAGCTTTTGCTTTCAATAGTCATACACGTTTTAAAGAATTTTGTGTTCTTTATTTCCAAAAATCCAAGTTTCTTGATGGTATCATTTTTCTTCGTCTTGAAACTTTCTTTAGCTTTCTTTTGTATGAGGTCAGATGGTAACATACCCTCCAAGTTTTATCTTTCATCTGAGAATGTTTTTGTTCTGCCTTCATTCCTGGAGGATCTTTTTGCTGGATATAGAATTCTGGGTTGAGCCTTTTTCCCTTTCAGCACTTAGACATGGAGTTCCTGTCCTCTGGCCTCATCTCTCTCCATGAGAAGTCCATGGGCATTTGAATTGATGGGCTTCTCCATGTAATGAGTTGTTTTCTTCTGGCTCCTTCCAAGAATTTTTCCTTCATCTTTGCTTCGAGTAGTTTGATGAGTGTGCTTTTTGTGATTTCCTTTGACTTTATCCTGTTTCAGCTTGCTGTTGTCTTTAACTAGATTGTAGTATTGTCTGGCACTCATTTATGCTGTAGTTGTGGGCTTGGTTGGTTTTATTTGTCTTGTATAAAGTCTGTGGACTTCAGAGGGTGCGATGGGAAATTTCAGTTTCAGTGACTACCATCATGTCCCGGGGACACACAGGTCTGTGCTCTGATTTTTACAATTGAGGTGAATACCTACCACAGAGGTTTGATGTAAAATCAAATAAGATAGCATTCGTGGGCTCTGCATTCTACTTTCTCATGAATTCTTGGTTCTCAAAGTAAGCTTTTAGTTTTAAAATGTACATATGTCTGTGATTGAGGAGAGATAAAATGGGAACTTGATACAGTAGGCTGCCTGTTTTTGGAATCAGAAGAGGATTATTGAACTCTGAAAGGGATGCTGGTTGTGGAGGAAATTATTTCCTTGAATAGAAAATTCAGAAAAGGGAATAACAGAGACAGAGTAAGTGTAAGTGGGACATAGCATCCTTGCTGCGTATATCAAATCTGACAACAAACCAAGGGACCGTGTTCCCACCTTTCAAAAGAAGATACTTCCATAGTTCAAAAGTCACTTCCACGACTTTGATTGATGAATGTAAAGTTGGGCACATTTTATATCCAATCGATCTGTAGCAGAGTATTTAGATATGACCTGGAAGTATACATTTTTTGCTAATATTTCGGGTGATTGTTTTTATATTCCTGAATTGAACACCATGAGTGGGTGGTACTGTTGAGCCGACTGTTCACACCAGTGGCTTTGTGGTCATGTTCGCTTCCTTGGGCAGCCTGTTCCTTTCCTTCTGACCCTGGCTAAATACATTTTTTGTAAAGGAAAGTAGCATCCCTCATTTATAATGGTTTGCCTCCGCTGTAGACAGCTTAGTTTGAAGAAAAAAGAAAAATGTGGTTAGTAGAATGGGACCAGCTCTTGTCTTAAATAATACCCTTACTGGTGACAGAAGGCTGCTTGGCCTGCCTCAGCATTCTCTCCTTACCTCTGACCAGGTACCAGCTGGAAGATGAGTCTGCCCATTTGGATGAAATGCCATTAATGATGTCTGAAGAAGGCTTCGAGAATGATGAAAGTGATTATCACACGTTACCACGAGCTAGGATCACACAGAGAAGAAGAGGACTAGAGTGGTTTGTCTGTGGAGGATGGAAGTTCCTCTGCACCAGGTTTGTGATCTCTTGCTGCCTAATTTCCTATGCCCTCAGGTATACAGTTAAGGTATTTAGAAGCTCGGCTTCTAACATACTTATTTTTATATCAGATAAAGAAGACACTCTCAATGAAATGACATAACGGAAAGTGTTAAACATTAGTCAAAACCAAACATTGCTAATTAGAAAAGGACAGAATGCCAAGTTCACTTTCTTTTTTTAAAGATTGTATTTATTTATTGGTCAGAGGGAAACAGAGAGCACAAGCAGGGGGAGCGGCAGAGGGACAAGCAGACTCCCCGCTGAGCAAGGAGCCTGATGTGGGGCTCGATCCCAGGACCCTGGGATCATGACCTTGAGCTGAAGGCAGACGCTTAATCGACGGAACCACCCAGGCGTCCTCAAGTTCACTTTTTTTATGCGACATTTAAATGTTTAGAAAGTGGAGAAAGATTAGTGGTTTTGTATTGATTGCATGGTAGAGTCAATTCTGGTCACTGTGTCAGCATTTGTAAACCGTGCTCTCTTCCATCTTCGGTCCTGCTCTCATCCAGAAAGGCAGGTAGGGGCCTGTAAAATGCAGTTTAATAATACTGGAACTCTGTGTATTATGGGCCTGTAAAATGCAGTTTAATAATACTGGAACTCTGTGTATTATTTGACTCAAATGCTTTGACTTGGAAGAAGATTCTTCAGTAAATTTAACCAGAAAGAAACAAAGGTAAGACCTGCTCATATTTAAACAAGTTCACTGGTGGTTGAGATAAACTTCATCAGCTGTGCTCACCCTTGACTTTAGAGGCTGGTCTGTGAAACCACACTCTGTGTCTAGGACACTTGGCCATTGACTGTCCTCCAGCCCTAGGGACGGGTAGAGCAAGATTTCAGCTGACTGATGCCAACATAACTTGAGTGGGGTATGTCGAATAAATTACTGCTTTGATAGTCTTTCTCCTCTTTAAAGTTTGTGGTCAGTGCCTTTCTTAACCATCATGAACTTAGATCCCTTTGACCATAAAAGAGATACAAGTAATTGTAGAAAGATATCTTATTTATCATCCTCATTATCTCTTTAGAAGTTTGTAAAAAGATGTTTTTACAACCAATTTGATTTTGGGGTCGGCTCACATAGTGGTATTCAAACAGTGGTGTGTGGACTCCCAGGGACTCTGAGGAATCCCTCAAAGAGATCGACCATGCAGAATCGGGAAGTGAGACTGAGCAGGATTTAGGCTTATCACCCCCTCTCAGCTTCCAATTAGTGTCTGTCTTTATCTTTCCTGTGTATTGTAAGCTTTTCATATGAAGAAGGAATTTCATGGCTAAACAAGGTTTTAGAAATCACTGACTCGTGTTACTAATTTTTAATGAGTGAGACAGTTTTTTCACAAAACATTTTCTAGGTTAAATAGCCAATATTCCTGGAGTATTCTTTGGGGGTACTTAACCTTGTCTAGACTTAATTCCTTTTAACAGTTGCAGGGCTATGCAGAATTGTTTTTTCTTGTGTCCCTTGTGATGCTTTGTGCTTTTCAAGGGGTTTATCTACTTTCAAATATATAAATTCATGTAATAGAAAATGTATGAGGTTCTGGAGGGATGTCACATTTTATTATTCCTGATATTGTTAATTTATCTCTCCCTTTTCCCTGTTAATCTTGATAGGAGGTTATCAGTTCTTTTCAAAGAGCCAAACTTCTGGTGTTGTCTTTGCTTTTGAAATTTTCAGCTTTTATCATGAAATAAATCCAGACTTGAAATAAATTCACTTTTATCTTGAAATAAATCCAAACTTATAGAAAAGTTGCAAGAATTCCTCCTATGCCCTTTGCCTAAGATCACTAATGTTTAATCTTTTGCCACATTTATTGACCATTCTCTTTATATCTCACTGTTATTTTCAGAGTGATTTCAGACGAGGTTGCTTGTTACTTCACTCCTCTTTGATCTTAGTGTTCCGTGCATGTTTCTTAGGAAGAGGCTATTTTCGTACATGGCCACCGGGCAGTTGCCACGTTCAGGAGATTTTGCTCTGACATAGCTCTGTCTCCTGCCCACAGAGCACCCTTCCTCTCTAGGCTGGCCTGGCATTTAGGTGGCCATCTCCATGAGCCATCTCCATGAATCTGGAGCCACTCTTGCCCTAACTTTGTCTTGCATTCCATTGATGTTTATGGGAACTACACAACAGGTATTTTATAGAACATTTCAGATTTTGGTGTGTCTGAGGTCTCCTCGCCATTAGATTCAGGTTAAACATTCTCTGGGACACTGTATGAGTGACACTGTGTCCCTCTTGGGATGTCTGCTTCCTGTGTCATTGAAGTCTGGTCTGCCCTTAATTTTTTTCATACTGAGTTTAACTTGCCTTTCTTTTTCTGGCTTCGTTAGATGGATTCTCAGGTCACCAGCATTGTACTTTTTTCTTTTTTAAAAATAGATGCATTTCAGTTTTGACACATGGTATTATTATTACTATTTAGTTCAAAATATTTTGATTTACATTGCCATTTCTGCTTTAGTTGATGTTCAGTTTAGAACCATGCTGATTAATTTCTAGTCAGGAATTTTCCTGATTATCTTTTTGTAATTGACTGTTATCTTTTTTTTTTTTAAAGATTTTATTTTTTATTTGAGAGAGAGAAAGTGAGAGCAAGAGAGAGAGAGCACAAGCGGTGGGAGAGGGGCAGAGGGAGAGGGAGAAGCAGACTCCCTGCTGAGCTGGGAGACTGGAGACACTGGGGCTGGATCCCAGGGTCCTGAGATCATGATCTGAGTTGAAGTCAGACGCTTCATGGACTGAGCCACCCCGGTGCCATGTGATCGACTTTATCTTAATTCCACTGTGGCCCGAGAACATACTTGGGATTTTTTTCTTTCAGTCTCTGTAATGTGTTGAGACTTACTTTATGATTCATCGTATATGGGCAGTGTTAGTCAATTTTCTGTGTGTATTTGAAAAGAATTTGTACTTTTTTGTTGACTGTTGCTCTGTGTTGCTTTTTTTTTTAAAAAGATTTTATCCATTTATTTGATTAATTTGTTAATAGTCTTGTTTGAATCTTCTGTATTCATATTCGAAGTTTACTTATCAGTTACTGAGAAACTTGTGTGAGTCTCGACATCTTTGAGGATGTGCCTACTGCTTTAAATTATGTCAGTTTTGCTTTATATATTTTAGAGTATGTTATTAGATGATGCGAGTGTAGGGTTACTAACTTACTGTTGGATTGATCTTTATCTGATAATATTTCTTCTCTGTGGGCTCATAATGTCTATCTTCAATGAAATGATACCAGCTTTCTTCATTTTTATTTCTTTATTTTAATTCCAGTTTGTTGACATGCGGCGTTATATTAGCTTCAGGTTTCCATACATCACCCTGTGCTTAACACAAGTGCCCTCCTTCATCCCCTTCACCTGTTTCCCTCCCCCACCCACCTCCCTCTGGTGAGCGACAGTCTGTTCTCTGTTATTAACACTTGTTTCTTGGTTTGTCTCTCTCTTTTGCTCTCTCTCTCTCTCCCAGCTTTCTTTGATTAGTATTTGCATGGTATATGATTTTCATCCTTTTACTTTGTTTTATTTAAAAAAAAAAAAACTTTTCTGGCGGCGCCTGGGTGGCTCGGTTGGTTAAGCATCTGCTTTCAGCTCATGTCATGATCCCAGGGTTCTGGGATCCAGTCCCACATCAGGAGCCTGCTTCTCCCTCTACCCGTGCCCCTCTCCCCTGCTCATGCTCTCTCACTCCCCCCTCTCTCTCAATAAATAAAATCTTAAAAAAAAAAACTTTTCTTTTGAAATAATTATAGCTTTACAGGAAATTGCCAACTTAGTATAGAGGGGTCCTGCTTATCCTTCACCCAGTTCCCCCCAGTGGTTGCATCTTTCTTTTTTTCTTTTAAAGATTTTATCCATTTATTTGAGAGCGAAAGAGTGAGCCTGAGGTGCGGAGGGGCCGAGGGAGAGGGAGAAGCAGGCTCCCTGCTGAGCAGGGAGCCCCAGGTGCAACTGGATCACTGGACCCTGAGCCAAAGGCAGCCGCTTAACTGACTGAGCCACCCAGGCGCCCCCCAGTGGTTGCATCGAACCAGAAAGTTGATGCTGGTGTAAACTGTGTATAGTTCACTACGTTTTACTACATGTGCAGGTCTGTGTAACCACCACTGCAGTAAAGATACAGAACTGTCCCATTACCGCAGGTGTCTCCTGTCCGCTGCCTTCTATAGTCATGTTCTCTCTCCTACCCCAGGCCCTAGCCTCTGGCAACCACTAATCCGTCTCTATTTCTATAATTTTAATTTTGAGAATGTCAAATAAGTGAAACCATTCAACTTGTGATTTTTGGAGATTGGCCTACTCCAGTCAACACAGGGCCCTTGATAACCACTCACGTAGTTGTATCGATAGTTTTTCCTTTTAATTGCTGACTGGCATTCCAGGGGATGGATGAATGTTTGTTTAAGCATTCACCTACGATAGGACATTTAGATTGTTTCAAGTTTTTGGATGTTCCAAATAAAGCTGCTATGAATCATCATGTACAGGTTTTTTTTTTTTTTGTATGGACATAAGTTTTCTTTTCTCTGGGCTAAATGCTCAGGAGTGCGGTTGCTGGGTTGCATAATAAGCATATGTTTAGTTTTTTATGAAAGTGCTGAACTGTTTCCCGGAGTGGTTGTACCATTTCACATTCCCACCAGCAGTGAAGGAGAGATTCAGTATCTCCTTGTCAACCTTGTTGTCACTGTTTTTTATTTTAGCTGTTAGAATGTGTGTGTACTGACAGCTCATTGTGGCCTCAGGTTGTTTGCATTTTCTAAAGGCCTAGTGAGGTTCACTGTCTTATTTGCCATAGGCATGTCGTCTTCAGTAAATGTGTCTGTAGGTCCATTCCATTTTCTTCTTGGTTTGGTTTTTTTCCTGGTGAAGTTTTAAGAGTTCTTTATATATTTCACTTGTGAGTCTTCTGTTAGGTGGGTAGTTTGCAAATATTTTCTTCCATTCTGTAGCTTGTCTTTTCATCCTCTAAGAGTTTTTCCACAGATCCAAAGTCTTTCATTTTGATGAAGTCCAACTGTTTGTTTTTTTTCTTTTGAGCACTGCGCTTTGATTGTCACGTCTAAGAACTTTTCACCCAGCCCTGTGTCTCAAAGATTTTCTTTTGTAAGTTTTATAGTTTAACATTATTTAGATCCTTTTTGAGTTATTTTTGTACAAGGTGGGAAGTTTTGGTTTAGATTTATTTTTTGCCTATGTATATCCAAATGCTCCAGCACCATTGTTGAATTGCTTTTATGCCTGTGTCTCTGGTCAGTTGGCTGCACACGAGTGGGGCTTGTTGCCTGTATTGTCCCTTCGTCTGCCCTGCTAGTGCTACCCAGTCTGGAGAACTGTCTCGTTATCTAAGTCTTCAAATGGGGTAGGTTGATTCCTTGTATTTTATTCTGTTTCAAGATTTTCTTAGCCCTCTAGCTATTAGGCCTTTCCATAGACATTTTAGAATAATCTAGCCCAGTCTGTAAAATCTTTTCAGGGATTTTGATAGGAATTATGTTTTACCTGTATATTAACTTGGGGGAAATGACATGTTTACTGTGTTGAATCGTCTAGATCACGGTTTACCTCTCTCCATTTATTGAGAACTTTGACCTTTTTATCAGCATTTTGTAGTTTTCAGTACACAGGTCTTATACATGTTAGATTTATTCCTAAGTATTTTTTTTTTCTTTTTCCTTCTTCATGTTTGTAACTGGTATTTTAAATTTTGGTTTCCACATGTTCATTGCTGGTGTATAGAACTAGAGTTGGATTTTGTGTTTGTCTTGTATCCTATAGCCTTGCTAAACTTACTGTTAGTGCCAAGAGTGTTTGTGTAGATTCCGTGTAATTTTCTACTTGGTCAATCCTGTCATCTGCAAACAGTTTTATGTCTTTGTTTTATAGCCTGTATGCCTTTTCTTTTCTTTTTTTGCCTTATGGGTCTGTCTGGAACATACACTATTACATGGAATAGCAGTGGTGAGTGTACCTTCTTGCTCCTTGTTCATAGTCCTAGAAAGCTTTCAGTATTTCACCATTAAGTATGATGTGAGCGATGGATTTTGTTTTTTTTTTTTCCTAGATTGCTCATCTAAAACTATTGACAGTTTTCTTAATTAAAATCTATCTTGTATTGGGTTAGTGTTCATACAGACAATCCTGTCAGATTCAGAAGCAGGATCTGGAGATGGAGGTTTCAGTGTCCTGTCATCATTGGGATTAAGGGGAGCCACACAGAAGGATGACGTTTCTGAAAACGTCAAGGGACATGTGGTGTAGGTCTTTGAAAAATAAAGGAAAGGGACACCTTGGGGGAGACAGACAGTTTTGGGAAGGAAGACTACTATCCATCCTTTTAGGCAGGGGGAGGGGTAGGAGTGGAAGAGTGAAGTGGTGGTGGAGAGGATGACTTTTACCGTTAGTTGGGAACGTGGGGTCATTTGAGTGGGGAGGCGACTGGGATTCAGATGAGGACTGAGAACGTGGGAGAATCGGTCGTGCTTTGGTGGAGAGATCAGTAACCAACGACGGAAGATCAGTAGTCGTGCATTTGTATGGAATCCAGTGTCATGTTAGGACTGTCTGTCCGTGAGAGAGCCTGACCTGTCGCAGACTTGGCAGTGGACGTGTGGCTGTGGGAGCTGGGGGTGGGGGTGCCCCGGGCTGTGAACCGAGGAAAGAGCTTGCAGCAGAGGAATCTGGGTGGAGCCGCCATTAGAAGTCATCTTTTCATGGCTGTGGTGTGCAGCTCACAGCTGTGTGTCCTCCACGAGCGCAGGGCGCAGGGACGAGTGGGAGCCGTCCTGCTGGTGCTCTTCTCCATGGTACGCACCTTCTTCGGGAGCTGGGCGTCCATTCTCAGCGCTGTCTACAGCCAAGAACTGGAAAAGTCCCTCTTGTGATGATCTGGGGCCAAGCCGGAAACTGAACCAAGGTCTCCTTTGACAAACCAAAGCCCTTGCTCTTTGCTCTGTGGCCTGGGAAAAGTGCTAGGGTGAGGAGTTGTGCTCCAAAAAGGCTAATCCTGACTGGTGTCTGTAAGTGGATAAAGGCCGGTCTCGCCATCCTAAGGGGAACCCGGCATGAGGATCGCTGGAGTCGAGGAGGCTGAGAAGCTGTATCTGTGTGCGTGGAGAATCACTGAATGAATGCTACAGGAGCCGTCAGAGATGGCTGAAAACACAGAGGAAGTGGGCGTGGGTACTGACCGGCACAAACTCTGAGGACACGGACCGGTTAATGTTAATGCTGTGGACTCTAAAATTAGGGGGCTTGTGTGCTATGGAAGTGGTACTTAATCCGTGCTCCCAAATAGTTGCCAACAATTACGGACTTTTAATGTTAGGAGTCTTTTCATAGTGTTGAAAACATTGTTGAATTTATTTTTTGAAAGTTTTATTTATTTAAGTAATCCCCACACTCAACATGGATCTTGAACTCACGATCCCGAGATCAAGAATCACACACTTTTCTGACTGAGCCAGCCAGATGCCCCCATTGTGGAATTATTTTTGGTCTTTTATAGCACTTTGTTTTTACCAAATGGAACATAGACAAATTTTGGATTTTATTTGTAATATGTTACTTTTTTTAAAGGAAAATGTTAATATTCCAGATCTAGATGTTAGCAAAACACCCATGTCTGGGGGACATTAAAACAATAAAACATAATAGATGTGTATATAAACTCTTTATCTCTGTAAGTGGTGATCGTGTAGAAAAAACTAACTGAACCATGTTGGTGGTTTCTAATCAGTCTGTATGGCACTGACGTGTGTCTTTTTTGCTGTACGGAATAAGCAGTGATCCGGGATATTGTCGGCGCGCTTCTTGTTCAGTGCTATCTGCCATACTGAGAAATTACTGTTTAAATTAAAAACTGCACCTTGGGTGCCTGGGTGGCTCAGTCGGTTAAGCGTCTGCCTTCGGCTCAGGTCATGGTCCCAGGGTCCTGGGATCGAGTCCTGCATCGGGCTCCCTGCTCGGCGGGGAGTCTGCTTCTCCCTGTGACCCTCCCCCCTCTCATGCTCTCTCTCATTCTTTCTCTCTCAAATAAATAAATAAAATCTTTAAAAATAAATAAATAAAAACTGCACCTTACACAACAAAATTGTACATCTAACAACTTAGATTCGTTTTATTTTCTTCATTTCTTACAGATTTTTATTTTTGAGTATTTGTTACTTTTTTCCCCCTAAATGTTAAGCATTATAAAATACAATGTTTATTAACATTATTAGGTGTTGGATCAATGAGTAGGAGATACATAAAATTACTTAGTTTAATTGTAGGAGGAAATGTTGGTGAATATTGCAATAAAGGTAGGTAGCAAATAACAATAATGAGTTGTAAGTATTTCAGTGTATCTCTGTAGACTCTGACTAGTGAGGCTTATTTTAAAATTATTCTTCCTAGTTTTAGCAACTGAGTGGGCTTTAATTTCTTCATGGCTTAAAAACTGCTTTCTCATTTTTATTATTTGGTAAAAATTGCAGCTCTGACACATTGAAATTTTACTGTAATCTGCCCTCTAAAACTTGGACTGTCCTTCCTGTGAGTTCCTGTGATGCACGTCGATACGCTAGTTCTCTGGGGCTGGTGGTGGTGTCTTTCTCAGGAGACTTAGATTTCACTTCTTACTAAAAGTCACTTTGTCCCTTAGGAAAGTGGAGCCACTGAGGACATTTTCATAGGAACAGTGGACTGGATAGGTGGGGCGGGGGCGGGGGCGGGATGTCAAACACCGGAACTGTTCCTGTTCTTAGTGGGTCTCTACACTTTCAGGGAATCTGCAGCACATGTGCAGTGCAGAAGCGTGGGGAGATGCTAATCTTTGAAGAAGATAGTAGGCTGTGCTGCTCTTGGTAACCATGGGTACCTGTTGGATAGCATAAGTGTCTAAATTTGGTTGTGTTGGGAAGAAGGCTCTCTGAAGTTTGGGAGTTATATAACTATGGCTAGTTCAAGCTTTAGGAGACAGGATCTTGGTATATTAAAGATACTTTATTTAATATGAGAGTATTACTTTGATTATAGAGGCCTTTGTGAAAAGCTGCTAATCCTACAATGTTGTAAGGAAGAATACACTTTGTGCAATATTGGATTTAGTGTCACTTTGCCTTGATGATGGCAGGTGACTTATATATAAATGGGGAGTGTCCCCTGAGTGATCACACATTTAGAAAATGCTCCGTCTGCATGGAAGTATTATCAGCTGTGGCTCCTGGTTATTTTCTCCCACCGTCTCTGAGGTTCTCCCTTTCCGTATCAGTATTGAGCAGTATATTTTACTAAAAAATTGTCCATAATTTTATTTTCCTGCTTAGCTCTACAACTTAGTAAGGCTTACATTTACTTTTTGGGTTACAGATTTTGTTTTGTTTTGTTTTAAATGTTTGGTGTTTATGCCCTTTACTCTTTGCATTCAAGTCACCTGTCTTCCTTTCTGGTCCTGCTTTCTGTCTGCATCATCCAGTGGCAATTCTGGTGGTGCTCCAGGCTTGTAAAACCTCAAGCGTTGTTTTCATTTAATTTTGTGAAATAGCGTGTGATTTGATTATGGCTAACGACAACTTGCTTCTGTGCTTGCATAAGGAAATAATTAGTAATAACACTTTTGTTTCTTGATAGTTCTTAGTAGCAAAGTGTTACAAATAGTTGAGTTACATCTCGGAAGTCTGGGGATCTTGGGTTTTTTTTTTCCCTCTACCAGTTTGTAGAGAAAAAAATTAGTAAACTGTTGAGTTATATGTGTTTTTAGCCCCTGGTATTTAATTTAGAGTTTATAGCGTGGAAGGCTTTGGAACTTCGTGGGTCGTCGGTTGCAGGTACAGTACACAGTGTGTTGTGTTGAGGTTTTTCTTCTGGCTGTGGTCTGCAGCGTTCATGTGACGCACAGAGTGGTTTTGCATTTGTAGAGCCTTTTGCCGTAAACTCGGTAAAATCCACGTTTCCTAAATTTTGTATTTATTTTTCACACACTTAATTTTGCCTGTCTTCTATTTCCTCTTAGATTTGTCTGACTTGTGTACATTAAACTGTCATATTAGGCAGTTAGGTGTTTTAGAAGAAGAATTCGTATTTGAATACCTCGCTGGAGGATTTTCGCCGTCATCGCAGTGCTGCAGGCTTGTGTCTCATCTGCTGGACCTGCTGCGCTGTGCTTCCCACGGGCAGCCCTGCCCCTGACACTCCCGTGACGTGGGAATGGTCTAGGTCTGTGGTGTCCACTGTGGGAGCCAGTGGCCAGGATGGCTCTCGAGCCCTTGAAATGTGGCTAATGTGACCGAGGAACTGGGCTTTTTATTGCACTTCATGTGAATTCGTAGGAAAATAGTCACGTGCGGCCGGTGGACGCTTCGCTGGGCAGCGCAGGCACGGACCCTTGTTGTGCCAGAAGGAGCGTTGGAGCCGGCGGAGTGTGACTCAGGGCGGCTGCGCGGTGCCGGCCGCCCCCCGCGGTGCGCCCCGCCCCCCAGCGCGCTCCGTCCCGTCACCCGCGCTCTCGCGCACGCGCACGCAGCCCCTCGAGCTGCTGGGCGCTCCTGTGGCGTCTGTGCCGTGCGTTTGCCGCGTTCTGACGGGCCCGGCCTGCCGTGGGGCGGCGTGAGCACTGCGCTGACGGGCAGCGCGCAGTCGGGCTCTGCTCTCCGCTCTGCCCCCGCCTGGTTGTCTCGTCTCAGAGAAGTCATGTACCTTTCCGGCCTCCCGTTCCCGCCTGTGTAAAATGTGTGAGTCTCCCGTCGCTGTGGTGCCGCCGCAGGTGTCGGACTGATTACATCCCGAGGAGGGCAGAGCCCCTCCGAGCTCGCGCGGCGTGTCTGTCTGGTGCAGCGGGACCGGAGGTGTTCGCGCCTCAGGAGAACGTGTTGTGTGCAACTAGTAAGAGGTTGGCGATTCAGAGCTGCCGCCGGGAAGGACTGGGGAAGGCGCCCCTGGAGCGCTGGGCTGTGCGGGCTGGTGCTGCGGGGAGGGGTGCGTGTGGGGCCGCGAGGTCTGCCGGTGGCCAGGGGAGTCGTGCTGGAGGGAAGAAGGCTCGTGAGAAGCCTGACCTTGGGGCAGGCCGCGTGGTGAAAGCGACAGGAGGTGAGAAAGAGTGATTTGAAGCAGATTATATTGTATTTGAAGCCTTACTTAAGTTTTTGTTTCATTCAAGCATGAGCAAGATCACATATCCCTGATATTTTACTGAAATCTACTTAACCCCCCCCCCCCCCGCCACCAACAAAAGGCAGTAAAGGCGGGAATACGTACTGGGGCAATCTTATTCGCTTTAACAATAGCCTGGTTTGTAACTGCTGGGATTTAAAAGTATCCTTTATGTGTGGAGGATGCTCTGTGTTCTTAAAAGTTGAAGTGGGATGGGTCCTCGGGGGGTGGTTTAGAACCGACCTGCTTGGCTGTGCCCCTGGCACTCAGGATTGCCATCCCAAGGGAGCTCCTCAAGGTAGCAGTGCTCCCCGTCCTGCAGGCGGGCGAGAGGTGGATGCCCACACCTGGAGGGCACACTCCTGTCCTTCCGGACTGAAGATTTTCTGTGCACAGCTAAGAAATAGGCAGAGATTCAGTAGAGATACACCGATTTCAGTTTATAGGATGCCACCGTGGGTGCCATCCAAAGTAAGGCGACTTCTGAAGATTGTGTCAGTGTGATTGGAGTAAAGGGCTAGTGCGCCCTCCCCACCTGCCGTGGAAGACATGCAGTGATTTCAAGATGGAAGTCCTGATATGCCAACTTCATTTTATAATCACACCTCCTGAGACTGACATTGTCACACAAAATTTCATGTTAATTTTTCAGCTGAGTCTGTCACAGAGTGAAGTTCAGAGCTTCTGCCTTTTGCTGCTGGCTTGCTGGTGTAGCCCAGACTACACCTAGAAGATACAGTTCAACAACCTGCCTTCATAAGCCATTCTAGGTCTCCTGCAGTTTGGAGATTTGAGCAAAGCCAAACTGTTAATGCTGAAGTTTAAATTCACGATTATTATTTTATGCTTAGTTTAGGCGATTTTGATACCTTTTCACCATTTTCTTAAGTATTTTGGGAAAAGTTTATTCTCTCTATCCAAACATAATGGTTTGGATGTCCAGGAAGTGGAAGTGTTTGTGCTGCTGGAGTCCTGACACTATGGCACATGGACGGACTGGAAGATAGCTTTAGCCCTATCCCCTTAAACATCAGTGTTCTTTCCCAATATTGAATGGAGCCGTAAGTCTTCATTTTATATGAATGCTACTAAAATAGTCCTCTTTAAGAGAGGAAAAGAGTGATTACCTGAGAGAGTTGATGTCTGAGGACCTTTGTCATCGGATCACTGAGCGGTGTATTGAGAATTGCAAACGACACGGCTCTCCTTTTCTCCTCATAGAAGAGCATTGATTGCTTCAGAAACTTAACGGTTTTGTCAGTAAGAGGGTCTAAACGGGAAGATCATTTCCCTGAGGTTCTAGAAGTCATTATGCACTCATACAAGTCTCTTTCAGTGTTTTATGTCGAAGTTATTTCAGTATAACCTATTTGAAGATAACCTTTACAGATTAACATTAGATATGCTTTCGGTGTCTGGTAAATACAGAAACAATCAGTATTGGCTCTAAATATGTAGCATTAATTTAAACATTTTTTAAAAAGCATATATAACGAGTGTCTTTTGTTTCATGCACTTGCTGTGATTGGCTGATAAATATTTGTCAAAGAAAGAGAAGCTCGCACGGTGTGGCTTGGATATCCTGAAAAGTGTGAAGAAAAGCATCCCAGAAATTCTATAAAAAATCAAAAATACAATGTATTTACCCTTATACCTGGGGTAAGACTATTACATTCTTAAGAATGGGTTTCATATCAGAGATTCCTGGCTCCTTTTGTTTTCACTGTTTTTTTTTTTTTTTTAATTTTTTTTCCCGTTAATCGTGTCCTGTCCAAATCAGTGACCTTTTGCTTTTGAACCATTCATGTTTCAAGTAGTTGTTAAATAATTCATGCGCACTTTAATGGGTACATCATGAAGTTCAATGTGAGAAAATTTATAGTTTGACTTCAGTCCTAGATAAATATATTTATATTATTGTAGAAATAATCAAGCCTAAATTAAATTAACAGAAAATAAGTCCTAAGTTTTGTTTGCAGGTGAAGTGGAATGTTAAGTTTAAAGCCTGCCAAGGAACTTCATGATGAAAGTAAAATAATTTTTTATACAAACGTAACTCAGTAACAAAATATCTATAAGCATTGATAGATAATAGTTTCTACTTCACATTATAAATTTCAAGCCATGTTATGTTGTTATATCATTAGTTATCTTTAATTAGGTATTATGCTAGGTGTAAATAATGAAGTTTAAATATTTCATTACTTTTTTTGTTGCTAGTGGTATTTTTGGCTTAAGTTACAAAACTGAGTATGTATTTATGATGATTGACTAATTTTTGGTTTTTGTACATTTCCTATTTTTATAGACCAATTTATTCGTCTTTCTAAAGGCAAAAGGAAGCTGGTACTGGTTATATTTCTATATCAAAGTTTCTGACACATTCTAGTTATTTGCTCTTATGCTCTCTACAAGAAAATGTTTTGGTAAAGTGAAATAAAGTGAAATAAAGCTGTTTTATTTTTCATGTTTTAATTTAAATAATCATGCTGATTTTATACTGGGCATTGATTGCCCCTCAGCACCCTCCCCCATCCATCTAATAGTTGGTGAATGCTTCATATCTAATTAACTCTTTAGTAAAACACACAAAACTACTATCTCCGTCATTAAAAGACAGCTCTTTTGTCAGGACGATAAAATGTAAGCTGTCTTTCAGGGAGATAAATATTCTCATCTTTCTTGAATGAAGTTACTGTTTTCTTTAAATTTTAAATACTCGCAGATTGGCGAAGCCTTGTACGTTTTCCTAAAGGTCACAAAGTTCATTCAGTAGACAACAGAGTATTGATTACAGTGGCTTAAAGCCCACAGTGCAGCCTCACTCTGACCAGAGCAAATCCCTGCAGCCCACCAGGATGGGCTGTGTCCTGAGAGCACCTGTTGGTGTGGCTGCACCACTGTTACCGTGTGAATTCTCGTTCTTAGATTGTCTCTTAAATTAGGCTTTTCATCTAAAACGTAGTATTTTAGAAACATTTGGTAATTGCACAGTAGGAATTCTATGCCACTTTTAGCACAAATGGCAATTTTTGAATTGCTAATAGATATAATTTATGCTACCTGAGATTTTAAAGAAATCACTGAGGAGAAAGAGCTTTCTTTCCTGCTGAGATTAATTTCTGAAATGACTCAAAACATCTTTAGACAGCAATTGAATATGATTATGAATAGAAACGTGTTATCATTGTAGCTGATTTTTGAGTTGCACAAACAGCTGTATGGTAATGTAGAAAACTTCATTATATAAAAACTGTGGTTCCAGACTCTTTAAGTCAACAATAAGTACTTAACCCATTGCTCTGCTCTTGTTAACATTTCCATACCCTCCAAGTTGCATATAAAATGGCATCCAAAGAGATTTTGATTTGGAAGTTGCAAGGTTGTAAGTTTAATTGCAGTGATAGTGTGCCGTTTGAATTATTCTCATCTATAAACATGAAATTTGTTCCATTTTGATTTTCAATTTAAATTTAATAATTTGAGAATTTGTAAATAGAAGTCTATTAATATACTGGCTCTTGGGTTTTCTTCCTTAAAAATAACTCTATTTGAATTAAAAAACAAAAACAAAGTTGCAGGATTTGCATTCCTAAAATTTTGTTGAAGGATACTTCTTTTGTATTTGAAAATATTATTGCAGATCAACTGCCAAGAGATTATAAAGAATATATAGGTCGCTGCCTTCCTGAATTGGTGTGCAATTCACATACTTTTTTATGTCATTATTTCTTATACTTCGAGAGAAGTAAATAGAGGAGATTAAGACAGTTTTTGTGAAGTCAAATTGTGTATGTTTTGCTTGTTCGCTCAGTTATTTTAAAGCTACCCAGATGTTCGTGTTCAGAAACGTGGCTATTATATTTTATTTTTTACCGTTTCATAAATATAAGGTTAATAGAACTTTCCCATTGTAAGAGTTTCTGAGTTATCAAGATACACATTTGTGTGTATATAAATAATGTATTTATTGACTTACATTGGGAAGATTTCGCTATCTCATTTGCTTTGATATACATACAGAGATTTACAGAGGAGTGTGCAAAACTGGAAATTGTATACAAGAAACTAAAAACTTTTAGAGGATGCTTTTAACATAATTGGAAGTTCTAATTGTTTTTTCAGTTTATTTTAAATATAATTTTAAATAAATATATATGGAATTTAGTTATTGGAAAGCCAGTGTCAGAATTACTTAATTTACTGTAACTGAGGGCATATTGTCACTGTTTGATGGAAATATAGTTAGCTATTGTGCTGATTTAATTATTTAATTGAAGTTTTAAAGGTTATCCTTGGAGAGATTGTGTTAATTTTTTCTTTTCCTTTTTAGGTTTTATATGAACAATTCAAGTTTTTCTTGAATCTCTATTTTCTGGTAGTATCCTGCTCACAGTTTGTGCCAGCATTGAAAATAGGCTGTCTCTACACCTACTGGGCTCCTCTGGTAAAAGAAAAGATTTTTGAAATTAAGTTAAATTATTAATATTTAGTATTTGGTTTTCAGAGTGGAGATGGTTGAAAGATAAATCGATGAGTTTTCAGAAGGATGATACTGCTGCTGTGTACCATTGGACTTCGCTTACAGGGTTTTCCAGAGCTCTTGCACTGACCGACTTCGCAGCCTCGCCAGGGGTGTTGGGCCCGTGGGCTGCCTGTGCGTCTTGGCTCAGAGGCCACTGGGCGCCTTTGCTGGCGGGCATGGGGGGTGGTCTCCTTGGGGCATCCTGTACGTGCCCTGTGATACCAGGTCTGTCTCTCCAGCCCGGCTCCCCCATGCCGATGGCGCTGTTGGGAACGATGGGGTGGGGTCTCCTCAGTGACTCTCTTGGCATCCTGATAGATGGGCACTTCTTCCCTTTTGGCTGAAGTAGCTCAGTCAGTAGTCCAGACAGTTTCTGGTTGGCAGCTCAGTGTGGGGAAGTTTTTGGAAGGCAGGTGACACTTAACATCAAATATTTCAACTTCAGACATAATGCTGTTTTAATGGTTTGATGCTGTTTGCCAATAATTTTCATTAATTTTCAGCTTATACAGACAAAATGTGTGCCTTCTTTCTTCCTCTCACCTGGAAAAACCTACTGCTTCCTTTTGGCCCCCCAGAGAGGGTCTTCTCAGATGCACCGGGGAGGACTGGCAGAGGGGGCCGAAATCTCCCTGACGGGGTCCCTTCAACTAGCCCCTCCTGCTCCCATCCACACAGACTTTCGAGTCGCATGGATTTGAGCGGTGAAAGTAACTGCATTGTCCTACAAATACAAAATCACCGAATGAATGAATACATGTCCACTCTTTAAATTAGCAAGGTTGGAAGACAGCGGGGTTGTTTAAATAGGGTGGTCAAGGAAGGCCCCTCTGAGGGGCGGCACTCAAATGCTCTCCAGATGGCAGAGTGGCTTGGCCATGTGCAGAACACGGAAAAGAGATGTGCAGGCCAAGGGGCCAGGTGCTGGGGTGCTGCTGGAGCACAGGGACGCGGGGGCTGTGCTGGAAGGCAGGTCAGTGAGGGCTCCCATTTCCTCCTGAGCGGGAGAGGGAGCTGTCTGTGTCTGTGGGTGTCACACAGCACACAAAGGACACTGAGGCTCAGACCCCACTTGTCACAGGACAGCACAGCTGGTTCAGGCCGGACAGCTCTGGAGAGAGGACAGAGACTGTTGGCTTTGTTCCTCGCACCTTTCTTCCCCCGCAGGCAACTTCTGTTGTGCGTCTGAAATTCCGTTGTTACATCTCCTAATAATTTTACTACTTATGTTTGTGTCACTAAAATAATAGTATTGTTTGCATGCTTTAAAAAATCTATATAAAGATTATCTTACTGTCTGTTTCCTGTTGTATCACGCTGTTTTGGCTTAACATTGATTTCTAAAATGGATCCATGGTGACACATTCACTTTTCACTTCTCTGAAGTACTCCATTGAATGAACATGTCCATCTTTCCAGAAAAAGAGACTTTGAGGTTTCTTCTCATTTTTCACAGTTACAGACTTTCCTATAATGGTCACTGTGATTGTATGTTGTTCCCTGTGCACGTGAGCCGGAGACCCCTTAGGCTGTGTGCATCCTGGAAGTCTGAGTGACAGACTGCTCCTTACTTCTCCCAGTTTCCAATAAAAGCAGTAGAGCATTACAGAAATTTTAGAGCATAGAGAAAATACTGGCTCATCCTAAAAACACAACTATACTTACGATTTCAGTGTGTTTATTTCTGGCCACTTTTTCTACCCCCGGCTTCACGAGGTTGCCCTGAACCTCTTCAGTTTCACTCCGATCTTGGGTTGAAATTCACTTTAGCAGTGATAGTCTCAGAATTTAAGATCTTCTTAAAAATCTAAAGTAAAATGTGTTCATTTCTGTTTTGCTTTTGCATCTTTCCTATTAACTGTGATTTAAGTAGCTTTTAACCAAAGAAAATGTTAGTTTTAGATGGATTCCTGATGAGGAATTCATGCACAGAATTGACTGTGTCGGCCAGAGCTGGAGTGAGAGCGTGCGTGTGAGCGTCGGTGCCTGTCCTTCCTGTGCTTCCGTGTGATGTTTACGTCCTCTGACTCGATTGTCAGCTAGAGGCGTTGGAAGTACTTAGTCCTTCTCTTGTTGGCGTGTGAGAATTAACGACTGCATTTACAGAAGTGCCTAGGTCAGCCCCTGCTGCGGTGTTCAGGGAAGGGACATTGTTACTCTGCTGCACTTGTGTGTCAGGGGCCCCAAAGAAAGGTGAAAAGCCCATTTTTCCCATTTGAGTAACGCTTAATGTTGCCTGGTGACATGCCTGGCCAGGTTCTCATGTCCCTGCTCTCATACCGCACCATTAGACCTCAGAAGTGGTCTGCTTTACGAAACCATGTCCTGTTGTTCTTTGGTTGGGTAGCAGCCACGATCGATGCCTTTCATCAGATAATCGATACTGAAGATTTGTTAGTATCTGTGCTTGCACTGCTGTATACATCTTAACCTCTGATTTAGCAAAACTCTTAAAAGGGTGATGTGTCCATTAGATTCACCTTTGAATCCAAGAGGCAGGCTGAGGTATATTGGTTCCTTGATCCAAACTCACCTCAGAAAAAAAATTTTTTAAACTGAAAATTCAGATATCATATACAGAAGATCTTTTTTATTAATCTAGGCAAACTTAAAGAACCTTTAAACTAAATCTACATCTAAAATGTGTGAATGTATACACACACACACATATAATATATATATTTTTTATTTTTGAAATTTTTTTTAAAGATTTTATTTATTTGAGAGAGAGAATGAGAGAGAGAGAGAGCGCACATGAGAGAAGGGAGGGTCAGAGGGAGAAGCAGACTCCCTGCTGAGCAGGGAGCCTGATGCGGGACTCGATCCCGGGACTCCAGGATCATGACCTGAGCGGAAGGCAGTCGCTTAACCAACTGAGCCACCCAGGCGCCCTATATATATATATATTTTTTTTTTTATATAAAGGAGGTGTGCTTCAGCGGGATTCCTTCCTAGCTCCCGATTCCTTGGTCTTTCTTGACCACTGTGTTTGGCCCTGTCCTGTGTCAAGGGCCTGCACTAGCATGTGGTCCTTACACACACACTCAGTGTTTGACGTCTTTTCTCTGCCTGCTTTCTCAGGTTCTGTAAGTACCTGTAAGGTTTCCCAGAGAAAGGAATTAGTTAGCATTTCCAGATTCCTCCTTGCCAGAAGCCTGCCAGGGAAGCATAAAACCATCATACAGCCGGCAGTTATAAAATCTTACGTCTGACGTCCATTAATTTTAAACAGGGCACTTCACATTTGTTCTGCTCTCCACCTCAAGGGTATTTCTGAAGACAGTGATGGTTTAATAATCTTTCTATATCAAGCACTCTGGGCAATGTTATTTACTAGCTTCAGCTCTGATCTAATTTCTGTTACATTTGCCATAGAACAGGAGAGCAAACTGAAAATAAGTGATTTTACTGCATTCTTGGGTCAGAATGAAGATTACCTTTTGCATCATTCAGTTTCCACAGCAGCTCTTTGAGGAAAAGCTAGTGTAATCATAGTAACAAAACGGATTGTAATGCTTCTATCAGAGTGAATCGGGTAGAATAGATCTAGCCATGCAAGCGGTTCTTAGACAAAGGAGGTCTGGATCGTTAACACGGCATCTTCCACATAAGCTGTGTTCGTGGTATTTTGTTAATGGAAAGCCAGATAGACTGCGTAGGTGATCAGTCAGTCTGCGAGGACTCTGATTTTCGGTCCTTCCTTCTGTCCACTCTTTCTTCTGAGTGTCTCTGCATGTTGGAGGTGTGGATGGAGTATGGAAAGGAGAAACCAAATCATACCTGGACTTATACTTCCTGCTGTCCAGAGACAAACATGCTTAACATAAGCTGCACATTTAGTGTGACCTTTGCAAAGGTACGTGTGCTGCTTGTGTCTGAGTTTCCCTGTCTTAAGTAGAGCTAAGCGTTTCTGTGGCATTTAAAAGGTAGCTTATTTAAAATACATAGAAAAGTTTCTGGTGTGGTTAAACTGATATTCTATCAATAGAATTATATAATTATATAATTTAATATTTAATACATGATATATCAGTAGAATTTTTTCTCTTTTTATAAAAATACCTCTTGTTTTGGCACTTACTCCACATGGCCCCTGGGCCATCCGGAGAAGTAGGAAGAAGGAATTCTACTTTGTGGTACAAGATTTAGTCCCGGCCCATGAACCGGCTGTGTGACACATTCCTGTCAGGCATTGTGACTGACAGACTGATGCCACAAATACTGTGGTTTTGCTGTGGAATACCGTCACCGTCTTGGGTTTGCTTTTGGCTCTTCTAGGTGGCATTACTGTAGCTTCCATCTTTGACCTGCTTGGTGCTGAGGTCACGGGAGGGTCCAGGTACTCCTGTGGGGCCACTTGTCCACATCTTCCATAGGCCACCGGTCTGTTCTGATCCAGTTACGACCCAGTAGATCTAAACCCTAAGGGTGGAGGCCCATGTGTGGTAGACTCCAGTTGTTAAGAAGGAAATGGTGGCATGGCATCGGCTGTGCCTTTCTCGTCACCTGCTTTATGTTGCAAGGCTGGCTCTTGGGGCTTTTCTCAGGGTAGATATGCCGGCGACTGCCATGGTAGTATGGGCGTGACACCTCTTGGTTGTTGCTGGTCCTGCACATCTGTCCTGTATTCAGGTAAACCCTAGATTTGAGGTGTGGCCCAGAGTGGCTTGCAGGTCCTAGCAGTCTTTGCCTGTGACCAGGGCTCTGTCTCCTTGAAGAGTGCTTACCTCCAGTTTCAGAAGTTGGGACCTGCCCCTATTTGGTGATCTTCTCTAATATTACTGCTTTAGAAATGAGAGCTTATTTTCACTTCCTGAGTTCTTGGAAGCACTAGGAACTATTATGTTTTGTGGTTTATAATTACTTGATGCATGGAGAAGTAACTTTTGCTGTCTTTAAGCCATAGGTGTCCAGGATGGAAGTCAGACTGACCTGGAGAGTCTAGGTGACATATGTATGTGTGGGCCTGTTCCTTGGAGAGGGGAGGTGAAAGTACACGTCCCAGGCAGAGGGCTCGAGCAGATCTGTAGTGCAGAAAACCTTCCCGGTGATGGTGCCACGTTTGCCTGATTCAGAGCCACTCCTCTGACAATACTGTCTTCAGTCTCTAAGGAACATAGGCTTGACAGCCATTGTCCCCTCTCTCTCTCAAGGCAAGGGGGTCACAAGTAGAATTGTAAGAAATTACGTATACACTGTGAACATGGTCTGCAACAGTAAATATTCTCCTGCCTGAGAACAGCTGCATAGAACTGTATTTCCTGCTTCGGTGGATGCGTTATGTTTCATGTTACTAACACTCAGTTGAGACTTAGAGTTTTTGTTTTTAAAGTGGTATTGTCTTCCCACCTGAGACTAACCGCATCTTTGAATTCAGGAAATACAGTATTTCAACATATGAGTGTACCATGAATTTCCTATTTATAGACATTCAGGTTATTTCCAGTTTTTTATATTGGATGCTGCTGGGATCCTTGTTTTTTTGTTTTGTTTTGTTTTTTAGGATAAATTTCCGGAAGTGAAACTGTTTGGTTAAAGTGTGTGCAAATTTTAAGGCTTTTGATAACACTAAGTTTGTTAAGAGAATATTTTGGTGTCTCCTGCTTTGGATTTTCATAGTTTTTTCTCTGTCTTTACCTGTACTAAAACACATCTAGATAGAAAGGGAAGAAGGAGGCCTGGGCTCTTTTCACAGTGGCGTGATCTTGTACACTGGGAAGTCTGAGGTGTCCACACACAGAGAAATGTTAGAACTAAGAAATGAGGTAGGAAGGTTGTCGGGTACAACATAGATACACAAAACCACTTGTATTTCTGTATACCAGCAGTGATCATCTGAAAATGAAATTACAATAACAGTTCCGTTGTTGTGGCATCAGAAAGAAAAAAATAGGAATAGATTTAGCTAAAATACAGGGTTGCCTGTTGGAAACTAATAAAATATTTTTTTAAAAAAAAATCAAAGATCTAAATAAATAAAAGTCATCCCATGTTCAGGAATTGAAAGACAGTATTGTTACAGTGGCAGCACTCTCCAAATTGATCTGCAGATTCAGCACAATCTGTCAAAAATCCCACTTGGCTTTTTGGCAGAAACTCACGAGCTGACTCTAAAATTCATATGGAAATGCAGGAGACCCAGAGTAGCCAGTGCAACCCAGAAAAGAAGATCAGCATTGGAGGACTCCTGCTTCCCCATTTCAGAGCTCATTTCAAAGCCACAGTAATCAAGAAGGTGTGGGACTGGCAGAAGGATAAATGACTAGACCAACGAACACAACGTAGAGTCCAGGAATAAACCTTTACATTCATGACAGATTGGTTTTCGGCAAGGATGCTCACACCGTCCGGTGGATTGTTCAGTGCACTCCACGAATGGTGCTGGGGCACCTGGACAGCTGGATGCGAAAGAAGGAAGTTGGGCCCCTCCCTCAGGTCATACCCAGAAAACCCCTCGTAATGGATCATAGACCTCAGTGGAAGAGCTAAAACTGTAAGACTCCTGGCGGAAAACATAGAGGCCAATTTTTGTGATCTTGGACGGTAAAAGCCCAAGTGACTAAAGAAAAACTTACATTGTATTTATCCAAATTAAAAACTTCTGGACATCAGAGGATACCATCAGGAAAATAAAATGATAACCTAGAGTGGGGGAAAATATTTGTACTCTCACATATGCTAATCCCATGTCTAACGAGGTACTTGTTTCCAGAATAATACAAAGAGCTCTTACAGCTTCACAGTGAAAAGACAAATGACACCGTTAACAAGTGGGTGTAGGATCTGAACACACATTTATCCCAAGAAGATACGAATGGCCAATAAGCTCCCGTTAAGGGTTATAACCACTTTGGGAGGAAGCTTGGCTGTTCATCAAAATGCTAAACGGGCCACATCACCCAGAAGAGGCGAATTCATAGAGACAGAAAGTTGGACTCATGGTTGCCAGGGGTTGGGGGCTGGAAGAGATGAGGGTGACCACTGTCCAGTGTGGGATTTCTCTCTCTTTGGGATGATGAGACTAGTCTACAGTCAGATGGCGGTGATGGTACAACTCTGAGCGTAGCAGGGAGGATCAACTTTGAGTAAACACAAGGGCTCACCTCATGTGGCCTGTTGGTGACACAGACACAGCCCTGGAGTGACAGACTGTTGTCCTTTGAGGGCAGTTGTCCAGCGTTGGGTCATTCACAGAGTAGCCTGGGGAATGCGCGTCCGTGTAACATGCAGCCTTCTGAAGAGTCTGTGGTCGTAGAGAGGTAGACTTGAAGAGTGTTCACACTCGGAAAACAGAAGTGTAGCCTCTGAGCTGTCAGCCATATGTTGGGGGCATAACAGATTTCACAAGAGATCACAAGCACATCAGAGTTTATTTCTGTAGCCTCAAGTTGACCTGTTGAGGTTTTGCTTACAAAGCGGACAAGCCTGACAGGAGGAGGCTGTGGTGTTGGGATTGCGCCGCGTTCCTTCCTGCTTTCTTCCACCAACAGAATTCAAGCGTAGAAAGCATAAGATTTTATGTCAGCCTTTGGTAATTTGATATTTAAAGGCACGAGCATTCTAAATAGAATTCCTGGGGGTTTTTTTGTTTTTTTTGTTTTTTCAGATTGTTGATTTCTTTTTTCTTTGGGTTACTAAGTATTTTCTGATGTTTAGCTTGTACATGTTATGATATGAATTTAAAAAAATTATTTGGGAATAGGGAGAATTGTAAATCTTTTAGTATGTGTTATATTCCTCTTGTAGTGTTTCATTATTTTTTGTCTTTTTTCTTTGTTTTCGTTTATGTTTTAGAAGTAATATAAAAGGGGGGGAAGTAAAACTGCTTGGTAAAAGAGTATTCTCTTAACTTTTGTTAAAGCTAGTTTTCTCAAATACCATATTTTATTTTGTTTTATAGGGATTTGTTTTGGCTGTTACTATCATGAGGGAAGCAATTGGTGAATTCCGGCGTTTTCAGCGAGACAAGGAAGTGAATTCACAGCTATACAGCAAGCTTACAGTAAGAGGTTAGCAAGACCCTTTTGATCTAGCTTATCATTTGCTAACTGTAATCATCATTTTGGAGTTAACATAAGTGAAAGAAAACATGTCTTAATTCTGTTAGAAAATAGTATTTTTCGATTACATATGGTATCTAATTAATTTTTTTTAGTAATCTCATGACTACAATTTCAAGAGAACACATGTGAAACCCAACTGGTGTATGCACATTTTCTGTGAATATCACCTTACCTAAAATCTCTGTTTGTGTTCTATTTAAACACAGTCGTAAGGGTCGGACAGACATCTGGTACCATGGCCTTAAGTGAAGGGACTCGGAGCCCCTACAATAAATGTCATGATCCAAAATGATAACTGCTTTATGCCCATTTCTCCTTCACTTCATTCAGGGCTTTAACCCTTCCCTAATTGTATGTTTTTAAGGAGCTTGTTTATTTGGTCTCTCAGTCCCAGTGGAGAAGAAGCGATGTGTAGAGGAGTGTGGGAGAAGCCATTATAGGCGGGCATTATGCCTGTCGGAAAGTGACACCATGACAGTCATTACCTCAGCGAGGGACAGTGAAGGAGGGCACTGAAGAGCTAGACAAGTATGCATAAGAACTTGGAAGCCTGTTTATAAAATGAGGTTTAAAATGGAGTTTGTATCTTCTGTTTACATGTGGACATTTGTACACTGAATTTATTTATTTGAAATAATTCTCCAAAAAATATTTCTGTAGCTTATTGGGATATATTTCATATAACATAAAGTTTATCCATTTAAAGTATACAGTTCAGTGGTTTTTGGTATGTTCACAGAGTTATGAAACTATTAGCACCATCTAATTTTGGAACCTTTTTTTTTTTTTTTTAAAGATTTTATTTATTCGACAGAGAGCACAAGTAGGCAGAGTGGCAGGCAGAGGGAGAGGGAGAAGCAGGCTGTCTGCTGAGCAGGGAGCTGGACGTGGGGCTTGATCCCAGGACCCCAGGATCATGACCTGAGCTGAAGGCAGCCGCCCAACCAACTGAGCCACCCAGGCGCCCCTAATTTTGGAACATTTTTAACATCCTAGAAAGAAACTGAATATATTAGCCATCATCCCATTCTTGCCCCTTCGGACCCTCTTCCAGGCCCAGGCAGCCCCCAGTCTGCTTTCTGTCTCCGTGGATTTGCCTCTTAGGACAGGTCACAGAAGTGGAATCGTGCAGTACGTGGGCTTTTGTCACAGGCTTCTTTCACTTGGCATTCTGTGTTCAAGGTTCATCGGTGTTGTGGCACCTGTCAGGCTTTATTTCTGTTTGTTGCCAAATAATATTCCACTCTGTGGTATTCCGCGTTGTGTTCACCGATTCATCTGTAGACGGACGTTTGGTTTGTTTCCACTCTAGGCTGTTGTAAATAATGCTGCTGCGAATGTCCGTATGTGAGTGTTTTTGTGTGAACATTGTTTTATTTCTTTTGTAAATATACCTAGAAGTGAAATTGCTGGATTATATGGTAACTATGTTTTTGATAAACTGCCAAGCTGTTTTCCTAATTGGCTGCCCCATTTTGCATTCTCACCGGCAGTGTGTGAAGGTTCCAGTTTCTCCACATCCTCACGGGCACTGTTACTGTCTGTCTTCTTTATTGTGGCCGTCCTGTCGGGTGTGAAGTGGTATCTCACCGTGGCTTGATTTGTCTTTCCCCGACGACTAGTGCTATTGAGCATCTTTCCATCTGCTTATTAGGTGATTGTATGTCTTTGGAGAGATGTTTATTCAGATTTTTTGCTTAGTGTTTTTTTTTTTCTCATTGTGTGTACCTCTTTTAAGATACCACCTTTTTTTTTTTAAATTTTATTTTACTGTGTTATGTTAGTCACCATCCATTACATCATTGGTTTTTGATGTAGGTTCCACGATTCACTGTTTGCGTACAACACCCAGTGCTCCATGCAGAATGTGCCTTCGTTAATACCCATCCCCAGGCTCACCCGTCCCCGGGCTTACTGTTTTAACTGGATTAAGTGTTTTTTAATTATTGACTTGTAAGCATTCTTTATACAATCTGGATTTAAGTCTCTTGTCAATATATGGTTTGGAAATATTTTGTCTCGTTCTGTGGCGTGTGTTTTCTTCTTCTCGGTATCCTCTGACGCACAGAGTTTTCATGTTATGATGTCCAACTCCTCTGTGTTTTCTTCTGTTGCTTTTGCCTTTGGCATTGGAGCTAAGAAACAGTTTACCAACCCGAGGTCACAAGGATTTACTTCTATATTTTCTTCCAGGGATTTTATAGTTTGACAGAGAGAGACACAGCGAGAGAGGGCACATAAGCAGGGGGAGGGTCAAAGGGAGAGGGAGCAGCAGGCTTCCTGCTGAGCAGGGAGCCCGAGGTGTGGGGTTCGATCCCAGGACCCCTGGGATCATGACCTGAAATGAAGGCAGACACACTTAACGACTGAGCCACCCAGGCACCCCGAACAATGATGTATTAACATACAGAATACCAATAAAGGTATAGAAATTATAAAAGAAGCAAAAAGCAAAAGTTCTGGTGCTGAAAAGTACAATAAATTAAAGGAAAAACTCACTGGAGAGTTTCAGTAGCAGAGTTGAGCTGGCAGAAGAAGGAATCAGTGACCTTGAACCTAGGTAATTTCAATAACTAGATAATTTCAAGTGGAATTACCCATTCTCAGAAGCAGAAGGAAGAGTGAAGGAAAATAAGCATGTCCTAAGGGACTTGTGGGTAGTGCCAAGTGTACTACATGTGCACACACTGGGCATCTTGGAAGGGAGAAAGGGTGGAGAGAATGTTGTAGGGAATAGTAGCCATTAACTTCCCAAATTTGATGAAAGACATGACTCTCCATACTCGGGAAAATCAGTGAATCCCTGGAAAGATAAATGCAAGGAAATCCGCACTGAGACACATGACAATCAAACTATTGAAACCCGAGGACCAAGAGAATATTCTGAAAGCAGCAAGAGAGAAACACACAAGGAAGGGCTCTTGAGTCAGAAACGCTGGAGGTCAGAAGGACGTGGGGTGACATTATTAAGATGGGAAAAGAAAAAAATGGTCCACCAAGCATCGGATGTCCGTAAACCTCTCATTCACAAATGAAAGCGGATTGAGACATTTCCAGATGCCTTTAGAATCGAAAACAGGGACTCAGGCAGATAGGCATCCACCCATGTTCATGCAGCACTATTTATAATTGCCCACATGTCCACCGGTGGGTGAATGGACAAATTATGGTGTTTTTTCACATTGGAATATTATCCAACCATAAAAATTAATGAATACTGATAAACCCGGATGCCCCTTGGAAACATTACACTCTGTGAGAGAAATCAGACACAAAGGGTCACGGACTCTATGTCATTTACACGAAGTATCAGAACAGGTAGATGAATGGAGCTAGAAAGCAGGTTGTGGTCGCCACGGCCCTGGGAAGTGGCGGCAGCGGCGGGCGGGGGGCAGCTGCTTAGTGGGCATGACACGTCCTCTGTGGTGAGGAAAATGTTTTTGAGCTTGATAGAGTGGGTTGCACAACATCGTGAATGGACTCAGTGCCGTATTCACTTGAAAATGGCTGATTTTATTATGTCATTGTCACCTAAAAATTGTAAAAAATGTTGAAGAAGGCATACTAATCATATCTTTTACACTTCTGTGACACTCCAACTCAGAATATTTTAAAAATAATTGTCAGTGGGTTTATTTCAAAGACAAATGCAAATTTACCTTTTTAAACAAGATAGATCATCATTGGTGATCTTTGGAAGGACATTTTTACGTGTAGATGATGATGATACTGCTTTTTTTTTGACTTCCTCGTGAGTGTCAGTTACTTGCTCATTTGCATAACTGCCATTCAAGGTAGGTTGGCTTATCTCCATGTTACAGGTGAGGGACCTGAAGCTCAGGCCATGTGATTTCCCCTGAACCACTGCAGTTTTGGTAGAGTTCATATTTGAACCCAGACCATTCTGATGTCAAACCCAGTGTTCTTTCAACTGTAGTGCTTTGCTCTGTGGCTGGTTATTCTGATGCAAATGACTGATAGGTAAAATCTGGGATGTAAAAAAAAATGCATGTATATGCTCATTGACTTTAGTTTGAAATTTGTTTTCTTGTCAAGAATACGTTCATCTCCTTAATTTCTAGTATTTTGTAGTGATCTGTTCTTTGAATGGCATTGATGGCTACTTCCTTATGTGACTTAACTGTGGTTTGTTATATTTACACTATTTGATCTTTTTGTATTTGGAGTTCTTCAGCACATTCTTGTAGAAATACTCTGGGAAAAGTGTTCTCTGCTATATGTTTTCTGTGGAAAAGGAAAGCCATGTCCACTTTTAAGTATGCTCCTATCTTTGGGGTGCTTTGTTAGAAGCAGAGAGTATTTTAACTGGTATGCAATGTCAGTCAACACTGAGATTCTTTATTTTTTTCAGTTTATTGATTTATTGTTTTAGTTATCTTTGCACCCAGTGTGGGGCTCAGACTCACGACTGTGAGATCAGGGGTGTCATATGCTTCCTGTGGAGCCAGCCGGGTGCCCTGACACGGACGCTGTTTAGTTAGCTGCATGTGTCGTTAACTTGAGAAGCTGCTTCTCTTGCCATGTGGGAATTCTCTGTGTCTGCTGCTGCCCCTGTCACTGCTTTCTCCCTGTTTGTGACTACTTTATTCTTCATGTTTAGCCCAATGGACAGCATCTGAGTCAGAGCCTAGCAGGAGAATGTGAAATTGTTGGCAGCTCTTACAAAAATCCCTGACGAGGACTTTGAATTGTGGGGCCGTTCGGTACTTGGATTCTTTTTACCTCTTGCTCAGGAGAGGTGTCTGAACTGCACACTTGGCTGCAGTCATTCCACTGGCTGGCTCTCAGTTCGGTTCCCGATAGTCCCTAAGGACCCAGTGTGTGTGAGACACTGCGATGACCTGACGGGATCCAAACATGAGTAAGTCCTGGACGACGCTTTTTAAAGAGTTCATGCACTATTCTAGCAGGGACGATAAATTCAGAGTTTTGTTTTTGTCTTCATCAGCCACCAGATCTCAGCAGGACAACGTCGTGTCACCCACTGTTTGTGGAAATTCCAATTTTACACCTAAAGCTAATGTGGGACTTTAGATTCAGAAATGGATCTGGAATTCTGTGATTGCAGAATGATGCAGGTGACTGCAGGTGATGACTGCAGTCAGTCTTAGCTGTTTCTTGTCATGGTTACGGCATTTTGTTATTTAACGTGCTTTCTAACATTCAGACATAGGAGAGAGAGGGAAGTCTGTTGTCTTTGAACATTGTGTGCATTGTGCGTGTGTGCACGTGTGTGTATGCGAGGAAGAACATTTACATATTTACATGCTTCTGGTGTTCCAGTTTCCTTGCCAAAAAGGAACTTTATCCACAGAAAGTGGCCATGTCCTTTATTCCTCTCTGTTTTAGCATCTTTGATCCTTACTGTCAACGCTGTTGCTACATACTTGTTAAAATTCTTAGTAGCTTTTTTTTTTACATAAAATATCATGAATTATCTTAATGGAATTCATCTTTTAATGAAATTGTGTGTCATAGTTATTCTTGAAAAATCAAGGGATCTTAAAATCCCTCTTTACTGCCTTTTACACATTGTGGGTGATGTGCACTTTCACAGGGAAATCCTAAGATGTAACTGGTTTCATGAGTTACTGCATGTTCCACTTGGTAAGAAGGATTTCCTTTGGTGACAGTCATGTCTTCAGATAGTTGGGTTTTTTAAAAAATAGTATTGTCAAATGTTAGCAGAAGTTTCCCATCAGAAATTGCTTGAGAGCTCCTGAACTCAGAAGTAATCAGAATGGATTGTCGCCATGCAGTCCGCAGAGAGGCGCCAGTGACTTTCCTTCTCTTATTCGAGTGGTTTCATCTCTCAGTGGTCCACTTTTGTGACAGTGCAGATGAAGAACAGTGGGTACTTGGAAGTCCTTTCTGTGTGTTTTCTGTATGTAGTCAGAGCAGTCCTTTGATAAATGTGCTCACCTTCTCACGTGTTTACATCATGCGGTCTTCTTTCCTGTCTGTGGTCTGAGCAGCGTTTGGAAAGCATCCATAGAAGAATGTACAGTATACATTACTACATTTGTACCATAGAATAGTAGTTTTTTTTTAAGATTTATTTATTTATTTATTTGAGAGAGAGAATGAGATAGAGAGAACATGAGAGGGGGGAGGGTCAGAGGGAGAAGCAGACTCCCTGCTGAGCAGGGAGCCCGATGCGGGACTCGATCCCGGGACTCCAGGATCATGACCTGAGCCGAAGGCAGTCGCTTAACCAACTGAGCCACTCAGGCGCCCAGTAGTTCTTGATCCTAGTATGTGTCAGGCACACATACACAGTTGAGATTTGTTATCTCATCGGTTCAGTTCTCTGTGGCTGTACCAAGGTGGACATAGATACCCGGAACTAGATATGTACTCATTACCCTCACCAGTCTTTCTTCCTCACGTCACCCTAAGAGGATCTGTATGAGCTTAACTTCATGATATTCATACACCATGTTTTGTTTTGTTTTGTTTTGTTTTTTAAGATTTCTTATTTATTTGACAGAGAGAGCACAAGCAGAGGGAGAGAGAGGGAGAAGCAGGCTCCCTGCTGAGCAAGGAGCCCGATGTGGGACTCGATCCCAGAACCCTGGGATCATGACCCGGGCCGAAGGCAGCCGCTTAACCGACTGAGCCACCCAGGCATCCCCCTTTACACCGTGTTTTTTATTGCATCGTTTGGAGATTAGGGGCCACGAGAAAGTAATGGAAAAAACTGGCTAACACAAAGTACCTTCTCACAGGTGAGAAGTAATTGTTGTTTTGTGTGTAGGTACCTATATGTGCTAGCATCTGGGACCTCTCTCTGCTACCTGGTGGCACTCTGGTGGTCACCGTTAATTATCGGCTTCTCAGCTGTGTTCATACCGCTATTTTCTCCCGAGTTACGTAGGGCGGCTGGCATATGTAGGGACTCGGGAAATGGGATGACACACGAGGAATTTCCAGATCAAATAGGAAAAGTGTGAGGCCTGATCTTGTCAGCCAGCCGCCCAGTGAGGGTTCCCTTTTCCTGACGTCCTTGCCCGCTTTACTTTCTTTAACTTGCCAACTTCCGTGGTGAAAAATGCTCTCCTTGTGTTTTGCTTGCTGCTTACCTTTTAACATTTCATTGTTCATTTTGATCTTTGATAAAAGTTTATTCATCTTTTTTCATACATCTTTACCTTTTCATAATTTCTCTAAGAAATTTATCTGGTGACAAATATTTTTGTCTTGTTTGACTCATTTTTGTATCTTTTTCTTTAAATGTAGATAAATTTGTACTTTTTATGTATGTAGATCTGATCTTTTCCTCTGTGGTTTTTACTTCAATCTTAGAAGGTCCATTCAACCCCGATGTAAATGAGTGTTTTAATCTCCCTACAGTGTTTCTGTGTGTTCATTTTCCGTAGCCGCTTGTAATTTTACGTATCAGGTGTGCGTTGTATGGAGAAAGGGATGTGTCTTCTTTTTTCTCCCCAAATGGTTAGTTAGTTCCTTTAAAACCAGTTATTAACGTGACTAAAGCTCTTTTCTTAGACCTTGGAGAAATGGATCAGATTTGTTTGGGCCCTTTTCTTCGCTTTCTTGTCTGCTGCACGGACTCATCCAGATTTCCGTGCCAGTTCCATTCCAGTTTTAAATAATGTTCCTTTTTAGCATGTTCTAGTGTCTTGGAAAATCTTTCCCTCGCTCCCTCCTCCCCTCCCTTCCTCCATCAGTTATTTTTCTTTTTCATTTTTTTCTTGTTTTCCCTGAGAAACACGAAACACTCTAAATATAAGATGATTGGGAGTTTTTCCTTCTGCTTGTGAGTTAGACCAGTGGCGTCGAAACCTCATAAATAAGCTCATGGTGGCTTGCCGTCTTCATCCGTGATTTCTTCATTCTTCTACCAAGGATCAATGTCAGCCTCCACACTTGGGAGTCTTTGAGCAGTAAGAAACTGCCGTGGGATTATTGAAAATCTAAGGAAATGGGAGACTAGGGACAATTTTGAACCATCTTTAGTTCATATACCTCTCAGTAGTAATGTCACCATGCTGATTCATGTAGGGCCTTGGAGTTTTTGTACCTTTGTAGGCCCAGGAGAGAGGAAGGCTTTTTCCTAAAGCTTCTGGTTTTCGTGTTTGAGAGCCTTAGAACTTGTTAATTATGGACTGTTCATATTAACAATATTTTGTATTTTAACATTTGGTAGATGTATAACAATTCTTTCTAAGCACAGAAAACAAAGATTAGACATTTCTCTTATGCAAACACCGGCAGGCTTCACCAAGACTTTGAAATGTCCTGTCAGTAGTAAGACCCTAAAAATTTTCATTTGTACCTGTTAGTTGAGAAAATATTTAGTATTGAGATACTAATTTTTCAAACCCTTGTACTTTTCCACAAAATCTTCAGTTAACGCAGTGAATTGCAATTGATACTTAATTTCATTATTTAGTTCTGCATATTGCTTCAGGCAAAAGATGTGTGCCGTGGTGGGCTATAAAGTATTCTGTATGGATACGCTCTTCTGGCAGCTTCTGAACTCTGTTGGTAATTACATGGATGGTATAGACTGTTTTAGCTAGGGACATCATTTTAGAGGGGAAGTGGTTGCCTAATATAATTGATCCAGTAAAGAACATTATGTGCTTTAAATGTTTCTTACCACCATAGAATATTTTATTATTTCCATATTCTTTCTAAAGCTATCTCATTTTTTTTTACTGATGGAACAAGAAAAAGATTTGATTGTGTTTAACTTGAGCATCTTAATGTTTTTGTTATTGCTAAAGAATGCTTTTTAAAACTACTCTAATTATTGCTAGTGAATGTTTAAGAGTAAAAGTTGGTTACTTCCAGCAAGATGCTTTATAACCCTCACCCCAAAACAGCAGTATTTCCTTTTTTTTTTTTTTTTAATGTCCTAGGCTGTAATTACTACCATTCAGACATCACTGTATTTGATCTCGCTCTGCTTTCTGTCAGCTCTCTGGAGTGTAGGTTTCCTGTGGGCAGGGCCTTGCCCATTTTGTTCCCACTTTTGCCCCCAGCCTGTGTTGGGGGAGGGATACCACATGCCTCCCTGCCGCTGCCCGCCTTCAGCTGAAGGCAGAATGGGCCACCCAGCCGGAGCAGAGTCCTGGCCTGTGGGCTCCCAGACGGGTTTCACGGGGCCCGTCTTTGTTTCCATCGCTTACCGGGGCCAGCCTCAGACTGTAAAGCGCCCTTCATTGTCACGAGACTTTGTCCATCTCTATTCGTACCCTTGCCTTTTCCGCTGTGTTTCTAGCCCTCAGGTTCCTTCCCTGCCTCTGGCTCCCACTGCAGACCTCTCCGATGTACCTGGTGTACCTTCTGGACTTCATTGAGTGCGCTCTTCCTCTGCAGCCCTGTCACGTGCTGGTGGTTTTTCAAGCAGGGCCTAGGGCTGCTTCACGTGGCGCAAGGCACTCCTGTCTCTCCCTCTTCCTCCCTCCTACACCCGATCCAGTGGCTTTCAGCTGCCGATTCCTTGGTCTTAATGCCTTCACGCTGCTTCCAGCCCCTGTCATGTTCTAGCTGAAGAAGTCTGATTTGGCAGTTTTTTCCTTTAGGATTGTGCTTTTGCTTGGCCTAACTAAAGTTCAGAAAGATTTTCTGCTATATTTCTCCTATGTTTCTTCTTCTAGAAGTTCTTTGGTTTTAGGGTTTGCCTTAGGTATATCCATTTTGAGTAAAGTTTTGTACCAGTACCTGGTGTTTGTGTAAGTACTTTTTTCGCATGTGGATATCCAAATGCTTCTAGCACCATGTTTTGGAAGAGTGATGTTTTTCACATGGCATTGCCTTACACTTTTGTCAAAAATCAGTTGTGTTTTGGGGCGCCTGGGTGGCTCAGTTGGTTAAGCGTGGCTCAGTCGGTTAAGCGCCTGCTTTCGGCTCAGGTCATGATCCCAGAGCCCTGGGATCGAGTCCCGCATCTGGCTCCCTGCTCAGCCTGCTTCTGCCTCTCCCTCTGCTGCTTCCCCTGCTTGTGCTCTCTCTCTTTCTCTCTCAAATAAATACATAAAATCTTTAAAAAAAAATCACTTGTCTTTTATCTGTGGGTTTATTTCTGGACTCTCTTCTCCATTTATCTGTTTGTCTCTCTTTATGCTAATACCATTCTTTTTTGATTACCATTGCTGTATAATAATTCTTGAAATCATGTACTGTTTTCCCTTCAACTTTGTTTCTCATTTTCAGAGTGTCGTCTAGGTCCTGTGTATTTCAATATGACTTTTAGAATCAGCTTGTCGATTTCTGTAGAAAATGCCTGCTACGATTTGGACTGGGATTGCATTGAATCTATAGATAAATTTGAGGGAGAATCAACATCTTATTCATACTACGTCTTCTGACCCATGAATGAGATAGATCTTTCCCTTTATTTAAGTTTTAAAATTTCTCTCAGCAATATTTCTTTTCAGAGTCTAGGTCTCTTTTAAAATATAGTTTACTTCTATATGTAAATAAACGTATTAATTACATTTCCCAGCTACCCACTTTGCTTCATAATCCATGTTAAATTCGGCTTCTACCTCCTCAGCCACTTAAAGTGTTGAGAGAGTTGGTGGGGGGTGCCGGTCCCACCCAAACAACAAAGACAAGCCACACGACCTGCTAATGTAGTGTGCAGTTGTCTGCCTGGGAACTACATGTGTCATCCCCTGGTGACCTTCTAGAGTGCCATTTATATGTCATCAGTTCCTTTTTTAAAAAGTTGCTTAATTATCTTCCACTCTTATTGCCTGTGTGTGTTTTGTTGGGAAAGAAGTAATGATATAATTTCATCCTTATTTGGTAATCTGTGTCTGGTTCAGTGTGGCTTATAGAGCTACTTTGCCATTGGTCCATTACGACATTTGGCTCATTTAACTGATTAAGAATAGATTGGTCATAAACTTGTCTTGTTTTGAAGTGGGGTAAGTTTGATGCATTTGCAAAAAACAAACTAAATGTCATAAAAGTATATTTCAGTTATGCTTTGAACCTGTCACAGGATCTGGGTTTAGTAGACACTGTGATGTTAGTCTGTTCATAGCAGGTAAGCACATTGTCAGAGGTGTGCGTGCATACTGGGCGCTCATGTGGGTCCCTGAAGGCTTTGGGAGGCTCTGTTTGCTGTGGAATTAAGGAGGGCTGTGAAGGGAGGGCTTCCAGTCAAAAGAAACAGCAAGTATAGAGAACTCGGGCCCCAGAGAGTTGTAGCATACAGTGCTAAAAGCAAATGTAGACCCTTTTAAAGCCAGAAAATTAATTTGAGATTGGTTGTGAAGAATATGTGTATAATGATGTAAGTCTGAATTATCTTCTAAGTAATTGTCAAAAATGGAGATTTTTTTTTGGTGGAGATAAACATAATCCTTAGTTTTGCCACCCACTTCATCTGGAATTCATATTGAATTAGGGAGTTGATAGTAATGGAGACCATTTAGGGGAATATTCTCTTTATTCAGGTAAAAAATGAATAGCACTGAGATTGGTGGGCAGGGTCTATGTTTAAGAAGCTTTGGAGTAAGGAGAAGTAGTCCTTTGAGTTACTTCTTGATCTTTCAAAGAAGCCTGTGAAACTTGGTTCATGCAACAAGCCAGTCGAATGCTTTTCTTCTGTGAGAAACATGTAAGCTGCTGCACTTTGGAAGCATGGTGGCTGGGAACATTTTTTGCTAGGAGGAGAGCTTAATGGAAGGATTTCATTGCAGTAGTTTAGAGAGGGGGAAGGATGGCTGTTAACCTTATTTGGTAACATTCACTGTTAACCATTTCACCAGAAAAGGCCCCAGCTTGTACTCCAGGTAAATTGAAAACAGTATTTTTAAAAACAACTGTCCTTAGGTATAAGTGCTGGCCTATACATCATTACTGTATTTAGAACTTGCTTCTCTCAAGTGTAACTCTGAAATTCTTAAATTTTATTTTATTTCATTAAGATTTTATTTATTTGTTTGACAGGGAGAGACACAGTGAGAGAGGGAACACAAGCAGGGGGAGTGGTAGAGGGAGAAGCAGGCTTCCCGCTGAGCAGGGAGCCCAATGCGGGGCTCGATCCCGGGACCCCGGGACCATGACCTGAGCCGAAGGCAGATGCTTAACAACTGGGCCACCCAGGCACCCCTGAAATTATTAAATATTAAATGCCCATTTCAAAAACACTTTGCGTTGTTGATGGCTCTATTGGGTTGTGAGAGCAGGTGGCAGTTCTGTCTTTTCTTTGTGCTATGACATGTAAAATTTAGGGATTTTCTTTTTTTTCTTCTGTTATCAGTCCCCCAACTCTGATAATAGTATGTCACTATGGTCAGCTGTCACCTCAGTTCACAAAGGGTGGCCGGAAATCAAACCGTTCTTGTGGGCATGAGCTGTTCCCATTGGGCAGCGAGGGTCATGGTGCTGGGCTGTCACTGCAGGGGGTCAGGTGCCTGGGGAGCAAGTAATATTCCTCCATCTTTTCTGTCTAATGTCCTAACTGCTCTTGAAGAAAGAGAAGAGAAGTCAGTGAGTTCATGGGACCAAGGCTGTAAAGGAAGTACAAGGAGTCCCCTGCACAGAGATTAATTAAAATTGTTAGAGAGCCAAGAGCCATTAAGCAATTTGACCAATTCTTCAAAATTCAGAAGTGTGTACTTTGAGGAGGTATGTGAGGCAGATTGCCATACTGGTTTGACATGATAGCCTTCTGTTTTGTTCATATTGTCATATTTGTAACGTGAGAACTTTCTCCAGTGTATTTTACTTTCACTTGTCTTCCTGAAACATATAATTGTAAGTAAGTTCCATAGAAACGAATAAAAATCACTATATAATGCCCCCAAACTAAAGGCTATTAAATATAAATTGTGTTTGTTATGTGACCGAGTGAGTAATATCTCTCTTTCTCAGAAATATGAGATCTTGATTAAGGAGTCAGAAAAGGATATATTTTTCTGTTTCAAAATATGTATCAATTATTTATACATTTATTTTATCTTATGATTACAGCTCTTTCTCTACCTCTCCTTTTTGAATGGGTCCATTGTAAAGAATATAGAAAAGCAGAAGGGAAGGAAAAGTGGATTGGATAGTAGGAGAGAAAATAAAATTAAGTGATAAGACAGGCATTCTGTTGAGTAATACTCAGCATGAGATCAGTGAGTAACTTTGCTGCCTGGTGCTTAGCTATAGAAAACATAATCGTGGGAGCACAGACAATGAAGCTTGAAGGGACCAAATGAAAAAATAATTAAAATAGACATTCTTTTGTAAGTATACTTTCTGGCTATGAATAGACGTATACTTACCACTTATGAAGATATCTTAAGATTTGTTTCACATGTAATTTTAAAGAACATTGCTATTTTATAATATGAATAAAAAAATAGCTCCCCCCCACTAGTTCTAGTCCTTATGTGTTTATTGTATATTTGAGGAACATGAAAAAATATAATAGTTACAGAACTTTTTTTTGATGTCCTCAAAACATCTTTAGGAACAGGTGTGACACTGATGAAACTCAGCTGCTTCAAGAAGTATTTAGGAAATAAGTTTGTAATAAGTTGAACGTGGTCTAAAAGTGGTATGGCTGGTAATGTTAGTTTTTGATAATGTGATAGGAACTTACCTCTTGTTCTGTGAGCTTTCAGAATAAATTGAATGTAAAGACATAGGTCTTTTCCCATGTTAAAAGAGCCACTAAAAGGTAAAAACAGATCCACAAGGCTGTTGCCAGTTCTAAAAGGGAGATTGACGGAGGGAGGGAGGGTCCAGAGTCCCAGGGAGAGAGAGAACTTGAGTAAGTTTTGTTACTCATGTAGGATGGCATCTCGAGTTATGTATATAACATTTCATCTACTCTGTATGATCTTCACATTATATAGTGCTGTCTGTTAAATTTTATAGATGATTATGATACTAGATATTATATAGATAATCTAAGAATTTACACACTGTATCATGTAGAAGAATCACTTCTCGATAAGGCTTTCAGCCTTATCGGTATCAGTTACCAGTACGGAACCATCTGTAAAGCTACCAGTGCACGGTGATTTTATGTATCGTTTTCTTTACTTTTGTCTGTCAGTTCCGTGTCCATCAAGGCATTCACAATATTAATATGAGGATCTTATATCTTCATTTTATTCACTCATTAAATCATCTTTAGTGCTGCTTCTCGTCGTCATTGCTGGACCCAGACCTGAAATAATGGCAGATTTGGGAAGAACCTTCCGGCTGGAGCCATGTCCCACACCCCGCATCTTTGATTGGGGGGCAGTTAACTGTTTGCACTTTGGAGCTGACTGAGAGAAGTTAATTTTTAGTGACTGTGTCTGTGTGAAATAAATTTATTTTGAAAGTATAAGTACAGATAAATTCCTAGTGTTTCCCCCCCTCCCCAAAAGTTATTTCTAAAGTATTATTTTTCAATTGAAACTTTAACTCTGGTGTGCTGTTGTTTCCTTGAGTTGATTATACTTCTTTTTTTTTTTAAGGTAAAGTGCACGTTAAGAGTTCAGACATACAAGTTGGAGACCTCATCATAGTGGAAAAGGTTGATGCATTTTTTATATATTTTAGACCTGTCTATGCCAGTGATTAACGTTTAGCCTGATTGCAGTAACTTTGAATCTGAAGAGAAATGGTCTGAGACACTGATTCTAACTCGTGACTCCTTGTGTAAGATACGATGGACATAAAGGAAACCCAGACTCTCCGGAGCCGGCTTCAGTGCACTCAGTGTGTGCGGGTGAAAGTGTATTTTGTCTAAAAGAAGACATGTGTGAACTGCTTAATATTGCATTGTTAGGATTATTTCATTGGACCAAAGAATTACATTAGTTAGAACCTATTTAGAATATGTTTCATTTTCTAAAACCTCCTTTTATAGACAGATATATTACACATGGGAATTGGATATTATTCTTGGGATTGAGAAACTTGAAGAAGGAAAGGTCAGTGGAAGTAAGAGAATCTTAGAAAGAAAAGGCTTATTAGGCCATTGTAGGAAAAGGCCATTAAGAAACCCCTCAGTGTCAGACTGGGAAGTTTTCAGGTGCCCTGCTGGGTGACTGGGTGGGCCACCTGCTGTGGATGCAGTACTTCTGCATGTCCTGACTTCTCTGAGGAACGGTGCATGAATGCACAGCCTCTGGTTTTTCTTTTTCTTTCTTTCTTTTTTTTTCTCTCTGTTTTTAAGGCTCTAGAACAGCTTTGAAAAAACATTCTTGTTTGAGAAGTTCTATTAGGGCCTCTTCCAAGAATAGTTGGAGCCCATGCTGCCATCTGGTGCCATGTACCCAGCCTGAGCCACATCGTGGAGATGTTTGGTACAAGAAGGTCTTTTTCCTCAAGACTAAAGTGGGCTTTATCTTGCTACAGTAATCTGTATACAGAGAATGTTTTTGGGTATGTTTGATTTTACAAAATGGGACTAAATTGAACAAACTGATTTTGGAGCTCATTTCTATAGCATTCAGTTGTCTGGACACTGTAAGTTACTAGCTTTTGATCCATGCTTAGATTTTCAGGTGGTGTCTGTGTTCTGCTGTTATTATAAAGTGCTGTGTGAGCACCCTTCTACATCCATCTCTGCCTGTTTCTGTAGGATAAATGCTGACATGAGAGATGATTGAGCCATATGTGAGTCAAACACCAGTGTTGATTACCTCACAGTTTCTGTGGTCAGGAATTGGGGTATAGATTGGTGTGGGTCCTTCTCGGGGCTGTAGTCAGCCAAGTGGCCGTCACCTCCAGCTCACTCGAGGCTTGTTGGCAGGTTCAGCGCCTCAGTTCCATGAGATTTTGGCTGGAGGCCTCCCTCATTCCTGTCCACAGTGGGGAGGGTGGGGGGGGCCCTCCACAGGGCAGCTCACAGTGGCCTGCCTGGAGAAGGTGGGAGTGCCAGCAGTGTGGACTCGGGGCTGGGACCTGCTGTCAGCAGTGACTTCCATCACCTCTTGTTTCCCTTGTAAGAGACGGTATAGTGTTGATGGTGGGGTTTGAAGAGCAGATAGTCTCTCGTTGTGATTCAGGGAATGCTGTTTGGCCTTCTCATTTCCTTTGCTCTCCTGTTTATGCGCATTCTCCTTCCCTTTGCAGCCTAGGTTGGTGGAGTGGTGCACCCTTTGGTGCTCCCATTTTTACTGAGTCACACGTGAGCCCATCTTGGCCACGTTGTAAGAGCTCATCTCTTCAGTTCTATAGATGGATGTGAAAGACAGACATCTAGATCTGTGTCTGGGCCTTCCCCTTGAGCTTCTCTCTGGCCCCCAGGTTGCTCTCCACCTGTGAGAGATGGATGAGTGACGTGGGCCTTTGTAGACGTCCAGGGAAACGTTTTACTTGAATGCGGTGGTAGCTGTACGTCTTTCTTTCTGTTTGTCACTTCAGTGCTCCCTGGGCAGCACGGTGTGGGTAGTCCTCCCGCACTAGATCCATATTGTATACGAGCATGTGTACGGTCCCTACCTGACCCTGATGTTTACAGATTTGGTAGCAGCAGGACTTCTAAAATATTTTCATTAGCCTTTAGGAAATGTTGTTGTACGCTAAAAAATAGGGGTGGCCTCTGTACCTGACTTAGTTTTTTTATATTTCCAGTTTTACACTCATATTGAAAAATTTGAGATATAATTTCTAGTAATTACTATGAAATGATAAATTTTTAGTGGATTTATATTTGTTAAACCAATTTTGTGATTTTTGTAGTGATAAAAGTTACTGGTTGACTTAACCATCATTAAGAAATAGTAACAATATGGTTGCAAATTGCTTTGTCCTTTTATTTTTTATTTAAGGATCCTAGCAGTACTTATCACTAACCAGAAAAGTAATTTCTCTGTTATTTGACCATACTGCTACTCAGGAATTAATGCTTGGATATTTCCATGGTGGATTTTACATTTGAGGGTAGCCCTTTTAATTCTGTATCTGAATGTGAAATTAAACTTAGTGTATTGATAGTCATTGTGTGGGTGTTTGAAGTGTGTTCACCAAACCTGGACCAGGTTTGCGGGTATAGGGAGTGTTGTACAGCTCACAGGAGAGCAGCAGCCTGGACAATGGGAGAGAGTAGAATGTGGGCTTTCATGTTAGATGAGTCCGGGTATAAACTCCTCGTTTTCCAGCCTCAAACTCTCCGTAGGAGAAGCAGCTCATTGACATGCACTTAGAAAGTGGTAGGCTAGAACTCTGCAGAGTCAAGGTTAGATCATGCTTGCAGGGCGAAGAAGGAAAACCCGAAGAAGATTGTTTCCTGGCTTAAGAAGGCACCCTCCTAAGAAGTACCTAAAATTGTAGACGAATCTGTCGACTTAAATATTACTACTTGAGGAATGTGTCAAGGAGGGTAACTGTTTGGAACAGGAGACTTAGAAGTTGAAGGTTGTCCAGGTCCTAACATCGGCTCTGAAGTCCAGGTGTTTGAGAAGGATCCAGAGGGACACAAGCAGAGCAGGACTGAAGGTGACACTTGAGGGGTCCTCCTTCGTTACTCAGCCTAAACATCTTTTTTAACAGGTAAATTTGAAAGACAGTTTCTTTATCCTGTTTTTTTGAGGGAATGCAATTTAATAAATATTTTAAACAATTTAATAAGTATTAGCATGTATATTTTAGTACCCAGAACAAACACTACAAAAAATATGCATAGAGATACAGTCTGAGATCCTAAGATGGACTCCCGAAAAGGGTTCAGGTAACACACAAGAAAGCAGGAAATTTGAAACCGAAGAATGAATACCAGAGGAAACCAATAGAAAACAAATAATAAAATGCAGACTTATACTCTAATGTGTCAGTAATTACTTTTATTATGAGCCGTCTGAATATACCAATCCTGAGATAGAGTGGATAAAGAAGTGAGACCCAGCTGTGTGCCATTCACGAGGAATTTAAATCCAATGACACAGGTAGGATGAAAGAAAGTAACAGGATGGGAAAGATAAACCACAAAAAATTGATCAGAAGTAGGAGGGCCTATATTAATATCCAGTGAAATAGAGCTCAGAGTAAAGAAAATGACTGGAGATAAAGAAGGACATCACATAATGATATCAGGGTTACCCATCAGGAAGAAGAAAATAATCCTCAATTTGCACTCACCAGATAACAGAATCAGAAAAGTCATGAATCAAAAACTGTTGGAGCTGAACAAAAGAAATAGACAAATCCACAGTTATGAGTGAGAAGTTCAGCGCCACTCTCTGAGCCTTGGATAGAAGTGCTGGGCAGGAAATCAGCAGTGACAGAAGATCCTCACTGAATCCGCCAGTCAGATCTAACTGACGTATACAGATCACTCTACCAAACAGGAGGAGAGCACATATTTATTTCAGGTGTCCATAGAACATGTACCAAGATAAAGCATTTCCATAAAACCTCAAAAAATTGGAAAAGAATTTGAAATCATACAGCGGTTGTTTCATCACAGTAGAATCAAAGTAGAAACTAGAAACAGCGCAACAGGAGAACTCTAAAATATGTGAAAAGTAAACAGTGTGCTCTAGTTATGAGATAAGTATCTCAGAAACAAAATATATATAACTGCATGAAAATGAAAAGACAACAAAGTACACGGAATGCATGTACAGCAGTGCTGAGAGGGAATTTCATAGCAGTCAGTGCCGACTTAAGATCTCAAATTAATAATCCAAGTTCCTCGCTTGGGAAACTAGAAGATGAAGAGCAGAATTAAACCAATGCATGCAGAAGAAAGGAAATAAATATCAGAGCAGATCAGTGAAACAGAGAATAGGAAGACAAGATAGTAAATCAGTGAAAGCAAAAGTATTCACCAATCTTAGGGATGACAGAGGGGACATTACCGCTGGTCCCGAGCCATTGAAAGGGTCATTGCGGAATACGCCACCGACAGCTGTACCCCAGCTTAGATGAGATGGACCGATTCTTCCCAAACCACAGACTATCCGAACTCGGTCAGAATTAAACAGATCGTATGAATGGTTCTACAAACAGTAAGGAAATGGAGTTAGCAATTTAAAATCTCCAGGAAGGAAATATCTAGGGCCAGATGTTTTCAATGAAGAATTCCTTGAGACTCTTAAGACTAGTGTCATTTTTACCCAGTAGTTTCCAGAATATAGTTGAGGATGGAACACTGCCCAGGCTCGTGTTAGGAGTCCAGTTACTATCCTCCTGTCAGCACAAGAGAAAGAGAGCACAAAAAGAGAAAACAAATATTCCCTGTGAATAGAGACACAAAAAAAATTCTTTAAGAAAATAATTGCGTGTTGATATCCGCAATATATATAGAAAATTCGACATCATGATGATGTGGAGGTTATTCCGGGTACTTAAGGCCCATTGTGACATTCTAAAATCACCCAGTGAAATCCACTCTATGAACAGGTTAAAAAAAAATTATATGATCATATCAACATGTGACTACATCCAACACCCATTCATGATAAAAACTATCCACAGTTTGGATTAGATGGTGATTACCTTAATTATATTTAAAGGGCATCTGTAAAAACATAGAGCCAACATCATACTTAACAGTGAAATTCTGAATGCCTCTCCTTTCAGACTGGGAGTAAGTCAGGGATGTTTGTTCTTAACCACTGTTATTTAACTGACATTTCTAGCTACATAGAATAAGGCAAGTAAAGGAAATTAAAGGAATTCAGATTGGAAAGGAAGAAATAAAAATGTCCCCATTTGCAGACGACATGATTGTGTATATAGACAATCCCAAGGAACTGATGAAAAACCTGGAACTAATGATAATGAATAGGTTCAGCGAAGTGGCCAATTATAAGATCACCACTCAAATACCAATCCCATTTCCAACATGTGGAAACTGAAATTAAAAATGAAGTACTCTTATAGGCAGTACTAATGAAAACAAAATCTTAGGTATGCTGAAAATAACTGTGTTCATGAAAGTAATCAAAGACACTATAAAATTCCAGTTTTCCTAAAATTGAATATAGGTTTAATACAGTTCCCATTAAAATCTCAGCGAGGTTTTTTTTTTTAAGAGATTTTATTTATTTATTTGACAGAGAGAGACAGCGAGAGAGGGAACACAAGCAGGGGGAGTGGGAGAGGGAGAAGCAGGCTCCCCATGGAGCAGGGAGCCTGAGGCTGGGCTCGATCCCAGGACCCTGAGAGCATGACCTGAGCGGAAGGCAGATGCTTAACCACTGAGCCACCCAGGTGCCCCGAAGTTTTGTTTTTTGTTTTTACTTTTTTAGACACAATAAGCTTATTCTAAAACTAATTTGTCAAGGCTAAAATGGCAAAAACGGCCTTCATAAGGAGAATAGAGTGAGAAGGGTCACTTCCTGATGTGAAGGCATACTACCTAGCTTTATTTACCAACACAGTGTGTAAGAAGAAATAAAGATCAGTGGAATGGTGTGGAGAACCCAGAAATAGACACACCCAAAGGCTCAAGTGATTTTTTTAAGAAAAAAATTCCATTATGATAACATTAAAAAGAATAAAATACTTATAAATGAAATAATTGTTAAGAATAAGCAACAAAAGTGCAACACTTGTACTTTGAAAAGTACAAAGCAGTGTCAAAATATACTAAAGGAGACCTACGTAAATGGAAAGACATCCTAGATATCATGGATTAGAAGTATTAATATTGTTAAAATGGCAGTACTCCCCAAATTGATCTACATATTCTGTGCTATCCCTCTCAACATCCCAGCTGACTTTTTTGCAGAAATTGACAAGCTGATTTTAAAATTATATGGAAACAGAAGGGACCCAGAATAGTGAAAACCAGTTTTGAAAAAGATGAATAAAATTTTAGTATTCACACTTTTCCATTCCAAAACTTTATTCAACGTTAGAATAATGTAGACAGCATAGAACTCGCAAAAATTCAGAATTGAAAGTTCAGAAACAAAGCCTTAAATTTGTGGTTAATTGCTTTTCAACATGGGTGCCTAGAAAACTCCATGGGGTAGAGGGGTATATTTAGGTGAGTGCTCTTTTTTTTTTTTTTGGACCCGGTACTGTTGGTGAGATTCTCCCATTTTGTTGTGGGTAGCCGTAATTCATTCATTTTGTTGTTACGTAGTGTGTCTTTTATCCATTCTACTGTTGCTGGATATTTGGGTAGCTTATTAGTCTTGCCTATTAGAAATGATAATTCCATGTCATACTTGACTCAGTTGGTGGGGAAACTTGGAGTTGGGGTTACTTGGAGTTAGAAGTGGGAAACGGAAGGAAAGAAGAAGATAGGTGTGTCTCTGTATTGACTCCCCAAGGCTTAACAGAGCCTGGGATTACAAGCTTTTCTGAAAGGCAGGGGCTCCCTCGTGGGAATATCCTGCAAGTATTTCCTGCTGGTTTTTATAGTCACATAAATAAAATGCACCCATTTTAAATATATGGTTTGATTTGTTTACATAAGTGTAATCATCACCACAGTCAAGATACAGGATATTTTCATCATCCCCCGAAATTTCCTCAAGGCTTTTATTGTCTCACCCCAAGTCCCGGGGGCGACCACTGATCTCCTCTCAGTCGATGTGGATTATTGTCTGTTCTTGTATTTCATATAAGTGGAATCCCACATTAAACACTGTCTTTTCATCTCACTTCTTTTGCTAAACAATGTTTTGTTTATTAAACAAATATTTTTCATATTTATTCCTGCTTGTTTGTAGCAGAAGTTCATTCCTCTCTACTGCTGAGTAGAGTTTCACTGTACGAATACACCACAGTTTGTTTATCCATTCACCTGTTGATGGATATTTGGATTGTTTTCAGGTTTTGGATGTTATGAATAAAGCTGCTATGGACATGTGTGTACAAGTCTTTGTGTGGACATATGCTTTCATTTCTCTTGGGTAAATATTTAGGGGGGGATTTCTGAATCTTACAGTAAAGTGAAAATATAAGAAATTGCCAAACTATTTTCCAAAGTGGCTGTACCATTATGCAGCCCCATCAGCACTGTATGTGAGTTCCAGTTACTTCACATCCTTACCAGCACTCAATATTGTCTGTCTTTAATGTTAGCCATTCTAGTGTGTGTATAGTGACGTATCACTGTGATTTTAATTTGCATTTTCCTGACTAATGTTCATTCATCTATTTATGTGCTTAATGACCATTCATATATGTTCTTTTACGAAACGTCATTCAAATCCTTTGCTCATTTTTAAATTGGGTTGATTCCTATGTTGACTTCAACTCTCAACTAAGGGTGACAGCACTTCTGACCAATTTGATTTAGAGCTGGTAATTTGAGGCTTTCTAATGGCACTGCCAGACTCAAAATTACTAGCCAGGGTTCAAGTGAAAAGGTCAAAAATATATGGAATGCATAAATCAGATCGCCATCACTCTCCTGCTTAAAACCTGCCAATGGCTTCCCTCGATTATTAGAATAAAATCCAAACTCTTTACCTTGGCCTCCAAAGTCCATGTGATATGACCTCTGCCTCCCTCTCCAATCTCATCTCTTGCCATTTTCCCCTCGCCCACCATGCTCCTGATACTTTGATCTTTTCATCCCTCAAACACACCACATTCTTGACTCTGTCCCCTCTGTCCAGGATCATATTCCCATAGAGTTCTGTATGTTGCCTCCTTCCATTCAGGTTTCAACCTCAATGTGAGGACTTCACTGCCTAATCCTGATAAACAGCACCTCTCAGTCTCTCTCTATCTAGCTCTTGCCACTGTCTGTTGTTATCTGTATTTTATATGTGTTTCTCCCCTACTAGAACTCATGCTTCACGAGTACAGGTACTTTGTCTTGGTCATTGATGCATCTCTGGCACATATAAACAGTGTCAGGAACATAGTACCAGCTAATTAACTGTTTTTTGGAAGGAAGGGAAGGAAGACAGAGAGGGATAGAGGGAATGAGAAGAGAGGAAAAGAAAGCTGGTTTTCACAAAAATACAAGATAAGACCACTCCCATTCAGACTCTCTATATGGAAAGTGCTTCATTCAGGGCTTCGCACAAAGCCTGCTTCTCTTTTCCCTCAGCCGTTTGTCCCTACAAAAGTCCCAGCCTCTAGGATCTGAACGGCCTTTGTCAGAGCCAGAGAGGGCCCTCCTTGAAGAATGCACCGAACGCATTCAATTCGAAAGCATCATCATCTCCCCAGGCGCCCCAGTCATAAGCAGGATTCATAAGATGAGGTAGGCAAGAGAAAAGGGGTAGCTTTGGGGCACAGTGTTTGGCCAGGAGTGGGGAAAAAGGACATTTCAGGGCGCCTGGGTGGCTCAGTTGGTTGAGCGACTGCCTTCGGCTCAGGTCATGATCCTGGAGTCCCTGGATCAAGTCCCGCATCGGGCTCCCTGCTCAGCAGGGAGTCTGCTTCTCCCTCTGACCCTCCCCCCATCTCATGTGCTTTCTCTCTCATTCTCTCTGTCTCTGAAATAAATAAATAAAATCTTAAAAAAAAAAAAAAAGAAGAAAAAGGACATTTCAGAGATTCTTTCATTCTTTCACCTGAGCCGAATGCAGATGCTTAACCTTAACGACTGAGCCACCCAGGCGCCCCTCTGTGTATTTTAAAGATGAGATTAACATTTAAAATCAGCCTGGGGCGCCTGGGTGGCTCAGTGGTTAAGCGTCTGCCTTCAGCTCAGGTCATGATCCCAGGGCTCAGGTCATGATCCCAGGGTCCTAGGATCGAGCCCCCCATCCTGCTCCCTACCGGGCGGGAAGCCTGCTTCTCCCTCTCCCACTCCCCCTGCTTGTTTCTCTCTCATGCTGTGTCTCTCTCTGTCAAATAAATAAATAAAATCTTTTAAAAAAATTTAAAAAAATTAAAAAAAAATTAAATATCTTCACAGAAACGTCTAGAATAATGTTTGACCAAATATCTGGGTACTGTGGCCTAGCCAAATATGATAAACCGAAGGGTCAATTCATGAGTGATAAGAAAGGGTGCTAACATTTCCCGAGCACTGACTATTATGTGCCAAATCGTTTGCAGACATTAGTTCACATATTAAACCATTGGTAGATTATATATATTATCTGCTTTTACAGATCAAGAAGATAGAGCCTAGAGAAGTTGAATAACTTGTCTGAGATCATGCAATAAGATTCTAACCCATGTCAGTGTGGCAGTAAAGCCCTTGGCAACTTGGGCAAGAGAGTATTCCAGGTGTGCAAGAAAGGTAGCGGGTGGAGGGGAAGATTGGCTGGGTGACTTAAAAGTTCTTCCTCTGAAGTCAGGGAACTTGTTTTTTTTTTTCTAACTCATGATGTCATAATCTATCATTTTTCACTGAGAGATTTTTTTCTGTGTGAATATCTTTCTTAAGAATGGAAGTCTAGAGTCTAGATGTTCATGATTAAGCATGTAAACCTACATGCATGATAAATAAAAATAATATTTAAATGCTCTTCCAAAATGTTTATCCCTGTGTTCTTTCTAGTTTAGTATTTATGTCTGAAGTTATTGTTTTCTTTTAGTTTCTAGTTCTTTCTCTCTTTTAAAAACCACTTTATTGAGGTATGATTGACATAGAAAAATTTGTATATATTTAATTGACACAACTTGAATATGGAGGTAAATATACATTTGTGAAACCATTGCCACAATCTATGCCTTAAATATATCCACTGCCTCCCAAAGTTTCCTCCTGCCCTATTTATTTACTTATTTTTTTTATTTTTACTGCTTTGTGATAAGAACGCTTAACATCAGATCTCTTAACAAATTTTTAAGTATAAAATACAGTATTATTATGTATAGACAGTCTGTTTTACAGTAAATCTCTCTGACTTATTCATCTTGAAAAAATGAAACTTCATAGCTTTTGACTAATACCTCCCTGTTTCTCCCCGCCCCCAGCTGTGGCAACCACCATTTTACTCTCTAAACTAAACCATTTTACTCTCTAAACCATTTTACTCTCTAAACTCCTATGAGTTTAACTATTTTAGATTCCTCATTTCAGTGGTACCATGTAGCAATTTTCCTTCCATGTCTGGCTTATTTCACTTACCTTATATCCTCCAGGTTCATTCATGTTGTCACCAATGGCAGGATTTCCTTCTTTTTTAAGGCTGAAGAATATTCCATTGCATTTATATATTACATCTTCTTTATTCATTCATCTTGTGATGAACAGTTAGGTTGCTTCCATGTCCTGGCTATTGTAAATAATGCTGCAATAAATTTGAGAGTGAAGATAGCAATTCAAGACCCTGATTTCAATTCCTTTGGATAGATAAAGCAGGATTGCTGGGTCATATGGTATTTCTTCTTCTAATTCTTTCTGAGTCCTATCACTTCATTTCTCTGTTTTTCTAATTCTGATTTTTTTCGGGGGGGAGTGGGTCATGTCTTGTATTTTCTTCATGTCTTCTAGCTCACATTAAAATAGGAGTTTACAGTTTTCATCTGTCCTATTGGCTTGTCTTTCTGGAATGGTATAATTATCTGTAACAGTGATTTTTTTTCTTACGGTTTTATGTAGGATTTTACCTCAATAATTTCTGTGGCTTATTTATCACATGAAATTTGTTTTCCTAAACTTTTATATGGAGGGGCGCCTTGGTGGCTCAGTCGGTTAGGTGTCTGGCTTCAGCTCAGGTCATGATCCCTGAATCGGGGTCCTGGAATCGAGCCCCGCATCATGCTCCCTGCCCAGCAGGGAGCCTGCTTCTCCCTCTCTCTCTGCCTCTTGCCCCCTGAGCATGCTCTGTCTCTCTCTCTCTCAAATAAGTAAATAAAATCTTTTTTTTTTTTTCAAAGATTCTATCTATTTGAGAGAGAGAGACACAGCGAGAGAGGCAACACAAGCAGGGGGAGTGGGAGAGGGAGAAGCAGGCCCCCTGCTGAACAGGGAGCCCGATGCGGGGCTCGATCCCAGGACACCGGGACCATGACCCGAGCCGAAGGGAGACGCACAATGACTAAGCCACCCAGGCGCCCTAAATAAATAAAATCTTAAAAAAAAAAAAAAAAACAAAACTTTTATATGGAGGCCTAATTCGGGGCAGCTTTCTTTATAGAGCTCCCTCTTCTGTTGCTTTCTTGGTGTTCAAAAATATAGCAGCTTAACTTCTTATATTCCCCAGGTCTGTCCCCATCTCCCACCTTTACCTACACCTGCTCTTCCCCTCACCTGTTATCCCTGTCATACTCATCTGGGACACTAAGAAGGGAATCCTGGATGGTCAGTTTTGAAAATTCACAAGGGCTAGATTTCTTCATCTTCTTCAGGCCTTACCACTGTCCCCTTGCACTAACCCATTATCAGACTTGGCAAAACCTCTCCCAGAGGGGATATATCATTTTCAGGGATTGCAACCTAGCCCATCAGGCTTTTTAGGAAATACTTAGAGGCGACTTTAGAGATCTGCTCTTCTCAGGTCAAACATTGCATTGTTTCCCTCTGCTTTCCCCCAGTGAAGATGCAGGTCCCATGCAGGTATCATGATAGTTACTGGTTTTTCCTGCTTGCTAGTATTTTACAGTTCACAGGAATGCCTTATGTCTCAGGTTGGGGATTGCCAGAAGCATCCATTATGATGGAGTTTAGAGGGCAGAGTGCTTCTTAGGAAACAACACAGATGAAAGGAATGATGGGGCAGAAGGACTTGCAGAACTTCAGTGCATGCTGGCAATGCCTCCAGCAACCCAGCAGAGGTCTGGAGAAAGTATTGCCTGTCACAACTGTCCCATCGTGGATGCAAACGGCGCCAAGTGTATACTTCCTCTTGTTCAGCTCTTGGAAGTGGCCTGCCCCGGGAAAGGTATGATTGCAGGCAAGGTGGCTCTCTGCAGCTGAGGCAGATCCTGAAATCGCTGAGAGCTCCTCGGAGCTGGGCAGCCAGTCTTTCCTTCAGGGGCACATGTCCTTGTCTCCCACCCATGGTCACCTCGTTTTGTTGTAAATATTGTCGGCTGCAATTTTACTTGGGATTGCATTGAATCTATAGATGAATTTAGGAGGACTATGTCTTTACAATATTGAGCTTTACAGTCCATGAGAATGATACATCTCTCGTTTAGTTATATAGTTTTGTGGTTTTTATAAAGTTTTATAGTTTCCTGTATAAAAGTCTTGCATATCTTTTATTAGATCTTCCTCCTAGTTATTTAATGTTTTCAGTGATATTGTAATATTATTTTTAAAATTTTATTTTCTAATTGTTTGTTGCATCTTGAATTTTATATACTGATCTTATATCTAGTGACCTTCCGAAATTCACTCATTAATTCTAATAGTGTTTCTGCAGATTTGTTTGATTGTCTAGACATGTAATCATGACATTTACAATTCATGAAAGATGTATTTGTTTGTTCATTTGTTTCAAATTTTTATATATTTTATTTCTTTTGTTTGCCTTTTTCTGTGCCTAGGATTTCCAGGAAATGTTGAACAGAAGTGATGATGGCAGGCATCTGTCTCATTCCTGGGATCGGAGGGAAAGTTTTCAGTATCTCACCATTAACTATGATTTTACTGTAGGTTTTTTTGAAGACACATATTTACAGATTAAAGAAGCTTTCTCTATTCCTAAGTTTTTAAATAACAAATGTAAGTACTGAATTTTACCAACTGTGTGTTCATCTTCTGAGAAAATCATATTATTTTTCCCCTTTATTCTTTTAATGTGTTGAGTTACATTGATTGACATTTTTAATATTAAAGAACCTTGCATGCCTACCTAGAATAGAAGTAACTTGATTATGATATATTACCTTTTTTAATAAATTGATACTCTATTTGCAAATATTTTGTTTAGAACTTTTGTATCTATATTCAATTCTTCTGTCACTCCCCAGACAATAGTAGGTCCTTAGAATATTTCAACTCCATTTACATCACCATCACCTTTTTAAACTCTTATTTTCATGCCTTTTAATTGTGCATATATTTAAAACCCAATAACATCATTATTATGGTTTTTTTATACAATTTTTCCATTATCCATTATATTTTTCTACCTATTTACCTCTTCTGTGGTTCTTCATTTATTCCTGTATTTCTCTATTTCCTTCTGGGATCATTTTGCTTTTGCCTAAAGACCTTCCTTTAGTAGCTTTTTTTTTTTTACTGCAAATCTGTTTGTGAATAATCCTCTCAGTTTTTACCTGAAAATACCTTCATTTCACCTTCTTTCTGAAGGATATTTTTGCTAGGTATACAAGTTATTCTCTTTCAACTCTGAAAATTCTGAAAGCTACCTAATAATGTTAGCTAATGTAGCATAAGACAGCTTATTAAAGTGTTTTTTTTTTCTTTATGTCTGCAACTAGGAGCGTTCATGACTGCAAGGTTGCAATGACTAGTCAGGTGTCCTATTGAATAATAATGATGAATCTTAATTATACTTTTATCATATACTAATTTCTTACTCATATTTAACACTGCCTCTGGATTATATATTACATTTTACCAATTACTCTGTCTATTCTTGGTACATAAGAAAACTGCTTAAATTATTTTATTTGTAATACATTAAATATTTAATAATGAAATTCTCTCTTCACTATTTTTCTTTTTTAAAATTTTACTGATATATTCCCATCCATTTATTCTTCTGGGTAATCTTAAGAACTGTTTTATAAAGCTCCTACATAAGTGTCATTAGGATTTTCATTTGAGAGCAACATATTTATAAATTAATTTACAGTACATTTACAATATTCTCTTTAGCAACAGGACAGCTTCATTATGGAAGTCTCATGTTTCTGAGATTTGTGTGTGTGGGTATCCTGTACATTGCACCATAGTTTTGTTAATAAGTATAGAAGCATTTGTTGATATTATGGATGAAATATTTTTCTACAGTATTTGCTGACTGGCTGTTATACAGGAAAGTCACTGTGCAGAGCTTTTTAATTAGTTATAATCATTTTTCCTTAATCCTTTTGGTTTTCAAGGTAGACAATCATATAATCGGAAAATAAAGATAATTTTCTCTTTTATTTTCCAATAGTCATGCTTACTTTCATAACTTAAAGGAAAATATTAAATAAGAGCTACAACTTAAAGGAAACTTAAAAATATTAGCCAACCAAATTACAGTTTTAAGGAAAATATTAAATAAGAGTTGTGAAATATAGGCATATTCATACAATGCAATGTTATTCGGCCATAAAGGGTGATGAAGTACTGATACATACTAGACATGGGTGAACACTGAAAATACTCTAAGCAAAAGAAGCCAGTTACAAAAGACCAAGTATTATACGACTACATTTATATGAAAATCCAGAATAGGTAAATCTGAAGAGACAGAAAATAGATTAACTGTTGTTTAGGGCTGGATGGAGGAAACATGTGGAGACAGGGGAGGGGGCAAAGGGGGTGATAAGCCAAAGAGCACAGGATTTCTCTCTGAGGTGATAAAAATTGCCAAAAATTGACTGTGCTGTTGGTTGCATGTATCTATGAATATACTAAAAAATCACTGAATTGTACACCTAAAATGGATGATGATATATATGTATATCATCATATATATATGCATATATACATATATATATATTTTAAAGGAGTTGTGATACCTTGCCTCTTTGTCTTGTCCCTGACAATAAAGGAAAATATTCCAGGCTACTATTTCCGTTTTGTATGATTTTGGTTACCAAGTTTGTACTTTGATATATATAGTAGGAGGGCTGGAATACCAAAGACCGCATTTCGCAGGTATTGTCACCAGCTGACTTTTGATCTTTCTGCTGGTGGGAGACCAGAAGACGAGGATGGAACCCTCTTCCTACTTCCAGTCTCTGATGGCATATCTGGTGGCAGCACAGCAAGGACAGTGGCAACACCACCACCAACAGTGACCGTGGCAATGGCCAACAGTGGTTGGGGGGTGCAGGCTCCTGAGTCCTGCGTAGCAGCTGACCAAAAAGCAGGAGCCTCTGTGGCATCATTCCCTTAACTGCTGGAAAACATCGTCCCTCAAGCCCGAGGATACTGGTCATTCACTGCGGTTACTGTTTTTAGTGACCTTACCTTCCTCCCGTCCTTCCATTATGCTTGTAATCAATTCCCATATCAAATTACTTTTGTTTTACAAGTCTAGAGTGGTTTCTATTTTTTTTAAATGGACCCTAACTGATAGAGATAGTAAGGAAATGTTTTCCATTCAAATTTTAACAGTAGTTCTCATCAGAATGGATGTTGAATTATAGTGAATTTTTTTTTTATCTGTTAAGAGGATTATATTGCTTTTCTCTGTGGATATACTCATGAAATTAATTACATGAAGAGATTTCCTAATATTGAATCATTTCCACATCTTAGTGTGTTTCCCCAAGAGCAGAACCAGAGGCAGGTATGTTGGTACAGGTAGTCTACTTGAGAGGTGACCAGGAAACTGGAGTGAGGGAGTGGGGAGAATAAGACAGGGAAGGAGGTGAAGAAAATAAAGGATGCATTGATAAGCTCATGACTACTGAGGGCAACTAGTGTTCAATTTCTTTTAAGCTCCCTCAGAGGAATTGTGTATGATGCACCTTGTAATTCATCCTCATTGAGTTTTCATCCCAATGGCTGTGAGTTGTCTCTGAGGCATAAACTCCTGCACACCTCTGGGCTGCACCTGCCTGTAGACAGCTCAAGCCCCTAGGCTGGGAGATGCCCCAGGGGCAGAATAGCTGAGGATTCACTTTGGTGGAAGTCTGATGTGGGCGGGGCATCAACACATCCACAATACCTGTATTTCAGAATAAACCTTAGTCCCGCTTGTTTTTCTAATCTGATACTTTTGCATCAGGCTAGCTTTATACATGGTTTTCTTTGAGCATCAGTTATTATAAAACCCAATTGTGAAGGGTTGAAATATTTAAAATAGTGTTTCTTTCAGGAAAGTTTCCAGGAATTGCTTGTAAGACTCTTTGGATCCAGTGCTGCCCTGGAGGTCTCTGACGACCTTCAAGATGTGCCTTCCTTTGCTTCATTCTATTATTATTAATTTAAATTCAATTAATTAACATATAGTATATTATTTGTTTCAGAGGTAGAGTTCAGTGATTCATCAGTCTTCTATAATACCCAGTGCTCATTATAACACATACCCTCCCCAATGTCCGTCACCCAGTTACACGATCCCTCCACCTCCTCTCCCCCCCCAGCAACCCTCAGTTTGTTTCCTCTGATTCAGAGTCTCTTATGGTTTGTCTCCCTCTCTGATTTCATCTTGTTTCATTTTTTTTCTCTCTTCCCCTATGATCCTCTGCCTTTTTTCTTAAATTCCACATATCATTGAGATCATATGATAATTATCTCTCTGATTGACTTATTTCACTTAGCATAATACCCTCTAGTTCCATCCATGTCATTGCAAATGGTAAGATTTCCATTTTTTTTTAAAGATTTTATTTATTTATTTGAGAGAGAGAGAAAGAGAGAGAGCACGAGAGGGAAGAGGGTCAGAGGGAGAAGCAGACTCCCTGCTGAGCAAGGAGCCCGATGCGGGACTCAATCCAGGGACTCCAGGATCATGACCTGAGCCGAAGGCAGTCGTTCAACCAACTGAGCCACCCAGGCGCCCAAGATTTCCAATTTTGATGGCTGCATAATATTCCATTGTATTCACTGTATTCCATTCATCTGTCGATGGACATCTGGGCTCTTTCCACAGTTTGGCTATTGTGGGCATTGCTGCTATAAACATTGGGGTGCAGGTGCCCCTTCGGATCACTACATTTCTATCTCTGGCGTAAATACCTAGTAGTACAATTACTGGGTCGTAGGGTAGCTCTATTTTCAGCTTTTTGAGGAACTTCCATACTGTTCCCCCGAGTGGCTGCACCAGCTTGCATTCCCACCAACAGTGTAAGAGGGTTTCCCTTTCTCTGCATCATCGCCAACATCTGTCATTTCCTGACTTGTTAATTTTAACCATTCTCACTGGTGTGAGGTGGTATCTCATTGTGGTTTTGATTTGTATTTCCGTGATGCCGAGTGATGTTGAGCACTTTTTCATGTGTCTGTTGGCCATTTGGATGTCTTCTTTGGAGAAATGTCTGTTCATGTCTTCTGCCCATTCCTTGATCGAATTATTTGTTCTTTGGGTGTTGAGTTTGATAAGTTCTTTATAGATTTTGGATACTAACCCTTTACCTGATATGTCATTTGCAAATATCTTCTCCCATTCTGTCAGTTGTCTTTTGGTTTTGTTGACTGTTTACTGTGCAAAAGCTTTTTATCCTGATGAAGTCCCAATAGTTCATTTTTGCCTTTGTTTCCCTTGCCTTTGGAGATGTTTCTAGGAAGAACTTGCTGCGGCCGAGGTTGAAGAGGTTGCTGCCTGTGTTCTCCTCTAGGATTTTGATGGATTCCTGTCTCATCTTTAAGTCTTTCATCCATTTTGAGTTTATTTTTGTGTATGGTGTAATGAAATGGTCCAGTTTCATTCTTCTGCATGTGGCCGTCCAATTTTCCTAACACCATTTGTTGAAGAGATGGTCTTTTTTCCTTTGGATATTCTTTCCTGTTAAATTATGTTCTGGTCTGGGCTTAGAATTGTTCCATTCATACCTTTAAAAACTGCACTTTAGACTTGTCTTTGGGGCCTATGGACAGGGATCCAGCATTCCACTGTTTCCCAAGGACTACGGGTCTGGATACACATGTGGTCTACTAGATGGCACTCTGGAGGGAGACACCATGCCTGGCCTCTGCTCCTAGATTCACAAGTGACTCCTTCTGTGATTCTGGAAGTCCTTTAAAGACGTGGCATGAGTCTTTCATCTGTAAAGTAAGAATAAATTCATCCATTTTCTTACCCAAAATTATAGTAAGACTTTGGGGGAAAAAAGTACAAATTACAATTTCTTACCTAATTTCTGATTCTTTGTAGAGGAAGTAAAGGTTCTCTGGGAAAATTAAGGTAGTGGTTTGCACAGTCTTTAAAATACTACAAATAATGGCCCCAGCAATCTCTTTTTAGTTACATTCAAAATGCTATAAGGGTTTATAATGGCCCCAAACTGGAAACAACCCAAATGTCCAGCAACAGGAAGTGGATAAACACACTGTGGGCCTATCTATATAATGGAATATTACTCAGCCATAAAAAGAATCAACTACTGTCAACGTCTAGTGCGTTGGGGTCCCTGGGTAAGGGTTGCGAAAGAACCAGGACACAGGGGATGCAGAGCAAAGGCAGCACTTGCAACTGCATGCTGTCGTTTATTTTCCACACAGCTATGTACTTGCAGCAATCAGATAAACATAACGACGTGTACTTTCACACATAATGGGATTAAACTAACATCCTTGAAGAAAGATACACAAGATTTATCAAGAACAGAATGTATCCTGTTTATGTTCGCTGAATTAAAGAATTCTCTCAGCCACCCTCCCTCTGGAGACAGTATGTTCTTGTCTCAAGGAGGAACACCTCTAATCTAGGCAAGAGCCACTTCCTGCTGATCCAGGCATCCAGAACTTGCAACATGAGATAAGGGGAAGAGAACATTTTCTCTTCCTGGCCCAGGCCTGCCTGGCTGTCCTTAACCTCACTGCAGTTCTCAAATGACCCTGGCTCGCAAGGGGCCTACAAGCCTATACCATCTCAAACTACTGATACATAAAAAACAATATGGACAAATCTCAAAAGACATTAAGCTGAATAAAAAAGCCAGACTCAAAGAATACATACTATATAATTCCATTTATATGAAAGCCAAGTAAAACTAATGGAGACAGAAATGAGATAGTGGTGGGGCACTTGGGTGACTCAGTCAGTTAAGCAACCGACTTGGCTTCAGCTCAGGTCGTGATCTCAGGTTCATGATCTTGAGCCCCGCATCAGGCTCTGTGCTGAGTGCAGAGTCGGCTTGAGGTTCCTTCTCCCTCTGCCCCTCCACCCATCCCCCCACCGACACCACTCACGCATGCACCGACACACTCTCCCTCCTCTAAAATAAATAAATAAATACATAAAATCTAAAAAAAGAAAGAAAAGAAATGAGGTAGTGGTTACAATAGTGGGTAGGATAACTGACCAGAAAAGAACCCAGAAAAATGAGGAGGGATGGTCTACGTCTTGTTTGGGGCGGTGGCTACACAGGTTTATACAATTATCAGAACTCACCAAGGTGAGCACTTAAAATGTGTGCATTTTATTCTATGTTACTTATATGTCAATAAAATAATCTTGTCACAACAACTCCTACAGGAGTTGCAATTTGCTGAGGACTCTTCCCCAGACCATAAGAATTGATTTAGAGTTAATAACAGTATTTACCTCTGGGGAAAAGAAATGGGGACCAGGATTAGAGTTATTGGTCAAAACGGACTCTAGCTTTATCTGTAATATTTTTCATCAGTTTAGCACCTTGCTGTTTTCACTTAATATATCTAGGAGATCAATTCACATCAGTATATAGAGCTGCCTCATTGCTTTCAAAGGTTACACAGTTGTGTCAGCCAGGGTTCGCTCAGGGAAGCAAAACCATTTAGAGTTATGATATTAGGGATATATTATAGAAATTAGACTCTATATTGGGGGGTAGCTGGGGAAGCAGAGATCCAAAAGGGGGAGTTGACATTTCAGAGGAATCACCAACCAGTCAACCTAAGAAGCCAGGCACATCCTGCTGCCAAAACAGGACCAAAAAGGAAAATGGGGGGCAAGTCTATGGGCAGCTGTTCCTTCTGCAGGTCTGTGGCAAAGTACCAGTCAGGAAGACATGGAGCAAAGAAAAGGACATCGAGCAAAGCTGGACATGGGGTAAAAAAGAGCAAGGGCCTGCTAAAAACCACCAGCACCCCTGAGTCTGTCTGGCACTACATCTCACTTCTACGCCCCTAAGAGAGTCATGATGCTGATCACTTCCATCTTCCAAGGCTTCCACCAATTCCTCTTTTAGACAATTCTAACTCAGGTATCCTCCAGGAAAGGGCATTCTGGGAAATGTTCTAGCTTACCCAGTTAGCTCTTTACAAACAAACACAAGACAGTATTTCTTTGTATGACTTTACCATAATTTAATCAGTCACCCTTTGATAAAAATTTGGGTGGTAACTGCTATTACAAATAATTCTTGAATATCCTGGTCAATCGCCGTGCACATATGTAGGAATGCATCTGTAGGATACATCCCCAGGCCAGGATCGGTGCAGGTTGATCCAAATGTCCATTCTTGGTCATATGGCCATGGAAGTGGGGCTCCAAACCTGGACCCAGCCTAGTGAGGTCCTTGCCATCTGAGTCAGAGAGTAGGTGTATGGTTTATGGCTCCACCAAAACTGCATTGTCCAGTTCAGAGAAAACAATCCCCAAAGGAAGGTGGACACTTCTTGTACACCAGATTTTCTCAGCCTTGGCACTATTGACATTTGGGGCTGGATAATTCTTTGTTTCCACACAAAAATATCTTCTGGAGGATGAAATCAATCCCCATTGAGAACCCCTGGAAAAACAAGTTCCAACCATAAAATGTTTCTGTTGTGAAAGATAACGCTTACCATGAAATGGAAAGGAAAATTTAGAAGCAGAGCAATATCACTCTGCATAATAAGAGTGATGTGGTATTTAAGAGTGACGGCCTGGGTGTAAAGGGGACAAGGATATTGGACAGAGAAAAAAGTAACTGAAGGACAGAGTCTGAGAGAAAGAAGTTCCCAAGACAGGACAGTATGTACTACCAAGAAATGGAGGCGCTCCTGGGTGGCTCAGTCTATTGGGTGTCTGCCTTCGGCTCAGGTCACGATCCCAGGTCCTGAGATCGAGCCCCACGTCGGTCTCCATGCTCGGCAGGGAGTCTGCTTCTTACTCTCAGCCTCTCACCTTGCTTGTGCTCTCACTCTCAAGTCAATAAAACCTAAAAAAAAAAAAGAGAGAGAGAGAGAGAGAGAGAAATGGAGTGTGCCCAAGGAGGAGCTACTTGGAAAATGTTTACATTAAAAAAAAAAAAGTTTATGTTTTAATTTTCCCTTAGGCTCTGAGAACAATCATTGTAAATACTGTACTCATTTTTTCCCCTATTTGCAATCCTCTCTTTTACCCCCAGATCTTCACGAAAAGTTCTCTACACACAACTGCCTTATTTATATCAGTGGTACTCTGGGGAAAAGAAGAAAGAAGGTGGTATCCAGAGATGAAGAGAGAGGAGAGCAAATGCCTAGACATGATGCTGCCAGGCAGTAGGATTTAGATTCCACACAAATACCTCCAAGAAATCACAGAAATATTACAGAGGAGGCACACTGGACTCCCACGTTGCATGGAATGGGGTGTTAAGCCATTTTAAGTGGATGTTAAAGGAAAGGTTAGCCATAGGAGGTGAACTTGGAAACATGTTACATACATTTTCATCATATGCATAAACAGAGATCTGGAAAGGTGTATAGAGTAAGAGCATGGACTCGAGTCAGGCTGTGTTTGAATCTCAATTCTGCCATTTAGAACTATGTTTCTTTGTGCAAGTTATGAAAGCCTCTGAAACTCCATATCCTCCCCAGTCAATAAGGAAACAGTATCTACCTTGTAGGGTTGTTAGGAGGATGCAATGAGGTATAGCTGTAAAGTGTTTAGATAAGTGCTTAGAATATAGTAATTGCCCTACAAGGGCTTGTGACGTAAAATAAACCCATATACATCAAATTATTAAGAATTATTTCTAGGGATTAGGATCATGGGGGGATTCAAATTGTCCACATTTAATACTCATTTCTGAATTGTTAAAATTTTCTACAATGATGCTGTGTTACTTACTAAATTGGGGGAAAACGATAAAAAGATTTCCACTTAGGAAAAACGCAACCCATTATCTTCACAAGCATTATCTTCGTGGTAAGCATTAGGAACCCCTTCTTTTCTACCATAAACGGTCACATAATCAACTTACTATAAAGTTTTCTGTTAAAATAGAATACCTGTGTTTTAAAGTTCAAATCTGGACATGTGTCCAGTTCAAGATCTATCATCAGAAGACAAATAAGACTAACAAACACATTTGTTTGGATTCTACTTCTGTTTCTGGAGTTTGTTACCTTCATAGGACTCATTAGTGTTTGCATGTAAGAGAGAATATGCTTGAATCATACAAATCTTGCATTTCTTAAATAGGGACCCAGATTCATTCATTATTGGTAAATAATTAAAATTGCTATCAACTATAATATTCTTCCTTAAAATACATTACGGGGTTGACAAATAGAATTACAAATAGAGGACTCTGCCCTGTTAGTCCCATCTGGACACAATAACAAGACGTAAAATGTTCACGTTTGGAGATGTTTACAAATCACTATGTAGCTCCAAGTACCTCTTTGACCTTTTATACAGGTTAAGCTTGGTTTAAGCTAACAACAGATCCACAGATATTTGTTATACTTTTGCCTGTGTAAGGACTATAGTTAGAGCTTCCCAGAATTTAAAGACACACATGCTATTGTTCCTGGCTCCTGGGTGGCTTACACTCTCCTTGTGAGGACCACAAAGTTTCCTGGGCTAGTGGCAACAGAGGGGAGGGAAGAGGACTTGCATTAGGAGACTCTCAGATTTCCTTCTGTGCCCACGGCAAACGCCATCAGTCAGCCTTTTCTTTCCCCTTCTTTCTGTAACTCAGGCGAATCAATTACAGAAGCAAAAATAGCCCCACTAACCCAGGCAAGTGTGGGGCCCAGAAAACACTCTGGCAGCTTTGTTTTCTACGGTCTGGAGAATGAAGATCCCTGCAGCTTGTATGATGGGGACTATGGAACATCTAGAACAGAATTCGCAACCTTGGATTTATGACCAGTAGGAGACACGAGGAATATTAAACAAATCGAGGATTAGATGCTACTGTCAACCAACACATTAGGAGCCCTCACCCAGCTATTTATTTCCATATTCTGGCAAAGACACTCCTCCCTCATTTTGGAAATTTCTGTTCTCCTCCCCACTCCAGCCATGTGGTTACAACGGGAGCCGGTATGCTCTTACATGATCCAGCCCTCCTTGTCACAGCTGATTGGTCCAAGGGTGAGAAGCCACCTGAAATGGCCAATTGCAGTTCTTCCCCAGTATTTTTTTGACATGGATCTGGGAAAAAGAGAGTCTGTCTCCCTGGTGGAAAAAAAGTTGTAAAATGGGAAACTGTTAAACAAGGTGTCAATAACCCTATAACTGCCAAGTAGAGAAAGCTGGTTGGCAGTGGGAGAAAATAAAGCCAGCACTAAGAGAAGTGGAAACCAAGAAAGAGGCCCTTCCTCTGATTTGGTCGGCCTACTCTTCTTCCAATTATGGCAGCTCCCCCAAGATCTTTCCAATAAATCCTCCTTTTTCTTAAACTACTTGAATATGGATTTCAGACACCTGTCTAAAGTATAGTGACTGAAATACATTTTTCCCAGCACACATATATTATGGAGCAATCCTTAAATATGGCTTGGGTACAACCAGCCTATTTTTTGACAGAACAGATTCAGCCTGATACTGATATTCTATGGGCTTGATGTTGTAATGGAGTTCTCTAATTAGCAGAGGTTTCATACCAAGTCGGTGTGATAGATTTTATCACTGGGCTATTAGATCACTTTGATGGAAAGACTCTGAACGTGATACTTCCTCTTCTTGTCTTTGATCAACATTGCCTTTTATGTATTAGGTGACAAGCGGCAAACTTCAGGAATCCTTTGGTGAATGTCATTTTCCCACTGTAAATTGTCCTGTATGTAAATGACTTTTGGTCAGATATCAGGGCATCACAGGACTGAAAGAAATCTTACTACTTTCACAGACCATTTGTTGGAAGCCATCTTAAGTCTGGTAAAAATCTCCCGTAATCAGGTATGTGTTATGCAATCAATGCAACCTCTTTAGAACACTTTTATATTACTACCATCAATCCAAAAAGCAATAACACCATTTTCAGTGATATCCAATACTATTACAAAATACTAGTCAATACTATTACTATACTCTCATAGCTAGTTCGGGAACTCTCAAGTCTCCTCTTTCTCAGTCCTTTAGGATAGAGATCAATATGCTTTCTTATAAAAAGGAACAATAACAGTATTAAAACAAAACAGTAGCGTAAATAATAAACCATGCAATCTCATTTTCTTTGTGAAATAAGTTATTACAGTATTGCTGATTGCGTGCAGAGGCAAAATGCTACCAGTGGCAACTGCAGTAAATTCACTGGGGTTCATTGGCATACTTTCAAGAATTTAGAATGACTCATGGAATGAGTGTTAATGGAATGAAAACCTCCATTCCATCTACTCAGCGCATGGCAAGCCAATCTAATTGTTTTTCCCTAAAGCAACCAATGCAACAGTCAGGTATTTATGCGGCCCATTATTTCCTTTTATCCTGGAAGAAGCAGGAGCCTTGAGAGACAAGATCTAGGGAAGTCCTGAGATTTTTCTTTGACTTTTATGAGATTTCCTAAATCCGCACATGTTTGAAAGCCAGGATCGAACCATCAACATAGGTAATCACAGTGTTTAAGGGAGAAACTGTATGTTAGTAAATGAATATTTATTGGGTAACTACCACGGATTAAGTTCTGTGCTAGACACTCTTAACCTTATAACCTAGTTATATAAACTATATGTAGTTGTATACAACTATGAAACAACTATGAAAGGCGGTATGAGAACGTAATTAAAACTAATCTGTGTAGTGTTCATCCAACCCCATGCTACTCAAAGTGTATCAGCACTACCAACAATATCAGCACTACCTGCCTGGGAGCTTATTAGAAATACACAATCTCAAGCCCTATCCCAGACCTTCAAAATCAGAGCTGCATTTGGATAATATCCCCATTTGTACGTTCAAGTTTGAGAAGAACTGATTTCACCAACTCCCTTGCCTTATAATTGAGGAAAATAAGGCTCAGGGAGGTGAAGTGATGTGTCGTCACCAAACAGCTAGTTACGGACCCAGCTGGGATTCCCAGGTCTCCTCACTAGCAGGCTGATGGACTCAGGGTACTGCAGGATTTCAGACAAGACGAAGTTAAGTGTGTTTCATTCCCTCAAATGACTATTGATTGTTCCCACCATCTCCATTCAAAGCACACACCGAGGGCCTGAGTGAACCCAATCATTCAGCCTCCTCCCGAAACCCCTTGCAGGCCAGGCTCACAGCAGCCTCCTTCACTTCAGTCCTCCCTGGAGGGACCTCCCCCTGCACAGGTCCCAGTTCTAACCCTTTCCCGGAGGCCCAGCTAAACAACTAGCCGCTTCATGAAGCCTTTCTCAATGACCCCAAACCCCTTTAGTCTCTCCCTTCCTAATTTAGATTTGCTCCTACGTTCTGCAGAGTACATCTTAGTTCCCTATTACAGCCCAACATTACAGCATTTTCTAACTTTCTGCACTATACCTATTGGCAAATGCTTTCATAATGATAATATAGATGCAATCTTTTTCTCTATTGCCCTTTTCATAAATTGGATCCGTGTCTCCTTTCCTAACTAGTTTGCTTTTATCTTATTGTATTAGACTATCATAATACCAGGCACAAAAATAATTCTAAACTCTTAATGGTAGAAGGGACCAAGCTCTTTCCCAATGCAGGGACCCCCGCTAAAACATCCCTGAGACACAGTCATTGAGTTTTACTTGCATCCTTTCTGTGTTGGAATTTTCTACATTTTTAAGGCAGCATTTTTTTTTATTCTGAATAACTTCAGCTGTTAGAATATTTGGGGCTGAAATCTACTTGCCTCTGACTTGTAGCGTGTGTCCTCAGTTCTGCCCTTTCAGGTGCTTTAGAACAGGTCAGATAATATCTTCCACAGGAGAGTGCTGCAAGTATACCAACTAACTGGCCAGAAGTGATTTGGCAGCACAAGGCAGGCCTAGCAGTTAGAAGCAATAAAGATTCTTTCATTTCAAGCCTGTATCCTGCATTTCCTGCTTCCATACTTCCTAATGAATTCATGCTACTAATAAGTTTGTGTTGAATACCTAATATGTGCTAGTCTCTATGCAGGATGTGCCTTTCTGGGGGTTACTGAAACAGAGGAAGATCAGGAGATCACACACATCCTTGACACAATGCAGAATAGAAAACAAGTTTCCCAGTGGAAGCCTGGGGGCCACTGGATCCCACTCTGCATTTCATCCAGGTCTTCCTCAATGTCAAAGTATAAACCCCTCTAGTCATTGCTTCTCTCCCATCCTCCTCTCCTGATCTGGTTCTGTATTTCTCCCTGGGCAAGTGATTTTTCTCACGGCTGCTCTCCTAGATAATCCTTTCCACGATGCATTCTAGAATTCCAACTCCAAAGTAAATAAACACCCCTAAACCCTCAGTCTTTTCCCAGAACTCTCTCTCTACCTGCCTGCTAAAATTGCCACTGGGCGCCTGGGTGGCTCAGTTGGTTGAGTGGCTGCCTTCGGCTCAGGTCATGATCCTGGAGTCCCGGGATCGAGTCCCGCATCGGGCTCCCTGCTCGGCGGACAGTCTGCTTCTCCCTCTGACCCTTCCCCCTCTCATGTGCTCTCTCTCTCTCTCTCTCTCTCTCTCATTCTCTCTGTCTCAAATAAATAAATAAAAAAAAAATCTTAAAATTGCCACTGAGGATGCTGCCTCCTCTATTAAAGTGAAGGCTGCTCATTTTCCCACACCACACAGTCAGGGAAGGAGGGCTTGGCATCTTGGAGCCTCCTAATGGCCTTCCAGATTTTTGTGCATTCATTCTCTCATTCACTCAGTAAATAGTGAGTGTCCCCTATGTTTCAGAGACACACCGGGGCCCTTTACCTAGTGTACAAACACCTCTTTTACGGTTACTAGAATATGTATTCTAGTTACAAGAGTCCCTAGAGAGTCATGTGACAAGTTCCTTTCTGCTATAGAGACAATTTGTTGTTGCTGGACAACTACAACATTAAAGCAAAAATCGCTGAGTTGAGGGCACATTCTCAGTCGGGTTTCTGAGCTCCATGTGCCTTTCTAGGGGAGTGAGACTACCACTACTGATGATGATTACTACTTCCTCATCATATTACAATTTGGGAGGGGCGTGGATTCTACTTTCACATATTCAAGAGAGTGAAAGATAAACAAAGGAAATTAGTAATGCGAAAGGTTTAGAGAGGTTTTGTTTTTTTTTTAAAGCTTTTATTTGACAGAGAGATAGAGAGAGCAGGAACACAAGCAGGGGGGGTAGGAGAGGGAGAAGCAGGCTTCCCGGCCAGCAGGGAGCCCGATGCAGGAACCTGAGCTAAAGGCAGACACTTAACGACTGAGCCACCCAGGTGCCCCGGTGTATAGAGTTCTATCATGCTTTATAATGAGATACCTGAGGGCAAATACTACTGGAAGATCCATACCTTTCTGCTTTCTCCTTAATGATGCAAGTTCCAATGAAGCTGGTGTTTGCAATCTTCCCTCAACACTTTGAACTATAAGGAACCTGAGGACTAAGGGACAGGGTGGAAATATGGGCCATTATTTTGGTGGCTTTTTGTGGATTTCACAAAGCTGCAAGGGCCAAGTGGCTCTAGAGAAGTCCCCTGGTTGACATCCAGGCCATGTCAGTCACTCTCTCTCACCAAGGCTTCACCACCTCAAGGAGTTTACCAGCTGAACTTCATTAACCAGTCGGCCCTGAAGAGTCTTCAGTCAGCTACAGGATATGTTTTTTGCATTCTGTTTTATGTTGTCTTTTCATCCCCAAGTAAAGCTGTCTGCAAACAGAGACCAATTCTACCTTTTTATCTATTAAAAAAGGCATAAAATCTATACATGTTGAATTGAGACCTCTCGTACTGTTCTCATCAGAATATACAGTTTTAAGAGCGGTGTGCAAAGTCTATTAGCGGAGCACTCCAGGTCATGGAAGCCCCTTCCGACTCACCTGGGGCTACCTGTAAGCAAGTAATTAATAAGCTTTTTTTAAATGACAATATACTAAAAAGTATTATAGCATCTAATAGCTTTTTGTCGCATAGACAAATATATAGTTCTAAAACAGAAGTACAAAATGGATGGGTTCTGATATTTTACCTAGGTTGAAAGCTGGCTTTTAAATAGCTGTAGCATATTGGTTGGCATCATGGAGGTGAATCTGAATTTCCAAGCAGGAATGCTTCACATTTCTGAATATCTGAATAAATGAGTTGTTCAAAGGTATTCACCACACACATACACACATACACACTTTGATCACTGGCAACTTTTCCCTGGATTAGTCAGGCTTGAGTCAAGTATGTTCACCCACTCTGCCTTTCACCAGTGCCATCTCTTCATATACCCGTAACTATCTGGCACAGGGTGAAATCATGATTTAGCAAAGGGGCAAGTAGGAGGCTAAATGGAGTGCTATCTCCCCTAATTGCTATTTAAGCGAGACAATAAAAAGGATGAAACAAATTAAATTAGCTAAGAAGCAAGAGCATCCCAATGAACTGGCCAAGATAATCAACTTGGAAAATTAGCTATTAAACCTCCACACATGCTCATTTTCATAATATTTTGTGTGTGCTTGTGAAACGCAACCCCCCATTGAAATTGCTGGGATGAAGGTGCTCTTCATTTCTCTGAGATAAGTCATTTGCAATTGGTCTTAATGAAGTTGGTAGTGAGATCTGTTGTTAATGCCCTAGTTCATCATTTTCCATTTCAGTGCTAGAGTGTTTTGATTGGGGTAGGGGAAGTACATAAAAGAGGAGAGCAGTTGACTCAAACTAGTTACTTCTCTGAATTTTTCTACCTGACTCTATTCTTATTTTCAAATAAGTGTACTAGAGTATGAGTTTGGGGTTGTATTATTATTACCTTTGTGTTATCATCGTCGTCGTCATCATCATCATCATTTAAATACCTGATCTTTACTGATTTTCAGACTACCTTTATTTTTATGAGATTTAATAATTCCTATTTTTAAAATATTTTCTATCTCATCATCCTTGTCTCTCCATGTTAGCCACTCTTATATATAGGTCTTCATACTTACAAAGAGTTAATTCTTTATTACTCATGGCAGTCATCAAAAAACCACAAGCAGTAATATAATCTATAGACAATAAATATCTATGCTTCATTTTACGCAATTATTCTAATTTTATAGTCCATGGAGCTGTTATTAGAATACAAAATTTGGGTAGCCAAATGAGTTTATTTAATATACTTCTTTCTTTCTCTTTTCTGTAGTTTCAAGTTTTTATTTAAATTCCAGTTAATAACATAAGCGTAATATTAGTTTCAGGAGTAGAATTTAGTGATTCATCACTTACACAGAACACCCAGAGCTTATCACAGCAAGTGTCCTCCTTAACCCAACACCCATTTAGCCCATCCCCCAACCCACCTCCCCTCCCGCAATCCTCAGTTTGTTCTCTATAGTTAAGAGTCTTATCTGTTCTATAGTTTGCCTCTTTCCCCCATGTTCATCTGTTTCCTTTCTTAAATTCCACATATGAATGAAATCATATAGTATTTGTCTTTCTCTGACTATTTCACTTAGCATAATACTCTCTAGCTCCATCCATGTTGTTACAAATGGCAAGATCTCATTCTTTTTTATGGCTGAGTAATAGTCCATTTATAGACATATTGTACTATATATATTTGTGTATATGTATATGTATATATATACACACATATGTGGAATAATACTCCATTGTATATATGTATCTATAAAATCCACATGTCTTCTTTATCTCTTTATCCATTCATCATTCAGTGGACATTTGGGCTCTTTCCATAATTTGGCTATTGTTGATAATGCTGCTATAAACATCAGGGTTGCACTCCCTTTCTACTCATTGCTTTGCTAGATCATAATGGCTACTCAAGACAAAACAGGTATTGAAGCATGTAATTGAAACTGAAAATTTTTTAATAGAAAGAGGAGTAATGAATTTGGATGATTCACAATCAAAAAATATGAGAGCTGCTGTCCTGAAGATTATTCAGATAAGAATGCTTTAATTGAAGATTATGACAGTTAATTTCATTTGTCAACTTGACCGGACTAAGGGATGCCCAGATAGCTGGTAAAACATTGTTTCTGGGTGTGTCTGTAAGGATGTTTCTGGAAGATATTAGCATTTGAATCATTTGAGTGAGTAAAGATTGCCCTCACCATTGCAGGTGGGCATCATCTAATCTTCCAATCTTGAGAGGCTGAATAGAACAAAAAGACAGAGAGGAAGGGTGAATTTGCTCTCTGCCCTCCAATATCAGTTTTCTTGGTTCTCAGGCCTTTGAATGTGGACCAAGACTTACACCATCACCCCCAGTTCTCAGGCCTTCAGACTCACACTGGGACTTACCACTGTCGGCATCCCAGGGTCTCAGGCCTTCCGGTTCGGATTAGAACTACACCATCAGCTTTCCTGTTCTCCAGCTTGCAGGTGGCAGATCATGGGACTTCTCAGCCTCTGTAATAATGTGAGCCAGTCTCTCATAATAAATCTCTTTCTACATAGTATCAAGATAGATAGGTAGGTAGCTAGGTAGGTAGGTAGATACAGATATCCTATTGGTTCAACCCTGATTATTTATAGAGATTAAAAACACATCCTTTCCTAATGGAGTATTAGTTTTGCCTACCCATCTTCCTCTTGATTTATCTTCATGGAGCTATTTTTTCCCCCACCAAGTATTTGACTCCACTCCCAAAGAAAATAGTTTCTATAGCCTTTTCCTTGTATATGTGAATAAGCTACATTCTGAACTTGGAGCAAGATTGAGTCATCTCAGAACTGTCAGACCAGAATTTCAGAGATCTCATATGTATCATGGAGTAGCTTAACAGTAGGGGTTCTATGGGCCTTGGGTTGTAGAAAAGTACAAACTTATGCCTGGTACTGAGAAAGCCAATTTTCAAACGAAATAGTGCTCTGCATATTCAGTCTTATTTATTCTTTATCATTTGAGAAGAAAAAAAAAAAAGGAAGACCAAATGAAGAGGGAAACTCTACATCAAAATGAGAAGATGATACTTCAGGCCAAGTGTCTGGCATTAGTATTAATTTCAGCTAAATAGATAATGCCTAATGGGGCTCTTGTCTGAGGAGGAAGTTGGGTGAGGGGACCCCGGCCATGGTGACCTCACTTCCCTGACAACAGAGCCCATCAGAATTTGGAACCCAGGTAACCAGGAACCCACATTCCAGAGACAGCCCCCGGCCCAGCTCATTACATTGCAGATAGTGAAACCAAGATGTTCACGTGCTGTGTTCCCAGATCCGGAGGTTGCCGACGGAAGAAAGCGCGCCCAGCAAATGCTGTCTCAAGATGTCCTTTCAGGGCTCCCCACCGCCTCTGGCCGTTTGGTCGGAAAGACCACAAGGTGACACCAGGAGTCCCAGAGCCGGCCACCCAGCCCCACAGGGTCTAATCCACCTGTGCAGCCCCAGGTCCCCACCCGTGTGTGTGTGTGTGTGTGTGTGTGTGTGTGTGTGTGTGTGTGTGTGTGTGTGTGTGTGTGTGTGAAGAGGGGTCATGTAGGGTGGGCCAACCCCATTCAAGAGCAGGCTGATGAGGGGTCAGATACCCAGTGGGCAGGTCTTGTTCAAGGTCAAGGGTGGCTGGGTGGGACGGGGTGTGTGCGGATGCGAGCTTCTGCCCTGGGTTTATCCCAATTGCCCTGGAGCGGGGGTCACTGTACCGCGTGCAGGGCTGGGCACGCACAGGTGTGTCTGATCTGGGAGCAGGAGGGGGACAGGGCAGGGGGACAGGGAGGCTGGCTGGGCAGGGCTGTGATGCCTCTGGGCCGGCTACCCGTCCCTGTCTTTGCAGACCACGGATGAAATCGGGAGGAGGCTGGCGGACAGCCGTGACGTTTCCGCGACCTGGGGCGTGACCCCACAGGGGTCCCCAGGAGCAGGTGCTGGGGATTGCGGGGGAAGGCCTCCGACACCACCCAGACCACTGTCCCTGGTGGTCATTGAGTGGATTGTGCTCCAGGAATGGAGCCCACGGAGACCGAGCTCGAGGCTGAGAAGCCTGGGGCGGGGTGCCTGTGGGTGTGTGGGGACGGGTCGGGGCCGGCCCCACAGGGAGGAGCCCTGAGAGGCTGGTGTGGGGCCAGGAGCAAAGACTGTGTGCAGAGCACCCAGCGGGTGGACTGCAGTCGGGGAGACGTCCCGGGGAGGGCACCTTCCTGGCTGCGGCTTCTCTGGGAGGCTCTGGGCTGGGCTCTGTCTTGCAAATACCCACGGAGAGCAGGCACGGGGGTGAGCTTTCCTCCTCTCACAGATGTTCCACGACCTAAGGAGCTAGAGCCGGCTCCAACTCCCTCAGCAGCTCTACAGGGAGGGGTGGTGCCTGCAGAGACTTCAGCAGGAGCCCAGGAGCCGGCAGTTGACCCGGCACCTGCCCACGGAGAGCCTGACACCGACCCGGAAGGGCCTGCTCGACAACCTGTGCCCGGAGAGCCTGCCCCTGTTCCTGCCACTGTTCCTGCCGGAGCCAGGGCCCCTGTGCCTGCCCTGAACTGTGGCCCTGCTCCTTCCCCAGACCCCGCTCCTGCCCTGGATCCTGACCCATCCCTACCCCTGCCAGTGCCCCTGTCCCTGCCCCTGACCCAGATACTGCCTTGGTTCCTCTATGTGCCATTGCTGCAGACCCTGTCCCTCCCCTTGCACCTGCCCCTTCCCCTTCCCCTGCTTGTGCTCCTGTTCTGGCCCCTGACCCAAGTCCTGCCCCTTCCCCTGCCCATGCCTGTGTCCCTGTTTTCGCCTCTGACCCAAATCTTGCTCCCACTCATGTCCCTGCCCCTGCCCGTGCCCCTGCAGCTGCCACTTCCCCAGCACCTGCCTGTGCACCTGTTCTTGCCCCTGCTCCGGATCCTGACCCAGCCCCTGGCCTGGATCCTGCCCCTTCCCCTGCCCCTGCCTGTATTCCTGTTCTTGCCCCTGTCCCGGCTTCTGCCCCTGCAACTGTCCATTGCCCTGCCCCTCCCTCTGCTCCGGTGCTTGCCTCTGACCCAGCTCCTTCCCCTTTCCCTACCCGTTTCCCTGCCCCTGCATGTGCACCCATTCCTGCCCATGACCCACCTCCTGCCCCTGCACCTGTCCGTTCCTCTACCTGTGTCCCTGTCCGTGCCCCTGCCAGAGCCGATGCCCCTTCCCCTGCCTGGGTCCCTGCTCCTGCCCCTGCCCCTGCCAGAGCCGATGCCCCTTCCCCTGCCTGGGTCCCTGTTCCTGCCCCTGCCCCTGCCAGAGCCGATGCCCCTTCCCCTGCTTTCCAGGGCCGCGGGCCCTTCCCTTGGCCCTGCCTGTGCTCCTGTACTTGCCCATGACCCAGCTCCTACTGTGCATCCGGCCCCTGTCCCTGCTCTTGCATCTGGCCCTGCCCATCCTCCTGTTCCTGCAGGGCTCCCAGAACCACAGCCAGAGCCCACATCCTCGTGGGGAGAGCCCCTTGTACAATTCCCCTTATTTCCATCACCCGACCCTGATGCCCCGCCAGATTGTTTCATCCCCTCCCACTGTGTTCTTTCTCTCTGGTACATATTAACTGTTATATTATCTTTCCTTATCCTCTACGCTGTTTATTATTTATTTTAAATAAAATTAATTGTTTTCTGTTGGACAAGTCTGCAGCATTAATTATATTCCCAATGCTGTGCCACCGCACCCCAGAACATTGCTGCACAATATCTGCTTCCGCAAAGGACACCCTGAACCAGAAGGCCTCCCTGCCCATTTCTCCCCGAGCCCAGCCCCTGGCGACCCCTAAGCTGCTTTCTCTCTCTGTTCCTTTCCTGGGTGTTTCCTGTACGTGGAATCACGCAACAGGGGCTTTTGCGTCTGCCCCCCTATTTTCAAAGGGAACTCGTTTCCTTCTGTGTTTATTGGACACAGAATTTCCCTTATTCGATATTGAAATGCCTGGGGGTTACAGATCAGACGTAATCAGAGAGGCCACTTTAGGAATTATGGGCACAATCTTGGGGCCGAGACCCCTGTTCCTGCTGGGACACCTCAGCCTGACCCCAGACAGGACAGGGCTGGTTCCTCCTGTGGCCCACACAGAAACCAGGGAAATGCAGAAAGCTGGAAGACACACCCCAAAGGGCAATGCATTGCTCACAACCCCAGGCCAGAGAAAGGTTTCAGCGGACTCTGGTCCAAACCACGCTCCAAGTCACTGGGTTCCACAGGGAGAGACCACACGCATGCAAGTCCAAGTGGGGACAGGCACGGGGGGAGTCAGAGAAGCGGAGCTACCAGGGAAGGACTCTGGCAAAAAAAAAAACTCTATGGAGGCAGCGCTGGTCACCCTCAGACCGGCAGGTGTCTGGTCTGGGGACCAGCAGCCCTGGGGAGAACGTGAGGAAGCGGAGGTCCCCTGGAGGAAAGGGTGACGGCACCCCTGTCTGGGAGGACAGTGCGCAGCACCCATCCCAGCCTGCAGGTGCACCCATCACCTACTGTGGGCAGCTCAATCCCAGCTTGTGGAGGGAAGACCCGTGTCCATAATCCCCTATTTGCAACAGAATCCATAAAGGGGAGTTTGTGGGTCAACACGTATACAGTGTTTAAGGTACAAGTCTCGAATTCCAACATCCATGGTCTGCTTGTCCACCTTGAGCCTTGTTTGGGAAGCAGGGGTGGGGACGCCCGGGGCTGTGACCTGTGGGAGGGGTGGGGAGGGGGAGCTCTGAATGGAGTGACCAAAGCACACGGGGTGACCTGCCCAGGAGGGACTCTCTCGGGCCCCAGCCCCTCTCCTGACCTCGCGCACGATGGCGAGGGTGTGATGATGAAGGTGCTGGCCCTTGGCTGGCCAGTTCCGTAGCTGGTGTCGGAGCTGCTCAGGCTGCACACCGGGCTCTGATCCCAGAGCTGGCGCGAGAGCTGAAGCTGCAGCTGCCCCAGTCTCGGGAGCTGCGGCTCGCATCGCTGTTGGACCTGCCTCGAGCTCTGGGGCAGGTACTAGAGCTGAATCCCCCTCCAGAGATGATCTAGATCCGGTTCCGCACTTGGACAAGGCTCTTGAACCCACGAACGGCTTTCCTCCCCTGCCCATTTCATGGATGACAAAACTCGGGGCGGTGACGGGACCGGCTACCTGGGGGTAATGGCTACGGGGGGATTCAGCCCAAGGATCCTGCATGCCCTTCACCTCGTGCCTCATACAGGTCGGTCCTGAGCTGCCCGAAAGGGGGAAGGGCCTGAACCGCTGCTCCCGGCACCTGATCCCACCTGATCAGAGACTCTCGCCAGGGACGTGAAGTCGTCGTTTGACCTCTGCTCCGGCCAGCCCCACGTGAGCAGGGACCGTGCTTCCTCACCGCTGGGTCCCCAACCCCAGAACAGTGCCTGGTAGTGGTATCAGTTCACATTGTAGTGAATCACAGGGATCCCCCAGCAGCCCCTTGATGTGGGGGATGTTGCTTACAGAAGAGAGATCTGGGCCACAGACTTGTGTTCACTCTTTCATCCACTCGTGCAGCATCCCCACCTGTGTCTGTTTGCTGGAATTCAGAGGGGACCCCCAGACACCCTCCCTGCCCTCGGAGCTCCCAGCCCAACCCGTAGGTCAGCATCTCACCTACAGTCCGCAAGGGGGCGATACAGAGCTAGAGCATCTCTAGCACCAGACCTTGCAGGAGGCATGGAGCTGGGCCTGCCCTGGTGGCAGCTAAGATCTAGAACCATCTGACGCACTGGAACCTGCCCCAGTGCTGACTCGAGCCAGCCGTGGAAGGAGCTCGAGAGCCTGAGCCAGTGCCCCCACATACTAGAGCCCGTCCAGCTCCGACCCGATAATACTGGTATTATCAAAATCATTCTGTAGACAGAACCCGAGAGAAATATTATGCTTGTATATACCCCACCCACTACCATACCGTACAACACTAGTAAAAAACAAGAACCACTAATCAATCACCAATTACATAGGATATGATCTGCACTATCTTCACAACTGATAAAGGCTAAAATATGTTTAATTCTAGCTTTGTTAACATAGGTATCCTTCTTGAAATGATCCTAAATATCTTCCTAGCTCTGGGGAAAATCTGAAAGAAGCCCAGAGCTGATATATTTAATGTCATTCAAACCCAAACTACTTATTCCCAACAAAACAATAAATTGTGAGAAGTTGATGGACAAAGCAAAAGGGTAGAAACCCTATATATGTATATCCTTTCAGCTCCCTGATGAGGTACATTCATAAAAAGCAGTCTCAAAGCATGTAACTCCTATCAGGTATCAAATCTGCCTAATTTCTATAAAATTTATTTAGAGCAATCCAATAATTCCCAGTATTTCAACAAATATTGATAATCCCTTATTATCAACAGGTTTAACACGCACAGCAAAATAAAATAGTAAAATAAGAATAAATACCAACACACAAATAAATAAGTACAAAAGCTGACCGACCTAGGAGAAAAGGGTGGGGTGACCCACTTCAGCAGGCCACCACTGAGGGCCTCCCCCAGGAGATGACCCTTGAGTCCTAAATGGGAAAGACTGGGCAGATGGACAGCACCGGTACAGGCAGCGGACTGGGCTAAATTAATCCAAGACAGGCTCTGAGCCTACAGTAGGCAGGGGCCCTATCTTTGTGGGTCATGATATCAAGCTTCTTTCCCATCAATATTCTCACCATTTCTACCATTTGGATCACAATCCAGTTTTTACTTTTCTTAAGGTCTAGCCCATACAAAAAGATTTCCTCTTACGATGCAAACTATCCATCAGTGACTTACCACCATGGGTCTGTCTTCATGTGAGTGAGTGACAATGAATGGCACACCGATATTTGTGTTAAATGCTTGTGTGCCTCATCCCCTTGATGCTACAACAATCCAATGTAAAACAGACTGTTATCACCCCCATCTTATAATATGCCAAGAAACAAGGGTTTGGCAAAGAAAAGTTATCTTCCTTTTAAAGCCTATACTCTTAAACACTCTGAGCTGATGGGGACCTAAATATGAGTCAAACACAGTCCCTGACCTCAAACAGCTTACGTTCTAGTGTCCAGGAAAAACAGAATGAACTCAAAAAAATAATTATAGGGTGAAAATAACTGTCATAACTGAAGCAAAAATAAAATGTTACAAAAGTTCAGAGGAAGAAAGACCCCCAAATTCTAGGTGGGAAGAAAAAAGTTTTGGCGAGTGTTTTTGATAATAGTAGCCTCTTAGCTGATAGCTTAGCTTACTAAAAAGGGGAAAGGCATTTGGATCAGAAAACACTGTAAGCAAAACACAGAGATGAAGAGGTATGAAGCACACTCAGCAATAAAGCGGTTCGAGTATTCTGGAGCTTATGGCAGAACAAAACAGTGGTCCAGAGCCCAGGGTCTGTAACCAGTCTCTGGGTTCAAATCCCACCCCATCATGACTGATCTGTAATCTCGTACAAGTGACTTAATCTCCCTGAACTACAGTTAATTCAGCCATAAAATAAGACCACCACCTAACTTATGGGTTTGTTAACACAATTAAATGAAATGTGTGTAAAATATAGTACTTATCACAAACATAGAGCCTACACTGAATTGAGTATCATTAATATTGGATGTTAGGAACAAGAAAAGAGGTGAAGATAATTAAAGTTTCGAGAATAATGTTAATAAAGAGACAAGTTTAGGACAAAAATCAGCTTTGGGAAGGGCACTAAGTAAGTAGTTTGGTTTTCTATAAGCTGAGCTTTCAGCTGCGTTGAGTATTCGGGTATAGCATTTACAATGTGGTGTAGTTTGTTTTCGGTGCCTTTTGCTCCCTAGAGCTACACATTTAGAAGTGTCATGAAAGTGGCAGAGGTGGTAAGGAAGAACAGAGCAGAGCAACTTTAGACCAAGGACAGAACTTGGAACATCTGCCTATCTTAGGGGGCTAGGAAATAAAAACGGAAAAGGAGACCAAAAAACAAAAAGAAAAGCTCTGCCAGAGAATCAGGAAAAAATTAAGAATGCAGTGTCATGAAACCTCTTCAAGAGGGAAGTGAATTTCAAGATTTGATAGCATGTTTTGAGTGTGTATACATTTATGTAGCAAGTTAAATAATCCAATTTTATTTTTTTAAGACAGGAAAAAATTATTTGTCACTTATTTTTTTAAATCTTTCAAAATTAAGCAAGCATTACTAAAGGAATGCCTACTACAATATTTTCTCAAATTTTTTCTGATTAATCACCTCAGTAGGAAAGACAAACATATAACCAAAATAATTTAATAGGTACTAACAAAGGGGAATATGAAAAGCGCAGAGAAAGGAGCTTGATTATCTCAACTTAAAGAAGAGGTGAGGCAAGGTTCAAGAGTAGGCAGTGGGTGCAGCAACATCAGAGCCCGGCCTTGAGGAGGCGGTCGGGCGGCTGGAGCAGGCAGGGGGCACTGACAGGAGAAAGCCCCGGACACGCCTGCTAAGTGAAAGCATGCGGCCCGTTGGGAGCACAGCCCATTAGCAGCGACCGTGCAGTCCGAGCCGCGGGGGCAGGAGCACAGGTCAGCGGACGAGGGAAGAGGCTGTGAGTCATTCAGACCTGAGTCTGTAGGCAGTGAGGACCCATGAAAAGAATGTAAATGGCAAGTTCCTTAAATGCAGCTAAGAATTACTACCAACTGAAAATCAAAAATGAATATATGGCAACTCTGAGATTCAAGTGAAAAGTATAATCAAAATGTAACATGCAGACAACTTCTCAGAGACATAACTGCTCTGTAAATCAAGGAATATATGTGGTAAATTTTGAAACATAACAGAGTTACTACTGATACAACAGACACCTAAAATATCTGTAAGTATTTGTAAATTTGGTCTTAAAATTTGCTAGAAGAATTTCTACCTGAGTGTCTATAGTTAGTATTTTAAAAGCAAAAACAAATTTGTTTCCAAAGATGAAAAAGATTAAAATAAAAGCAACAATAACAAGGAGGTCACAAGCCCACAGAAATACACTAATGTTTCTGATTGCTAATTCACAACCTAAAAGATGTTCAAATGTAAACACATTTAACAAACAAGATGACACACTTACTGTTGGCTTCACCAGCAACTGACCCATCACTGTGAACATGCGGGAAAGGCCAACAGGGGTACACACTGCAGGAGAGGTCACAGAGAGGAGGCTGATAAATGGCTAGTGCAAAATACAGAACAGACTCCAAGACGATCGTTGTAAGAAAAGTCTTGCCTCAAATTTAGATTCTCTCAGTGTTTTATCAGAGGAGCCTTCATCAATAAAGAAGCTAGAGAGGATGACAGGTGAAAGATGAAAGATACCCAAAGACTGAAGAAGGCTTAGCACGTGCAAGACTCTAGCAGTTGAATAATAGTATTTTCACTTAAAAAATTAAAAAAAAAAAACTAAAGAACAGATTAAAATTTCAAGTACTGATGGAGTTGAGAACCAAACAACTATTATCTTAACTCCTTTTAACTACATTTATCTGCTTATAATATCCCTGAGATATGCTGTAATGCCTCAGGTAAAACTGAGTACATTTTAACTAAATTAAACCACAAATTCACCACACAGGGTCTATGTTACCACTCAAAAGTAGAATCTAATGCTTCAGTGAGTGTGGGCCTGTGTGTGTGTCTCTCCACAAGAGAGGCTTCCTTAAAGAACAACACATGAGTATTATTTCATGGCTTCAGTTTATCAAAATTTATCTTAACATAAAAAAAGTTAAGGGCCAATTTTAAAAACATCTCCAAGCTGTTAAGTAATTTCATCAGGAAACCTTAGTATAATTTTCTAGAACAAAGAACTCCATTTTCCCATCAACATTAAGCCAGAAAAATACAGAGAAGTAACAAACATCCCGTCCGAGATATACAGGAATATAAATAGGGTAGGTAGAACTCCCAGAGATCTGTAAAGAAACACAAATATATTTTAGTAAATCCAAAATATTGTACATTAAGATATAGGTTGACTATAATGTTTGATAAACATCATAATTGTCTATTTGAGTCTACTAAACCATATAATTTCTAAATTGTACAATAAAAAGATCTAAAACAGAAAAGGAAATACCCCTTTTGCAAAACCTGTTTGGAGGGAGAAAAAAAGTCTCCATGGAATTTTAAGAACAGAAACCAACTAAGAAACAAAGAAAAATCTTAAAAAGCTGCTTGCTCGTTCTGAATACAGCAAACACAGGAACACTCATTTATGTTCTTAAACCTGTCTAAAGACTTGTTAACTCTGTAAATTAACAACAAGGGCTGACCACACAAAGAATCACTACAACGTTCACGACAGCGAACGTGTAGTCATAGGCCGGTTCAAGGTCCCGGAGAGAAGCCGACTGACCGTACAAAGACTCCATGCTCGCGGCGTCCTTGTCAACGAGCGCGGAGGCCACCCACACCATCCCCAGGATGAGGAGCGCAAGCAGGACAAGCATGACCAGAGTTTCTAAAATTCGGGCTCGGATTCCCTGAAAAAGATAATGGAGATCTAACTGTATTTCATTTCATCTCATGATTAATTAGGCTTCTATCTGTAAGAAAGCACAAAAATTCTTTGGAAAGGGAAGAAATTTCTATTTATAAGGAAGACAGAAAACACTAGCTTTACAGTGTCATGTTTAGACTACCTTTGTTTTACCAAATTATGTAGAATACCATCAAGCATTAAAAAACCAAAAAAATTCGTCACGAAAACATTTTTCAGAGCAGTGTTTTAAGGGGCGCCTGGGAGGCTCAGCCCGTCAAGTGCCTGCCTGCCGCTCAGGTCATGGATCCAGCCCCACGCGGGGCTCCCTGCTCAGTGGGGACCTGCTTCTCCCTCTCCCTCCCGCTTGTACTCTCTCTTGCTATCTCTGTCACCGCCTCTCTCTCTCTCAGATAAATAAAATCTTAAAAGAAAAAACAAAAACGGGTTTTAAAACACAGATTGATGAATTTTTGTCTGTGGCTCTAAGCAAGGGCCTCGAGGACGACCACGGTCCGGGGCCAAGCAGCCATGGGAGCGACGGGCCCCGCGAGCACACACAGCCCCCAGTCCCCGGGCGCCAGCCACCTGCACCGCTCCCGCAGCCGCGGGTGCAGCCGCCAGTGTCCCCACCCCCTTCCCCCACGCCCTGCAGCGGCCAGTGCCCCCTCCCCGACTTCTGCCAGCGATCACCTCCAGCTCCCGAAGCCCGTGTCCCCCCTGCTCCCGCCAGCAGCCCAGGGACTCCCTGAGCAAAGCCCGCAGCAGAAACCAAGGCCAGGTGCAGTGCACGGTTATCGATTATGTACTACACTTCTTTCTTCACATTAGATAAAACCGCCATTACTTCATGTGCCTGGAATATAATAAACCATCTTTCTGCACAATTTTGTTTTAAATATAAAACAAATTCTGACCTCAGGGCCAAACCAGAGGCCAGGCTCCTAAACTTGAAACCTATTGGACAAGCCAAACAAACAAACGAATAAAAACAACTTTCTTATATTCCTGAAAAGTCACCAAATGATTGAATCCATACCTAAATTCAAAGATTCACATTGTTGTTTTATACTATAATGTACATGGAATACAACAAACACAATTAGAAGTAAATCCATGTCTCTCGATAAAAGAGTTGGAGGGGCCTGCTCTTATAGCCCAGTCTTACACAGGACTGCCCTCGGCCGGTTAAAAGATGTCCCCAGGTGTGGAGTCAGCACACCTTAAGTGTTTCCAGTAGGGAGGTCGGTGGACCAGAGTAAATGACGCTTGTATTTTATTTAACGCATCAGATCTAACAGTAGTTATGACTCAAGTAAGATGAAATATGAACAGTCCCCAAACATACTACTAAAAAACACACTCCAGCTTTCCGAAAGAACTCTCCAAACCCGCACTTCACAACTTTCAAACCACTTAGGATACCAAAACATGACCACCACCCCCCTTTTTTCTTTTTTAAGTAGGCTCCACGCCCAGTGTGGGGCTTGAACTCACAACCCTGAGATGAAGAGTCACAGGCTCTACCAAGTGAGCCAGCCAGGTGGCCCAGACAGCCACCTTTTAATGGTAATTTCTTTTTCCTTCCTTCTCTCTTTCTGAGCAATAGTCTTTTTTTGTAAGCAAGAATCTTCTTATTACACATCAAATATTACGTGGAAAGCTTGTAACAGATAAAAAGAACAGGTGCTTTGATGAGAATGTGTAACACCCTTTCAGCTTGTCTCCTCCTATCTCTGACTGGAGCCCAAATCCTGCCTGCCTCCAACCAGAACTTAGGAATACTAAGGGCTCCCAAAACACCTAACACATGTGTCTTAAGTGTTATGACATATGAGCTAAACACTGCAACCATGTTTGATACAAAACAGTAGTGATCCTTGGAACCATCTGAGACCCACTGTCCCCAAAAAGTGTTTTAATAATATAATTATTAAACAATTGTAATAACGTAATAAGTATATAACCATTACGATGATATTAGGTGTTGGGGAATCAATCTACCATAAGATTTACACACTTCCTCTGTTATTTTGGTAAGAAATATCTGTTGGCAATTAAATGTATTTTTCTTCAAATATGTTATTCTGCTTCGGGAGCTAATGCTCCATGGGCCTCTCTCATTTCTGTGCATCTCAGAGGCAGGGATAGACCTTGTTCTGGACTTTTTTTTTTAAGATTTATTTATTTTGGAGAGAGAGCATGCATGCATGCAGGGGGGAGGGGGAGAGGGTGAGGGAAAGAGAATCCCAAGCTGACAAACCACTGAAAGTGGAGCCCAACAAGTGGCTCAATCCCATGACCCTGAGATCATGACCTGAGCCGAAATCAAATTGGATGCTTAACCAGCTGAGCCACCCAGGAGCCCCTGGACTATCTTATTAAGGATGTCTGGATAGCAAACAGCCTTGGAAAATAGAGACGCTGTCTCTCTGAAGCAGGTCTGTTTCATACAGAGCAAAGCACAGACAAGTTTGCTTGAAGCCCATTTGTGGGTTCCCCTGAGATTCCTCAGCTATGACTTGAGCCCACTGTAGGAACAGCCTCCACCTGAGCCACACTGCCCCCATGAAGCTGGGGGGTGGGGGTGTTGTCCTGGAGAACAGGAAACTCATGGCTTGCCTGTTCTGAGTAATGAAGTCCTTTGTCTCTGATCCAGGAGTCTCATGTCTACAACTACCATGCAGGAATCTAGCAGACTGTCAGCTTGCAAGTACAGTAAAATCTCAGACCCTCCACAATTCTTGCAGCTTTGGGTGACAAGGGTAGGCAGCTAACATGGCTTTCTAGAGAAGAACAAATAAGGGCCCACAAGGTTGGGTTAGGGGCAATGAGAAAACTCCCAAGATCTAGCAGGGAATGCTCTTACCCAAGCAGTAGGCAAGTGGGAGAAGTATGAGTCCCCCAAGGACCTGACGTGCTAATGCCTGTCAGAGGCTGAGCTACAGGTGGAGCTTGGTCATAGCCCCTTCTCCCAGAGAGTAGGGGTGTTATCATGTTCGTGTAACACCAAGCCCTACAAGGCCAACTAAAAAGACTATGATTACAAGGAACTATTTTTCTTGTAGACTTTGTCCTTTTCTGTATTTTCCAAATTTCATAGAGTGAATGTGCAAGGCTTTAAGTAATATGAGAACAAATTAATGTTGTTTTGAATTTTTAATTTTTTTCTTAAAAGAACTAACTTCCAAGAGATTGACACTCAGAAAAATAATTTTTAAAATATCCAACTTCAGTTTATGAGACAGTATAGCGAGCTAGTTCAGGACCCCAACTCCAGCAACAGACTGCTTGGGTTCAAAGCCTGGTCCCATCACTGACCAACTGTGTAACACTGTGCAAATTTCTAAACCTCTCTGTGCATCAGTTTATTTCTTCATAAAATAGGTTTATCCCTACCTTATGGGGTCATTATAAGGATCAAATAAGTTAAAATAAGTAACATGCTTAGCATTAGGCTAGGTGTTTAGTAAGCACAATATAAGGGTTAACTGTAACGGCTCAAATTACTGCCTTTGTTTTTAAATTATCCAAGGCTTTGTAGTTCACCTATCATTTGTGTTTCTGGATTAAATTTATTTCTCCTAATGCCAGCTTATCAACTTCTTTCCATCTGTCACCTATCATTCACAGACCTGTAAGACAGCACATCCACTAGCCTGACTCCCTCGTCTCTCAGACCCATCCTGAGATCTCAGACTGTGAGACTGCTCCATATTTCTCTGATACCTCCAGTCCTCTAACCTACACTGTGTCTTCATCATTATAACCTCCACTCCCTCAATCCACCCAACTCCTCCAATCAGTCTTGTTTTCACTTGCTTAAACCCTATGTTGAACTGTGTATTTTAATGAAAATCCAGTACCAATAATATTCTAATATTCCTGGTCCCTTTGATTTCCACCAGACTACCTTAATTCCACTGGCGGCTCATTCCTTTGAATTCTCAGTCCTGTGAAAGAAATTTACAAAATCTTGAGAAACATGTGCTACTACATTCCAAAGTGGGTCTTTGCTGTTACCTGGCAATACTTATGCTGATCTCTGGCTAACGATTCCCTCAATGATTTTTTAAATGTTTTCCATTCTCCTTGACCCTAAATCTCATCCCCTGCTTTCTAGCAAATTGCAGCTGCCCTTACCTCTTCCTTAGTAGGACATAACTGGGGAGACTGCACATCCCTCAGCTTCCTTCCCCTATCTCTGGTTTCTCTGTCTCCATTCTTTCTTTCATTCTTTATATAAGGGAAAATGCCTCAGATCCCTTTTTTCCATGGCTCAGGCTTAGATGTTCATCCTTTCAACATGCCGGATTAGTGCTTCTCAAACTTCAGCGTATGTCAGCATTACCAAGGGGCTTGCCAATCCCTGAGAACCAGCTCAAAGACACTTCAGTCAATTCTGACGAAGCCAGTTCATGTGATGAAGACACCAGATAGACTGCTCTGTTCTTCCCCTGGGTGATCTCGGCTCCTCACGTAACCAATGGCTCTAAAGTTTCCATCTTTAGTCCAAATCTCACCACTGAGACCAAGATCCATACATCTAAACGGCCACCTCCCCTCAAGTATCTCACAAGTACATAAACAATTCTAAAGTCAAACTCATCACTTTATCCCCTAAACAAGCTCCTTCAGTGTTACATACCCCAATTAATGGCACCATTACCCACTGTTTTTTCCAGATGCTGCAAACATCCTTATCATCCCCCTTGCTGCTGCACCCTCTCTCTCTCTCTCTCGCTCTCTCTCTCTCTCTCTCACACACACACACACCTTGGACTCTGATCTATTCAAACACCAAGTCCTTCTGATTCTACTGTGTCATTACAACTAAATCCATCCGCTTCTCTTTCTCCCACTACATCCAACTCACCTGGACAACTCCCTACTTTGCTAGCTAGTAGTCCAAAATGCAACTCTTAACTCTTTCTGCCTGACCTGTTGCCTACATTGCAGTGGGAATGCAATCTTTGCAAAACACAACTCTGATCGTGTCACTCTTAGTCAGAACTTGCTAACAGAAGTACAGGCCAGCAACAGGGAAACAGGTGCATTAATGCAACAACACATAAACATCAAATCTCATTAGCATCACTTCTAAGAAAATGAGGTGCTATACACATAGATCCTTAAAGCTGGGTCTTACTCTGTCTTCTGCTGTTTAGATGGTAGACAAAATAATTAAAGACAAAACAAATATAGATGAAACAAATTATTTATGATTTAATAGCATACAAAAGTGCTGTCCAAAAGACCCTTCTGTGATGATGGAAATGTTCTGTGTTATCCAATAAGAAGATAGCAACTAGCCATACGTGTTTATCAAGCACTTAGAATGTCGTTACTATGAACGAAGAGCTGATTTTTAATTTTATGTAATTTTAGTTCTTTTAAATTTATATAGCCACACATGGCTAATGGTTACCATATTGATCAGAGAAGATTATTAACAGCCTGTTGCTAATAAAATCTGATATAAGTACTCTCTGTACTCTCAAGTACTTTCTGGTTATTTTTTTTTAATCCATTTGTTATTCTGTTTTTTTTTAAGATTTTATTTATTTATTTGAGAGAGAGAGAAAGAGACAGCACAAGAGGGAAGAGGGTCAGAGGGAGAAGCAGACTCCCTGCTGAGCAGGGAGCCCGATGTGGGACTCGATCCCGGGACTCCAGGATCATGACCTGCGCCGAAGGCAGTTGCTTAACCAACTGAGCCACCCAGGCGCCCCTACCTCTGGTTATTTTTCTAAATTTAACCTTGATATAAAATTATTTGAAAAACAGCTTGGTTAAAGTAACCTCATTTAACATGCTATTGCTCTACTTAGTATTTTCATTAGCATTTATGTCAAAAAGAGGTAATCTACTTTTAATTCAAAAACTGCCCCCTTCTGTTTATATTAAGAAAAATTACATTCTCTCAGTAAGAAAAAGTTTTTAAAATGCAGCCTACATATGACCCATCTAACACTGATACTAAGGTTCAAGACCCACACACTTATTCCCATACACTGACAAACCAAGTCCTTCAATAAATCTCTTTGTGTTAAAAAAAAAATAAATTATATGTGAACAGTTTTTCTAAAAAGAAACAAGCTGTGTAATTCCAAGAAGATGCTTTTTTCTATTACAGATATATGAATAATATCAAGAAGAAATGTCTAAAATGTATACTCACATGCTTAAGCAGTCATATAAAAATCATTTAGCAAAAAAAGACCTCTGTAGTCAAATCATATAAGTGGTTCCAAATTTACTATCAATATTTCTTTTGAAAAGTACCAAATAGGGCGCCTGGGTGGCTCAGTCGTCAAGCGTCTGCCTTCGGCTCAGGTCATGATCCCGGGATGCTGGGATCGAGTCCCGCATCGGGCCCCCTGCTCCGTGGGAAGCCTGCTTCTCCCTCTCCCACTCCCCCTGCTTGTGTTCCCTCTCTCGCTGTGTCTCTCTCTGTCAAATAAATAAATAAAATCTTTTTAAAAAAATAGTAAATAACACAAAAAGAAATCTGCTCATTTTCAGTTATCAATCTAAGCACAAAAGAGTGAATTAGCAATATTACATGTACAGAAAAGGCTGCCACAGAGCAGGTCATCAAAACTGTTGGATAGGATTATGCGTGTTATGAAATACTGATAACTGCTGTAGGAAGAAATAACCGTTAATTCTGACTCAGTCCACTAGGAGGCCAGGACAGTTATGTTTTTCTTTTAATTGTATTCTTTTTTTTTTTAATTAAACGAGACAAAAATCAGCCCAACTTGAAATCAGTGAAGTGTCACATTTATGAGCTTTAGCAACACCAATAGAAAAATATAAATTTTTTCATTAAATGCAACGTGGCAGCTTTTTTTTATCCTCAACAACTTTAGGACAGAGAGAAGAGGGGTAATGGGGCTGTAAATAACCAGAGACTTCATTTGTTAATTCAGAATTGACTGGCTCCTGCAAGTGCCAAAAATACATGAACTATGGTTACTACCTTTCTTGAGACCATAAAAGTATGACAAAGCCTAAAAAGTACAGGCTTTGTGGCATGGAATATGTGAGATTTTTAAACTTTTGTACGTGATTCTGCCTGCAAAAGTAATGAAAGCATTGAGAGAGCTTTTATCGCTACCACTAATCACCAGCAGGACAGCATATAAGCAAAAAATATGCCTACTGCTCATTTTTCCATTAAGAGTCAGAATGAGGAGCTAGGATCCCCAAGGGGAAGGTTCCTATCAACTCTATGCTCGCATATGCTGAGCTGAAAGATGTGCCAGATGTCAGAATAACTGACTGAAATACCCTGCAAATAACAAAGTGGCAAAACATTGTCAGAGGGGAAAAGGTTTCCATGTTTATCTTAAAAAGTAAGGAAAGTCTCCTAAATATAATAAGATCACAAACTATAAGAACTTGAACTTAAACAGTTGTACTTCAAGTACTTTGAATGCTTATCCTCTATCATATATTACTAAGATTTCAAGAACTCCATAATATTTTTATCCCCAGTATAAATACTGGGATAATCCCTCCCAAAAACCATGAACCTAAGTTACTTTAATGAAACTCCACCCCTTTTATTAAAATCATAGTTCAATAAGCACTCAATGTACTAGTTAAAAACAGCATCGAAACTAAGTACTTCTTTCTGCTAACACTTTCTGAAACACTATATTGTTTTTAAGAAAAGCAAGCTACATAATTACACTAGTTTCATATCAATATTATTTTGAAAAATTACAACCATCACAACATAGTAACAGGTTAAATTAAGTAGGCTAATAAAGACGAAATACATGTAAACAGAGATTTCTTTTTACATTTAAATAAGCACTGAATGGGTAAAAGTCTAAAACATTAAAATAGTTATTGCTTTTTGAACTTTTCGTGCTGGTCAATTACACATTTAATTGCTTTGTGCTGAAGATCAATGAAGTGACAATTACAACGTATACACAAAAGCTCTAACAATAAGCTGACATGTTTCTGTGGTGATGAACATTTAAACAAGATTTTGCCTGGACATCTTGACCTCTCAGAACGTATGTAAACACCATATTATATACTATGGCTCCACCCATCAGGAAAGCCTGGTAAAAATTTCTACAATTATAGAACATTTAAAATATGTATCAAGCCACTGTTCATTTAACAAAAAGAGTCTCTTAGTAACACTAAGATACGGTTTGCTCAGCATGCCATCAAGACTGCACCAAACAGGCTCAGTCGTTAGGTGTCTGCCTTCGGCTCAGGTCATGATCCCAGGGTCCTGGGATCGAGCCCCACATCGGGATCCCTGCTTGTCAAGAAGCCTGCTTCTCCCTCTCCCACTCCTCCTGCTTGTGTTCCCTCTCTCGCTGTTTCTCTCTCTGTCAAATACATAAATAAAATCTTTAAAAAATAATAAATTAATTAAAAAAAAAAAAGACTGCACCAAACATATATGCTGTCATCTGGGGAAGATTGACAGAAACACTAATAAGGAACAGAAAATAAAGGCAGGTATTAATTATTTTAAACCATGAAAATAGCTACAAACAAGCATCAGTAGAGTGTCACACATTTCCCCCCTTTGCTCCCAAGGTGATCATTAAGAATTTGGACAAAAAAAAGTTTTGGTCCCAGGGCAAAGAAAACAGCTTTACAGAAAGCTTTGTTAAGCTACAGTGAAATATTTTTAATATTAATATTTTCTGCATTTAATCTATTTAAGATGGAAAGATTAAAACTATAAGATGTTCAAGCTATTAAAATTTGACAGAGAGAATATATTTTAGGATAAGTTAAAATAAAAACACTATGATTGCCAGTTTATTTAACTAAGATGTTCACTGTATTCAAATTTATAAGAAACTTCCCATGATGTTAGACAAACAAAAATCCTCAAGATTGCAAGTAAATAAATTAATACGGCAAGTAAATGAAACAAGTAAATAAAAGAACTGAACCATAAAAAGATTGCAAAGAATTTATATTAAAATTTTAAAACGGAATTCTAAATTTGGAAAAAAAGTATTTCTTGGTATACTACATCATATCAAAATAACTTAATGGACAGCCAGTAAAGACCTTTCCTTCTACTTCTTTTCCAATAATCTTTAGTTATCAATTTCACAGAAAAGAGATGGGAAATGACATTTGCCAAGCTCCTACCAGTTGTTTTATATGTGCTCACTGAACCCTCATGATAAATTAGAAGGTAAGTTGTATTATAAATGAGAAAGCTCACACCCCAAAAAGTTAAATAATCTGCCTAGAGTCACCCTGTTCAAGGTTTGCCTGCACTCACAGTAAACACAGGTCTGTCAGCTTTCAAAGCCTGTGCTTTCCACCTCCTCACACAACAGAAATAAGACACCAAAGACAAACTGACATGGAAATAGGGAGGTGGGGGAGAATGCTTAAAACATATTTAAGACAAACCTCTAATTTAGTAAAAGAAATAAAGCAAAATACATAAAAGCTTCTTTTACTAGAACATTAATTTTCAATCCCATAATAGCAAACTCATGCTGAGGTCAAATCCTCAGTCCCGTAAGACACTTAATACAAAAGAAGTCAATACCTTACTATTGGTTTCATAAAACACCCAAGCATCAACTCCAATAAAGACACAACAAAACAGAGATTAGGGTTTTTATCACATTACTAGAGCAAAATGTACAAAATACTAAAGTGGAGAATATAATAGAAAATACTGCCCCATGATTTAGATGTAGCGTCACATCGCTTATATGGCAAACAGTACATTCACACAAAAAGCACTAGGAATTCCAAAATACTACATAAGCCTTAGGGCTATCTGCCCTCACGCCATTATCTGAGTTGGGCCCATCTCTCCCTGATTTCCACATTCCCTCCAGCTCTCAATAAAAGCTGCTTTGGGTGGATAGGTGTGCACGCATGTGTATTTTACAGTTTTCCACTGAAAACCAATAAATTGGCATTTTAGTTTTACCTATCAGCTTCAATTTGGGTAATGTGAGCCCATCACCAAGACATAAAGAGCCTTTTGTTCCTTCCTATTTTTAAATAATGACAGGATACTGTTTAGCTCTGTATGTCTATTAAATACTTGTGGATTTCCCACCCAACTTAAAGGAACATCATCACAACCACTGCGGCACCCATGTGGCCCTCCCAACTGCACCAAACTTCCATACCAAAGTGGCCAAATGGAACCACTAATTTGAACTGCCATCTTTGTCATTTATTTACTTTTATTTTGGATTGTGGTAACATACACAGAACATAAAGTTTACCATTTTGAACATTTTTAAATGTACAGTTCTAGAGCATTAAATACATTCATTCACATTGTTCTGCCATCACCATCACCATCCATCCCCAGAACTTTTTCACATTCTCCAGCTGAAACTCTGCACCCATTATAACAATGACTCCCCATTCCTTCCTGCTCCTACCCCCAGCCCCTAGCACTTACCATCCTATTTCTGTCTCAATGAATTTGACCATTCTAGGGACCTCATATAAGTGGCATCACAGTATTTACCTTGTTGTGTCAGCCTTACCTCACTCAGCATAATGCTCTCAAGGCTCACCCATGTTGCAGCATGTGTCAGAAGATTTCTTTACTTTTTAAGGTGAAATAATATTCCATTGTAGATGCAAACTACATTTTGTTTATCTATTAATCCATTGGTGGATACTTAGGTTGTTTTCACCTTTTGGCCATTATAAATAATGCTGCCAGGAAAATAAGCATAGAAAGGTCTGTGAAGGAAAGAGAGGAAGACGGCGGTGGAGAAGGAGGACCCTAAGCTCACTGGTTACCAGAGGGCAGGTGGGCGAGAGGACGGGGGAAATAGGTGATGGGGATGAAGGAGTGCACTTGCGATGAGCACCAGGAAGTATATGCAAGTGTTTCACTGTGTTGTACACCTGAAACTAACATTACTCTGTATGTTAACTGGAATTTGAATAAAAACTTTTATAAATAAATAAAGGAATATCTGTGGAGTTCTTGCTTTCAATTCTTTTGTGTGTATACCCAGAAGTGGAATTGCTGGATCATATATAGTAGTTCTATGTTAATTTTTTGAGCAACCACCATGCTGTTTTCCGCAGCATCCACACAATCTTACATGCCCACCAACAGTGTACAAGAGTCCCGTTCTCTCTACATCCTCACCATGACTTGTTATTGTTTTGGGGGTTTTGGCAGTTGTTAGCAGCCATCCTAGTGGGTGTGAAGAAGTACCTCACTGCGGTTTTGATTTACGTTTCCCCAAAGACTAGTGCTGCTGAGGTCTTTCATGTGCTTATTGGTCACACGTATGTTTTCTTTGGAGACATGTCTATTCCAGTCCTCTGTTCCTTTTTTATTTGATAGAACAGGTACCATCACCATGTTCTTCAAAATTGCTTTGGCTATTCTTGGCTCTCTGTTCCTCCATAAGAATTTTACTATCTGCTTATTACATTCTTTAAGATAATTTGCTGGAACTCTTTTTAGAATTGCATAAACTCTAAAAAATAATTTGAGAACTGTTATTTTTACCATATAAAGAAAGTCATAAACACAGAATAACCTATCCATTTGTTTAAGTCTCCTGTAACATCCTTCAATGAGATTTTTTGTTTCCATATATTATTTCCATAAAGATTCTGCATATCATTTGTCTAATTTATTTCAAAATACCTTAAGGCTATCTTGCTACTATAAAAATATTTTTAATTAGATTTTCTTTGTTATTTGATTTTTCTATATTAATTTTCTATTTTAATCTATATTAATTTTTTCTATGTTAATTTTTTTTTTTAAAGATTTTATTTATTTATTTGAGAGAGAGAATGAGATAGAGAGAGAGAGACCATGAGAGGGGGGAGGGTCCGAGGGAGAAGCAGACTCACTGCTGAGCAGGGAGCCCGATGCGGGACTCGATCCCGGGACTCCAGGATCATGACCTGAGCCGAAGGCAGTCGCTCAACCAACTGAGCCACCCAGGCGCCCTTTCTATGTTAATCTTATATCCAGGTTCCTTGCTAAATTTTTTTTTACTTGAATAATTTATCTTTAGATTCTACGGGATTTTTCAATAGACAATATCATCTAACAAATAAAATAATGACTATTTTATTTGTTCCTTTCAAGTTTTCCTTTTCTTGTCTAAATTGTACTACTAGTAACTCCATTACAGTGTTATTATTAGAAATAAAGGATTTAAGATGGCATCCCAATTTTAAAGTAAATACTATTTACATTTTTACCATTAAGTACAATGTCAGTTACAGACTTAGAGTAGATATCCATTATCAAGTTAAGAAAGTTCACTCAAGTTCTTAGTTTGCTTTTTAATCATGAATGGTTACTGATTTTGCTAAATGTGTTTTGTGTCTCTTTGGAGGTGCTCGCTTGACTTTTTTTTTCCTCATTTACTTTCCTAATATGAATTACAGCCATTGATTTTCTAATATGAAACCAATCTTACATACCTGAAATAAAATTTTCCTTGATGATGATTTTTTTGCATACATGGCTGAATTCAGCTTAATATTTTCTGATTCACAAGTATTCGCAAATAAGAATGGCCTATAATGATCCTTTCTTATACTGTCCTTGTCTACTTTCAGTATCGAGATTATATTAGTCCCATAAAACTGTGAGTGTTCGTTCCATCTTCAAATCTCTGAACAAATTTGTATGAAACTGAAGTCATCTAGGGGCGCCTGGGTGGCTCAGTCGTTAAGCATCTGCCTTCAGCTCAGGTCATGATCCCAGGGTCCTGGGATCGAGCACCACATCGGGCTCCCTGCTCATCGGGAAGCCTGCTTCTCCCTCTCCCACTCCCCCTGCTTGTGTTCCCTCTCTCGCTGTCTCTCTCTCTCTGTCAAAAAATAAATTTAAAAATCTTAAAAAAAAAAAAAAGAAAGAAACTGAAGTCACCTATTCTTTGAAGTCTGGTCAAAATATCTTGCAAACTGTCTGGACTTGATTTTTTTTAAATCTAATGACTATAGAACTTTCATTTCTGGCAATATTGAGAATAAGATATCCTTAATTCCCTCCGCCAAAAAATGTCTAAAATGCTAGATCAAATATTTTTAAATCTCCCTGAAATCTTCTCTTTGTCTATTTATTCTGAGCAATACATTGAGTTCGGTACCTCTCACAGTGTTGGCTTTTCCCAATGTCAGGTCCTCTTCTGAGTCCCTACTCATCCTTATATTTAAGAGTTTTTGTCCCTCCCAGTTCTCTTTATCACCTCCTGACTCTGGTGACGGTAGAACTAGTAAGTGAATCTAGAAAATAGATCTAGATAGGCAGGATCTGATTCTGAGTGACGTGTCTTGGTAGCTTGTATCCTGGTGGACACTTTTGAGTATTTACCAGACGCTCTACCACCAGAACCCCCATTTTCTATGTCGTCTACAGTATTACTGCTGCTTGCTAACTGCAGCTCCCCTCTGAGTACCCTGATCCTTTCTGTTCCTCACATCCTTTACCAGCAGAGCCAGATGGTTTTAATTTTTGTTAAGACCAGGTCAAACAAAAATGTGAAAAACAGGGTGCCTGGGTGGCTCAGTTGGTTAAGCAACTGCCTTCAGCTCAGGTCATGATCCTGGAGTCCCGGGATCGAGTCCCACATCAGGCTCCCTGCTCTGCGGGGAGTCTGCTTCTCCCTCTGACCCTCTTCCCTCTCGTGCTCTCTATCTCTCATTCTCTCTCTCTCAAATAAATAATAAAATAAAATCTTTTAAAAAAAATGTGAAAAACACAGATATACTTAGGTAACTGGAAATGCTAAAATCAATTTGCTAATAGATGCAAAACTGGATAGTATCCTATGGGACAACATAATAAAATGTTTGGCGTTATCTTTTGTATAGAAAAGGAATCAATTCTATCAGACAGAATCATTTTCATTGCTCTTACTTTCCTACAAGTTAACTCTAATCCTAAAGAGATGTAAAATAGTCAAGTCAATAGAAAGTCAGCCAAAGATACACACCCCTACAAAATCGGATGACCACCACGGTCTACTACACAATGCCTAGGACTCCACTGACAGAACACCCGGGATCTCCTCTGCCCATTTCCAAGTCTTGGACAACTCTTCCTGGCACCAGAAAATTTATGTATGCAAAATAAATTATTAAAATAAAAAGGATATAAACTATATGTACACACTAATTATAATTACACAATACTCCAAACACAAATATTGACAGGTAATCTGAATGATATAAAGTATAATGACAGATTAATTGGCTTTCTATGAAATTGTCTAAAATTAAAATATTAATGAAAAAGCAACAGAAGTCAAGATACATAGGACAATCAAACAAAATCATCAGCCTCATAAGTATGCTTCATGCAAGCCCAATATGACATAGGAAAAGTAAACATTAAGGATCCTACAATACAGATGCATTCAGGAAGGATTTGTACATTTGTAGAAACCATCTTGGAATCTTGAGGATTTCTGAACATTAGATTGAAAAAGATCTTCTTTGAACAGTAAGGCCATGAGAAGCCAAAACAGTTTACAAAGCTAAAGGGGAGAGGCCAAAAGAAAAGACTGGACCCCCATATTTGCTGACAAAATCAGAGACAATTCAAACAGAGACCACAAAATCTCCCAATCTGGAAAAAGACCCAAGAATGTCCCCAAATTAACAATTAGCAAATTAACACTGTATTCCAGATAAAGGGCCAGTAAAGTTAACAGGTAGAGAGAAAAGAGGAATCAGGGAGATTGGTTCAAGATGATGGATTATCATAGAAGACAGGAAAAATATATAATAATCAATCAATCAATTAATCCGCACCATCCCTAGCAGCTGTAATAATACCAAGCATACAATAAATAGCCAACAGGAATTAACTGAATGAACTATGCTAGAAGACAAGACTGCCATCAGTAGACTAATAATGTTAAGAAATCCCTAAATGAGAGAAAGTAGATGGGATCAAATCTATAGACAAATTATAGTCTTAAAAAAAAGGGGGAAATAAGAAAAGAGCAGTGATTCTAAGAGCTATAAGCTTCTAGTCAAAAAATCCAAAAATTATAGATAAATATAGAAAAGATCAGAACACAATAAAATATTTAAAATAATAGATAAGAGTAATATTCTTATATAAATTGCCTTAGAATTGAATAATACAGAGAAAAATAATTTAGATTCATTCTTTTTAATCACCTCACAAAATTAACTACATAGATTAAAATACTAGATCTTTGTAAAAACTCACAGAAAAGGGTAGCTAAAATAAAAGAGACTACGTTATTCATTCTTGACTTTGAGGGATGATAACACTTAACAAACTAAACCAATATCAAATTACTAAGAAAGAGTATAAGTTTAAAGTGTACAAAAGCTAGGATAAAATGAAACCAGGTTTTATTTAGGCCTGCTTATGTAACATTTATTGTCAGGCCTGAGTTTTCTCACACAATTAATTTAAAGGCAATTAAACAACACATGTCATAGTTAAATAGGACCAGGTCAAAAACATATATGGATTATGAATTTTGAATTATAGTAAATGAACTTTCTAAAACCAACTTTAATTACATATTTATATAAACCATTTTTAACTAAATTTTACTTAAAAGTATTACACATGAGGTTAAAATGACAAAATGATGCATAATGCTTTGAAACAACTTTTATGCTAATTTCTTGTCTTGGGATTTCCCAGCAGTTGTTAAATACTGAACCCCAACTCCTAGGAGGTAAAGGCCTGTGCAGTAACTCTCTACCCAGAACTAAGGCTGACAGTACAGTCTTCCCCTATTAGTGGGCAAAGGGTGTGAGTGTGTGTGTATGTGTCTGTGTGTCTGTGTTAAACAAGGAGGCCCTTTTGCTGAAGGTTTTCAGAGGGGCCTCAGTTCCATCTCCTTGCCTCTATGCGCCTATGATCCTCTGTCACCATATAACCACCTCGCTGTCCTGACCAACGCAGCCAGGGCATCACCTACTCACTATTCATGTTTTTGGTGCCTTTTCAGTTTTGTCTTTGGAGATCTTCTTGCTTTCCTGGAACTTATCTATGCATTTAACCATACAGGGATTTGGTTATACAATTAAATTTTTGACTTGGTTCTATTTAACAATGATAGATGCTATTTAACTTCCTTTAAACTAACTATGTAAGAAAACTCATGAGTTGGGGCGCCTGGGTGGCTCAGTCGTTAAGCATCTGCCTTCGGCTCAGGTCATGATCGCAGGGTTCTGGGATCGAGCCCCGCATCGGGCTCCCTGCTCAGCGGAAAGCCGGCTTCTCCCTCTCCCACTCCCCCTGTTTGTGTTCCCTCTCTCACTGTGTCTCTCTGTCAAACAAATAAGTAAAATCTTTAAAAAAAAATTCATGAGTTGGCATCAAACATCATATAAGCAGACCTAAACAAAGCCTTATGTATAAAATATATAGACTAAATTTTCTCTATGTATTACATCTTACAGTATTTTTTTAAACTCTAACGTCTCAAACTTTTAAAAAACTATTTCTTATAACCTTCATATTTTATTTCTACATATTGAAGTAAGAGAAGATTTCAAGCAGTTATTTGCAAATGTTCCTCAATAAATAACACTCCAGGCCCAAGTTGTCTATTTTTAATACATAAAAAGCCAAATTAGATAAAATTATTATTCAATTTTCTCTGGTTAGCATTAATTTTGAAGCTCCAGGGCCATCTTAATGTGCAGTACAGAATTTTTAATGAGGCAAATACCTTCACCACAACCCGGTGAGGATTTACTGGGTGGGTCTGCAGAATCATGATTTGTCTCATTATTAGTTGCATGTTCTCTATCCACATTGCACTTAAACCTCAGTGCCCCTTAGATTCATGGTATTTAAACAATCATTCATTGTAGCACTAAATGACTAAGAATTTTTAAAAAAGAAAACACACAATGCTCAAAACCACTACTGTGGCTTGTGGGGTTCACCTGAGTGATCAATCAGTGGAGTACTGCAACCATGAGCATGCTCCCTGAATCTCCACTAAAACCTGGCAATCTCACCAAATACACATTCACAAGCTCTCAAGATATTTTCTTTTAAGGAAAAAGTATATATTTATTGATTTTTTAAAAATAGAAATAGTATGAGATCTCTTTTTAGAATTGCACTGCAGTAACCCTTCTCTAATCTTTAGAAGGTTTGAGAATTATTTGATTAGTAAATACTAACACAGGGAAAACACACTCTTCGGAGTCTATTACGAGCTTTGCCATGGACCATGTCCTGGAAGTTTCCCAAGAAACCTGGGCTTCAAGACATTATCTATAAGAAATGTGCACTATAACTTGCCTTGGTTACTTCTCAGATATTTAACAAATCAAATGAAATATATGAAAGCAGTTTAAAAACAATAAAATACAAAGCAAGCATGAACCTTCAATAATACCTGGCTGCAGGGAAAAAAGAGGCTAGTGCCTATTTTATGTGAGAATCAGATTTGGCATAGAAGACATTAGGTTAACAATATTAACACTATTTTCAAAGTTTAACTTTTCATCAATTTCTATCACAAGTAAACACTAGCACCTGTCTTCCTGCCTCTCAGGCACTCCAACCCAGGAGGCATGCTAGTCCTCCACTGACAGGCCAGGCAGAGAAGGAAACTGGGAATGGAGCACTGTGGACAGAGGAAAGCTCCACTGCTGAACACGTGGCCCTTGAAGGGCATGGCCAGGAGAAGGAAGACCTCACACCCTGGCAGGTGGTCAACATCCTGCCAGGCAGGCTACAGTCAGGCTGAGCTCTAGCACAACAAGAGAGCTAGAACTACCAGTCTCACCCAACAGGCAAACACGGTGGTGACTGTGGGGCTCATTCCTAACAGCCAGCTAAAGGACCAGGATGGGGTGGGGGAGATACGGTTTTGTAAACCAAGCCAAGGATGGTAAAGATCCTGTAAAGACTCACTTCATTAGTGAAGAGCCTCATTATAATTTAACCTGGAGGTTCTGGACTAAAAGCCTAAGCTGTACTAAAACAATGCAAACTCTCATGTCTTCATTTGTGTTGAGGTTCTAAAATGATTCTAAAAATAACACACCCTGAAAGATAACCATGCAGGAACCCATAACCAGCCCCCTCCAGAAAGGGGAGCATTGATGCATTTTTAGATCCTTCCTCTGACAAACCAATGGAACCTAAGACCTACTCAGCTTTTATGCTTTATTTTTCCTGTACAAAAGCTTTGTCTGCAGTAGGCTAAGTATATATATTTGGGAATACCGTGGTAAATAAGAGAAAAAGACACACCTACAAACAATCACAACAGAATTACAATCCCTAACTGCAGGGGGAGGAAGCAGGTCACCACAAAGGAGGCCCACCGGAAAGACTTAAGGAGCACCAGGAGGTAGCACTAAAAGACAGATTCCACTGGGAAGTGAGTAGAGGGCTTCCTGGCAGAACAGCACATGAAGACGGGAGGCCATGAAAGCACCTGGAAAGTCCTGGGCAAGGTGAGGAGCTCAGGGGGATACAGCTTGGGGAACAGGGGAGCCTCCTGAAAAATGTGGCCAAAATGACAGATGGAAGCCAAATTTCCAGAGTTGTAGATATAATGTTACAGATTTTAGACTTCATTTTGTTGGCAGTTAAAAACTATCAAAAGATTTTATGGAGGTTAGTTACACAATATCATTAAGAAAACAATGCTGGAAGGCAGTGTGGAGAGTACACTGTATAGGAAGGAAACTGGAAGCAGAAAAAACAGTAGGACAGTGGTTTAAATAAATCCAAGCAAAAAATGATGAAGCCTGAACTAAGGTAACGGCAAAAAGAAAAGAGGAACACTCAGAACACTTATTCAGAAGTTATTCATAGTAGTGAATCCAGTACTTTTAAGCTATCTAATGCACTAAGTTCTTACTACAAGGTAAGGTACTTTATTACATCTCTTCTAAAAAAAATAAATCAGAAGTATAATTTAATTCTGGGCATTTAAGAAGGAAACAAAAGTCATCATGAGATCAGACAAATCTTTATGATAACTCAAAAAAGCTTTAAAACATTTTAAGCCCTTCCCACGCCTGTTTAAAAAAAAAAATCCCACGCTTATAATAAAAATTAATACTCATTAATTAATGTGTAAAGAGAAACATTAAATATCAAGTAATCCCAACTAAAATATGAAAGTATACAAGTATTTAAATCTAGCATTCTGAACAACTTCAAATTTCTTCTTTGTGTTCTAAAAAAAAGATAACAGGAAATGTTTTCTAAGAACTGGTCATTTCAGTACTTAATTCTAACTTTTTCTTCTGTTGATATAGCCTTATTTTTTCAGTTTTTGCCTGCTAATCTTATTTTTAATAACTAAAAGAACATACATTCATATATATACTTCTGACAATTCAATGCTTTAAAATTCAATCATTCTAGAACAGTAAGAACTTGTCTTTTTTAGATAAGAACTTCCTTTGCTTACCAGATGTGCAAACCAGTAAATTTGTAAGTAATGAAACTGCTAATAACTTCAGTTTTTAAAAAAAGTAGGTATATCACAACCTAAAATATTCCCTAATGTCAAAACTATCAGGGGCGCCTAGGTGGCTCAGTCATTAAGCGTCTGTCTTCGGCTCAGATCACGATCCCAGGGTCCTGGGATCGAGCCCGCATCGGGCTCCCTGCTCACTGGGAAGCCTGCTTCTTCCTCTCCCTCTCCCACTCCCCCTGCTTGTGTTCCTGCTCTCGCTGTCTCTCTCTCTCTGTCAAATAAATAAAATCTTTAAAAAAAAAAAAACCTATCAAACAATCCAATCGCCTTTGATTTATCTGCTTATGCAACATTTATTTCCCATACAAATGGGCCAAATAAATGGGTTGGTAAAGTAATATACCAAGTTTCAACTATACACTGGCAAACATTTCATAGAGATCAGAAGATTAACACTGTACCATGCTGAATAAATTATTTTATACACAAATAAATATGTTTAAATGCCAAACAGATTTTAACAGCCCAAACTCCAGCCGTCCTGTGGACCTGTGCGCATGTGCCATAACGTGCCATAACCAGGTAAGCAGGTCTCTAGTCAGCATGAAATTAGACATTAATTTTACTTTCAAATAAAGTTTATTCCAGCCAAGGGTAGATAGTTTTCAAGTCCCCCCCCAAGAAAAGTTTTGGAAAAGAGACTCTAATCGACAATGATTATTTCCATAAAATTGTTTCATGAATGTTGGAAGTAGTAGGGCCAATTTAATTACGAGTATAATTACTTTAAAATCTGAACCTATTTTTTATTTCGTCCATACTAAAACTCTTCATTTAACAAGGAGCCCAAAATTGTGAGACTTTTAGTTAATACTTTAATCATCATATAAAATAAAGTTTGAAGTCTAGTTACCTATTAAACATAATACCTATATTTTTACAACTTATACTGTTACAAGATAAGGCAGTTCCTATTTCAAAAAGTAAATAAAGCTATGTTGACACCACAATAGTATCTTATATGTAGCTTTGCTATCATATGTAAAAAATAATCCTACACAAATCTTCCTGATGTTTCATATCAACTTCCACACAGCCAATACATTTAAGCACCTACTAAGAGTGGCTGCTCCTACTGCATCTCATATGGTAGGTGAGACAAACAAGACCCTCAGCAACTCCACACCGAGATAAGTACTGCCAGCCCATTTTACAGATTCAGACACTAAGAAACATGCCGAAGTCCCACGTCAGTAAGGAGAAGAGTCAGGATTTAAGTCAGTCTAAATGCCAAAGCTCACAATTTGTCCACTATACTATTATGCAAATAAAGAGAAAATTTAGCCTTAGAGTAGAAATCTCTCATTTTCTGATAGGACAGAAAGATGAAAGTGCTATATATTGGTCCAATTCAACACTCATACCATCTCAAAGTATATGGGTATACCAGTGATAACTTTTAGAAACACAGCTGCTATTTAACAGTAACAGTTACTGTTACTGAAATTATAATTTAGTTCCCTCCAATATGCCATTATACTAAGAACAGTGACAAAATTAAGATCATTTCATGAAGTAAATGATTTTTAGTTCAAAATCTTTATAAACTCAAATAATTTTAAATGAAACAAATGTATTCTTTTCCTCAAAGTAGTACTTTTATACATCTTTCTCTGAGATCCCATATGCCAAGCTTCAATAAATCATTATAACCACGCCTTTTACAGTAGATTAACAATTCCAAAAAGAACCCTGAGCATAACAACACTACCAGAATCAAACGTTTTAAAAATAATCATCTTTATCCATGTTGTTTCTATGGAAAACAGTGAGTGCTCCCAAGTGGGGGAGGGCAGAGGAATTCTATTAATAAATTACTGAATGATTTTTTTTTTCTTGAAGGTGTTGGGAAAATCAAATTAACACATAACAATAGTTAGTGAGATATGACTCCATTTTCTGTAATAAACACCAAGATCAAAACGCACCCAAGGTAAATTTCCTTGCAAGTTCCCCAGCAGGAGTTTTCCTGTTTGTATGCGATTTCCTCTCACCCACAAAAACCAGGCCAAATACGCGCATGTGCCGCTAACACTAAGCAGCACTTCCTTATTCACTCATGTCCAACAATTTATGGATGATCAGTGGCAAAAACGAGCAAAAATAACGAAAGAATGCCATGAAAGCTCCCTGAGACCAAGCTGGACTTCCTACTCATTTCTGTGTCTCTTTCAGATGGAGGCCTGATACAAATTAGCCACTGGGGGGAAAAGTCATCTGGTCATAAAATACAGTACAAGGTCACTTTTATGTAAGTTTGCCAAAAGGGACATAAACCAGGACAATTTCACACTGTGACACAGGATAGAAACATATTCAAACAATCTCTGTTCCTCCTCCATTGTGCTGTCACAGTGCTCAGGTTTATAGGCCTTCCCGGCACCGGCACCGGGCTCTTCGCTTCCACCTGGTCAGTCTAATTAATTAAGAAAGGAAGTTACCTCAAATTCTGTACTTTTTGCTTTTATTATCAAGCACTTCGTTTGAAGTTATAGGAGTTAACCTCTTAATCCTACAGACCGTGTGCTATGTTCTGGACATTTGGGGATGTCTGGATATAGCTGGATAATTGGTCAGGATGTTGCTGTTGCTTATGTTAAATTTTATGCAAAGGCTTCAAATCAAAGATAGGCACTAAGGTGAGGCACGATATAAAGTTACTCCCAGAAACATCTTTGGTTTGCGAATTAATCTGTCACTGATTATATTTTTTTCACTCTCATTAAATTGTTGAATTTTTACTTCGTAACATCTGAACTCAAAGTAAGATGTTAAAATATAATATGAAATAAATATATTCCTAACACTTATTTCAACCCTGGCCAGAGGTTAGACCCTCAGAGTTCACGATGCAATCAGCAAACATCTTCTGACATCATCCCACATAATCCAGAGGCCTCCCCGAGGCAGAATGGGAAGAGAAAACCACACAGCTGATCTGAGGTGTGACAGGAACAGTAGTGCTGTCGGCCCCAATACCCTTGTACTCTGGTATATGACTGAGTGACCAAGACAAAAACTGCAGAGAAAGGATCTCCACCACAACACACAACACTCAGCAGATGCAACCGTTTTTATCAGAACTGAAACAAACATTAAGATGCAAGCATGGGATCAGGTTCAAACACACATGAACAAATATAATGCTTGACACAATACATAAAGGTGACTAATAATATAAATTTGATAAACATTTAAGTGCTAATAATAAGTTAGAGTTCTAAGATAAAAGTTACCTTCTTACTAAAAAAATGTTTTGCTTTATCCAAACCATTTACATTCTCCTACCCTTGAGAATATAAAGAATGGGAATAGTGAGGAGATGGTCCTAATAAAATAGAAACATGCACCATGGTAAGGAGAGAGAAGAAAGGCTTATTTAAGGCCCTTAAAAGGGCATGGTCAACCCCCCAGGCCTAAAATGTCCTGTTTGAATTAACATAGTGGTTTAATTAAAAACTAAGTAGAGAATTCTGCTTAATTTGATTTTCAATTCAAGCTCTGCATCCGCCCGTGGCCAGTGGCCAATTTCCGCGTCTCGGCACAATATGCAAGGGGCTGTTTTAAAATCGATTGCCCAGGGGAATCAATGGGAGTATGGTGGAGCCATATGCCATTTAGGGACTCCACCAGACTTAGACATAGTAAAACAGCACCAGGAGGGTGGCCAAAGGAATAAAAAAGAAATTTAACTTAACCATATTTCAAGTTTGTCATTACTCAAATCATTGTGCGGAATCTACCAATTAGAAGTGTTTTCTAAGCCCTCTTCAATATCCCTTCAGACTAGACGTGTCTAATGCCAATGAGCAAAAAGCTTTAAAGGATATACACAAAGGAATATCCTTGCTAGCCAGCTGTGTTAAAAGTCAATGTCTGTGATACATTCGCTTCAGTGAGGCAGCAGTACAAGTCTGGGATACAGTCTACAACACTGTGTAAAGAACTACAGATCTTAACAAACACGATGTAAAACCTGCACAAGTCAACTCCTAGGATCGTGTATTAGAGAAAGGCCTAACAATGAAAGGCTCAAACATAGTTTACACATTTAAGACTTAACCATGCAATGCTAATAACCCTTGCAACTTTCACGTAACTGATTTTAAAACTGAAAAATATGAATATTTAAAATAATATGTCACAATTACCTCAATTTTAAAGCTTTCCAAACAATTCTAATAGGGTCTAGAATGCACCTTATCTTCAAGCAGGTTTGATTTTGCTTCAGTCCATGTCATTTCAAAATGGGAAAAATAATTTGTAACCTTAAAATTGCCCAAGATAATAAGTGAATAATTAAGAACTGACTGTACTGTACTCCGTTGCTTTCTGATGGCCCCATAGAACACTTACTGGTGAAATGCATTAAGCTCTAGAATGACAGCACTAATAGCTACCATACCCTGGGCTGTGTGTTCTACATGAATAATCTCCTCTCATTTAATCCTTAAATAATACAGTAAGGTAACAATCATTACTATACTCATTTTACAGAAAGAGAACGTGAGGTCCAGATGAAAAACTGGCCCAGGCTGTGAGACTCAAAGGGCAGATTTCCTCACCTTAGCACCCTCACCCTCCATCTCTCTGCCACAGGCCCCTCAGTGCAAAAAGAGCAGAATCATTCTGCCTCTTCTGCCTCCAGGCTACAGCCCCATTTTCCCTTCCCTCCTCTAAGAGTTTTAAAGACCAAGTTCTTTCATTTGGTTCCTACAACGCCCAATCATTGTCCAGAGATGCAAGTTGGACAAATGGTAACCAACCATCCTGAGCTCTGTCTCCTTGCCCTCCTTTAGATCCTTCGCTGAGCTGGGGAATCACCTGGACTGGTCATGTCGACTGTACCCTACAGTCATCCAACACATCAGTCCCCTCTGAGATCACGAAATGGGGCTGGTGATGTTGAGGGATTCTGAGGAGACTAACAAAGATGTGCTTAGAAAAGAATAGTCTTTTAAGTGCGTATAGAGAGACTAGACGTAAAAAACTTAGAGGAAAGAATGCTCTACAGTGGTAGGTATGAAATATCTTCAAGTACCTTCTTGTGTCCTTCCTCAAGCTGCTTCTCCCCTTGGACCTTAGTCTACAAGGGGGAACAAGAGAACAGTGACATGTCACTGGGGTTTTTGTCAGTCTTTTTTTTATTCTAGAGATGGTAATTCTACTCCAATAAATGTAGCCAAGTCCCTCTTCTAGTTGGTTAGTTCACAACAAGGGAGGAAAACAATTTGGAGACAAGAGGTCTGTCCACATTACACACTGTTTTTTAAAATAACCTATTTAACTAAAAACTAGAATTTTATAAAGAGTATAAATTAGGTAGAGAAGCGTATACTACCAAATATGAAATTACACTTAACACTGGGCTTTACCAATTGTTTTTGTACTTGGCAAGATTACACACAAGGCAGAGATAGGACAAAAGAACAATCTGCATATTTAACGCAAACATCAGCACAACAATGTTGGGGACCTATGCTGCAACGCTGTTTAGCAGGACAAGGTGCGTGACCGATTCAGTATGGTGGTGTCTCCACATGTACTCCTTCCCTTAGTGACGTATGTTTAAACTCTGACATGTGCATTTATCTCCATACTCAAATAAAACAGTAGATGCAAAAATCTTTTTCAAAATTCTGTTGCCAACACCGTTATCTATAGATAATGGAGCACAAAATCCAAACTAACTGGCAGAGGATTCAAGGCCTCCAGGATGTGACCCCAACAAGATTCCACGCACCCTGATCTCTCACCAATTCTCTGTTCTGTAGCTAAGGGTCAGCCATTCCCGCAATCCAGTCAGAACCCGTGCCTTCCCCCAATTCCCTAGGCAAATCAAGCTCTTCACTCCGCAGTGCCCCCCACCGCAGCGGTGTGAAAGTCCATCACACTGCGTCCTGGCAGACTGCACCTCTTCTTTCTCCTTCCACCTACCCCTGGGAGGCAGAAGCCCTGACTTCATTTCTGTCCCCAGCAAGGTCCTACAGTAGCATAATAATTACTTTCTAGTAGGTGCTTAGTAAAACTCTGTTGAATGAATGAATATCCATCAAAAGCTTTGGCTCTAAAATTATACAGAAATCGCTTTCTCAAGTGTCTCCTATGCCCTCACTTCTTCTTGATGTTCTTTCCATTCCATTCTTCTAGAAACTCTGTCTTCTGGCTCCCAGAAAACCACACTTCTCTTGCTCCCCTGCCTTCTGGCAGGACCTGCTCAGCAATCCCCTCCGCTTCCTCCCCCCGCAGCAGGCCGTGTAGCCCTCTTCTCTGCTCCAGCCTCACTTGTCCTCGGCCACCTCATCCCCTTGGGCGGCCTCAGTACACTCCACAGTGTTGACGTGTGAAGATCACAACCACTTTGGGGTGGTTAAAAGTGACCCTAGGTTTTAGTACCAGTTCTGGAATTGTACATATATGGCCCTTAGACAATTTAATAATATTTAATATATTTGGACCTCAGTTTTCTCCTTACAAAAGGAAGGTTTGTATTGAATCCCATTCAGCAAAACTCCTATAATTTCTTCAAGAAGTCATAAACACTCAAAGAGCTTTTTAAACTGAAACTACACAATTCTTTCACATTATACAGATGACTTAAATAATTCAAATACATCATGATAAAAAACAATTCCAATATACCAAAGCCAGTTTTCTCAATGTCAGGGTTGACTACCAAATACAACCATCCATTCTGATCTCAGCACATTTACTATATATGAAATCAACGCTGAGTTTTTCAGCTTCAAACTATTCAAGTATGGAATAATATCTAGAAAGCAAAAAGGTGCATCCACTAAAACAATACTTTATCACCTCTGTGACTCTTTCCCAGCATCCTTCAACACACAGACCTAAAAAGTGCTGCACTTAAGGTTTAAAATCAGAAGACTTATCAAAATGTGAAACTAAACAATTTCATTCCTAAGTACCTACAAAAAGTTATATGAAATAAAAAGTCATATAAATTCACAGTTTATGGCTTCCCTTGCCAAATTTATGGAACTGGCATTATAGTATTATTCAACAATAACATACATAGGCATACTTTCACTTCATGTATCACAATACGAATAGAACTAACAACTAAAAAGGTGTAATGTGTCTATAAATAAACTGTAACCTAGAACTCATTTTTGCCAAAAAGTATTAACTACTTAAATCTTTGTATTATATTCCAAATGTTTATAGCAAAGACCTCCACAAGCTATAAACAGAAACATTGTTCATTTCACTTTAAAATGTTATATTCAAAGACAGATGAAGTTATTACCACTGATACAGTCTGGACTGATTGTTTAAGATGCCCTTGCAAAGTCTCCTGTTTTGCTCACTTCTAACCTCCCACATTCACTAAGATCAGTAACTCACAGTATCTTGAGAATTTGACTATCTCCAGGGCATGTTTGATTTTATAAAATGCTACTCTTCTGAAAATACTAGATATAAAATAACTTTTACATCAAGATATGTTTTACTATTTTGAGAATTTCATGTCATGCTTTAAACTAAATGCGAGAGAGCCTAGGAAAGGAAGAATGGCTATTTTATCAGCTTTATTCTCTACAAACATTCCACCAAGTAAACATTCAAAGGCCAAAAGATGACTTCCTCCCTGTGGGCACACAAAATCATTCAATATGCACTATTATTAATAGTATTGTCAACATGATTAATATTAATAAGATGTTATTATTACTAATTAAACTTTTGTATTTCAAATGGTGGCTCAAGCCTGCTTTTACTAGTTCAACATGAATGACGTATACTTCTTAATTTGACAAGTTTAATTCCAAAATATGATTCCCTTACCTTTTTCAGGCCAGCAAAACCTTCTGATTCCAGAAAGAAAAAGGCAAAGGGCATCAACACAAATAAACAAAGGTTGGAAAAGAGAGGAGCAAGATTCCACAAGCCTATAAGGAGATAGCAAAAAAAACAATAAAGATTAGAGACAGGCCTTGTAAAAAAAAATTACTATGCTAAATTATGGTATTAGTCGAAGATCTATACTTTTTACTAATAAAAATAAACATAAACTTGAGGACAGTGGACTAACGAATCACCTAAACTTAGAAATGAGAAAATAATTACACATCCAAATTTCTGTAACTTTGTAACTTGTAACCTATTAGGAAAAGCCAATATAGAAACTAGAAATATTTTTCCTCATGTCCTAAAACAAATTCACTAAAGATATGACAAATGCAGAGATCCAAAGACACGGTCTCTTTAGACATACTGGCAACTGAATATTTAAATTAGATCCACTAGCATTTACTGAGCACTTAATAAATGCCAGATACTCTACTAGACATTGTACATGCATAATATCATTTAACTTAAGCCTAGTAAAAACACTAAGGGTAATAATTAGCATCTATTGAGCCCTTCTGTGCCAAGCACTATTCTGAGTGATTTACCAATATTATACAAACTCACATACTCTTCATAGGAATCCCCCAACAAGACAGAGGAACAGGCTGGTTATATAACTTAGCCAAGGTTGCAGAGCCAGTGGCAGAACTAACTCCTGGGATTTTTAAAAACCACTATATCATAGAAGTTTAAGTAAGCAATTCTAAGTGGGAAGGAAAATGTAAGAGAGGCAGGCAAATTCATATTACCTTTTCCCTTTTTGACACATTCTGTACTCTTGTAAAACCACAATAAAAAGGTACTAAGATGACAATAAAAATAGATTTAGAAAAAGAAGACTAAGTCTGTCTTTGGGATTATGTTTGGCCAAACATCTTATACCTTTTATAGGTATAACACTCAAATTTAAAACAATTTTCAAAATAATGCCTACTTTTTTTTTAGATTTTTATTTATTTGAGAGTGAATGAGAGAGAGAGAGAGAGAGAGAACATGAGAGGGGGGAGGATCAGAGGGAGAAGTACACTTCCCACTGAGCAGGGAGCCCAACGTGGGACTCAATCCCAGGACTCCAGGACCATGACCTGAGCTGAAGGCAGTCGCTTAACCAACTGAGCCACCCAGGCGTGCCAAAATAATGCCTATAATACTTATAAAATCAAAAGTTAAAGATAAAATTATGCTAAGCATAAATTCAATCTATCACATGCACTTATCATTCAGTGCTTTGGAAAATGGGAAACCAACGTTCTTTCAACACCCTTATTTAGAAGGCACCGTTCCAAGCACAGGAGACACAGGAACAAACAAAACACAAAACCTTTGTTTTCACCAAAATATGCTATGAGGAATCTTTTCAGTTTTAGCCATTCTAACAAGTATAAAGTGGTATCTCCTTACTGTTTTAATTTACATTTCCCTAATCAATAAAGAATAACATGAACATCTTCATTAACTTATCTGCCACCCATGTATATCTTCTTTGGTGAAGAGTCTCTTCAAGTCTGTTGCCCATTGTTTCATTAGATTGTTTACTTATTGTTGAGTCTGTCAAGTTCTTTATATATGCTGAATACAAGTCCTTTATCAGGTATATAATTTGCAGATATTTTCTCCCCATCTGTAGATTGTCTTTTCATTTTTTTAACAAGTATCTTTCAAAGAACAAAATTTCTTCATTTTGACAAAGTCCAATTTACCAATTTTTTCTTTTACAGACCATCTTACCCAAGAAATTATATGGTCTAGCCCAGTAACACTGAGACTTTCTCCTATGGTTCCTTCTACAAGGGTTACAGTTTTAAGATTTACATTTAGATCTATGATCCCTCTGAGTCACTTTTGTATATGGTGCCAGGTATGGACTGAAGTTCATTTTTTTCCCTATGATTATCCAATTGCTCCAACACCATTTGTAGAAAAGAATACCCTTTTTCCACCAAATTGCCTTTGCACCTTCTTTGAAAGTAAATTGACAATATATGTGTAGATATATTCCTGGATCCTCTATTCCATCGAGTCGATCTATTTATCTTTATGCCAATACCACACCATCAATGATTACTATGGCCTGAATATAGTCTTCGAATTGGGTAGTAAGTCCTCCAATTTTGTTCTCTCTCAAAGTTGTTTTGACTATTCTAAGTCCTTTGAAGTCCTATCTGAATTTCAGATCAGCTTTTAAATTTCTACAAAAAAAAAAAAAAAAAGCCTGCTGGGATTTTGAATGAGGTTGCATTTAATTGGGAGACCCATCTGGGGAAAACTGACATCTTAACATTGTCTTCTTATCCATGAACATGGTATATCTCTCCATTTATTGTGGCATTCTTTAATTTTTGTCAGCAGTGTTTTATAGTTTATGGTATATAGGTCCCACACATCCCTAAGTATATCAGGTTTCTGATGCTACTGTACACAAGTGGGCTTGTTTTTTTTAATCAATATCCAATTATTCATTGCGAGAATATAGAAATTCAATTGAGTTTTGTATATTTATCGTGTATCCTGCAACCCTGCAAATTCATTTATTGGTTCTAATAGCTTTTTAAGAACAGATTCCATCACAATTTCTATATACACAACCATATCATCTGTTAATAGAAACAGTTTCACTTTTTCCTTTCCAACCTCAATGTCCTTTACTTTCTAAAAATCACCAGAACAATGTTGAATAGAAGTGGTGAGAGGGGACATCCCTGCCTTATTTCTATTCGCAGGGAAAAGAGCATTCAGTCTTTATTAAGCATGATGTTATCTGTAGGGTTTTTACAGATGCTCTTTATTAGGATGAAGAAATTCCTTTTCATGCCTAGTTTGCTGATTTTATCAAGAATGGATGTTGAGGGTGCCTGGGTGGCTCAGTCGTTAAGCGTCTGCCTTCGGCTTAGGTCATGATCCCGGGATCCTGGGATAGAGTCCTGCATCGGGCTCCCTGCTCTGCAGGAGACCTGCTTCTCCCTCTCCCACTCGCCCTGCTTGTGTTCCTGCTCTTGCTATGTCTCTGTCAAATAAATAAATAAAATCTTTAAAAAAAAAAAAAAGAATGAATGTTGAATTTTTTCCTGCTTTTTCTGCATGTATTGTGGTGACTTTTCTTTTTTAGGGTTTGAATATAGTAATTACATTCACTGATTTTTCAAAAGTCATACTGTATTATCCTTTTTATATATTGCTGTATTTGATTTGCTAAATTTTGTTTAGAATTTATGCATATATGTTCATGAGGGATATTAGTCTGTAATTTTCTTTTCATGTAATGTCTGTCTGGTTCTGGAATCAGGGTAATGCTAGGCACCATGAATTAGGAAGTGTTCCTTCATTTCTAATTTTCTAAAAGAGTCTGTGTAGAACTGGTATTGCTTCGTCCTTAAATATTTGATAGAATTGACAGTGAAGTCTTCTTGGCCTACAGTTTTATTTGTGAGAACATTTGTAACATTTTTACAATGTCTGAGAGACTTTAGTAGTTTTTGCCTTCCAAATTTTTCCATTTCTCTAAGGTGTTGTATTGGCATAAAGGTTTTCACAATGTGCACTAATTATCCTTTTAATACCTGTAGAATCCACATGTATCATAGGACCTCACTGATATGAGGAATTCTTAATCTCAGGAAACAAACTGAGGGTTGCTGGAGTAGTGGGGGGGTGGGAGGGATGGGGTGGCTGGGTGATAGACATTGGGGAGGGTATGTGCTATGGTGAGCACTGTGAATTGTATAAGACTGTTGAATCACAGACCTGTACCCCTGAAACAAATAATACATTTTATGTTTTAAAAAAAAGAAGATAGTAGGAAGGGAGAAATGAAGGGGGGGAAATAGGTGGGGGAGACGAACCATGAGAGACTATGGACTCTGAGAAAGAAACTGAGGGTTCTAGAGGGGAGAGGGGTGGGGGGATGGGTTAGCCTGGTGATGGGTATTAAAGAGGGCATGTACTGAATGGAGCACTGGGTGTTAAACGCACACAATGAATCATGGAACACTACATCAAAAACTAATGATGTAATGTATGGTGATTAACATAATAATAATAAAAAAATACCTGTAGAATCCATAGTGATGTCATCTATTTCATTCCTGATATTGGTAATTGGTGTCTTCTCTTTTTTTTGCTAATCAACCTTGCTGCAGCTTTATCAATTTTATCGATCTCACTTTCTCTGTATTTTCTGTTTTCTATTTCACTGATTTCTCCCCTTATCCTTTTTTTATTTCCAATTTTCCTTTTTTTTTAAGACTTATTTATTTGAGAGAGCAAGAATGAGAAAGAGAGAGAGTACATGAGAGGGGGAGGGTTAGAGGGAGAAGCAGGCTCCTCACTGAGCAGGGAGCCCGATGCGGGACTCGATCCCGGGACTCCAGGATCATGACCTGAGCCGAAGGCAGCCACTTAACCAACTGAGCCACCCAGGCGCCCTCCAATTTTCTTAATTCGGTATTCATTTGTTCCCCTCTTCCTGTTTTCTTAAGGTGGAAATTGTGGGCACTGATTTGAGACCTTTTTTCTTTTCTAAAATAGACATTTTAGTGCTATAAATTTTCAAATGTTTTATTTTTGTTTTCATTTAGTTCAAAGAACTTCCAAACTTCCCTTCTAATTTCTTCTTTGACCTATTATTTAGTTACCAAATAATTGAGTGATTTTCTAAATATGTTTCTTTTACTGGTTTCCCATTTAATTTCATTACAGAACCTATCTTGTATGACTTAAATTCTTCTAAAAGTACTGAGATTTATTTTATGGCACAGAATATGGTCTCTCTTGGTAAATGTGCCTACTGTGCTAAAAGAATGTATACTCTACAACTGTTGGGCAGAGTGGTCTATAAATGCAAATTAGGCCAAATTAGTTAAGAATGTTATTCAAATCTTCTGTGTTGTCTTCTTAATTTATTCTATCAATTATTAAAAAGAAGATATTGATAAATCTGAATAGAACTGTGATTTTGACCATTAATCCTTTCATTTCTATTAAGTTTTTGCTTTATGTATTTAATAGCTACTTATTAGGTAGATACATGTTTATTATGTTTTGATGAATTTCGTCATTATGAAATGATCTTATTTATGCCTGGCAAAATCTATACCCTTTTCTAATAATAATAATATACCTACTCCAGCTTTCTTTTTATTAGAATTAGCATGGTATACCTTTTTCTTCTATTGCTCTAAACCTATTTGTGTCTGTATATTTAAAATGGGTTTACTGTAGGCAGCATATACTTGAGTCCTTCCTTTTTATTCAGTCTGATAATCTCTGCCTTTTTTTTTAAGTTTATTTATTTGTTTATTTTTAAGTAATGTCTACACCCAACGTGGGGCTCGAACTCACAACCCCAAGATCAAGAGTTACATGCTCTTCCGACTGACCCAACCAGGTGTCCCCAATCTCTGTCTTTTAATTGGAATGTTTAGACCACTAATGTTTACTGATATGGTCAGGTTTAAGTCTATTGATTTGCTCTTTGTTTTCTATTTGTCCCATTTATCTTCCCTTTTTCTTCTTTTTCTGTGCTCCTTTGGATTAATTTTTATGATTCCATTTTATTTCTTACAGTTGCTTATTGACTGTATCTCCTTGTTGAGCTATTTTACGGTTATCTGCAGGTTTATCACATACACCCTAACTCATCACAATCTGCTTTCAAGTGATATAATACTTCATGTACAGCATAATAACCTTCCAATAGTATATTTCCATTTCTTTCCTTCTGCCTCTGTGCTATTGTTGTCATGAATTTTGCCTGTATATACTATAAAATCACAATACATTGTTACTACTTTTTAAGCAGCCAATTATCTTTTTATTTTTTTTAAAGATTTTATTTATTCGAGAGAAAGAATGAGAGATAGAGAGCATGAAAGGGAAGAGGGTCAGAGGGAGAGGCAGACTCCCTGCTGAGCAGGGAGCCCGATGTGGGACTCGATCCCGGGACTCCAGGATCATGACATGAGCCGAAGGCAGTCGCTCAACCAACTGAGCCACCCAGGCGCCCCTCTTTTTATTTTTTTAAAGATTTTATTTATTTATTTGAGAGAGCACAACCGGGGGGGGAGGGAGAGGCAGGCTCCCCACTAAGCAGGGAGCCCGATGCAGGGGCTCAATCCCAGGACCCTGGCATCGTGACCTGAGCCGAAGTCAGACGCTAACCAACTGAACCACCCAGGTGCCCCCAATTATCTTTTTAAAAGACATATAATAAAAACTTTTATATTTTGCCACAAAATTCAGCCAATAACCTGAATGAGCCTGGAAGCAAATTCTTACCAAGAGCCTTCAATAAGGAATGCAACCTCATGAAAACGTTGTCTACCAATTCTGAATCTGTGTCAATTGTAAGTCAGTTTTGACTTATTTTTCTCTTTGTTATGAGTTTTCCTTTCCTGCTTTGTACTCAGTTGTAGACTCAAGGTAGGCAGAGTGAACCTCCAAAGATGTCCATATCTTAATCCCTGGAATCTGTGAATATGTTACATTACATGGTATATTAGTTTTCTAGGGCTGCTCTAACAAAGTACCACAAACTGGATGGCTTCCAACAACAGAAATTTGTTCTTTCACAGTTCTGGAGGCTGTAAGTCCAAAATCAAGGTATCAGTAGGGCCATGTCCCTTCTGAAGGCTCTAGACAAGAATCCTTCCTTATCTCTGGTAGAGACAAGGTAGCTGCATTCCTAGTTCTTACAGAAGTATCTCTCCAAATCTACCTGTCTTCACATGGCCTTTTTCAGGTGTGTCTGTGTCTCTGTTTTATCTTCTTATAAGGATACCAGTAATTAAATTAGGGCCCACCCTAACCCAGTGTGACCTTATCTTAACTAATTACAACTTCAAAGACATTATTTCCAAATAAGGCCACATTCTGAGGTTCTAGGTGGACCTGATGGGGGAAAGAAGGGTGGGCAGGAAAGAGGACCATTATTCAATCCAGTATACATGCCAAAAAGACTGCAGATATAATTATTAAGGCTATAGACCTTAATATAGGGAGACAGATCATCTTAGATTAGCCAGGTGGGTGAAACCTACCCAATGAACCTTTAAAAGCAGAGAACTTTCTCCAGCTGAAGTCAGAGAGAAGCAGTAGAAGGGTAAATCAGGGAGGAACTCAAGCCACTTTTTCTGGAGGGGGTCACATGAAAAACATAAGAGGTGGGCAGCCTCTAGGGCAAAGACCAGCACCTGGCAAGGAAATGGAGGACTTCAGTCTTACAACCACAAAGAACCAAATTCAGCCAATAACCTGAATGAGCCTGGAAGCAAATTCTTCCCCAGAGCCTCCAATAAGGAATGCAACCTCACGAAAACCTTCATTTCAGCTTCCCCCCACAAAAGAACATCCATTTCATAAGATCTTACAAAGAGAAATGTTTAAACTGAGATTATGATAGTCCCTTAATTCTATTCATCTGTAAAACAAGATGTTTCTCTGTGCAACTCTCACCTGTCTAGTACTCTGCCCAGAACCTCCAGCCACCTGCCCCCCAACTATAGCCTGCACCCCCATTCTCTCGGCAGCATCCTCCAGCAGTTGAATGTATTTATTTATATGCTGAATTGCTATTCTTCAGTGCCTAGGTTTTCTTGAAAACTTAGTTGTTTTAGGTGACAGGGTATATACAGTCTCTCTTACTTCATCTTGGCTAGACTATATGTAGCTTTTAAACTTGAATGCTGATTTTAATTTTTCTTACTTCATACCTGAGCCTTAGTTTTTGATAAAACAATAAACACAGGGAATGTTCTGGGCATAAAATACCATAGCAGATCACTCATTCTTTACTCACTGTCCTCATGGATTTGTTAATCTTTAAAAAGCTGTTTTTAACGGGTAGTTACCCACTGTTTGAAGTTGACTTCCCAAATACTTATTGAGGTCCTTGACCCTTTTTTAAATTGTTTCAACACACAACTCAATAAAGCCTAAGCCTCAACTCCTATGTCTTAGACAAAATTGTTCCCTATTACCCTATTGTAAAATATCCATTCTCTTTACTCTCTTGCCCTAAATTCCTAAAATATAACTGCTCCAGTACACATTCTATAGTGGGCCTCTAGGATAGTTCACAAAACCATCATGCTTATTCTTTTTTCTCCCTTTTCTATACCCTGCCCATTATATTCTTTGATACATTTAGAAAGTGCACTCTAATCAAATAGGATAGTATCTTAGGGGCGCCTGGGTGGCTCAGTCAGTAAGCATCTGCCTTCAGCTCAGGTCATGATCCCAGGGTCCTGGGATCGAGTCCCGCATCGCATCGGGCTCTCTGCTCAGCAGGGAGTCTGCTTCTCCCTCTGCCTCTCCCCCTGCTTGTCTCTCTCTCTCTCTCTCTCGCTGTCAATAAATAAATAAAATCTTTTTTAAAAAAACATAGTGTCCTAAAAACATATTAAACATAATGAAATCATTGCAAAGCCTCACTTTGTTAAGCTCCTATTATACTATTCAATACCTGCTACTTTCAATTTACACTCTGAAAGGAAAAAAAAAAATCACTTAGGAAAAAAAGTACCAGTTTTATATCTTCTCAAAGAATTGTGTTAAATTAAAAGGACCTCTCTTCCTGTTTCTACTGGTCTAAATAAAGATCTCTTTAGCAAAATACTTAAGCAGGGTAGACATACATTTGTAAGATTCTGAAATTAAGATTTATTCAAAATAAGCAAAAGTGTACTTTTAATGCACCAAGAATAACAAGTAAACACAGAATTTTGGAGCAGAAAAGAACTTTGAGATCCCTTGTTTAATTCACTCAGAAACCAAATTCTTTTTTTAAAATTTTTAAAAGTGGTTAAATAAATGCCACACAAATTCCAAAACTTACAAATAATGGACAAAGGATCAGATCCAAGATCTCTTGCTCTTTCTACACTACTGTATGGATCTCACACTTACCATTCTGGATGAAAAAAGCACAATATTTTGAATTTTGTTAATATTATCTGCTGAAAAAAGCTATCAGTTTAATAAGATTTTACTAAAGGAAATGTTTAAACTGAGAATATGACAGCTTATTAATTCTATCCATCGGTGTAAAACAAAATTAGTGGAGCTTCTGATCAGTTTGAAAGACACTGAAACAGAATTCAGCACTAGTTTGAAAGACACTGAAACAGAATTCAGCACTAGTTTGAAAGACACTGAAACAGAATTCAGCACTTCTACATGTAGCACTTCTACATTATATGTGAGCACATGTACACCCAAGCCTCTGAAAACATCAAACACAGAAAGGTTTTAACAAATCCAACTCTGATAAAACACTGACTGTACTATATGTACTCTGTGTGCTATAATGTCCTCTAACAAAACAAGGCATTCACACTATTCATGATTTAAAAGGCCTAAAAGTCCTGAGGCCAGATGTCTGAGTAAGTGGCACTTTATGTCTGACTAGCCTAAGATTGCATCTATCAGCTATACATGAGCTGGAAGAGGAACTTCAACTCTGTGTCCTCATAAAATAGGCTACAACTTAACTCATAGGGCTCTCATAAAGAAGAGAAATAACATACCAAATACTAAACAAATGTCAGTGCCTCCCGCCAGCCATCTCAAAATAATGTAAATGTTCCAAACAACTGAAAAATTCTAATGCACACCAGCTTTGACCTGATAAAGACAAGACAGTGATTTACAGCTAAAATCAGCTCTCAACCTTTCCCTAAAGAATTATTCTCATTAGGAGCTTCCTGGGTGGCTCAGTCAGTTAAGCATCTGCCTTCAGCTCTGGTCATGATCCTGGGGTCCTGGGATGGAGCCCCGAGTCTCTTCGAGTCTCTTCGGGCTCCCTGCTCAGCAGGGAGTCTGCTTCTCCCTCTCTCTCTGCCAATCCCCCAGCTCATGGTCTCTCACACTTGCTCTCTCAAATAAAATCTTTTAAAAATTTTTTTAAAAAGCATGATTCTCATTAATTATACCCCAAAAAGCTTACAAAACAAAAACCTGTATACACACATTAAAAATATATAAAAACAGGGGTGCCTGGGTGGCTCAGTCGTTAAGTGTCTGCCTTCGGCTCAGGTCATGATCCCAAGGTCCTGGGATCGAGCCCCGCATCGGGCTCCCTGCTCAGCGGGGAGTCTGCTTCCCCTCTCACACTCCCCCTGCTTGTCTTCCCTCTCTCGCTGTCTCTCTTTTCATCACATATATAAATAAAATCTTTAAATATATATATATAAACATATATATATATAAACAACGACCAAAAACAGAAACAGAAAATAAGCTGCAAAGAAATACACCAAATTACTAACAATGTGAATGTACTAAAATTATGGATGATTTGCTTCCTACTTTTCTACATATTATTAGTTTTCTATAAGGAGCAAATAAAGACCCTTAAAAAAAATGAAATATATTTAAACCTTGTTGTGAAACTCACAATTCTCCAAATCCCTGTTAGGTAATCTCCCAACAAAATGCTGGGCTTCCCGTCAGCCATGCCATTCACTCTATTTACCAGCCTCACTGACAACACAGTTCAAATCCAAGCTTCAGCCAAGTCACAGATTACCACTTAGGAGGGAGGTCAAAGCTTGCTCTCAAATAGTTGCCACCATGAATATAAACCCCTGAATGCTTAAAATCCACTATACTTTTATAATAAGGGGTAAAACTTTATTAGTTTTTGTAATTTGAAACAACATTCATAGCACAGAAAGGAACTTTTTTATTGTTATTGAACTATAAATACACGTACTCCCAGAATTCATCCTTCTGATCATATATGTCTCCTTTCATGCAGGGAAAACTACAAATTGTTCTCTGAAAATCAAAAGTTAAGAAATAAAACGCTGGGGGCGCCTGGGTGGCTCAGTCGTTGAGCATCTGCCTTCGGCTCAGGTCATGATCCCAGGGTCCTGGGATCAAGCCCCGCATCGGGCTCCCTGCTCCGCGGGAAGCCTGCTTCTCCCTCTCCCACTCCCCCTGCTTGTGTTCCCTCTCTCGCTGTGTCTCTCTCTGTCAAATAAATAAATAAAATCTTGAAAAAAAGAAAAAAGAAATAAAACTCTGCCTTGGGCAAAAGCTCACAAATCAGAAAAAGTATCTGCTCTGACTAACCTACACACTTAAAATGAAGATAATTAAGAAAAGCTAAATAAAGAAATCTGTATCAACAGATATCAACAAGCAGCAATGTCTGCAGAACAAGTGGAGAAAATGATGAGTATGATCACAAAGATTCTGAATACCAACTCATTTAGTTTGACAGGAAATTAGATGCCTACATTTTTACATACTGAACTTTATATATAAGTAATATATGTGTGTACATATGTATATGCTATATATGTGTGCATATATAATACATAAGTGTGTGTGTATATATACATATATCATTTAAATTTTTTTTTTATTTTCCCCCAATTGCCCCTTTTCCAGGAGACTCAACATTACTACTAATGGTTTTGACAACCACAATTGTAGAAAGGGATATGTGATACAGAACCTCCACTGCATTTATTTTTGCAAGAAATATCACTTAACACAAAGAATTTGAGAGCTGAGGTCTTATCTTAACAGAATAATCATCTACACAAATAACCAGTTTTTATTCAAAGTCTAAATAATTAAATGCAAAGAATTAAGTTTATTTACCAGAGTAAGTAAATGTGAAAGTTTCAGGCTTAGCTTATGCTAATTTAATTATTAAATCTACAACATATAAGTTAAAGTTACTATGAGAAAAACATCTAATATAGAGAAATATATCTAACATACATTCCTAAGTAGTAATTATATTCTTGACAATTAAGACTTAATTAGTTTCCAACAGTTTACAAACATACATCAGACATATATACGTAAATATCCCTTAAGAATTATTCTGTAATTTTGATGAAACTTTCCTAATTTTAAATTAGGACTAATATTTATAATATAACTTATTTATATGACTACATATTAATTTATAAAATAAAAATAATCAAATTTCTCTACTTCAAAAGGCTAAAATTACTTCATATAGCTAAATTCCTTCAATATAACCCAAAAAATTCAAAAACCTTGTAGTTTGTCTAAATCAGTATCAGCGACAGCCTTTCTGAAAGATGTCCTATGCCTATCTCCCAAAGATGTATCTGAACTTAAACAAAGGTTATTTACTAATCCTAGAATACTTCATTTCAAACCAAACCAAACTGAATTGCCAGATCACCATAGGATGCATTAACTTCTAGCTCCATCTGCTGGAGTCACAAAATATTCCAAAATCTGACATAAAATACTATGAAACAAATGATCTACAATTTATCATATAGACCAAACACTTCATGAATTTAAAACAGAAAATTAATCAGAGTTCAGCCATATTCAATAATTTCTAAAATGACAAATCTAAGTTAAAATCAGTATTGCAGTGGAATTGAGGATCTAACGCTATTGTCAAAAAGTGAGTTATATAATAAAAAAATTCTACCAAGAAAGCAGAAGCCTTAGAGAAAGACAAGTTTGCTTTTGAACAGTAAGTATTGTGTGAACCTCAGAATCAGAACAGCTTCCGTCTATTAGAAGAAAAACAAAAATTAAAAAACAACGTTAGCAATGAGTTGTGAAACTTTTTACCTTAATATAACTTTTTCTTGTAACAAAAAAGCAATACATGTCCATTGCAGAAATATTATACAATACAAGCACCAAAAAAATGTCTATATCCTGTAATTAATCCTGCCACCCAGGGAAAAACATGTTTTTCAACATCTTTCTCTATCAACAAATACTCTTCTACATCATCATCTATAATGGCCAAGAAAGCACTCCACTGTTAGGATTTACCAAAATTCAATTAAGCAAATTTCTTACTTTGACACTTAGATTGTTTCATTTTTAAAATTTTTATAAACAATACCTCCATTAATATCCAGTAACTACGGTGATGCATACTATGACAAATGACTATTAAGACCAATTAATTAGAAACTACTAGTAACATTTAACTAATAATGGTATATTAAACTTTATGAAGGACTGACTTTGATTTAATATCTATACATAAGTAGATGTAATACTTATTTTTAAGTTTAATTGCTTATAATCTAGAAGTCTGATTTTTTTAATCTTCTGTGGGACTTGAAAATGGCTAAATTAAAGATGGATTTTGCATAGTTCCTTCATGATATCCACAATAGCATATTGTCTATTCCTGTTGAAAAATCAAAATAAAACACCCATACCTTGAAAAGACTAGTCAGGTTCATGGTGGTTATCTTTTAACAGACCTAAATGTCAACTAGGCAATCATGTTATAAACGTGTGTCTCTGTCTCTTTCATAAATAAGTATGAACGGCTTAGCAAAAATTGGCCCCCAGTGGGGGATACCTCAAAAAACTGAAGAATTATTTCCTGACTTTATTTAAGGCTACAACTTAACTCCATCATTCTCCTACCTTCCAAAGATTTATTCCTGTTTATTTTTTAACTTTAATCTCACATTACATAAAATTACCATTTAAATAAGGAAGTAATTCAATGCATTTAGTGCATTCACAAATCATGCTACCACTACCACCATCTCACCCCAAAACATGTCTATCACCCCGAAAGGAAAACCCATTAAGCATTTGTATCAGTTTTTCAATTTATGGAACTGAAAAGTTTCGTAGTTTTCTGCTAGGTTTTTAACAAGATACAAAGAAAGTGAATACAAATAGATGCTTTCTTTTTCTGTCCATTTTTTACCCTTTTTCAATTTTAACAATAAAAGTGACAATACAAATTTTAGCTACCATTTTGTCATCTCTGCTCTCTTTGTACCATCCTATAACTATCGTTGCCGGCATGTCATACCCACACTAAGTGAATGATGGGACACACCTCACAACATCCAGCTGACAAGCAAAATAGACCCTGGGCTAAAACTGCCAATGACCAGATTACCATTCTGCCCCATTCTAGCTCCAATATCATTTTTGTGTATCACATTTTCCAAGCTATTTTAATCATTTTCCCCATGTAGACAGAGATACATCTTGCTACACGATACAGATTTAAAACTAAGGGTAATATTTTATTTATTTATGTTATTAAATTCTGGCCCACAGAAGTGAAGTGGCATTCTAACGTAATCTGGTTAACATGTAACATCTCAAACCCAAGTGGCCCAAATCCAGACACTATATTTAATTCAAACTAAATATTTTTATACATACTAAAGCATTATCAACACATACAGTGGCCTAATCCATATGATTTACACACTAAAGGCACAAGTGATCAAAACCATCCATACTGACAATTTTACAGGATAAGCCATTACATTTGTTTTCAAATTAAGTTCCTTTTTACCAAGGTATTCCTAATGACACAATAAATAACTTTTATTCACTCAACGATGAATCTTTATTGGACAATTTCAGTGTGGAAGTACTGGAGCAGTGATCCGTGGGAGATTAAGAGAATTTCAGACATATTCTGAGACCTCAAAGAATTTGGCATAAATTCACAAAAGCTTAACACAAAAAGACAAGTAACAACTTAAGAAAATCTCGTTAAGTGTTACAAGATGGTAAATGATTGACAAATGAATATGGATGATATAACTGCACTGGGGTAAAGGAAATCATCAGACTTTTCAGGGACTGCTTTTGGAGACCCAAAACATCATTGCGGCCCACCAGTCAGAGCAAAGGCTTATGGAGGTCAGCTGGTCAACTGAGTGTTAGCTCAGGTCTCACATGTGTCACAGTGGGTCTGCAAACCAGGTCTGTGGTCATATCCCCAGTGCCAGAATGCATAAGGAATAGATATACTTCACAGCTAACAGAACCCCTACTCTGGTCCCCTGACCTGTGTAGTAAGGGCTATTACAATGGGAAACGCCAAGTGGAAGCCCCCAGAATTGCCTCTAACTAGGAAAACAGTAAACCAAAAGTCATGCCACATCCCCAAAGGAAATGCAGAGATTAATGCCACCATCAAGGGTTTGAAAGACGCAGAAGTAGTGACTCCCACATCCCCAAAACAGACAGACCTTAGGACAATGACAGTGGATTACTGTAAGCCTCACTAGGTGGTGGCCCCCACTGTAGCTGCTGTTCCAGATGTGGTTTCACTGCTTAAGTAAATTAACACATACCGTGGTACCTGGTGTATGACTCCTGATGTGACAGAGGCCTCTGTCTCCATCTCTGTCCATAAGACCCACCAGAGGAAGTTTACTTTCAGCTGCAAGGCCAGCAAAGCACCCTCACTGTCTTACCTCAGGGACACCCCAACTCCTCAGCCCTGTTACAATTTAATTTGCAGGAATTTTGATCGCCTTTCCCTTCCACCAAATGTCACAGTGGCCCATACTAATGATGACACTGTGCCGACTGGATGTAGTGAGCGAGAAGTAGCAAGTACTCTAGACTTATTGGTAAGACATTTTCATGTCAGAAGGTGGAGAATACATCCAAAAATAATTCAGGGGCCTTCTATGTCAGTGAAATTTCTAGGGGTCTAGTGGTGTGTGGACGTGGGGATCTCTGTTCTCAGGCAAAGGATGAGTTGTTGAATCTGGCTCTTCCTACAACCAAGAAAGGCACAAAGTCCATGGGCTTCTTGGGATTTTGAAGGTAATATATGCCCCCTATTCCTCCTCTGGGTGTGTTACTGCAGCTCACTTACCAAGTGACGCCCAGAGCTGCCAGTTTACAGTGGGGTCCAGAACAAGAGAAGGTTCTGCAACAAGTATAGGCCGCTGTACAAGTTGCTCTGTTATGTAGGCCATCTGATCCGCAAACCCAGCGATGCCTGAAGTGTCCATGGCAGGCAGGAATGCTGCGTGGAGCCTTTGGCAGGTGCTATAGATGGATCACAGCACAGGCCCGTAGGACTTTAGAGCAAAGCCCTACAGCACTACAGCCCCTCTGGGATATATCTGAAGGACAGCCCTGCACAGATAACCATTCTCGTTTAAGTAACACTTGTAATTTAATTTAATTAACACAGTAAATCTTGGCCTGTTACCGGGCCTTAGAAGAGACTGAACACTTGACCATGAGCCACCAAGTTACCATGTGACTGGAGCTGCCCATGATGAACAGGGTGTTTGTTATCTGACCCACCGACCTGTAACACCAGACATGCAACAGCAATACTCCATCATCAAACAGAAGTGGTATACATAAGATCAGGCCCAAGCAGGCCCTGAAGGTACAAGTAAGTTACGTGAACAAGTGGCCCAAATGCCCATGGTCTCCACTCCTGCTCTACTACTTCTCTTCCCCAACTTGCGCCTAGGGCCTCATAGGGAGTTCCCTACAATCAGCTGACAGAGGGAAGAAAAGACTCAGGCCTGGTTTACAGATGGTTCTGCACGACACCACCCAGAGTGGACAGCTGCAGCACCAGAGCCCTCTGAGACAGCAGTGAAGGGAAATCCTCCCGATGCCCCTGGTTGTTCACTTTGCTTGGGAGGAGAAATGACCAGACACGTAATTATAAATTCATGGGTTGTGTCCAGTGATCTGGCTAGAAGGTCAGCAAGAAACATGACTAGAAAACTGGTAACAAGGAAATTGAAATTTGGGGCAGAGGTAGTACAGACAGTGCTCTCTGAATGGGGAAAAAAAACATGAAGATATTCATGTCCCATGTGACTGCTCATCAAAAGGGGACCCTGGCAAAGGAGGAGTTTAATAATCAAGTGGATGGGACTCCCTGTTCTGCAGATACCAGTCAGCCTCTTTCCCCGCCACCCGTCATGATCCAATGGGCTCAGAAGCAAAGTGGCCACGATGGCAGGGTAGAGATTAGGCACGGGCTCAGCAGTGTGCACGTCTACTCATCACACTCACCTGGCTATGGCTACCAACTGCATGCCTAATCACCAGCAGCAAAAACCAACACTGAGACCTCAATATGGCACCACACCCAGGGGAGATTAGCCAGCTACCTGGTGGTGGGTTCACTGAAATGGGCCACTCCCATCATGGAGAGGGCAGCAATTTGTCCTTATTGGAACAGACACTTACTCTGGGTACAGATATGCCTTGAACTTCGCGCAAAGCTGCTGCCAAAACTACTATCTGTGGACTTTCAGAATGCCTTGCCCACCATCATCACAGCAGTGCTTCTGATCTAGGAAATACTTCACAGCAGAACAACAACAATGGGCCCATGCCCTCGGAATTCACTGGTCATGCATGTTTCCCACGATCCTGAAGCAGCTGGTTCGACAGAATGGTGGAATGTCCTTCTGAAGACTGTTACGGTGCCCGCTAGGTGGCCATACCTCGCAGGGCTGAAGAAAGGTACTCTAGGAGGTTGTATTCGCCCTGAATCTGTATTCAATATATGGTGGTACTTCTCCCATCGCCGGGGTTCACAGGTAGAATCGAGGAGTAGAATCGGGAGTGGTAGCACTCACCATTATCCGTAATGACCCACTAGCAAACTTTCTGTCTCCTGTTCCTGTAACCTTAGGAACCAGTGCTGCTAGACTAGAGTTCTAGCTCCAAAGGGAGGAACGTTTCCACCAGGAGACACAACAATGATTCCACTGAAATGGAAGTTCAGACTACTGTCCAGCACTTTGCGGTCCTCATGCCTCTCAATCAACCAGCAAGGAAGGGAGTTCTGACCCCCAGGGGGAACCTGGACGCCTCCTCCACAATAGAAGTGAGGAAGAGCGTGTCTAGAACACAGAACACGCCTCAGGGCATGTCTTAGTATTACCATAATTTGGCCCCATTAATGATTTTTTAAAAGCCAAGAAGCAAGTATGTCTAAGGTTGACAAATCTTCAACCCCAAGACAATCTAAGGGACTAATAATAAGCACTCCCTTGAATGTCATCGACAAGGTTAAAGAAAGCTATGAATTTAGAAGAGAAAGATGAATTTAAAAGATTTACGAAATTCACTACATGCAGCAAAGGATACAGACCTACCAAAGATTTAGCAGAAACAAAGCCAGGGGTCATAAAACCCTCAAGGAAAATTTCCAGGGCTTACATCCCAGGCCTCCTGAAACCTATTCCTAAGGGTACATTTAGAAGCAGTGACATCATTTAGAAGGTTCTTCCTCTAGTTCCCCAACTTTCAGATGATGTGGTTTATTGGAGTTCAAAATTATTGTCTATCACATATTCATTCAATAGGTTTATTAGGCAATCACTATGTGGGAATCATTGTTCTAAGCCCTAATTTATAAACAAAATATTTGAGCTTACACACCTTACATTATAATGAGAAAGACTACCAATAAAACAAATACATTTACTTCCAGAGTTAAGGCCTCCAAATATATGGCATGTCATGTGTTAGTAGCTCTTACTTACAGTCCATAAACAGAATAAAAGAAATAGCCTTGATTTAGAGTATGTGAAGGTCACTAAGTATAGCATGCAATTTCTACTCAGTAAAACTGGAAACAAAGGCCAGTTCACCTGTCATACTGGTTAGCCCAGCTTGAGACCACCTGCACTGCTGGTAAGAACACCTGGAGCCCAATCCTGAAAAATGTATGTGCTATAGTACCTATAGCTTTACAGAAAGCTAGGGCCAAGGGGAACCATGCCAAACAGTCTTCCTCAAACATTTTAGACAATACATATAAAAACCATTTTCTAAATTATATATTATCCAAGTATTTTTAATAACAAAAAACATGTCATCTAAAAAAAACTCACCAAAACATTCATAGCCATTACTTTCCAGGTTGCCTCCTGCCTTTCATAATAATAGCTGACTTTTCAGTAGAGGATTTATGTTTTGTATCAATTTCAGTTTGCTTATTCAGTTTTTTTCAATTGCTAAGCAAAAAAATGGAGTAATTTCTTTTTATTCAGTTAATAATTAGTCCTCATTTTACTGAATTCATTTGGTCTTCAGAGCATCATGACTCCATTTGTTTCTACTTTCAAGCATGACAGAAACCACAAAGGCCAGATTCAAATATATGATTAAACTAAAATGTTAAAATTTTTCATGTTAAAAAACAGTTTAAGCAGTATTAAAGGACAAATGGGAGGAAAATGTTTGCAATTAACCTCTGAGAGACAACTAATTACTTAAAAAAAAACTGCAACTGTAAAAAGGAATGAAATCTTGCCATTTGCAACAACATGGATAGAGTGAGAGTATAATGCAGGAGAAATAAGTCAGTCAGAGAAAGACAAATACCCTATGATTTCACTCATATGGGGAATTTAAGAAACAAAACAAATGAGCAAACGGACAAAAGACAGAGGGGGGGCAAGCCAGGAAACAGACTCTTCCCTATAGAGAACAAACTGATGGTTACCAGAGGGGAGGGAGTCGTGGGGGGATGAATGAAATAGGTGATAGCGATTAAGGAGAGCACTTGGGATGAGCACGGGGCAGTGTATGGAATGCTGAAGGACTGCACTGTACACCTGAAACTAATATTACACTGTATGTTAACTAACAGGAATTAAAATTTTAATTAAAAAAAAAAGGAGGGGAAAACACTGTAAAAATGGGCAAAGGAAACATAGGTAGGCAATTTACTAAAAAATAACTATGAATGACCTCTGAGTATGTTTTGTAAATGTCTATCCTTACTAGTAATTAAAGAAATGTACATTTAAGAGGGGAAATGTTTCATATTTCTGACCTGGAACTTTTTTTTTTTCAAGATTTATTGCAGGGGGTGGGGGGTGGGCAGAGAGAGAGAATTCAAGTAGACTGCACTGAGCATGGAACCTGATGCAGGACTCAATCTCATGACCCTGAGCAGAAACCATGAGTTGGACACTTAACCAACTGTGACACCCAAGCACTCCTTGAATTGGCAGGTTTTAAGTACCACCCACAGTTGATGAAGATACATTCTGGGAAGAGGAGCCCCTCAGTGAAAGTGAAACCACTAGTGGAATTCACACAGCTTTTCGGGATCAGCAAACATCTTCTCAAAACTTTTAAAGTGTGCTTACCTAGAAAGTGAATTGCAGAAATTTATCCTAAGGACAAATATTTGTAAAGATGTACACTGGAGCTCTTTTAGTTAAAAAAAATTGGGAACAATCCATGCTTATAACAGCTCCAGGCACTACTATAAATTGCACAGAAAAGTAGTTAATGGCATGGAAACCTCCCACTTACATGTTGATTTAGGAAAACATAAATCATCAGTGAGTCCATGAAGGTTGCCATCTGGTTATGTATTCACAGGAAGACACCTTACTGAAGATTACAGACCACAGTATTCACAATAGCTCTGTGGGTTGTAGGATTGTGGGTAACATTAATTTTCTTCACCATATATTGTTTTCCAAATATTCTCCAGCAAACGAAGCATTTTTTTAAACACAAAGGAGTGAGAGAAATGGTAGTTGTCTGTATAAATTCCAGACGAATTAAACAGTTATGCACAAAAAAAGTCATCTTTAGAAAATGAGGGGGAAAAAGAGAGTATTTGTCACATATCAGGAAGGGAAAGGATCTTCTAAACACAAAACAATTAGAGAAACCAAAGGAAGAAAAAAGACTGGACCCTGGACAATATACAAATGTTAAAAATTCTGTCAATAAAAAGCAAGTAAAGTTAAAAAGAAAAATAACTAGAACATATTTACAAAAATCTAATAAAAAGCTGATGTGCTTTCCATATAAAGATATCACAATTCAAAACGAATAAAAGGGGAAGGACAATGAAACATATAAAAAAGATCTATGTATTAGATCTTGTAATATATTTTATAAATTAAAATTAAAATGTCATACACCTCACTAAAAATTTCCAGGAAATGGCAGAGTCAAGATTGGAATGCAGGTCTAATTGGCCTCCAAGCAATATACCATGTTGCCCACAGTAAGTAAGTCACTTTTTTAACCACATTAATTTTAAAGTTTGTACTTGACAAAAGAGTTTTTCCCCCTTCAATTATACATTCTTAAATAACAAAAGTAACAGAAAATAAATTAAGTAGAAAACTATGGCTAGTATTCTTAGTTCTTAAATGGAGGCTGCGTTCTTTTGCCATATCCAGATAAACCAAAATTCTCTTGCTAAATATTTAAATGAGAACTTACCAAATCATTAAGTATAAAGACTGCTTCTTGATTAAGTAAAACAGAAAAGCCTTTCACAACTAAGAATACGAATAGTAAGTAAAAATCTGGTTTTCTGATTTTATGAAGGACTCATGGTTTATTGGAGGAAGATGCAAATTATGAAGGAAATTAAGAAAAGGCAAATCTAAAAATACAGTGCAGTAAAAAATGAAAACATTCATTGTGATATTAAGCAATATATACTAACCATGAATCAGGGAGCCATTTAGCCATTGAATATAGTAGTTTTGAGGAAAAGAAAGCAGGATTTCATTGCTGATTATTGAAAGGAGTAAAAGCAAAACAGCCCCAGCTGAAACTGCCAGAGTGAACGTGCTCAAAAACAACCTGGAAGAGAAGAGATCATTGTCACCAGCAATTGAAAAAAGCAAGGAATACGGTAGGAATTTAAAAAGGATAAAAACTCTTTAAATCTTTAAATCCAAAAAGTTACATAAGATTTTCATTAAATATGTGTAGTTGGGAGACAAATGATATATATATGATACTAGAAGTTCAATTAGGTATACTCTAAAACTACTCACTCTGTGAAAAGGGTCATTAACTTGTTGAACAAGCAGGCCCTAGAAGAATCACATACAGAAGACAGAGTACTTTGCACATTTTACAAAGAATAAGCCATAGTCTCTTTCCTCTTTTAAATTTAAATATTTATTTCACAATTGCATTTAATTAACTACATTGGCAAATACATCCTAACAGCAATGCAAAAGCTGATTTCAGATGAAAAAAAAACAAAAACTTGTGAAAACAGTATGAAAAACAAATCAATTCAAAATGGTTATTTCAAGAGAAAAAAACTTAACAAAGCCATTGGTCAGCTACCTCTTAAAATGGGTAAAGGCAAAATAAATTATACTAAGAAACCGTAGAGAACTATTAAACAATATTCTACTATTAAACAGTATTTAAAACACTATTTGTCATTTTTAAAAATAAGATATTGCTAATAAATACTGATACAGAGAAATGTCTAAGATAAATTAAGTTAAAAAAACTGAAAAGGCACGGACAATAAATAGAACACATGCTCCCCCCCCAAAAAAAATGCATTTATACACACAGGAAAATAGAGGTACACACACACACACACACACACACACACACACACACAAACCTAGCACAATATATAACAATCCCACAGGAGAGTGGAATTCTAAAGGGCTTTCACTTTCTCAGTTATATATATGTCTGAAATGTTTAAAATTTTTTATCTAATTTTTAAAAGATTTTTTTAAGACTTAAAAGGCAAAGGAAAAGAAAACCTCACCAACATTAGAGATGGAATCTTAATTTAATATCCATCCCATTAAAGTCAATATAGGAAGAACGTGAAAATAAATGTAACACATAAGAAAAAAAAAAACACGTAATAAACGCTTGAAATACACATCCACTAGAGTAACTTTGAGACCAATGCCATCTTGTGGCAACCAACAGAAGTGTTTTCCTACTTAAAAGCCAAAACAACCACGAAACCTCTGTTCAGTAAATCATCGATGATGTTTAAATGTAGACCATATCATACATACCAAAAATGCAGCTCAAATCAGACACAGAAGAAGGCTTAGAAGCTGTTTTGCTGAGTGGGCATGTTTCCTGGGAAACGCACTAGGAAAAATGTCCACCCAGGTCTACTGCCAACTCTGGCAACTACCAGCCCGTGGCCTGAAGCGTGCTTCTCTGGTTTTGTCCTTGCAAGTCAAGGGAGGAAGTTATCCCAATCGCTACCATTGCTTCCTTCCAATGCCAAAAATAGGATCAAACCCACAAGTTCACCATTCCAGGTCCTGAACAGCTATTCCACTATGTGTGCCAGGCTCCTCTTGCCATGACAGACTCCCACATACAGTGTGATGTACCCACCTGCTCACACACCAAACCTCAATGCGTCTCACGGTTCTGTGCTCTGGGGCACAGTCAGTTCTGCCCCTAGGGTCGCTTTATGTCATCTGCCCTGCGAAGCAGCCTCAGCACCACTCTCCACACTCCTCTCAACAGTCAATGCTTCTCCTCTCAGCTCACACGACACTGACCACATAACCAGCAAGACCAACCAGAGTTTCCAAATCAAAAACCGGGACCAGTAATCTGACAAAAAACTAAGCTTATGAGGGCGAATAGGTAAAGTATTTGAAATCATAAACGATCCAGAAAAGCCTAACTATAAACAAACACTTGCAGAATCTACTGCATCTCAGGTACTGTGCCTGGGCTCTGGATACAGAGCGCCGCCGCCACCCTCTCACCCTGCCTGTGAGCACCTAGCATGAAAGCTACTCAGAAAAGGCCGATGCAGGTCAGGTCAATGCTGGCAAGGGGTCCCCAAGGGAAGGCCAGATCGAAAAAGAGCAGTAGTGGTCATAGCTTGCAGACCTCCTGAAGTGCCCTTCAGATTAAAGTGCCGTTTCTCAAAAGTCACCTTCCGAAGCGGAGCAGATTCTGAGGACAGCACCCACAGGACTTCCTGGGGTCGGGGCAGCCAGGGCTCAAGGCTGACGCTGAGCCTTCAGCCTGAGAATGGGAAGGGTAGAGCTGGTATCGCCCGTGACGGAGAAGGCCCCAGCTGGAGCGGGCCGGCGGGGAAACACGGGACTCACCTTTGGCCCCGCCTCGTCTGTCATGTCCACAAGGCAGGAGCACCACGGAGGCCACGCTTCACACCTCTCCGCAGGCTACCAGGTGGCCTAGAACTTCTGTCTGCCCCATTGCTGGCTACGTTCTGACTGACCACTGGGCAGGACGGTGTCTGCCAGGGCTCTCTGACTCTAACATCACTCTTCCACTTTTAATTAGTAAGTATTTTGTGGGAAGCTAAGTTTGAAACTAGGAAAAATACCCTGTTCCTTGCCAAAAAGTTTATTCATTTACTGATGCCTATCAGGATGGACTCAAGATTGTTCTATTTTATTCTGTGCAGGATCCATTACAATCGTACTCCGAACACTCAGATTGTCCCTGATTGATGTGAAAGCCCTTCAAGGCTCTTGGGTCTTTTAGACATGCACCCCATCGTTCTTGGAGCACTTCCTTGCATTCTGGCAGTACCATACGTACAAAATGAGCCTGGAACTTCCCCTCTCTTACCCCTGCAGTCAGCTTCTTCCCCAAGGAGCCCTGGTTCCTATCAGTGGAAAGTTGTATTTAGAAGCACAGATCTAGGGCTAAGTATATTCACTGCTCTTGGGGTGTCATGCTCCCAATGGACAGGCAAGGAATGCAAGTATGCACTACGCCTACATGTACATATACACACTAACACGCACCCACCTTCACATCTAGATCTGGTGCAACAACTCTGTATTGAAAACTGTGAGTCCACACTGATAGTTCACTTGCAAGTCCAACTGCAATGCAACAACCCTGTTCATTTTCATTTTTCTCCCTTTCCCTTAACTACAGAATGGTTCCCCTCACCTTTAATGGACCAACCCCCTGGAAATGATCTGACACCCCGCCCCCTGCGGAGGTGCCCTCCTGCTCAGGTGACGCCCCATTCTGGACCGTCCCACCTCCCTCCCCACGGACCTCTGATGCCTAGGCCAGGCCATCCCTCTGGGGACACCCTCCTCAGCCTGCTTGGGCTCTGTCATCCTGCCTGGATGCCCTCCCCAACCTCTGACTCCCTGTAACAGAGCACCCCTGAACACACGCGAGTGCCCCTCATCACCGCTCAAGCTGACACTCCACCAAGGATTTCCCTCTGCAGGGAAAATTCCCTCCCGGCTCCTGGACCCTGAGAGCCCACACCAGGTCACCCCCGGGCTCTGATACCTCATGCCAGGCCTACTTCCTGCAATGGAGACTCTCCTCTCACCTGCAAGGACTCCCAAAAGTTTCACCAGTTAGGCATTCCATTTTTATATCAATAACTTAAATCCAAATCAAATCAACTAACTAGCCAACAGTAGCTCTCATAAAATGTAGTTTTTGGTTGCAAAGTTAATTTGGGGGCACAAGTAGATACAAACAGAGAACAGAACAAAGGAGCAAAGGAGAAAGCAAACATGGGTCTAACGGGAGGTGAGAACGGCCAAGGGACAGGCTTTCCATTTTGACATGGGTGCTGAACCAGCTGCAGAGATCCCTGTTTCAAGTGGCCAGGTAGTGCTGCCAATCATTACACTTAAAAACTTGTCTGAGGGCGCCTGGGTGGCTCAGTGTGTTGGGCGGCTGCCTTCGGCTCGGGTCATGATCCTGGAGTCCTGGGATCGAGTCCCGCATCAGGCTCCCTGCTCAGTGGGGAGTCTGCTTCTCCCTCTGACCCTCTTCCCTCTCGTGCTCTCTATCTCTCATTCTCTCTCAAATGGATAAATAAAATCTTAAAAAAAAAAAAAAACTTGTCGGAGCTCTTCCCCTTTTTTCTCTTTGTTCAGCAGGACTCTCCTTCCATTTCCTCCTTTTTGGTGGAGGGGGCAAGGCAAGGAAAGACGGTGGAGAGAAGGGAGGCAACCCCAAATTCCCACAGACTGTGCACGAGCACCAACCCTGGATTGTTTTGCAGATGTGATTGAATCCACACAACAGCATGACAGAGTAAGTGGCAGCTCTCCTTCACACACAGAGAAAACAAATCTTTCTCAATCTCTTCTGATCTTAAGTTAATCTTGAGTTCGGAATTTGAACCCAGATCTACCTTCCTCTTCCATTCTCACTCATTCCATCACACAAGGGGGAAAACAGGCAGTGAAAGCCAAAAGGATTACTGGGCAAGGTGGGGGGGAACGGACCAGCCCTGATTCTCTCAGGTGCCCCCCCCCCCCCCCCGCCGCCCCGCGCCCTCTCCTGTCTTTATTGTAAGTACACCCGTCGGTCTGCAGGAAAGGGATGCCAGCTCCAGGCACGTGATGCAGGAGCCACCTGCCAGGAGAACCCTCAGACCCACCACAACAGCGATGGCAGCAGAACTGATGAAAGCAGAAGGGGAGGTCAGGGCTCCTGAGCCTCCTCACAAGGAAACGAGGCACAGCCACCGTTTCACAGAATACACTGCAAGGTAACGTCTAAGTGATGTGTTCTGGTCTGTTGTGCAAACACCACCACTTTCTAGTTCCAGAACATTCCATCACCCCAAAATAAAACCTTGTATTCATTAAGCAGCTGCTCCCCATTTTGCCCTCCCCTCAGTCCCTGGTAACCATCAATATGACACTGATGGGTTTACCTATTCTGGATATTTCTCATAAATGGAATCCTACACTACATGGCCTTTCATGTCTGGCTTCTTTCACTTAGCATGATGTTTTCAAGGTTCCTACATGCTGTAGTATGTGTCAGTACCTTATTCCTTTTTATGGCTGAATAATATCCCCGGGGACATGAGAGTATCCGTGAATGTGTGCGTAAGTGCGGGCAGCCTTTCTCCCTTTCCCTCACCTCCTCCCCACCCCAGGCAAAAGATGAATAATCTGATACTAATCGCAAAGAAACAAATCCAAATAACTGGCCTGTCATCTTCAGAAGTATCAAGGTAAGGGAAGTCAAGAAAATACTGAAGGGTTTCAGTCTGAAGGCAACTAAAGGGACATGACAACTACAAGCAGTGTGTGATTCTGAGTGGGATCTTTTTGCAACAAAGGACATGAACGGGACAACTGGTAAATCTGAATGGGGCAGGAGTGGTACAGCATCAGTTTCATTATCTTGATGTTTGTATGGTAGCTACACAGGAGAATGCACTGTTTACAGGCATTATATAAAAAAGTATCCTGAGGAAATGGAGAACCAGGTCAGCAACTTCTCAAACAGTTCTGGGGCAAAAAGGCTCTTTTTTGTTATATTTCTAACTTTTGTCTAAATTCAGGACTACGCCAAAAATTTTTCAAGAATCCAAAGAATCCTGGAATAATAATCTCTCCAATGTAGTTACATCTGTGTGATTTCAAATTTTAGTCAAGCAAAATATGATAGAAAGAAACTCACTGCTTCCCATCTGGTTTGATACCTCAAAAAAAAAATTAAAGGGTACATCAATCATATATCAGCATATATAAGCAGAAAAAGAGCTATCGGGAACCTAAAGAACCATCTGAGTCCGTCTCCCTGCTCACAGCAGGTAGATGTTCGATTAACTAGAAGAGATGTCTGTTCCCTATTCCAAGACTGTCACAGCCTTCTCAGCAGACCATTAAACAGCCAAGAGTTTTCTTTCTTATGGCCCAGCAACTTCCCCAACCATAAGCCCACTTCCTGGTTAAAACCTCTGAAGGTAAAATTGTCAGCTCCTCAAACAAGCAAATTTTAACAGGAGACAATCAATCCTCATTTTTCCATGTACAGTTGATCCTTGAACAATATGGCTTAGAAATGCACAGGCCCACTTACAAGTGAATTTTTTTAATAAATATAGTACAGTAATATAAATGTATTTTCTCTCCCTTATGATTTTCTTAATAGTTTTCTTTTCTCTAGCTACTTTATTGGGAGAATACAGTATATAATACATATAACATATAAAATATGTGTTAATCAGCTGTTTATGTCATCAGTAAGACTTCCAGTCAATAGTAAGCTATTAGTAGTTAAGTTCTGGATAAGTCAAAAATTATACACAATTTCCAACTGCACAGGGCCAGCGTCCCTCACCCCCACGGTGTTCAAGAGTCAACTGGGTATCTGTCTCTATGTGTTTCTAAGGATAGGGTTAATATCGATAAAAGCATTGTAATACTTCAGGTGAATTTTTTCCACATTTATGCCCAAAGGTGTGAATTAAATTTGAAGAATTTATGACATCAAAATTTGAAACAGAACAAATGAATTTTAAAATACATACGAAATCCTGTTGACTATGGCATCTTCGTCTTCTTGTTCATCTGTAAAAATGGTTAAGGTATTAATTTTTTTATCTTCAATAAAATGTTTCATTAATTTATTAGGAAATTAAACAAAAATAGAAACTTAATTATTTTGAAAAGAACTGATTTTCAAAATGCACTGTATTTATTTCAACATGGATCCAAATTTAAATCTCATTAAATCACGTAAGATAGAATGTAGTTAGGTAAGAGTGTTGTGATTAACCAAAATCCTGATTAACAAAACTACCATATGTAAATTGAAATTTTCCAAATATTTATTGCTCAAGAAAATAAAACTCAGTAGAACCTTAGGACCACTATCAAGTTTACTGTCATACAATATAAGTAAAATTATAATTGCTAATGAATGAAATGTTTTCGTTGATAGTATCCAACAAAAATCTTTACTATAAAATTAGAAGTCAGAATCTTAAAACTCATGTAGTTTTCTATGATTTGAGTTTGTCATTATTAATGGTACTAAGGAAGATTCTCTTCGACCAGTCTAAACCATTTAGATACCACTGCCTCAATACTTCATAATTATTGTGCAAGTTATAGAGTGGAAAGTATCAAGTTCTGTATCTCTTACAAGTAGCAGATACCCTCTGCCCCAATGCTCGCTCACCTCCTCTACCTCTCCCTCATGGCTGCTCGCCTTCTCTCTGTCCTCCCACATAAATTTACCAGCTAAAGAAAGTCTGATCCAATTACAAGAATATTGCACAGCACCCCCTGGCCCCTCCTTCTCCTCAATACCTAACTGGGGTTGTCCTCAAAGGCTCTCTCTCTAAGTCTCTGTAATTATGAGTGTCCACCTGCTTCCGTGTCAATGGTTTATTTGAGCCATTCTCTTACTCCAATCTCCATTCTTAATTATGGGCTGCCCAAAATAGCTTTACAACCAAAAGGACCATAAAATAACAGTCACAATTTTTATACTGTTGTACACACCCCCAATTAACCATCCACTACTGAAGAACGTTTTAATAGCTTCATATAAATTTCAATTCTTCTCCCTACACTCTACTAAAGTCCAGGGTATTCATCACCTCTCCCTGCCATTACTTTAAAAATCATCTGATAAGGGTGCCCAGGTGGCTCAGTCAGTTGAGTATCCAGGTCTTGATTTCCACTGGGGTCATGTCTCGGGATCATGGATCAGGCCCTGCGTCAGGCTCCGGGCTGACTGAAGGGGTCAGGGGAGTCTGCTTGGGGCTCTCTCTCCTCCTCTGTCTCTGCCCCCCACCCCTGCTCACTCTCTCTCAAAATAAATAAATACTTAAAAATCATCTAAATCATCTAATAAATCTCCAATTTTCCTGCTCATCATCCCCTAATTTCCCCTAAAATGATGCATTTATATTCATTAATTCTCCCCCCACCTTCTATGTCCATAATCATTAAAACCTGATGCCAAAACAACTTTAAAAATAGCTAAGATACTGTGTTGAATCTGCAGGTCTTCAAATTTTTGAGAGATTATAGATTCTAGGAAGTATTTTAGTGTAATCATAGAGCCAAACTAAAACACTAGAGAGCAAGCATTTACTGACTGCTTTCAAAAGTCTAACAAGTTTAATATTATGACATAAAGAGTCCCTATTATATGGAATCCTTAAGTATTCATATGGTACCTACTATTAGCCCAGCATCACAGGTAGAAAATCCTGTGATTTATAGAATATAGCTGAGATTTAACAGAGGGCAGTAAGGCAACTGTTTAGGTCCTTACAAAACCCTGGCACAAAAATCTGTGAATGAATTAGCACAAAGTTCATTTTTAAAAAAAGAATAGGGGATGGGATGCATGGGTGGCTCAGTCAGTTAAGAATGTGCCTTCAGCTCAGATCACGATCCCAGGGTCCTGGGATCAAGTCTCACATCAGGCTCCCTGCTCAGTGGGGAGCCTGCTTCTCCCTCTGCCTGCCGCTCCCCCTGCTTGTACTCACTCTCTCTCCCTCTCTCTACAAATAAATAAAATCTTAAAAAAAAAAAAAAGAACAGGTGCCTGGGTGGCTCAGTCAGTTAAGTGTCTGCCTTCAGCTCAGGTCATGATCTCAGGGTCCTGGGATCAAGCCCCACACCAGGCTCCCTGCTCAGCAGGAAGTCTGCTTGTCCCCCTCCCTGTCCCTCTGCTCCTCCCCCTGCTCGTGCACATGCACATTCGCTCCCTCTCTCTCTCAAAAATATAAAATCTTTAAAAATAATAACAATGCTGGAGTGGTGGGGGGTGGGAGGGAGGGGGTGGCTGGGTGAAAGACATCGGGGAGGGTATGTGCTATGGTGAGCGCTGTGAATTGTGCAAGACTGTTGAATCACAGACCTGTACCTCTGAAACAAATAATGCAATATATGTTAAAAAAAAAAAGAAGATCATAGGAAGGGAAAAATGAAGGGGGGGATTCAGAGGGGGAGACGAACCATGAGAGACGATGGACTCTGAGAAACAAACTGAGGTTCTAGAGGGGAGGGGGTGGGGGGACGGGTGAGCCTGGTGATGGGTATTAAAGAGGGCACGTTCTGCATGGAGCACTCGGTGTTAAACGCACACAATGAATCATGGAACACTACATCAAAAACTGATGATGTAATGGATGGTGATTAACATAACATAATAATAAAAAATATGAATAAAAAATAAAAATAATTTTTTAAATAAAAAAAGAACAAAGATTTAGTGGTCCCTCTGGTAGACACGATATATATGAAATAATAAAAAGAATAATATACGATTGAATCCTAAATTGATACTAAATGGTATCATGGAGACTCTACATTCTGTATTACTTTAGAGAAAGAAAAGATAGTCTAGTAGTCAGAGAAAAGATGGGATAGGGTATGCATGTTCAAACTCAGAGCCAGTCACAAGAACTCATATATCCTTATAAACTCTAGAATTTCCCAGATACTGAGCAGCCCCACACTGTTCTTGGTTGGACATAAGAACGGTAGTAAACGAGGGCTCAGGTCTGAGAATGACGACCCTGCAAGCAGTCAGATTCCCTGAAGGTTACTGTTTACTCTTAGTACCAGGCTATCGTGTCCTTCAATCATGGCCATACTGAATATATATACTACCACACTGACAGGCACAGTATACAGCCCAAATACCACAGACCAGCGGACATGATGATCTAAGTTTTAACTACAATGTTTCTACTTGCCTGATTTTCTCTTGTATCTTGTGATGATGAAGTAGGAAACAATGTAGAGAATGGCAAAAAGAAGGAAACATATCTGGAAAAAAAAATTAACAGTTCATTTACATTTGTGGCATATTTTTTTAATAAATTATAGAAGATACATCTTTGGTATTTATATGCAAGAAGGATTTCATCTATTAAAAAAGTAAAAATTTTTAGATATTTTGCTAATATAAAGTTTTGATAAAATACTAACTTATATGAACTAATAACTCAAATAGCCCAGTGTTTAATATCATTGCAGAAGAAAAAGCCCAAGGAAGATCTTTCTTTTCATAACTTAACCGAATTGTTTTCAAAATCATATGGAAGTGTAAAGAGCAAGACCAACACCAACAATTCTGAAAACCAAAGTCAATGAGACGCTACTATCCCTTCCAAATATCAAACACACTATAAAGCTTCAGTAACATTTAAAGAGTGTGATGGCACCAAAACTTGACAGACAAATGAAACATCTACTACACAAAATTTATATAATTTGGTTCTACATATAGAAAGCATCACAAATCAATGTGGGGGGAATAATCATTCAATAAATAAACCACATATCAAAATAAACAGCAGTTGAATGAGAAACTTCTTAAATATTAAATTCAAATTAAATTCCATTTAATTTCATGGGAACGATAGGTAAAAGAGGGTGGGTCAAAGAACGGGAGACCTCGTCCCTGTCAAAGACCAAGTGTGCAGAAATACAGTCTCACTAGAGCTATGAACCAGGGTAAAAATAATGTGAAGACTCTCAAATGAAACAATTCAAAGTGACGATAGTCTAGGGAGCACCCCTATGCATAGATTTCTTAAGGACTGTTGGCCACATGACTAAAAAGGACCTTAGATCTAGGTGTGAACAGCCACTGTGAAATGTCATCTAGGAAATGACAAACTAAGAGTGGACAGGAAGACCACGAGCCTCATGTTCTTCCAATACCAGTGGAGTGGGAAAGTGACAACGGACCATAATGACAGTGACCAAAAAGGAGCCAAGAGTCAAAAGCATCAAACTGGCCTACTGCTGGGAGCCCACTAAGAACTCCAGATGGATAAGAGAATGTTAGCACCATCACTACTTCCTCCCAAAATCCTATGAGTAGGGGAAATGGGTCAAAAAAGGAAACCAGTTATTGGTGAAGAAATGTAAACGGAGGGGGTCTCCTAAGAAGATGTTGAGGGCGCCTGGGTGGCTCAGTCGGTTAAGTGACTGCCTTCGGCTCAGGTCATGATCCTGGAGTCCCGGGATCGAGTCCCACATTGGGCTCCCTGCTCAGCGAGGAGCCTGCTTCTCCCTCTAACCCTCCCCCATTTCATGTACTCTCTCTCTCTCTCTCATTCTCACTCTCTCAAAATAAATAAATAAATCTTTAAAAAAAAAAAAAAGAAGATGTTGAGTGTCGGGGGAGACTGTTTATAATGGAATAGTGAAGTCTGAGTAGGGCTGCAAGAGCACTAGAAACAGGGTAACTGGGCAGAATCTCCGTGACTTACAAGGTTAAAGTCAGAGGGATCGAATGACCAAGGCAATTAATATTTATTACAGAAGCTAAATGAAATTCAATTCATTCAACAATTACTTGTCATGAGCTTACTGTACACCAGGCATTCTTTTCAGAACTGAGAACACAGCAGTGAACAAAACAAAACTCCCACCCTCACTGAGCTTACACTCCACTAAGAAAACAGCCCATCAATAAACAGGCAACGGGGCAAATGACAATTGGTGCAGGATTACGGGAACAGGGAGTGCGAGCTCAGGTGAGGGGGCACACTTCACTAATAAGGTGACATCTGAGGAAGGACTTATGGGAGAAGAGAGAGCAAGACATGCAGAAATCTGGAGGGAGGGTACTCAAGGGACAGAGAACAGTCACACCAAGGGTCTGAGACAGGAAAAGCTCTGGTGTGTTCAAACAGCAAGAGAGAAGTAAGAGATGAGGTCATACAGGAGTTCGTACTAAGCGTCAGTTCTCACAAACAGTGAAGAGTTGGTTTTTACCCTGAGTGAGACAGGAATCCATGCAACGAGACTCTGAGCAGAAGGGTGACAGGATCTGACAGAGGGCAAAAGGCTCACTCTAGGTACAATGTGGAAAGTAACTTAGAAGGGACAGGTCAGAAGCAGAGAGACCAGTTAGGAGTGCCCTGCAATCATCCAGAAGACAGGTCACTTGGACCTGTGTAGTAGAAATATCAAAAATTATTAAGTTCTAGGTATGTTTTGAAAACAGACTTGAGAGGGCTTGCAGGCATTAAGGCTTGGCCGAAGAAACTGGAAAGAGAGAGTGGCCATTTCCTGAGTCAGGAAAGATTATGAGTAAAGTTAATTTGTGCTGGAAATAAAAAGTACAGTTTACACTGATGAATGTGAAATACTTATTATTCACTCAGGTGGAGAGGGTGGATGAGCTGTTGGATATACAAATCTGTACAGTCCAAGGAAAGGAGCCTGGCTAGAATTTTTTTCTAAGCTGAGGAGCAGGGGGGACATAAGCAGATAGATAGCTAAAGCCCTGAGACCAGATGAGATTTCCACCCCAGGGAGTGAGTACAACCAGAGAAGTCGGAGAACCAAGCCCCGGAGCTCTCAAATATTTAGAAGTCAACTTGACAGAAGGAACCAGGAAGAGCTAACTGATAAGCAGCAGTCAGCAGGTAGGAGGCAAACAACAGACTGTGATGTCCCAAAAGTCAAATGAAGAAAGTTCATGTAGGAAAAGGGAATTATCAGCTGTGTCAAATGCTGCTGACAGGCCAAGTTAGATGAGCACTGAGAATTGACAACTGGATTTAGCAACATGGAGGTCATCGGTGACCTTGACCAGAGCTGTTTTTCTGAAGCAGTGAACGTAAAACCCTGACTGAAGTAAATTAAGACAGAAGAAGCACTGAAAATAAAATGTACATAGACAGTTCTTTCCAGGAATTTTAAGGTAAAGGGAAGCAAAAGAAATGGGATGGGAACTATGAAGAGGGCTTTTTTTTTTTTAAGATGAGAAAAGTTACACATTGCAATAATAATCAGGTAGAGAGAAAAATTATTGATGCAAGAAAGAAAAAGGAGAAGTGCTAAAGCAATGCATTCAAGGTGAGGAGCTAGAAATAAATGTATCCCTAGTCAGAAGGAGGAGGAGCAGAGGACAGAACATTTGAGTTCCACTGCAGCTAGGTCAACAGATGCGTGGTAAAAGCACAAAAACATTCCCTTTAGATGGTTTCTATTTTCTTAGTAAAATAGAAGCCAAGTTCCTCAAATAAGAGTTACACATGGAGACAGAATGCACACAGGAGGAGGACACCGTAAATGGAGTAGAGAATATGAGGGAATCCTGAGAGCCACGGCAAGATGAAATGGACTTCACAGCTCCAGGCAAGCCCAAGCTGAACCTCCGAGCCAGGCAGGAGGCCTACTGCTGCTCTACAACACGACGGCCTAGCTCTTAGGTGCTGGGGAAGCTGCAGGTACACCAAGCAGAGCTTTGAGGATTCTAACAACGACCCTATTCTCTCCTCCCCTGTACAGCCTACACTGGCAGACTTGTGCTAGGTACCGCTCACTCACTCCTCCAGTCACAGATCTGACTTCATGTCCACTGACCAACTCCAAGTGCTCTGGCAGTGGTCAGTCAAGACCCAGCATCCGAATTCCACTCTCACAATTTCACCTGATCTCTGAGCAGCCCCTCCTATTCCAGCAATCATCCTCCTTCTCTGATTATTCACCCATTTTCCATCACTAGCTTCCCTTTTCCTGCCAGTCTTTAAACATTATTCTTCTAAAACAAACAAAACAAAACACAGCACACTATTTTTCTTCTCCATGATTTCAGGGCTGAGCCAGAAATCTGTTCTCAATCCACAAACTCTTCACAGGTAACCTAATCTGCTCCCAGGGTTTTAACCATCAACCCCAGAAATCCCTGGACAACAGTGTGAAAACCACTGGATTAGGGTATTAGCAAAAGTAAGTAAAGGGCACCTGGGTGGCTCAATCGGTTGGGTGTTTCCCTTAGGCTCAGGTTGCAATACGCTGGGATTGATCCCTGCGTCAGGCTCCCTGTTCATAAGGGAGTCTGCTTCTCCCTCTCCCTCTGCCCCTCCCCCACACAGCTTGTGCTCGCTCTCTTGCACGCTCTCTCTAAAACATAAATAAAATCTTTAAAAAAAAAAAAGAGTGAAATGAATGGCCATAAATCCTAAGTAGATTGGGGGGGGGAAAAGGAAACCAAGTACACAGTGATGGATAAGTGGAGATGTCTATCAACTGAGGCTCCCAGAAGAACTGCAGGAGACCAAGGAACGTGGAAGAAGAAAAGGTTATGATTAAAGAATGTTTATAGATTTTTAAACTTAGTATTTGAATTTAGAGAACAAAAGTGTCAGGAATTCCAGAAAGTTCATGCAGAAGCAGAAGATGAGAAGGCATGAGAGGTAATGAACAAAATGAAATTAAGAAACCAAAATGCATGGCATAAAATGAAAAGACTAATGGAAAGCGATTCATTTAAGAATGGAAATAAGGCTAACAATTATAAAAACAAATATAAGTATTACTAATTTAAATATAAAAGCCACACATTAGGAAAATAAAAATACAACTATAACGGATTAGAAAACTCACAGAATGGGTTAGACTATTTTTCTAGTTCCAAAAGTGAGACTAGGAGCAAATGCCTCCCCTAAATGAGTGCATCTTCAACAGAAAGCAACCCAGAGATGAGTGAAATGAAAGCAAGCTGTTGTGATGCCTTTTATTGTCCCTATATCTGGTGGGAACAAAAGGAAATTCCTAACCAAAAAAGGAGAAAGGCGGGGCACCCTGGGTGGCTTAGCTGGTTCCGCACCTGCCTTTGGCTCAGGTCATGATCCCAGGGTCCTGGGATCTAGCCCCGCATGGGGCTCCCTGCTCAGTGGGGAGTCAGCTTCTCCCTCTCCCTCTGCCACTCCCCCTGCTTATGCTCTCTCTCTCTCTAATAAATAAATAAAATCTTAAAAAAAAAAAAAGAAGAAGAAAGTCATTACAGCTCCTCGCCATTAACAGTGAGTAAGACACAGCTGATAAAAAGGGAGAGGAACAGGCTCTCATGGTTCTCTAAGAAGACTGAGCTCTTCCCTTCTGGTCAGGGAGGAAGAGCAAGGTTACTGAAACTCAAGCAGAAACAATACCAGTTGCATGTCTTCTATGCCAGCTAAACTAGACAGCAGAAAATTCAGCCCTCTCGGGGGCCACATGGCTTTAGTCCTGATGATGATCAAGGATGGCTATCCTAGAAACATACACTCTTCCAAAACTGAAACAAGAAGAAATAGAAAATTTGAACAGACCGATTTCTAGTAATAAAATTGAATGGGTAATGAAAAACCACCAACAAACAAAAGTCCAGGACCTGATGGCTTCACAGGTGAATCTACCAAACATTTAAAGAATGGTTAATACCTATTCTTCTCAAACTATTCCAAAAAGATAGAAGATGGAGAAAAACTTCCAAATTCATCTTATAAGACCAGCATTACCCTGATACCAAAACCAGACAAAAACCTGAGGGGAAAAAAAAACAAGCTGATATCTCTGCTGAACACAGAGGCAAAAACTCTTCAACAAAATACTAGCAAACCCAATCCAACAATACATGAAAAAAATCATTCACCACAATCAAGTGGGATTTATTCCAGGGATTCAAACATGGTTCAATAGTCACAAACCAATCAATGTGATACATCATACTAACAAGACGCAGGATAAAAACCATATGATCATTTCGTAGATGCAGAAAAAGCAACTGACAACATCCATTCATGATAAAAACACTCAACAAAGTGAGTTTAGAGGGAGTAATACCTCAACATAATAAAGGTCATATATGAAAAATCTACAGTTAACCTCATACTCAATGATGTAAAACTGAAAGCTTTTTCTCTATGATCAGGAACAAGGCAAGGATGTTCACTCTCACCACTTTTATTCAACAAAGTACTAGAAGTCCTAGCTGCAGCAATCAGGCAAGAAAAAGAAATAAAAGACATATATTGCTGAGGAAGTGGGGTGCCTGGGTGGCTCACTCGATAAGTGTCCAGCTCTTGATCTCAGATCAGGTCTTGATCTCAGGGTCGTGAGTTCAAGCCCCACATTGGACTCCATGCTAGGCATGGAGCCTACATTTAAAAAAAAAAAAATTGCTAAGGAAGAAGTAAAACTACTACTGTTTGCAGATGACATGACACAATATACAGAAAACACTAGAGACTCCACCAAAAAACTATTAGAACTGATACTGAATTCAGTAAAGTTGCAGGACACAAAATTAATATTCAGAAAACTTGCATTTCTATACACTGATAACAAAGTAGCAGAAAGAGAAATGAAAGTATCAATCCCATTTACGATTGTACCAAAAATAATAAAATACCTAGGAATAAACTCATCAAAAAGGTAAAACACCCATATTCTGAAAACTATAAGACATTCATGAAATAAAGATGACACAAACAAACAGAAAGATACACCATGCTCATGGACTGGAAGAATATTATTAAAATGTCCATACTAAAGCTATCTACAGATGCACTGCAATCCCTACCAAAATACCAATAGCATTTTTCCCAGAACTAGAACAAATAATCCTAAAATTTGTAGAGAACCACAAAAGACCTTGAATAACCAAAGCAATCTTGAGAAAGAAGAACAAAACTGGAGGTATCACAATCCCAGATTTAAAAATATACTACAAAGCTAAAGTAATCAAAATAGTACAGTACTGGCACAAAAACAAGAAACACGGGTCAACAGAACAGGACAGAGAGACCAGAAACAAACCCATATCTATATGGTTAATTAATCTACAACAAAGGAGGCAAGAATATACAATGGGGAAAAGACAGTCTTCTCAATAAATGGTGCTGGGAAAACTGGACAGCTACATGCACAAGAATGAAACTGGACCATTTTCTTACAACATACCCCAAAATAAATTCAAAACAGATCAAAGACCTAAATATGAGACCTGAAATCATAAAACTCCAGAAGCAAACAGAGCTAGTAACCTCTTGGAAATCACCTTAGCAACATAGTTGTGGATATGTCTCCTGAAGCAAGAGATACAAAAGTAAAAATAAACCATTGGGACTACACCGAAACAAAAAGCTTTTTGCACAGCAAAGAAAACCATCCACAAAACAAACAGTCAACTTAATGACTGGGAGAAGATATTTGGAGCAAATATCCAAAATACATAAAGAACTTACACAACTCAATACCAAAAAAACAAACACTCCAATTTAAAAATGGGCAGAGGACCTGAATAGACATTTTTCCAAAAAACACATACAGATAAGCCTCTGTGAAAAGATGTGCAACATCAGGGAAATGCAAATCAGAACCACCTTACACCAAAAACAAACAAACAAATAAATACGACCTCACACCAGTCAGAATGGTTAGTATCAAAAAGACAAAAAATAACAAGTGTTGGTGAAGATGTGGAGAAAGAGGACCCCTTGTGCACTGTTAGTGGGAATGCAAATCAGTGCAGCCACTCTGTGAAACAGTATAGACGATCCTCAAAACATTAAAAAAAGAAATACCATATGATCCAATATTTGCACTACGAGGTATTTACCCAAAGAAAACAAAAACATTAATTTGAAAAGATGTATATACTCATGTGTATTGCAGCATTTTCTACAACAGCCAAGATACAGAGACAACCCAAGTGTCTACCAATAGATGAATGAGTAAAGAATATGTGGCACATATATATAAATAAAATAGAGTATTACTCAGCCATAAAAGAGAATGATATCTTGCCATTTGCAACAACATGGATGGACCTAAGGGTATTATGCTGAGTGAAATAAGTCAGACAAAGAAAGACAAAATACCATATGATTTCACTTACGTGTGGAATCTAAAAAAAATGAAAAGCAAACAACCAAACAAAATGGACTCTTAAATACAGAAAATAAACTGGTGGTTGCCAGAGGGAAGGTGGGTAGGAGGATGGGTGAAACAGATAAAGGGCATTAAGAGGTACAAACTTCCAGTTATAAAGTAAGTCAGTCACTGAGATGAAAAGTACAGCATAGGAAATATAGTCAATAATATTGTAAAAATGTTATACGGTGACAAATGGTGACTACATTTATTGTCGTGAGCACTGGGTAATGTACAAAATTGTTGAATCAATAGGTTGTACACCTAAAACTAATATAACATTGTATGTTAACTATACTTAAATTATAATTTTTTAATTAAAAAAAGGGCTAGGCATTTGGGAACTGAATTACCCGGTCACAAATAATCTAATAATGCTTTCAAAATACAATGTTAAAAGCTAAAATTCTTAAATTCCAGGTATAAGATTTGAACCTAAATTCAAACTGGTACATTATAATCAAATGGTACTACCTAGTAGCTTTTCACTCAAGGCCGATAGGCTTCAACTATTTTAGGGTAACCAGAAGGAATGAGTATCATAAAAGAGTCATGGGTGCAAAGACGCTCAAGGACTGTTACCGTGAACACATTTCTGACAAAATCTTGGCAGAGAAATGAGGAAACTATAATTGAGCCAATAATCTCATACCACAGCTGAGAGCCAATAGACACTGCTTTATTTTAAGGTCACTAAATCAAAAAATAGAGACGTTAAGTATCCTTTAACATTACAAGCTAACCACCAAAATAAAATTAAAATTCTTCAAGTTACCCTAAGAGCCAGGAAAACAACAATAAAACAAAGAAAAATCCAGACTATGTAGTAAAAGACAGGAAGACACCAACATTATGAAAATAATAATACAACAGATTAAAGATGAAACACTAAAACCAAAATTGTAAATGAGACAAATGATTAAAAGAAAACTCTCACAGATACAGACATATCTAAAATAAAGTGACTCATGCGCTTGGGTGGCTCAGCTGGTTGAGCGCCTGCCTTCAGCTCAGGTCCCTGACCCCAGACTTCTGGGGTGGAGCCCCGCACCGGGCTCCCTGCTCCGCGGGAAGACTGCTTCTCCCTCTCTTCCTTGCTCTCGCTCTCAGTCTTCCTCTCAAAAAATCTTTTTAAAAAATGAAATAAAATAAAGTGACTCAAAAAGATTGAAAACAAAAGGATAAACAGAGACAAACCAGGCAGATACTAACAAAGAAGCTGTCGTTTTTTTTTTTAATAAGGTGTGAAGACAAAATAGGGTACTTTATGAACAACAGTATCACCCACAATGAAGAAAGAATCCTCATGTACCAAAAACACCAAGATAATTTTTCAAAACTGAGTATGAAAGGGAAAATGTAAACCACTACTTTAGTTGGGAGTCTTCAACTCACCATCAAAGAAAAAGCAAATGCAAACCAAATACATAATAATAAAAATGAATTTTTTTAAAGTAATAATATTGCTCCAGTAAATAAATGGCTTTATCATACTCAATGCTATATACCTATAAATCCATGTCCTGCCACCCCAATGTCCTAGCCCCTCACAACTACTGCTTTCTGTTTCTATGGATTTGCCTATTCCGGATATTTCATATAAATGAAAACATAATATGCGCCTTTTTGTGTCTGTCTTCTTTCCTTAGCATAATGTTTTCAAGGTTCATCCATGCTATAGCATGTACCAATACATCGTTCTTCCAGACTTTTTACAAGAAAAATAAAACACTATGTAATTAAAAACACAGTGAATATTTTGTTGCTAGCAGCTGCAAGCATTCCTTTCAGATACATTTGCATATGTTCATTGTTTATAACTGCAACAAACCACCTTTTAAAGAGATAAGAAAACAAAATTAGCAATATTCTATCTCCCAAACAATTAACATGACTTTGAAACACAAGCTGATATCCACTTTTCTGTTATCGGCACCATCATAATAAATTGCCCTGTGTCCATCAACTTGTGCTTCAATAAAGGTAAAACAGTATTTCCTCATAAACATCTAACAGAGACCTTTAACAAGGAGTAAATATTCTGTTTTTCAAGATTATCACAGTAAATGTCAAATTCAGTAATGTCATCTACAATATTACACTTTATTACTTATTGAGATTTTTCAGATTCTGTCTAATCTTACATTGTATGTCACCAGCCAAAAGTTCTCTAAAAGAACTTTTAGAGACCCAGAGCATTTGACAAAATCCAATACCCATTTATGATAAAAGCTTCTGAGACCCAGACTCCAGCAAAACGTAAACGAAAGACAGCTTTACCTGAGAGAAGCTGCCACCAGAGCCAGCTGTCACTCACTTTGTCCTTCGTGTTCTACATCCCAAGCACAGCTATTCTACCCACAAAGCCCCCCTCTTCTGAACCCTCACAATACTCCTAGTTCACAGTATTTCAGCACAACCGCTGATTTCCATTAAATGTTTCATGTAAATAAAATGTGTCTCCTAAAATTCTTATTATATATAGTTTAGGCACATTAAAGGTACTAATACAAACAGGAACTACCTTATACATCTCTTGAATCTTCCTGAGTGCCTAGATAAATAATTTTAAAATAAACAGAGTAAATTACAATCCTTCCCACTTCTGGTTCCTTAACCTCCATGAGGCCCAGTCACGGCAAAGGGGAGACACTTTGAATAGGATGAAAGACAGAAGTTTAAAATCGACTGGACTTGATTTTTCAATATGTGAGAGTGACCATAAAACTATTAGATGAGCCAAAGTTGTCACCAAAGGAAGGGAACAGAGATCCAACAAAGGATCCTTGCAAGCAGCAGTGGGAGAAAATGAAACTGCTTTACAACTATTTCCTACCAAGTTTACCCACACAATAACCAGTTAAGTACGACCTCTGAACGATACTAAGTCTTCCTTCCAGGAGAGGAACAGCTCTCCACTAATTATCTTCTTTGATTTTTTTAAATCAGAGTAGTTTTCCTCATATAGATCAGGTACATGTTTTGTTAGCTTTATACCTAAGCACTTTTTTCTTCATGCTAATGTTAATGGTTTATTTTTAATTTCAAATTCCAATTTTTCATCCCGGTATACAGGACAGCAACGGACTTTTGTGTATTAACGTTGTATCTTAATGTCTTGCTATAATCTATTAGTCCCAGGAGTTCTATTGTTGTTATTAACTTCCTGGGATTGTCTACCTAGACTATCATGTCATCTCTGAATGAAGACAGTTTGCTTTTTCTCTCCCCAATTTGTAAACCTATCAGTTCCTTTCCTTTTCTCACTGCATTAGCTAGGACTTCCACAAAAAAGCAGTGATAAAAGGGGACATCCTTGCCTTGTTTCTGATCTTAGTTGGAAAGCTTTTGGTTTCTTCATTAGTGTGATATTAGCTGTAGATATTTTGTGGATGTTCTTTATCAAGTTGAGGAAGTTCCCCTCTATTCTTGGTTTATTGAGAGCTTTTATCATAAATGGGTATTGGATTTTGTCAAATGCTCTCTCCGATAGGATATTAATAGGATTATATGCTATTTCTTCTTGAGTCTGTTGATGTGATGGATTACACCAAGTGATTTCGGAATGTAGAACCAGGCTTGCATACTTGGAATAAATCCCACTTGTCGTGGTGTATAATAATTCTTTTGATACGCTACTGGATTTAGTTTGCTAATATTTTCTTGCAGAACTGTGCATTTATGCTCACAACAGATACTGGTCTGTAGTTTTCCTTTATTGCAATGTTTTTGTCCAATTTTAGTATTAAGGTAATGCTGGCATCCTAGAATGAGCTAGAAGTGTTCGCTCTGCTTCTATTTTCTGTTCGAGATTACAGAGAATTGGTATCACATCTTCCTTAACCATTTGGTAGAATTCACTGGTGAAACCATCTAGGACTGTTTGGAAGGTCAATTGCTGATTCAATTTCTTTAAAAGATACAGGCCTACTCAGATTATCTGTTTCTCATTCTATTACACTTTATTTGATTTCTACCATTCCTTCGTTCTTAAAGTTTCCATCTCTTTGCTTACATTATCCATCTGTTCTTGCATATTGTACACTATTTCCATTACCACCCTTGGCATATTAATTAGTTATTTCAAATTCGGGCTTTATAAACCCCAAGTCTCTGTCATATCTAAATCTGCTTCTGATGCTTGCTTTGTATCTTTCAACTGTATATTTTGCCTTTTGGTTCTTAAATTTTTTCATTAAAAGTCAAGGCATTATAGGGGCACCTGGGTGACTCAGTCAGTTAAGCATGTGCCTTTGGCTCAGGTAAGATCCCAGGGTTCTGGGATCGAGCCCCACATCGGGCTACCAGCTCAGCGGGGAGCCTGCTTCTCCCTCTCCCTCTGGTGCTCCCCCTGCTTGTACTTTCTCTAACTGCCAAATAAATAAATAAACTCTTTTTTAAAAAAGACATTATACTAGAGGAGCTAGGGAAAAAACAGCAAATAAAGCCTAAACCCAGCAGGAGAAGAGAAATAATAAAGATCAGAGCAGAAATCAATGAAATAGAAACCAAAAGAACAGTAGAACACATCAACGAAACTAGGAGCTGGTTCTTTGAAAGAATTAACAAGATTGATAAACCCCAGGCCAGACTTATCCAAAAGAAAAGAGAAATGACCCAAATCAACAAAATCATGAATGAAAGAGGAGAGATCACAACCAACACCAAAGAAATACAAACAATTATAAGAACATATTATGAGCAACTATACGACAGCAAATTAGATAACCTGGAAGAAATGGATGCATTCCTAGAGATGTATCAACTACCAAAACTGAACCAGGAAGAAATAGAAAACCTGAACAGACCTATAACCACTACAGAAATTGAAGTAGTCATCAAATATCTCCCAACAAACAAAAGCCCAGGGCCAGATGGCTTCCCAGGGGAATTTACCAAACATTTAAAGAAGAATTAATACCTATTCTCCTGAAACTGTTCCAAAAAATAGAAATGGAAGGAAAACTTCCAAACCCATTTTATGTGACCACCATTACCTTGATCCCAAAACCAAAGACCCCATCAAAAAGGAGAATTACAGACCAATATCCTTGATGAACACAGATGCAAAAATTCTCACCAAAATACTAGCCAATAGGATCCAACAGTACATTAAAAGGATTATTCACCATGACCAAGAGGGATTTATCCCTGGGCTGCAAGGCTGGTTCAACATCCACAAACCAATCAATGTGATATAACATATTAACAAAAGAAAGAACAAGAATCATTTGATCCTCTCAATAGATGCAGAGAAAGTATTTCACAAAGTACAGCATCCCTTCTCGATCAAAACTCTTCAGAGTATAGGGATAAAGGGTACATACCTCAATATCATAAAAGCCATCTATGAAAAACCTACAGAGAATATCATTCTCAATGGGGAAAAACTGAGAGCTTTCCCCCTAAGGTCAGGAACGTGGCAGGGATGTCCACTATCACCACTGCTTTTCAACATATTACTAGAAGTCCTAAACACGGCAATCAGACAACAAAATCAAAGGCATCCAAAACAGCAAAGAGGAAGTCAAACTCTCACTCTTTGCAGATGATATGATACTGTATGTGGAAAACCCAAAAGACTCCACCCCAACACTGCTAGAACGCATACAGGAATTCAGGAAAGTGGCAGGATATAAAATCAATGCACAGAGATCAGTGGCATTCCTATACACCAACAAGACAGAAGAGAGACAAATCAAGGAGTCGATCCCATTTACAATTGCACCCAAAACCATAAGATACCCAGGAATAAATTTAACCAAAGAGGCAAAGGATCTGTACTCAGAAAACTATAAAATACTCATGAAAGAAATTGAAGAAGACACAAAGAAATGGAAAAACGTTCCATGCTCATGGATTGGAAGAACAAATGTTGTGAAGATGTCAATGCTACCTAGAGCAATCTACACATTCAATGCAATCCCCATCAAAATACCATCCACTTTTTTCAAAGAAATGGAACAAATAATCCTAAAATTTGTATGGAACCAGAAGAGACCCCGAACAGCCAGAGGAATATTGAAAAAGAAAAGCAAAGCTGGCGGCATCACAATTCCGGACTTCCAGCTCTATTACAAAGCTGTCATCATCAAGACAGTATGGTCCTGGCACAAAAACAGACACATAGATCAATGGAACAGAATCGAGAGCCCAGAAATGGACCCTCAACTCTATGGTCAACTCATCTTGGACAAAGCAGGAAAGAATGTCCAATGGAAAAAAGACAGTCTCTTCAACAAATGGTGTTGGGAAAATTGGACAGCTGCATGCAGAAGAATGAAACTGGACCATTTCCTTACACCACACACAAAAATAGACTCCAAATGGTTGAAAGACCTAAATGTGAGACAGGAGTCCATCAATATCCTAAAGGAGAACACAGGTAGCAACCTCTTCGACCTCAGCTTCTTCCTAGCAACATCGCCAAAGGCAAGGGAAGTAAGGGCAAAAATGAACTATTGGGATTTCATCAGGATAAAAAGCTTTTGCACAGCAAAAGAAACAGTCCACAAAACCAAAAGACAACCGACAGAATGGGAGAAAATATTTGCAAATGACATATCAGATAAAGGGCTAGTATCCAAAATCTATAAAGAACTCATCAAACTCAACACCCAAAGAACAAATAATCCAATCAAGAAATGGGCAGAAGACATGAACAGACATTTTTCCAAAGAAGACATCCAAATGGCCAACAGACACATGAAAAAGTGCTCAACATCGCTCAGCATCAGGGAAATCCAAATCAAAACCTCCATGAGATACCACCTCACACCAGTCAGAATGGCTAAAATTAACAAGTCAGGAAACGACAGATGTTGGAGGGGATGCGGAGAAAGGGGAACACTCCTACACTGTTGGTGGGAATGCAAGCTGGTGCAACCACCCTGGAAAACAGTGTGGAGGTTCCTAAAAATGTTGAAAATGGAGCTACCATACGATCCAGCAATTGCACTACTGGGTATTTACCCCAAGGCTACAAATGGAGGGATCCGAAGGGGTACGTGCACCCCGATGTGTATAGCAGCAATGTCCACAATAGCCAATCTGTGGAAAGAGCCAAGATGTCCATCGACAGATGAATGGATAAAGAAGATGTGGTATATATACACGATGGAATATTATGCAGCCATCAAAAGGAATGAGATCTTGCCATTTGCAACGACGTGGATGGAACCGGAGGTTGTTATGCTGAGTGAAATAAGTCAATCAGAGAAAGACATGTATCATATGACCTCACTGATATGAGGAATTCTTAATCTCAGGAAACAAACTGAGGGTTGCTGGAGTGGTGGGGGGTGGGAGGGGTGGGGTGGCTGGGTGATAGGCATTGGGGAGGGTACGTTCTATGGTGAGCGCTGTGAATTGTGCAAGACTGTTGAATCACAGATCTGTACCTCTGAAACAAATAATGCAATATATGTTAAGAAAAAAAAAAGAAGATAGCAGGAGGGGAAGAATGAAGGGGAGTAAATCGGGGGAGACGAACCATGAGAGATGATGGACTCTGAAAAACAAATTGGGGGTTCTAGAGGGGAGGGAGGTGGGGGAATGGGTTAGCCTGGTGATGGGTATTAAAGAGGGCACATTCTGTGTGGAGCACTGGGTGTTATATGCAAACAATGAATCATGGAACACTACATCAAAAACTAATGATGTAATATATGGTGATTAACATAACAAAACTAAGATGTAATGTATGGTGATTAACATAACAAAATTTAAAGAAAAAAAAGACATTATATAGAGGGTAAGAGGAACTAGGGTAAATAGGTCTTCAGTGAGGTTTATGTTTATCTGGCTGTGAGCTGGGCTGTTTACTGTTTGATGAAGCTGTAGGAGCCAGAGGCTAGAATGTCCTCTAGGGTGCTTGGTTTTGTCTCCCCTGTTGCCTCTGGTTTTCTATAGACTTCCTCTTAAAGAGAGTCTGAGCCTTGCAGTTCTTTTAGCTGTAATCCCCTGTTATTATACAGAAGCCTGACTGATATGGTAGAAAGGGGTGGTTCTGGTAAAAACAATTTCCCTCGAGAGCAGGCCTTTTGTCAAGGTGAACAAAATGTTCTGGTTATTGTCCAGAATGGTTACTTTCCCTCCCCCCTGCCAGAAGCACTAGGGGACTTTTTTTTTTTTTTTTTACCTGAGAACCCAATAGAGCTCTTAGAAGTAAAACTCATTAAAGTGTAGAAGCACCCCCTATGAAGACTAGACCTCTGGAGGTTCAAACTCTGGTTAGTCCACACTAAACCTCCATCAATTAATTAATTACAGCTTAAGTGTTCCTACCAGTACTAGCTACTTAGCAGGCTTCTGCTATATAGGCTTTTGTTCTGGGTAAGCTATGATTCTAGGTACCCACCTCTCTTTCCAGTTTTCAAGGCAGCAATGTGCCCTATGATCTCAATTCTCTGACGAATCTAAGAAGAGCTGCTGATTTTCCAGTTCTTCAGCTTTTCTCACTATTGGGAGTTTGGGAATGATGACTCCAAGCTCTTTTCAAATTGGACTGGAAACCAGAAGTCACCTATATGTTTTATTGTTTTAGCTCTTAGCTTTAGGTCTTTGATTTACTTGGAAATTATTTTTTGTGTATGGTGTATATGATGTAAAATACTGTTTTAAAAATACTTATTCTCTTGGAGAACTCTCTTGGATTCATCATTTGGCAGCTGCTTGGGATCTTCCTCTGATATGCAGTCTCTGCATAGACTTAATCCAGATGAGTTATGCCAGGGCTTCTTTCTAACTTATTCTGTTTTACTTTTAATTTTAAATATAAGTTTCTGGTTGGCAGAGTAAACATTATTTTAATCATTTTTTAAAAAAACACAAGGTGTAAGATCATAATGGAAAGTGCTTTCTCCCCCATTTTAATACTAAGTAGTTTGGAATGATCTATCCTTTAATCTCTTAATGTGCCTATTTTTTTTAAAGAGAAAGGAATTCAGTTATTACAATGTTCCAATTAAATTAATATAAGCATTTCCTACTAAGGCAACTTATAATAGAAAACAAGCATTACTTGTAAGAGGCTATTCAAATTGTGTTGATTATGTAATTATTTCTGTGCTTATGTATTTTTTGGCAGTTAGTCTAAAAGAGAGTTCCTCCACCCTGGCACTCTTAACATTTTAGGCCAAATAATTCCTTGTTGCTGTGAGGGTCCTTGCAATGTAGGAGTTTAGTATCATCTTGGTCCTCTACCCACTAGATGCCAACACATAATCCACCCCTCAAGTTGTTACACTACTACATGTTTTCTGGGGGGGTGGGGAGGGGACCCAGTTGAGAACCAGTGGTCTAAGAAATGAATGCTAAATGTGGAAAAAAGAAATAATGTAAAAATTATATTACTTGGTTTTAATTTTTTCAAATAATGTAAATTTTCAAGTGAAGGAATGGAAGCTAAATCTCTAAGGAATGACTTAAAAATTGTTCTGTCATTGTGCAAGACTCTTGAATCACAGATCTGTACTTCTGAAACAAATAATGCAAGATATGTTAAGAAAAAAGAAAAAGAAGAAGATAGCAGGAGGGGAAGAATGAAGGGGAGTAAGTCGGAGGGGGAGACGAACCATGAGAGACGATGGACTCTGAAAAACAAACCGAGGGTTCTAGAGGGGAGGGGGGTGGGGGGATGGGTTAGCCTGGTGATGGGTATTAAGGAGGGCACGTTCTGCATGGAGCACTGGGTGTTATGCACAAACAATGAATCATGGAACCCTACATCAAGAACTAATGATGTAATGTATGTGATTAACATAACAATAACATATATATATATAAATTGTTGTGTCAGAGATATACATGCATGTGATATACAGACCTCAAGGAAAGACTGCCAGGGGCGCCTCGGTGCCTCGGTTGGTTAAGTGGCCGACTCTTCGTTTCTGCTCAGGTCATCATCTTGGGGTTGTGAGATCAAGCCCCACATCAGGCTCCGCATTCAGCGTGGAGTCTACTTGAGATCCTCTCTCTCACTCTCCCTCTGCCCCTCCCCCTGCTCACACAAACTCTCTCTCAGGAGAAAAAGTATTAAAAAAAAAAAACTTCCATCCAACTCTCCTCCATAGGCAATCTGTTGTTTTCCTAAGCCATTTCCGTAATACTAGGAAATGTTTCAGTTTACTGACATTAACAATATATACTGACTACCCAATACAGAAGTTCAGAATTTACCGATTAGCTTTCTGATACTGAGGATTTACGCCAATCAATGACTATTACCACTACTACCTGTCTTCCACTTCCTCCTCTGGCATTTATTATATTATTACTCTTTGTTATTCTCTTGGGTAACCCGCTAAGGATTTAAATCTTTACTTCTTGTCTTACCAGTTTATTCCCAAAGGTGTAGCTGACAGATGTCTTCCTGCTCCTAAATTCTCTAGTAGCTGCTATTACATTATTGTGATTATTAACATCATCATAAGTAGTAAAAAAAAAAAAACTAATTAACAATAGATGAACGGTTCTCTTTAGTTTTTCATGGTTTAAGATAATGAGACAAAGAAAATTTTAATGCATACAAGTCACATTTTTACATAAATGCAATATAAATTCCCAGGAATAAGGTTATTGAATCATAGTGTATAAATACTCCATCATATTGCTTTCCAGCATGGTTATTAGAATCCATTTTATTTTGTTCATATTGAAAATAGTGTTATTTTTTTCCCAATTACATAAATAAAAATCCTTATTAAAAATTCAATCAATTCAGGGGCACTTGGCTGGCTCAGTGGGTAGAACACGCAACTCTTCATCTCAGGGTTGTAAGTTCAAGCCCCACAGTGGGTATGGAGATTACCTAAAAATAAAATTTTTTTAAAAAATCTAATGTATTCAAAGAAGTATAAGGAAGAAAGTAAAAATATGAAATTCCACATTTAGTATAATCCTTCCTGTTTTTTTTTTTAAGATTTTATTTATTTGAGAGAGAGAGAACGAGAGATAGAAAGCACGAGAGGGAAGAGGGTCAGAGGGAGAAGCAGACTCCCCGCTGAGCTGGGAGCCCGATGTGGGACTCGATCCCGGGACTCCAGGATCATGACCTGAGCCGAAGGCAGTTGCTCAACCAACTGAGCCACCCAGGTGCCCCTTCCTGTTCTTTTTAAAAAATATTTAAGTAATGGGCGCCTGGGTGGCTCAGTTGGTTAGGCGACTGCCTTCGGCTCAGATATTCATAATACTAAAGACAAAAAAGGATTATTACATGAGTAATACTCCAAATGGCTGAAAGACCCAAATGTGAGACAGGATTCCATCAAAATCCTAAAGGAGAACACAGGCAGCAACCTCTTCGACCTCAGCTGCAGCAACTTCTTCCTAGAAACACCGCCAAAGGCAAGGGAAGCAAGGGCAAAAATGAACTATTGGGACTTCATCAAGATAAAAAGCTTCTGCACGGCAAAAGAAAGAGTCAACAAAACCAAAAGACAACCGACAGAATGGGAGAAGATATTTGCAAATGACATATCAGATAAAGGGCTAGTATCCAAAATCTATAAAGAACTTACCAAACTCAACACACAAAGAACAATGATTCAATCAAGAAATGGGCAGAAGACATGAACAGACATTTTTCCAAAGAAGACATCCAAATGACCAATAGACACAAGAAAAAGTGCTCAACATCGCTCGGCATCAGGGAAATCCAAATCAAAACCTCAATGAGATACCACCTCACACCTCATAGAATGGCTAAAATTAACAATTCCGGAAACAACTGATGTTGGCAGGATGTGGAGAAAGGAGAACCCTCCTACACTGTTGGTGGGAATGCAAGCTGGTGCAACCACTCTGGAAAACAGTATAGAGGTTCCTCAAAAAGTTGAAAATAGAGCTACCCTACGACCCAGCAATTGCACTACTGGGTATTTACCCCAAAGATACAAATGGAGGGATCCGAAGGTGTATGTGCACCCCGATATTTATAGCAGCAATGTCCACAATAGCCAAACTATGGAAAGAGCCAAGATGTCCACTGACAGATGAATGGATAAAGAAGATATGGTGTATATACACAATGGAATATTATACAGCCATCAAAAGGAATGAAATCTTGCCATTTGCAACAACGTGGATGGAACTGGAGAGTATTATGTTGAGCGAAATAAGTCAATCAGAGAAAGACATGTATCATATGACCTCACTGATATGAGGAATTCTTAATCTCAGGAAACAAACTGAGTGTTGCTGGAGTGGTGGGGGGTGGGAGGGATGGGGTGGCTGGGTGAAAGACAGTGGGGGAGGGTACGTGCTATGGTGAATGCTGTGAATTGTCTAAGACTGTTGAATCACAGACCTGTACCTCTGAAACAAATAATACATTATATTATACATATAATACATTATATGTTAAAAAAAAGAAGATAGCAGGAAGGGAAAAATGAAGGGGGGGAATTGGAGGGGGAGACAAACCATGAGAAACTATGGACTCTGAGAAAGAAACTGAGGGTTCTAGAGGGGAGGGGGGTGGGGGGATGGTTAGCCTGGTGATGGGTATTAAAGAGGGCACGTTCTGCGTGGAGCACTGGGTGTTATGCACAAACAATGAGTCATGGAACACTACATCAAAAGCTAATGATGTGATGTATGGTGATTAACATGATAAAAAAAAAGAGTATATGAGGATTCACCGTGCTATTTTTGCAATGTTTCTATCACTCTGAATTAATTTTAAAAAATCAAAAAAAAGATTTTATTTATTTGTCAGAAAGAGAGAGAGCACACAAGCAGGGGGAGCAGCAGGCTCCCCACTGAGCAGGGAGCCCAATGCAGGACTCGATCCCAGGACCCTGGGATCATGATCTGAGCCAACAGCAGATGCTTAACCAACTGAGCCACCCAGGCATCCCTAAGGTAGGTGTTATAATTCCTATTTTCACAGACAAGAAAAGAAACATTAAGGTTCCAAGAGATTAAGGAACTCACCCAGTAGCACACAGCTAGTAAATAGCAAATATATGACTGGAACCTACACTGCCCCAATCCAAACCCAACAAATCTACCTCCTTGTTCAGCTTTCAGCACTGTTGTGCAATAAAGAGAAGCTCAGGCTCTCAATAAGTTAAAATTTGGAGTTTTGAAAGAAAGTATTACACTATGAATAACAACGGTATAGGCCTCAATAATATATCTGATATTCAAATATACAACATCAATAAACTCATCCATGAATCCCATAGAATCACTATAGAATCATGAATTAGCATGCTAGTGAAACAATCCTGCTTGCAGTCCTGGATGGCCAGCTTTTTGTCAAATTCCATATTTAGTTATGGTGCTCTTTGAAAAATACACAGATTTGAGAAAAATTAAAATACTGTTAGATGAATGACTTCTAAAGGCCAAAAACTGTACTTTAAAGACTATGTGGGGCAGGTGGCACCTAGGTGGCTCAATCGGTTAAGCATCTGACTCTTGGTTTCGGGTAAGGTCATGATATCAGGGTCATGAGATCAAGCCCTGTATCAGGCTCTGTGCTGGGAGCCTGCTTAAGATTCTTTTCCTCTGCCTCTGCCCCTCCCCCCCCACTCTCTCCTTCTCTCTCTAAAAAAAATTAATTCATTAAAGGATATGTGGAATGTTCCTGAAGCCTAAGCCCCGAAGACATGTGAAAAACTGATATTAAGTATCAGAATACTTTAACAATTCTATCTAGAGAATCTATGGCCTACACAACTGAAACACAAGTTTTATTATGAGTACTGCCACAAAAAGACCCACAAAGAAAAGAAAATGATATTTTATTCCCTCTCCAACTTCAAGTTCCCCTCACACAATTTGAAGTCCATGCAAATTTAATTATACAAAGCTTTTTAAAAAAAAAAAATTTCTGGCACCACCAAATTTCAAGTCACTCCTGGTGGCGATGGGTCAGCAAGGGAAAGACAAGTAAAGTGGGATGACAGAGAAGTAGTTTTTACAATGTCACCTCGGGAAGGCAAATCCGAGCTGCAGAGGGACCGCACTACCATCTGTGGGGGCAGGAGAAAAACAGGAACATAAAAGATAACAAGTGCTCTGACACAGAGCTAGGGTTCTCCACGCAGCAATCGGGAAAAGTCACCCAAAGCATCCCCCACCTCCAGCACACAAGTTCTTCTGTGCCAGTGGAATGATAGTGAGGAGTTGGGTCCCAGGAGTCAACAACTCTGAGCCAAAAATCAGAAAGACATCTGGATGAAAGAACAGACATAAGGAAATACTTCTCATAATGCATATTATTCAAAACAATCCAAAATGCATCACAAGGATCCCACTGAAATTCTAGGGAAGGGGATTCTGAAAATTCTAACATACAACAGATAACAGATATTAACTGTAAAATTAGAATTTATTGTCTTTATTGTGTACCCTTTCTGAACTGTTTCATCTTAAGTGTTAAAACATTTACAAGGGCTTTCAAAGATAAATTCTGAACTTTATCACCTCATGTGTGTTTTTTCTTATGATGTCTTAAGTTCTTTGAATTATCTTACCACCAAGGTTTTCAGAAAATTAACCTATATTACTATATTTGTATATAATCTTCAAAACCATATCATGAGTAAATATCTACAATTACCTTCTACAAATACAGTGCAGAATAAAACAAAAGCATACAGCTCTCAGAGTATATTCTATCCTACTGTATAAAATTAGCTTGGAAACAAAAGGAAAACTAACACTAGAAATCGTCCTGAAATGATACGGCATTCTTTGGATGCCTATACCTCTCAGGAAATGTACTTCCAACTATCACTTAAGATGGAAAGAATAAAAAGAAAAAAAAAATCTTACACGCAATCAGAAATGCCTCAGTCTCCTTCAACCCCAAGTAAAAAACTAGAGAGAAGTGAAGTATACTCACAAGGAGAGCGGTGAAGGTCAAAGCCTCCTGATAAAGGATTCTGAGTGGCTGCTGTAACCAACTACCGCAACTGAGCACCTAACATAAATTTATTACCTCATAGTTCTAAAGGTCACAAATCCAACATGGGTATCACTGGCTAAAATCAAGATGTCAGCAAGGCTAGTTCCTTCCGTGATGTGGACTCTAGGGAGAATCCATTTTCTTGACTTTTCCAGCTTCTAGAGGCTATTCAATTTCCTTACCTGCAGAGTGCTTCACTCCACCCTCCGCTTGTTGTCACATCTCCTTCTCTGACTCTGACTCTCCCACCTCCCTCTTAAAGGACCCTTGCGATTACACTGCATTCACCCAGATAACCTAGGACCATCTCTCCCTTAACACAATCACAGCTGCAAAGCCCTTCTGCCATTTATGATAACATACAGGTTCCAGAGATTCCCACACGAACATCTTCATGGGCTACTGTGCCACCTCCCAGAAGTTCATTTAATCCAGTTTAGCAAAATCAAATACAAAGAATCCTCTATACCTCTATCCCGTTCCTTTTTGCTCACCTATGTTATAAAGTCAATATATGTCAGCTATTGGATTTGTATCTACTATGCCGTTCAACTGTAAGACTTTACGGAACACACTGAGAAAGAGAAAAGCAGCCCCTGACATCTGGAAGCCCTGCTACTATCAGCTAGGCCTTGTTGCTACAAACTGGCTAGCAGCTCAGAGTGAGGCACTCACAGCTAGGTCTTGATGATTCTCCTCTTGAAAATAAACAACTTCAGAGAACATCAACATCAGAGAAGGGCACTCTGTGACCATAATGGACAAAGAATAAACATCACTCTGTAATCATGCCTGAACAAAGCCAAAAACATGAATACCATCCAAATCATAAAAATGACTAAATATCTCCCCACCATGGCTTACATGAATGACTTGCTTCTTATTAACAATAAGTTTTAAGTTCAACCCACCCAGTCTTCTTTCCTTCTATATAAGATTAAGATACTCAATCATAGAATTATCTCTGCTTCCTAACAGCATCCAATACAAATCAAAGCCCCATTTCTTTGAACTCTTTCCAAATCACCCCACACAAGCCCAAATCCTATTTTTAAAAGTTCCTTTCAAATGCTCTCTTATTGAAACACCCCACAATTCCCAATGGTGTGCATTTTCCCTTACTGCAACATGCAATCAACCCAACTTGTCCAACTACCGGTATATTCCTGGTGGTCTTTGGCTGGAGAGCAGTGACAAAGCTCAGAAAAAACTTACAGACCTCCAGACACCTGCATTTCAAATTTAGATACAAGACTGATGATTGGCTCCCATCTTCTGCCCGACCTCTATTCTCAAGAGGGAAGGGCTAAAGTTTTTATCTGCAGTACATGGAGTGAGCCATGGAGATGAAGGCAAGACCCTGGTAGAAAAAGGCAGGTAAACTGACCTAGGGAAGCAGTAGAGAGAGCATGATTCCTGGCATCTCCAGTATATCCCCACTCTATGTGGCCAAAAGGAAGCCAAGAAAATTAGAGGGTCCTAAAATCTCCCCTGTTGTAAAAGTCCTAGTGAACCCCAGAACTGCACCAAAAATACTACACCAAGTTAGGGAGCTTAAACCATAGCCAGAATAAGGAAGAATTTAAATTGTGCAGCTAGACCCCAAAATTCCCTGCCAGCTAGTTGCACCAGTTCTCCTTGGTCCTTTCATTAGCCTTACAACAAGCATTTTATGTAACCAATCTAGCTGGATCCGACATAACCCTGTTATGGTGGAGATTTAAACTTTATAAGACTGTAAATATAGTACAGGCTATGAAATCAGCCTGCCTGGATTCAAACTCTCGTTCCATCACACGCTGACTATGCCGCCTTGGCTACATGCTGCGAAATACCTACTTCATATGCTTGTTGTGAAACTCAAATGAGATACCTAGTAAGCACTCAATAAATGTTATTTATTATTAATTTAATGAAGGGATTATGAGGCTATTTTGGTACTGTTATGTATTAATCTGTGACCATTTTAAAGTAACAGCTATATCAGTGAAAGTGGCAACATAAGAAAACCATTTGGAACGTACCATCTAAGTAAATGCACTTGAAGAATAGAGTACTGGGGTGCCTGGGAGGCTCAGTCAGTTAAGCGACCAGCTCTTGATCTCAGCTCAGGTTTTGATCGCAGGGTTGTGAGTTCAAGCCCCCTGCTGGGCTCCATGCTAGGTGTGGAGCCTACTTAAAGAAGAGATGGACCAAAAGACAAGTGATGCTGTGCAACTATGGCAGATATAAAGAACAGGAACATATAAATTACTGTCCATATTTCAGTTCTCCTGCTGGATACTTAACAAGCTCGAGTCAGTGGTTTAGTATCCTGGGTAACAGTTCATGTGTGCATACTATTTAAAAATAGGTTAATCAAAAGCAGGTCACACATGAACCAATGAAAAATTTGTGTATGAACCAAGGATTATAATTAATCCAATTCTGTGCACCTGAAGTTCAAAATAAAAAGGAAAAAAAAAGCCAGCAACAGGAAGAAAGAAAATAGATCATTGCCACCTGGTTAATAGATTTTAGCTACGTAATCATTGAAGTAATTGACAAGAGAACTCAGATATTCATAATACTAAAGACAAAAAAGGATTATTACATGAGTATTTATAAGTTAAACACTACACAATATACAAAAATTAACTCAAAATGGATCAAAGACCCCAAATGTAAGAGTTAAAACTCTTAAGAAGAAAACATAGATAGAAATCTTTATGACATTAGATTTGGTGATGATTTCTTTAATATAACACCAAAAACACAGGCAAAAAAAGAAAAAAAAGATGTATAAAATGAACTTCATCAAAATTAACAACTGCGGTGCATCAAAGAACATCATCAATAGAGTAAAAGGCAACCCACAGAATGGGAGAAAATATTTGCAAATTGATATTTAATAAGGGATTAATATCCAGAATATATAAAGAACTCCTGAAAGTCAACAACAAAACAACCCAATTCAAAACAGGCAAAGGATTCAAATAGATATTTCTCCAAAGAAGATATACAAATGGCCAGGAAGAACATAAAACAGTGCTCAACATCACTAACCATCAGGGAAATGCAAATAAAAGCCACAATGAGATACCACTGCACACCCGTTAGGATAACAATTATATTTTAAAACAACACGTGTTAGTGGAGAAACTGGAATCCTGGAGCGCTGCTGGTGGGACTGTGAAATGGTACAGCCACTGCAGCAATTTTTCCCAAAAAAATTAAACGTAGAATTTTTTTATATGATGCCACAATTCCACTTCTCGGTATACACATACCTAAAAGAACTGAAAGCAAGATTTCCAAGAGGTATTTGTATTTGTACACCTGTGTTCATAGCAGCACTATTTACAAAGGCCAGGAAACAACCCAAATGTCCAGTGATGAATGCATGGGTAAACAAAATAGGGTTATGTCCATACAAGTGAATATCATCCAATGTCAAAAAGGAAAAAAATTCGGACACATGCTACGAGATGCATGAAACCTGAAAACCTTATGCTGATTGAAATAAGCCAGACATGAGAGGACAAATACTGTACGAGTCCACTTATATGATAACTGGAATAGTCAGATTCATAGAGACATAAGTAGAATGGTGGTTACCAAAAGCCGGAAGAAGAAAGGAATGGTAAGTTAATGACTCATGGGGACAGTTTCAGCTTGGAATAACAGCAAAGTTCTAGAGATGTGCAGTGGTGACGGTTGCACAAGATGTGACTGTACGTAATGCCACTGAATTGTACACTTAAAAATGTTAACCACATGCGATGTATACTGTATCAGAAAGGTAAAACTTACAGCATTACATGGCAAAACCAAAAAAGAGTTAACTAAGAATTGGCAGCATGTCCTAGAAAAAACTCAAGTATCTATGTTCACTCTAAATATGAATGATTTGAGAAAAGAATGCCAAAGACGGGAAACCCAGTGAACGTGCTCACTTCTGCACAGCTTCTGTAGAGGGTGAAGTACGTTCACCACCCAGAGGTGCTGGCTCAGAGGAAGCTGGGGTGACAAGGGGCAGAACTAAGGAACTTTAAAATCAGTGCCAAAACTAAGTCGTTTTCAGAGTGGCAAAGGTAATAAAGCTCCTGGCTACTATAACATGAGTCTTTTTCTCAATCCAAATGACAGAATATCTAATTAATTAAAAAGTAAAGCCGAAAACAAATAGCTCAATGGAACAGCATGGATTACAAAATTAAACCCCACGATTATAGTTACCTAAGTCATGACAAAGGTCCTAAATGGTGCTAAAGCAACTGGACATCCAGGTGGGGGGAAACAAAAAGACTCCTACCTCAAAACATACACAAAAAATAAATTCCAGATGAACTGCAGATCTAAATGGGTGGAGAGGATCAATAAAGCATTTAAAGAAAACACAGAGAATATCTTCATAATTTTGGAATAGGCAAAGATTTCTTAAACAAGACACAGAAAGAACTGACCAGAAAACAATTTCTGTTAAAGTGAACTATATGAAAATTAAGAATTTCTCATCAGAAGATATATCACTGAGTGTGAAAGCATCCACAAAATGGAAAAAAAATTGCAATACATATATTCGACCAAACTATCCTATTCGGAAAACATAAAAGTTGCAAATCAATATTTAAGAGATTAAAGGACTAATTCAAAAATGGGGACAAGACTTGAAGATGCTTCACAAGAGTGGCAAATGACCGTAAGTATATGAAAAGGTACTCAAATTCATTAATCGTCAGGGAAGTGCGAACACAGTTTTTGTGCAGTAAATATGAGACGCTTACTGCAATGGCTTACATTAGAAGAACGTGCTGAGCGTCGGTAAAGAGCAGCCAGCGGGCCCGGCGCGGAGCTGCGGGAGGGCACCGCGGCCGCGCACCCGGGAACCGGCAGGCAGGGGTCCCCCTCCGAGGCACAGCCCCGACCAGAGGCGCACACGGCCGGGCACCAGAAAACACGACGCGCTGCAGCCCAGGCCGGGGACTGCCGGAGCGCCCGTCGCGAGGGCGGAGAGCGGCTACAGCCACACGGCCACTCGCTCAGAGCGCTCTCTACCGCAAGCTACGACTGCGGCGGTCCCCCGGCTGCAGGGTCCAGAAGGGCCCGAAGGAGGCAACGCCACGGCAGAGCTTTCCCAGCCGCGGCGAGGGCCGCGGGCGAGCGCGGGGCTGACGGGCGGGCCGGCCGCTGGGCGAGGGGACGCGAACACGTACAACGGGCCCCGGGCCGGTACGAGACACAGAGCCGAGCACACTCCGCGCCGCGCGGCGGAAGGCAACCACAGCGGACGTCCCGGCGGCGCCGCAGCGACGGAACAGGGAGCCCCCGCGCCGCCGCCCGCGCCGCCGGGCTCCCCACGCAAACCCGCAGGGCTGAACCAACGGCGCTCGGCCGTCCGCACAGCCCGCGCCGCGGCCGGGCCGGGGCCGCCCCCGGGTCCCGACGCGCGCTCCGAGAAGGGCGCCGAGGGGACCACGCAGGTGCTCCCCGCCGGGAGGTCCGCCCGCCCGACGGCACGGCGCTGCGCCCCCCGGAGCTCCGGCGCGGGGGGCCCGTGGAGGAGGCGGGGGCTCAGGGGCAGGGGGCACCCCGCACCGAGGGCGGGGGGCGCCGGGCGCGGCGGGGGAAGGGGCGGGAGGGGCGACGGGCGCGGGCCGACTCACCGTGGTCTCCCGCACTTGGCTCTGGAAGTGCTGTTCCCGCGCCGACACCTCGTCCTGCCCCTCCATCCTCCCTCATGCCTGCCGCCGCGCCGCCCGCATCCGCGCGCTCCGCCGCACCATCGCCCGCCGGTCCGGGACGGGAGCGGACTGACAGCGGGCCGCCGTCCGCAGGGTCGGCTACCGCGACCCCCGCCGCCGCCGCCTCGGCCCCCTCGACCGCCTCAGCCGCCTCAGCCGCCTCAGCTGCCGCCCCAGCCGCCGCCTCAGGCGAAGCCGCTCTAGCTGCGGAGGGCGGGCGCGGGGCGGGGCTGGGGCGGGACCTGACGTCAGAGGAAGACGCTTTGGCGTCAGAGAAGCGCGCCGTGACGTCTGCGAACGGGAGCCGCCGAGGGGCGTGGCCTACTGGGGAGAGGAGGCGGGGCCACGCCCCCAGGAAGTGGAGGCCGGAGCCAGGCTGTCAGGAGCAGTACCCGGCCCGGTGGGGACGGGGCGCGGGTCGGTTTGCTGGAACGGGTTCTTCCCTCTGTCGCAGTGGCAGGTGGGCGGCCGGCCACAGTCTCGGTGCAGTTGTTCCCGGCAGAAGGGAATCATCGTGGCCCGGCGCCCGGCCCCGCCGGCAGAGCACTGCGCAGGGTCAAGCCGGTCTCCCACGAAAACTTGGGCTCGGCCAAAGCAGGTCAAAGGCCAGGAAGGACTGGCTTCGGACACGTTTTGGGCGGACCCCTGGAACCCTGGCTTCTGTGGCTCTGCTAACGGGTTTGCCCGCTCGGGAAGCGTAGATAGCCCTGAATGTAAGGCCCTTGCCAACTCGGTAGAGTCGCCTCCCTGCCCCTGGGGTGTTTGACGACCCCCCGGAGACCCTCAGCAGACGTTGATATTAGGGACCTCCAGACCTACCGAACACAGTCATTCATCCCCATGGTACGTTCAGTATCTTTTTTGGATTTTTTGGATTCTTGCCATGAAAAAAGTTTGAAGGAATATTTATCATTTTCCTTTTGGATTTATTTGACTATAAAGAAGTCATTTAAATTGCTATTGGCTGTGTGATGTTGGGGGCCATCTCTAATCGAAAATTCTAAGGAAGTAAAAATACCTAGAAATTGCCTTCAAATTATTTTAATGATATATGTGCATTTAGATTTTTCAGTATCTTTTGCAATTTTGAATTAAAAATGTTTTCATGACTCAAAAAAAAAATGTTTTTAAGGTCTCCAAAAATCGTGTCAACCCCATATACTGTGCTTATGATGCAGTAGGCTGTAAACGGTTGGTAGTGGGAGGACTCAGAACATGAGGTTTGTTCTGAGGGAGTGCCCCTGCAGCCATAGGCTGATTAGAAACCAGGAATGCTTCCAACTGCTTAAATGCAGTGTTCACTTTTATTTTTAAAATGTCTCAGAATCCAAAAGAACCAGGGAAAGACAAAGTATCTGAGTCTGTTTTTCGAGACACCCGGATTGTGAGAGCTGGGTTAAATACTTGTCCAAAATGCTCTGCATAACTTCTGGGTTAATCTCTCCAGATCAGAGGGTAAGCAGATCAGATTTTAAGATGTAAGGTATTTAGGCGCATTCCACAAAGTGGGAGCATGTATTTCTGCTCTTTCTAACCCAACCTCCAAGCATGTAGAACTTTATGTTTTCTTCATCCCTTAGCCCAGGGTAGGAGGCTTCAAAAATGGCCAGAACCTCACCCCTCCCTATACGCCTCCTGTTTGCCTTGCCGTGTTGCCCCTCCTTCCATCAAGAAGTGGTGTTGGGGCGCCTGGGTGGCTCAGTCATTAAGCATCTGCGTTCGGCTCAGGTCATGATCCCAGGGTCCTGAGATAGAGCCCTGCATCAGCAGAAAGCCTGCTTCTCCCTCTTCCATTCCCCCCGCTTGTGTTCCCTCTCTAGCTGTCTCTCTCTGTCCAATAAATAAAATCTTTTTAAAAGGAAGGGAGGGAGGAAGGAAGGAAGGAAAGAAAGAAAGAAAAAAGAAAGAAAGAAAGAAAGGGAAGGAAATGGAAGGGAAGAAGGGAAGGGAGAGGAGAAATGGTGTTTATTTTCCACCCCCTTGAATCTGGGCCTGAACAGGTGACTTGCTTTGGCCAGAAGGACAGCAGAAGCTATGAAGCTACTTTGAAAAGTGCTTGTGCATCAGGGCTGGTCCCTTCTAACCACCCCTGGGCATCCTCCAACCGCTACTGTGCAAGTAAGCCCCAACCAAGCTAGAGATAGGGATCCCAGTTTTCTCTGGCACCTATCTAACACACTCTTTTTTGCATCCCTCTAAAACATAAATCTTCCCAAAACAGTTTTTCTCCCCTGCTAAATGTACTGCAATGCAGTTATTCTCACTAACTGTAGAATTAAATTAAACTCCTTAACTTGGCATTCAGGAGCTTGACTTTGGGGCCCCACCCCACCCTTCCAGACATCCCCCCACTTCATTCCCTGAAGAGCTCTTGGCTACAGCCTGGCTTCCTTCCCTCTCCAATCCCCAATTCCAAGGGCCAGCCCCTTTACTTACTCCATATCCTCTTTCCTACTATTCAGAGTCAGTGCTTCCCTTCAGCGTTCCCACCAAGACCTTCCTTCTCCAAAAAGGGAACCCTCTTACACTGCTGGTGGGAATGCAAGCTGGTATAGCCACTCTGGAAAACAGTATGGAGTTTCCTCAAAAACTGAAAATAGATCTACCCTACGACCCAGCAATTGCACTACTAGGTATTTACCCAAAGGATACAAACGTAGTGATCCAAAGGGGTACGTGCACCCCAATGTCTATAGCAGCAATGTCCACAATAGCCAAACTATGGAAAGAGCCCAGATGTCCATCAACAGATGAATGGATAAGGAAGATGTGGTTCATATATACAATGGAATATTACTCAGCATCAAAAAGAATGAAATCTTACCATTTGCAACAACATGGATGGAACTAGAGGGTATTATGCTGAGCGAAATAAGTCAATCAGAGAAAGACAACTATCATATGATTTCACTCATGTGGAATTTAAGAAGGAAAAAAAGATGATCATAGGAGAAGGCAGGGGAAAAATAAAATAAGATGAAATCAGAGAAGAGACAAACCATCAGACTCTTAACTCTAGGGAACAAACTGAGAGTTGCTGGAGGAGCAGTGGCTGGGGGATGGGGTAACCGGGTGATAGGCATTAAGGAGGACCTGTGATGAAATGAGCACTGGGTGTTATATCCAAATAATGAATCAATGACCTCTACCCCAGAAACTAATAATACATTATGTGTTAATTGATTTAATTTAAAATAAATAAATAAATTAAAAAGACCTGTCTTCTCCACAAAGTCTTTCCTGATGATTCCAGACACTTCATTCACACATTCATCCAAAACTGTGGGGACATGATGGAAAGACTGCTGGGGTTCCTGGATGGCTCAGTGGGTTAAGCATCTGACTTCGGCTCAGGCCATGATCCCAGAGTCCTGGGATCAAGTCCCGCATCAGGCTCCCCTGTCAGTGGGGAGTCTGCTTCTCCCTTTCCCTCCGTCCCTCTCCCCTGCTTGTGCTCCCTCTCTCTCTCTCTTTCTCAAGTAAATAAAGTCTTAAAAAAAGAGAGAGAGAGAAAGGGAGAAAGAAAGGAAAGAAGGAAGAAAAGAAAAGAAAACTGCTTCAGTCCCTGCTCTCACAGAGGTCACAATCCAAGGGTAAAGCAGAAAGCTTACAGAGGTTATGTTCCTAGCCATTCATTTGGCCCTTAGCACACATGCCCTTGTATCTGTGTCTAGTGACAGTCAACATATAAGCTCTTTAAGGTCTAGAATATCTTTTCTTGCATCTTGTAAACATCTGTGTACTTCCTGCAATACCTGATAGAATGTCTTGCACAAAGTAGACACCTAACAAATATTTCTTGGTCAGTAGGCTGGTTGCCCTGAGAAATTTCCCAGACTTCTTCACATTTCAGTATGTCTTCAAATTTCTATATGGATGTAAATAATTGCCTGGGCCTTGCTGGTGCTTCCAAACTTACCGTTCACGGACATCCGTGATGAAAGGCCATGCTTGTCACTGTATCCTCTGGCTTCACTGCCATGTCATGTCTTTGAAACTGCTACAATTCCAGGTAATTCCCCTCACTTCACTAGGCCTTGCTTTGATTTTCTTGGTCATGATGAAATCAAAGTTTTGAGAGATAAGGTGACAGAGACCATTTTTTTTAACCTCTTTATGCCCTATACAAAACCAAGCCAAGCAGTACTGAGATGTACCCTGTATTCCTTCCAGGCTCTGTCAGAGAGGAGCTTTGTCTTTTTCCCTTAGCCAAATACAGCAAGAGAGATGAACAAGAAAAAGTCGAGAAACAGCCCAGCTATCCCTCTGCAGTGGAATGGGTAAATAAACTGTGATGTGTTCATGCAATGGACTAATCCCCTGGGGTAAAAAAATCAATGAGCTACAGCTGCAAGCAACAATACGGACAAATCTCTGAAACAGTGTTGAGCAAAAGGCCAAACAATGCCTACTGTATGATTCCGTCTGTGTGAAGTCCCAAACCGTGCAAAACAAAACAAGGTATTACTGAGGGATACAAACATGTAGTAGAATTATAGAGAAAGAGGGGCAAGGATAAACTTCCAGGAAGGAAGGTCAGGGCAGAGAACAGCGGGAGGTGCTCAGGGGGCCGCAGAGGTGACTGTGCTCATTGCTAAGACTTGCATCTGGACCCTGGATGGGGCTGTTGCCACTTGCATAATGGATCCCCCACAGGGGATCCCCCTCACGTCACTGCAACGGGTCTCTCTAACTGGAGGAGCCTGGGTCACGTGGCTACACCCGAGTTGCAAAGGAAGTGAGTATGGGATATTTTTGGCTTCTTTTTTGGGATGGAGTCCCTGCCTCACAGGATATGGGATTCTCATAACATGGAAAGGGGCTTCGGATATGATTCAGCCTAAAGGAATTATTTGGTCCAAATACAAAGTTCTCTGGTGCCCCAGCATAACCAAAGTATAAAATTTAGACTCTCTAGAGAAACAGATGGACTTTAGGGTTTTGTTAAGTGATAACCAGCCAGCGCTGTGCTGGAGACCAGCTCTCAAACAGCAGTTGTTAATTTTTAGGAATTTTGTGAGCCAATTGTTAAACATAACCATTATTTCAAGCTAAGTTATATAAACTTACATTCAAATTATATTTTTAAGGGACGCCTGGGTGGCTCAGTCGGTTAATCGTCTGCCTTCGGCTCAGGTCATGATCCCAGAGTGCTGGGATCGAGTCCTGCCTTGGGCTCCTTGCTCAGCACGGAGCTTGCTTCTCTCCCTGCTTGTGCTCTCTCTCTCTCTCTCTCTCTCTCTCTGATAAATAAACTCTTTTTTAAAATTTATATTTTTAAAAGGTAGCAAATATTCAAAAGCCATCATGTCTTAATTACCTTATACTTCACTCTCCGCTGTGCTCCTAAAGTTACTTCAGTCTACAGCAATGTGTTACTCTTCCTTCAGTGACCTCACTTTGGCAGCTGGAATCAGCCATGGTGGGAGCATCTACGCCATGGAAATCAGCAAATGATACAAATCAGGGCCCTTTTTCCTCCCCCTTGTAGAGCAATTTTTAGTTATAGCATACCATGGAAGCTGCCAAAGTTTTGGAAATCACCTAAGTGAAGATTTTCCATATTGGGAGCTAATGTCAAACAACCAGCTGATCAAAGTCGGTGTCCTTGGAGGGAAATTGAGGGGAATGAGACACTCGTGGCTGATCGTCCCAGGTGTCTGGAGAGGTAGAGGGCTCCTACAGGGAAAATAGGATTTTCTCAGGAAAACAGTTCTAACCCCATGAGAGTACAACTAGGTTTCACATTGATCACAACTCACCAGTGGTTTGTGTATTTGTTGGTTTTCTAAAGGGCCAAGATGAAATCACTGTTCCCTGTCACGGGAGAAGCAGCAAGCAGGTCCAGGTGCAGAGAGGGGGTAGACCTTGTGGGAGGGTATCAGTCCCCCGTAGACGCCACCACAGTGTGCCCCAGACCGAGCAGATTAACAGAATCTTAATTTCTCCAAGCTCTGGAGGCTGGAAGCCTGACTTGAAGGCGACAGCGGGGCTAGCTGTCCTGAGGCTCTCTCCTTGGCGTGTGGATGGCTGTCTTTGTGTGTCATCCGTCTGTGTGTCTGTCTCATCTCTTCTTACAAGGACACCAGACACATTGAACTAGGGCCCTCCCATATGACCTCATTTAACTTAATCACCTCTTTGTGTTTTTTGTTTTGTTTTGTTCTGTTGGGGTTTTTTTAGAGAGAGAGAGAGAGAGAGAGCAGGGGTAGGGGGTGGTAAGAGAGGGAGAGAGAGCAGCGAATCCCAAGCAGCCTCCATGCCCAACGTGGAGCCCAAGACAAGGCTAGACCTTACAACCCTAAGATCACAACCTGAACCAAAATCAAGAGTCGGACGCTAAACCAACTGAGCCACCCACGTGCCCCAACGGAATCACCTCTTTGAAGACCCCATCCCAATTAGAGCCGCATTCTGAGGTCCTGGGATCAGGATGTCCACATGTGAATTTAGAGGGACACAATTCAGCCCAATAGGGAGCATGTTTAAGTTCTCTTCTGACTGTCTGCTTTTCTGAGGGAAAGAAACAGCAAGATCGTCCTCCAGAGGGAAGAATGTAGTGTTTGAGGTCCTGGGAGAGAAGAGGTATGACATCGTCACCAAGGGGCAGGCAGGAGTGGACACAGTCATAGGGTACTAGCAGGGGCAGACACAGTCGGGGTGGGCGGGGGTGGACAGAGCCCCCAGGGGGCGGGCAGGGGTGGACACGGTCACTAGAGAGTGGGAGGTAGTGGGCAGAGTCACCAAGGGACAGACAGGGGTGGGCGGAGTCACTAGAGGGTGGGCAGGAGTAGACACAGTAGGGGAGTGGGCAGGGGTGGACAGAGCCCCCAGGGGCGAGCAGGATGGATGAGGAAAGGCACATCATTTCCCGGCAGCACTAAGCTCCAGCTTGGCACCAGACCCCAGCATCTAACTGCCCCCTCTGCCCAGTAGCACCCTGGGCCCTGCTCTCCAGTTACTGTGCTCAGTGCTGACCAGCGTTTGTTAACATCAATAGATGAACTGCGACTTTGAAACCTAGAGGGGATGGTGTTTATGAACAGTGTCAGACATCCGAGTACTGGATTGGAATACCAGCTTTACCACTTCTTGGTTGGATGGTTCGGGGCAAGTCACTGATCTGCTTTGTGCCCCTGTTTTCTCATCTGTAAATCAGCTGGAAATAATGAAGAGGCTTCACTGGCGTTGGTCATTGTGGTGAAATGCCATATCCACGAAGTGCAAAGGCACCCGAAATTTAGCTGTCATCACCATCGTCATCTGAAAAACCAGGACCTCAGCATGGACTGCGCTGACATTTACCTATTGGGTTATGTACCCACGAAATAGTCACAAATTTCAAGGAAATTCATGGCAAACTTGTAACTCCTACACAGGGGATGAAAGACAATGCTTACAGTGGAAGAGTGGAGCTTCAATTTGCCAAGATACTGCGTGGCTGTGGGTATCCAAGAGTTGGGACTTAGAAGGACCAACCAAAGGAAATGAAGGGATGTGGACCTGGCGTTGGCAGGGGTGGGTGTGATTACAGGGAATCATGGGAAATATAAGTCCACAGATAGAAAGGGCATCCCCTCCTCGACTTGCCCTTCAACTTTGGTGTCAGCTTCTGATTTGGACAAGATTCTGTCTTAGGTGAGTCACGTGGTTTTCACCTGCCCTGCTAACTGTCACTGAAGCAGGAATAAAGAGATGATAAAGGTCGCTTGCAGAGGAAAGGAGAGGGACATGAGGAATTCACGTGTGGGGAGAATTTGGTCTTATTCACCTAGTGTGCCATCACCTTACTGTGGCGCGCATCACCCTTTCCACAATAATGTATCAGATGCCACAAGAAAGGGGGACCCGCTAAATTCCAAGAGAAGACACCTGTAGACATCTTTAAAGGTTTTCCCCTTGCAGTATCCACACAAAATGGCCTGATCTCTGACTCAGAAACAACTAGAGGAGGCGCACTTTCTCACCAAGGTGTACGTCCGGTGGCAGGGAGCAGAACAGCAGTAGGGATGGCGGCCTGGGCCAACAAAGCAGGAGGACCAGGAGGAGACGGGACACGCCGAGGCTGGTCGGGGATGAATCAGGAGAACAAGGCGTGTTCTTGGACTCACCACAGCCATGGTTTTGTCATGACGACGTGCCGGCCTGAATATCTCCCTGCAGCTCAGCAAAGCCTGCTGGGGCCTGAAGCCAAGGTACAGAAACTCTCTGAGAAAACATCCTTGGCTGGCAGAGCCAGCTCGGAGACGGCTCTAGAAGGAGTTAAGTGCTCAGGCAAAGGAGGCTGACCTTCCTTCCCCTTTTTATGATAGCTTGTTAACTCTTCTGTCTAAGGAAAATGAAAGAAATGCTGAGGAACATATATTGAAGAAGTGAGCCCTTCTCCCCTCTCCCTCAGACCTGCTTTCTGGAAAAGCCAGGGGTGAGGGCCTCTGCCCATTCCTACACACAAAGAAGTATTTGTCACCCAGGCCAGAACTATTTTGCCACTTGATACTTTTATTTGACAACGTATCTCGGCTACGGTACCACATCACTATGTACAACTCTGTTTCATGCTTCCCACCGCTTCATCAGTACTCCATTGACTAGGACTTTTTACATTTATTGATCTAGTCTTATGTGGATAGACATTTAGATTGTGCGGTTTTTTATTTTCTAGTCTTATCAGAACAGTGCTATACTGTATATCCTTTGTACATATATTTTTGCACGCCTGTAGGAGTCTTGGGGGCGAGTGGGCCACTGGAGAGAATCTCCTCCGGTTTGCTCCAGATGAAGCCAAGGCAGCCCAGGCGCTTTTGGCAAAGGCTACACGGGGCCCAGGTCCATCACGGCAGAGGGTTCCCGGGGCGCCTGGGGGAACCGAGCCAAAGCTGGCTGGGAAGGGACTGGGTCACATTTGAAGTCTTCCCTGGCCACTGGGCCTGGGGAGGGAGACTGCCCTCAGAGACCTTGGGGAACTCACGCAGACCTCACCCAGGCCTCCCCCAGAGCTGCCGCCCCCGGGACAGGCCCACTGTGGGTAAATGAAGTCAGCAATGCCAGAAGGGAGGGGTCAGCCAGGACTCTCTCTTGCCTATTCCAGCGGCTTTAGAAAACACTAATTTCGGGGCGCCTGGGTGGCTCAGTCATTAAGCGTCTGCCTTCGGCTCAGGTTATGATCCCAGGGTTCGGGGATCGAGCCTAGTATAAGGCTCCCTGCTCAGCGGGAAGCCTGCTTCTCCCTCTCCCACTCCCCCTGCTTGTGTTCCCTCTCTCGCTGTGTCTCTCTCTGTCAAATAAATAAACACAATCTTAAAAAAAAAAAAAAAAAAAGAAAAGAAAACACTAATTTAGCCCCTGAGCGCCCAGGCTCCATGTTTGAGAACTGGGCCCGGGAGGGAGGGATGGTGGCAGGAGGGGCGGTGGCGGGAGGGGCACAGTCCAGGTTCACTGTCATAACGAGCAGTCACTGAACAAGCACCAGCCTCCAGCTGTCGGCTGTAACCTCAAGGGCATGAGGCAGGCATCTCGCCCACTGTTACTTAAGGAACTAGAAAGGCTTATAACATATAGCTTGTAACACTGACAAAAATATCTTGGTTACCTTTTGCACTCCTGAGCTGTGGCATGCCTAAACATCCTGCTGCTTATGTTCCTCTTTTATCGTCTTTCTAACCCAATTTTCAAGTGAGCGTCATAAAAATCACTCTATCCAGGACATCAGCGCCGTAATCTCCACGACATAAACTTGGACAGCAAGATACAGAATGCTGTTGGGACACCCTGATGTGCTCTCACAATGTGCTCCTTCGGGAAGTTACCGGCAGCTCAGCGGGACATGAGGATCCACACCGGGGAACGGAACAGAGGAACCGCTCGGCTGTCGCTGGGGACACGTTAGGTTTCGTGAGAAACTGCGATCTGAGAGGACACAGAAGCATTACGCCATCGGCGCAGGTCCTGCTCATTCGTGCGTTTGCCTTCTGGGAAGGTTTCTTTGACCATAAAACATCAAGACGAGCACACAAACAAAACATTAGCCCGAGACCCTGCGCGGCTCTGTTCTAATGTGATGTATGGCACAGCCGAAGTTCTCCTGTCGTTGTTTATGTATCTGCGAGCGCGTCTTGTCTCCGTTAGTATCAGCCCTCTAAGGGCAGTGCGCGGCCCCTGTAATTTCTCTCCCTGGTGTTGCTTCGGTTCTCCCTGGGCTGCGCGGGAAAGGCTTGCCGTAGACAACGACTCGGAGGTCACAGACCATCACAGACGCCTCGAAATGCCTTGCTTGCTCACCTCATCAAGAAATCTTCAACTGAGGCAAAATGCCCTCCGAGCTGGACACTTAGAAATTCAACACAAGAACCACACACACACAAGCCCTGGTTCGGAAGATGCTGCCGGTAGAGAGGCATAGCTTGCCGTTTGTGGGATGGGGGTGCTGCACGCCTGGGCTTGCGGTGTTGGAAACATTAACAGGAGGTTGGGATCCATCCCCGACAAAGGCTGGTACCTGGGCTGCAGCCTCGGCTCCCCCACCTCCCCCTGGCTCCACCAGCCGGGTCCCACCAGCCTGCACCCCGTCCTCTTGGCAGAGGGGCCCTGAAGGAGGCCGTCGGCGTCCCTGGGAGCCCTGGCGGAGCTAGGGGGCAGTCGTGCTACGTGAGCCGCTCAGGCGCCTGGGGACTTGTGGCCTCCAGAGCCGGCTCTCGGTCCCCTGTCCCCAGGGCTCCCAGGCTTTGAGCTCAGGAGCCCATCACAAGTCAGAGTACTGACATCTTTTGGACCAAAGGTGACACTATTTATCCTGCTTATCTTTACACTTCATTTTTCCTTCCTCGTGGACTTAGCCCAGATCTTAGGGCGACGTCTTATAACGGAACCGAGGGACGATGTTACACAGAAGGAAGCTGAGGCTGGGAGGGGTCCGTGCTCAGCATATGGTCCTCTGCGTGGTCTTGTCCCAGCACAGGCCGGGCGGCCCGCTCCTCCGTCCTCCTTGCTGCCCGCAGGCTCTCCCCCTGGGAGCCCAGCCGAACCAACTGCGCGCTTCCCTGGGGAATAGGCCTTGAAGTGGGATGGCCTCCCCAGCGGGGCCTGAACAGCCCATCACTAAGAACATTCTGCTGGTATGTGGTACTTTACTCATTATTTAAATTCACAGTAACCCGCCAAGATAAACTAGGTTATCACCCCTTTCAACAGATGAGGAGTCTGAAATATATGGTGATTAGCGCACCCAGGCTGGCACAGAGAATGAGCAGCAGAGGCAGCTCTGAATTCCTGACCTCTGTCCCAAGCCCAGAGCCCTCTGTGAAGTGCCCCACGGCCAGTCCAGGAGAAAGGGAGTGAACGGGGGATGGGACAGGGGAGCATAGACCTGTGGATATAGAAGCGGCTGCAGCAGAGACAGATGTAGCTATGGATCTAGAGACCATAAACATAGTTACCGTCATTGATACACTGTGACTGTCGATCCGATGGTTATGGATGCAGAGGTAAATATATGGTCATAGATAGACATTGACAAAGATAGAGACAGATACAAAGTGCTCCTTTGAGCTGGCCAAATTAAAATTCTTTTTTTTTTTAATTTTATTTATTTGACAGAGAAAGCTAGAGAGAGAGAGCACAAGCAGGGGGAGAGGCAGAGGGAGAGGGAGAAGCAAGCTCCCCGCTGAGCAGGGAGCCCGATGCAGGACTCGATCCCGGGACCCTGGGATCATGACCTGAGCCAAAAGCAGACGCTTAACTGACTGAGCCACCCAGGTGCCCCCCAAATTAAAATTCTGAGATGCAACTAGAAAGCCTGGGTCTAGAGACTGTAGCTCCTGGCTTCCTTCAGTCCACAGAACTCCTTGCTGAAGGGACGCCATGCCAGGGAGTGCAGGACGCTGGTTCCATAAACTCAAAGGCATGATAAAATTTCCCTCTCTCTTGTTCATCAAAATCAACATTCTATGTAGTTGGAAAATTTTGGAGCTTCCTGGGACAGCGTGGGAGGGTAGTTTATAAATAATTCTACTTTGTCTTTATATATGCAAGGATAGAAGGGAAACTCAAAAAAAAACTGTAAAAATATTTGTTTTATGTTTTACTATTATAAAATTAAATTATAATTTAAGAGCTTCAATACATTTCTAACCATGGTAGATTTTAAGGTAATTATGTGTCTCTTCAGTAATATATTTGCTATCAACTTATTACATAAAAGGATTGCTTGTGAATTCAAAATTATTTTTAGATTTATAGCCCTTTCAAATGAAAAAGGGGTTTTTCAGAAATACTTCCGATTTCCAATGTCTGGTGAATCTTCCATTTGCCATCAATAATGCCTCCAAGAGAAATCCTCCTTCATATAAATCCAACCTGACATTCCTATAATGCACAGTGCAAGAGAGTGCTCTTAGGGCAAGAAATAATATCTCTGTGAATTATATTAGGCCAGCCTGTTGAAAACGTTCATCCCACAATTTATGAATTCAGATGCTCCCGGAATGTGCTTTGGTATTCTAAGGAGATGTAGGTGTTTTCATTTTCATTGGCTGTCTTGATAAATGTTTATTGTGGGCACTGAAAACTGCTGATCTGGAAAAACATTTTTGTACTCATTTGTTTGCCTGCCTCTAATGTTTATTACTCACATTATCAAAATTGTACATCTCTATTATGCAGCCTAAGGTTGTTTCGTTATTGTGATTTTTCCAACATAAGCAGCATCGGTGGAAGCCTCGATGTGCAATGTCCGGCTGTACCCGTGCCTGGGCTGTCTGTCCGGGGGGAGCTTGGGGAGCACAGAAGCAGAGGTCTGGCTGGAGACACTGTCCTGTTTAGTGTCGTGTGACTTCATGTTGCTTCATGTGCTGTGCAGTGTTGTGTTGCATTACGCTGCCCATGGTATATTGTCTTACATCATCCAGAGACCATAGAGGCACGGTTGCAATGCAAAAAATAACAATTTCGTGTGGACTGAGGACAGAGTAAGTGTTTGGGCTAAATGATACATACCGTCCACACTGTCTACATTCACAGGGCAGTTGGTACTCTCTTCACTTTCTGTCCTGTCACTGTATCGTTACAATATGGGGTTTGATGGGGCTCCTGGGTGGCTCAGTCGGTTAAGTGTCTGACTCCTCCTGATTTTGGCTCAGGTCATGATCTCAGGGTGGTGGGATGGAGCCCCATGTCGGGCTCCATGCTCAGTGGGGAGTCTGCTTGAGGTTCTCCCTCTCTCTCTCCCTCTGCCCCTCCCCCTACTCGCTCTCTCAAATAAATAAATCAATCTTTAAAAAGAATATGAGGATTGATTTGTTCATTTGGTTGTTTTAAAAGTTAAAGTCTGGCAGAGAATCATAGGGGAAGGGAGGGAAAAATGAAACAAGACGAAACCAGAGAGGGAGACAAACCGTAAGAGACTCTTAACCTCAGGAAACAAACGGAGCTGTTGCTGGAGTGGTGGGAGTGGGAGGGATGGGGTGGCTGGGTGATGGACATTGGGGAGGGAGGTATGTGCTATGGTGAGCGCTGTGAATTGTGCAAGACTGTTGAATCACAGACCTATACCTCTGAAACAAATAATACATTATATGTTAATTAAAAAAAAGAAAGAAAGAAAGAAAAGTTATACTGATCACATTGAAAAAAAAAAAGTTAAAGTCTGGGATCTCAAAACTTACCCAGCCTGCTGCCTCTGGATGTCTGTGTGTGTGTGTGTGTGTGTGCGCGCGCGTGTGTGTTTTGAAGATCCCAGGGAACTGGGATGCTACAATTTATCTTCATAACCAGTTCTAATGCCCAAGCTCCCGAGTCAGCAGCCTTTATCAATACAAGTGAGGAGGCTCAGTTCCTCTCAGGCTGCACACTCAGTTCTTCTTACAGTGATGTCTGTCTTGCTTAGCTCCTGGCCTACTCCTGGGAGTGGGATTTAACCTGTTAGTTGAATAATATTTATAAGAAAAAGCATGCAAATAAACATGTAGCATTAAATGAAGAATTATTTGTGAAAGCCACTCAATCATTTCCTGTAGTTAGGTCACTGAAAAGGAACCATACACTATTCATTTTCTGAAAGATTTGTTTCAGAAGCATTAGAAATCCAAGTGGGAATAAATCAGATTAATTTTCAAAATTAGCAGGGATAAGCTTTATTCTGAAATCATGAATGTTCTCTTTTAATTAAATTCAAATCCATTCATTTGATTAATTTGTTAATAGTCTTGTTTGAATCTTCTGTATTCATATTCGAAGTTTACTTATCAGTTACTGAGAAACTTGTGTGAGTCTCAACATCTTTGAGGATGTGTCTACTGCTTTAAATTATGTCAGTTTTGCTTTATATATTTTAGAGTATGTTATCAGATGATGCGAGTGTAGGGTTACTAACTTACTGTTGGATTGATCTTTATCTGATAATATTTCTTCTCTGTGGGCTCATAATGTCTATCTTCAATGAAATGATACCAGCTTTCTTTATTTTTATTTCTTTATTTTAATTCCAGTTAGTTGACATGCGGCGTTATATCAGCTTCAGGTTTCCATACGTCACCCTGTGCTTAACACAAGTGCCCTCCTTCATCCCCTTCACCTGTGTCCCTCCCCACCCACCTCCCTCTGGTGAGCGTCAGTCTGTTCTCTGTTATTAAGACTTGTTTCTGGGTTTGTCTCTCTCTTTTGCTCTCTCTCTCTCTCCCAGCTTTCTTTGATTAGTATTTGCATGGTATATAATTTTCATCCTTTTACTTTGTTTTATTTTAAAAAAAAAACTTTTCTGGGGGCGCCTGGGTGGCTCAGTTGGTTAAGCATCTGCTTTCAGCTCATGTCATGATCCCAGGGTTCTGGGATCCAGTCCCACATCAGGAGCCTGCTTCTCCCTCTACCCGTGCCCCTCTCCCCTGCTCCTGCTCTCTCACTCCCCCCTCTCTCTCAGTAAATAAAATCTTAAAAAAAAAACCTTTTCTTTTGAAATAATTATAGCTTTACAGGAAATTGCAAACTTAGTATAGAGGGGTCCTGCTTATCCTTCACCCTGTTCCCCCCAGTGGTTGCATCTTTCTTTTTTTTTTTTTTAAAGATTTTATCCATTTATTTGAGAGCGAAAGAGTGAGCCTGAGGTGGGGAGGGGCAGAGGGAGAGGGAGAAGCAGTGCTGAGAGGGAATTTCATAGCAGTCAGTGCCGACTCAAGATCTCAAATTAATAATGCAAGTTCCTCACTCAGGAAACTAGAAGAAGAAGAGCAGAATTAAACCAAAGCATGCAGAAGAAAGGAAATAAATATCAGAGCCGATCAGTGAAACAGAGAATAGGAAGACAAGATAGTAAATCAGTGAAAGCAAAAGTATTCACCAATCTCAGGGATGACAGAGGGGACATTACCGCTGGTCCCGAGCCATTGAAAGGGTCATTGCGGAATACGCCACCGACAGCTGTACCCCAGCTTAGATGAGATGGACCGATTCTTCCCAAACCACAGACTATCCAAACTCGGTCAGAATTAAACAGACCGAATGAATGGTTCTACAAACAGTAAGGAAATGGAGTTAGCAATTTAAAATCTCCAGGAAGGAAATATCTAGGTCCAGATGTTTTCAATGAAGAATTCCTTGAGACTTTTAAAGAAGACTAGTGTCATTTTTACACAGTAGTTTCCAGAATATAGTTGAGGATGGAACACTGCCCAGGCTCGTGTTAGGAGTCCAGTTACTATCCTCCTGTCAGCACAAGAGAAAGACAGCACAACAAGAGAAAACAAATATCCCTTGTGAATAGAGACACAAAAAAAATTCTTTAAGAAAATAATTGCCTGTTGATATCCGCAATATATATAGAAAATTCGACATCATGATGATGTGGAGGTTATTCCAGGTACTTAAGGCCCATTCCGACATTCTAAAATCACCCGGTGTAATCCACTCTATGAACAGGTTAAAAGAAAATTATAGGATCATATCAACATGTGACTACATCCAACACCCATTCATGATAAAAACTATCCACATCTTGGATTAGATGGTAATTACCTTAATTATATTTAAAGGGCATCTGTAAAAACATAGAGCCAACATCATACTTAACAGTGAAATTCTGAATGCTTCTCCTTTCAGACTGGGAGTAAGTCAAGGATGTTTGTTCTTAAGCACTGTTATTTAACTGACATTTCTAGCTACATAGAATAAGGCAAGTAAAGGAAATTAAAGGAATTCAGATTGGAAAGGAAGAACTAAAAATGTCCCCATTTGCAGACGACATGATTGTGTATATAGACAATCCCAAGGAACTGATGAAAAACCTGGAACTAATGATAATGAATAGGTTCAGCGAAGTGGCCAATTATAAGATCACCACTCAAATACCAATCCCATTTCCAACATGTGGAAACTGAAATTAAAAATGAAGTACTCTTATAGGCAGTACTAATGAAAACAAAATCTTAGGTATGCTGAAAATAACTGTGTTCATGAAAGTAATCAAAGACACTATAAAATTCCACTTTTCCTAAAATTGAATATAGGTTTAATACAGTTCCCATTAAAATCTCAGCGAGGTTTTTTTTTTTTTTAAGAGATTTTATTTATTTATTTGACAGAGAGAGAGAGACAGCGAGAGAGGGAACACAAGCAGGGGGAGTGGGAGAGGGAGAAGCAGGCTCCCCATGGAGCAGGGAGCCTGACGCGGGGCTCGATCCCAGGACCCTGAGAGCATGACCTGAGCTGAAGGCAGATGCTTAACAACTGAGCCACCCAGGTGCCCCGAAGTTTTGTTTTTTGTTTTTACTTTTTTAGACAAAATAAGCTTATTCTAAAACTAATTTGTCAAGGCTAAAATGGCGAAAACGGCCTTCATAAGGAGAATAGAGTGAGAAGGGTCACTTCCTGATGTTAAGGCATACTACCTAGCTTTATTTACCAACACAGTGTGTAAGAAGAAATAAAGATCAGTGGAATGGTGTGGAGAACCCAGAAATAGACACCCCCAAAGGCTCAAGTGATTTTTTTAAGAAAAAAATTCCATTATGATAACGTTAAAAAGAATAAAATACTTATAAATAAAATAATTGTTAAGAATGAGCAACAAAAGTGCAACACTTGTACTTTGAAAACTACAAAGCAGTGTCAAAATATACTAAAGGAGACCTAAGTAAATGGAAAGACATCCTAGATATCATGGATTAGAAGTATTAATATTATTAAAATGGCAGTACTCCCCAAATTCATCTACATATTCTGTGCTATCCCTCTCAACATCCCAGCTGACTTTTTTGCAGAAATTGACAAGCTGATTTTAAAATTATATGGAAAAACAAGGGACCCAGAATAGTGAAAAACAGTTTTGAAAAAGATTAATAAAATTTTAGTATTCACACTTTTCCATTTCAAAACTTTATTCAACATTAGAATAATCTAGACAGCATAGAACTCGCAAAAATTCAGAATTGAAAGTTCAGAAACAAAGCCTTAAATTTGTGGTTAATTGCTTTTCAACATGGGTGCCTAGAAAACTCCATGGGGTAGAGGGGTATATTTAGGTGAGTGCTCTTTTTTTTTTTTTGGACCCGGTACTGTTGGTGAGATTCTCCCATTTTGTTGTGGGTAGCCGTAATTCATTCATTTTGTTGTTACGTAGTATGTCTTTTATCCATTCTACTGTTGCTGGATATTTGGGTAGCTTATTAGTCTTGCCTATTAGAAATGATAATTCCATGTCATACTTGACTCAGTTGGCACACATTGCTCGTGTTTATATACCTAAAGAGTGGAATTGTTGGGTTTTGGATTGTGCGATGTTCCACTTCAGTAGATACTGCAAATGATTTTGCAAGGTAATGTATCCAATTATACTGTAATGAGCGTGTGTAAGAGTTCCTGTTGCTTCACATGTTTGCTGACACTTGGCATTGTCAGCCTTTTTAACTTAGCATTTCCAATATTTATGTAGTAGTTGTGGTTTTAACATGTATTTTCTTGAAAAATAAGTTGGACACCTTTTCATAGGATTTGGGGAATCTTTCTTATTTGGGAAGAGCCTGTTAAAATCCCTTGCCATTTTTCTTCTAAGTTATCCCTTCTTTTCTTAACTGTTTATGGGCCATTGTGTATTCTGGCTGGGAGTTTCTTATTAGTTATATGTTGCAATTATTTTTTCCTCCCTGGTGTGCTTTGTTGAAGAGATGTTCCTAATTTTGATTAAGTCCACTTTATTAATCTTTTCATTTGGGGTTAGTTGGGGATTTTTGTTTTGTTTTTTAAATGTTTGTTTGTGGAGAAGGAGGAATCTTGTTAGGGTTGATGGGGAAGAAATTACTCTCTGCCAAAAAGTTGTGAAAATATCTGTAATATCTTTTAGGGCTTTATAGTTTTGACTTTGACATTTAGAAGCAGAAATCATTTGGAATATATTCTTATGTTTTGATTGATACAGAGCTTTAGTATTTATTAGCTCCTGTCATCTCCTATAGATACCTAATAAATTAGTTTCTCAGTACTGTTTATTGAGAAGACCACAGTGTCCTCGTTGGTCTGCAGGAGCGCATTTCTCATTAATCTAGTGTCCATTCTTATGTGGGCCTCCCTTCTGGAGTCTCTCTGTTCCCATTGGTAGAATTATCTATCTTAGAGGAATACCATCTTGTCTTCATTGCTCTACTTTAATACTTTAGTTTTGTTATATTGTAGAATCCACCTTCCACGTTTCTCACATTTGTCTTGTTCATTCCTGGCCTTGGCATTTCCCTCTAAATATTAGGAATACCTTGTCAATTCCTCTCAAAAAACATGTTACGATTTTGATTGGGTTTGTGTTAAATACATATTACCAGTTGATGGGCACATGACATCTTTAGATTCTGATTTTGGAGGATGATGTATTCTGTGTGTTTAGGTTTTTTTTAACTTCTTTCAATAATGTTTGATAGTTTTCGTTTAGAGAACTTGCCTTTTGTTAGTTATAGTCTCACCTTAGTTTTTCTTATCGCTGAAATGGGCGTATTTAAAAAATACTTTCTTGCTTGTCATTACTTCTATTTATATACTTGTTTTCTAGGTCATTAATTTCTGTGTTTATATTTGCTTACATCCTTGTACTTTCTTTGGGGTTCATTGGCTCCCCCTGCCCCTGCTTTCAAGTGGATATTTAGCTTGTATTTTTAGCTTCCTTTATATATTGTATGCATTGAATTGTGAATATTTTCCTCTTAACATTTTCTTTTGGCTCTGGCAGAATGGTTCAGTTAAAAATATTTTCTAATTTCCGTTGTGATTTCTTTTTTGACCTAAGAGTTCTTTAGATCTTAATAATTGACCTTTCTTTATTCATGTTAGAAAAAGGTAGCTTTATCCCAGAACATATCGTTTTCACCTTTAACGACTTATATTTGTTTTTATTGCTTGCTTACTGACAGGTAATCCATTTCTTTTTCATGTGTGGGTAAATCTTTACCTAGGTCTCAAAAAATATAAGTACTTCATGAAATTGTGTTCTTATTATATATTTTTCCTTTAGTTTGATACAGCTTTTCCAATTGACAAAATTATTAGTAATGATTAAATAAATGCACGAATAGCAAATACTTGTCTAAGTTTGTATGCTGTAAGTCCCTTTGAGTTTTTGTCCTTTTCTGCTTTATAAAAGAATATCTCTCAAATTTATAGGGTTGACTTTTTTGTCTGCTCAGTTGTACATTTATTCATTTATTCAACATTCAGTAAGTGTTTTATTTATGATGTGGTTTGTTTTGTGTTAGGCTTTGGAAGAATCCTATTCTCACTCTCCAGGGTTAGTCTACTAGGGAGGACATAATTTATTATAGGGCAAAAACTGCTATATTGTATGTATGAGTTCAGTTAACAAAGAGGCCACAGAAAAGGCAATATTTAACATTTTTCAGAAATGGAGACGTTTTCAAGTCATCATAAATGCTGTTTTCATGGTTTGTTAACGGGAAAGAATCGTTAAAATGTCCAACTACAAGATGAATTTAAATATAAATTATACAAATTGTTAAAACAAATTATTAATGTTAATTGCTTCAGTATAAATTTTAATTATAACTTTTTTTAGTTGTTTTTACTAGCTATTTCTACTTTGTAATAGAATGGTATTACTTTATAAACTTGCATATAGATAATTAGTGTTTTATATTACTCTCTGCAGAATCAAAGAACTCCATCGGACATGGTATTTCTTAGGACTTCAGAAAAAGCAGGTATTTATATTTGTATTTAAATGGCTGATCATTTAGTATTTTAGCAGTTTAATTTTCATTTTGAAAGGTAAAAGTTAAATTTATTCTTATAAAAAGTTTTCTTCGAATGATAATACATTGAATTCATTAATTCTAAATCACATTTAACTGTTGATATTTAAAATGAAAATCTTTAGTGTATATGTTTGTTTTAAAAAATATAATCCTATCACAACCTTTATATCAAATGAGTGCTTTTGTTCAAAGCTATATTGATAGCAAAGTAATTAGATGATGTTGCTTGAAATTTGATTGCTATTCTGTATTTGCAGTTTTATTAATTCAGCAAACGTTTATTTACCACCTACTATGTGCCAGGCACTACTTGTCTCTTGGGATACAAAGGGGGATAAGATGGGTGGGGGAACAGAAGAGGAAGCAGACGGTTTGTGTAGGTGAGTTGAAGTGGGCTTCGCAGGATAAATGATATTTATATGACCTGAGCTCTCACCAGTGAGGGGAAGGTGGAAAAGGGGAAATGAGATGGAAGCCTCATGTGGTCAAGGAGAAGAACTGTGTGTTGGAAGTCAGGAAACCCAAAATCTAGTCTGCTTTGGCCAATTTTTAATTATATGACCTAGACACATGGTCACCCATTTTCTTAATGTCTAAAATGATGAGAGGTTTATCAGGTAATACCCAAGTTCCTTCTGCCTTGCATTTCTGACTGTGAAATAAATAGTATTTTTTTCTCTTTAAATTTTTTTATTGTTCTGTTAATCACCATACATTACATCATTAGTTTTTGATGTAGTGTTTGTGCATAACACCCAGTGCTCCACACAGAATGTGCCCTCCTTAATACCCATCACCAGGCTGACCCATCCCCCCACCGCCCTCCCCTCTAGAACCCTCAGTTTGTTTTTCAGAGTCCATCGTCTCTCATGGTTCGTCTCCCCCTCCAGTTCGCCCCCTTCATTCTTTCCCTCCTGCTATCTCCTTCTTTTTTTTTTTTTCTTCACATATATTGCATTATTTGTTTCAGAAGTACAGGTCTGTGATTCAACAGTCTTGCACAATTCACAGCGCTCACCATAGCACATACCCTCCCCAATGTCCATCACCCAGCCACCCCATCCCTCCCACCCCAACCCCCCTCCAGCAACCCTCAGTTTGTTTCCTGAGATAAAGAATTCCTCGTATCAGTGAGGTCATATGATACCTGTCTTTCTCTGATTGACTTATTTCGCTCAGCATAACACCCTCCAGTTCCATCCACGTCATTGCAGATGGCAAGATCTCATTCCTTTTGATGGCTGCATAATATTCCATTGTATATATGAACCACATCTTCTTTATCCATTCATCTGTCGATGGACATCTTGGCTCTTTCCACAGTTTGGCTATTGTGGACATTGCTGCTATAAACGTTGGGGTGCACATACCCCTTCGGATACCTACATTTGTATCTTTGTGATAAATACCCAGTAGTGCAATTGCTGGATCGTATGGTAGCTCTATTTTCAACTGTTTGAGGAACCTCCACACTGTTTTCCAGAGGGGTTGCACCAGCTTACATTCCCACCAACGGTGTAGGAGGGTTCCCCTTTCTCCGCATCCCCGCCAACATCTGTCATTTCCTGACTCGTTAATTTCAGCTATTCTGACTGGTGTGAGGTGGTATCTCATTGAGGTTTTGATTTGGATTTCCCTGATGCCAAGCGATGTTGAGCACTTTTTCATGTGTCTGTTGGCCATTTGGATGTCTTCTTTGGAAAAATGTCTGTTCATGTCTTCTGCCCATTTCTTGATTGGATTATTTGTTCTTTGGGTATTGAGTTTGATCTGTTCTTTATAGATTTTGGATACTAGCCCTTTATCTGATATGTCATTTGCAAATATCTTCTCCCATTCTGTCGGTTGTCTTTTGGTTTTATGGACTGTTTCTTTTGCTGTGCGAAAGCTTTTTATCTTGATGAAATCCCAATAGTTCATTTTTGCCCTTGCTTCCCTTGCCATTGGCGATGTTTCTAGGAAGAAGTTGCTGCGGCTGAGGTCGAAGAGGTTGCTGCCTGTGTTCTCCTTTAGGATTTTGATAGACTCCTGTCTCCCATTTAGGTCTTTCAGCCATTTGGAGTCTGTTTTTGTGTGTGGTGTAAGGAAATGGTCCAGTTTCATTCTTCTGCATGGGGCTGTCCAATTTTCCCAACACCATTTGTTGAAGAGACTGTCTTTTTTCCATTGGACATTCTTTCCTGCTTTGTCAAAGATTAGCTGACCATAGAGTAGAGGGTCCATTTCTGGACTCTCGATTCTGTTCCATTGATCTATGTGTCTGTTGTTGTGCCAGTACCGTACTGTCTTGATGATGACAGCTTTGTAATAGAGCTGGAAGTCCGGAATTGTGATGCTGCCAGCTTTGCTTTTCTTTTTCAGTATTCCTCTGGCTGTTCGGGGTCTCTTCTGGTTCCATACAAATTTTAGGATTATTTGTTCCATTTCTTTGAAAAAAGTGGATGGTATTTTGATGGGGATTGCATTGCATGTGTAGATTGCTCTAGGTACCATTGACATCTTCACAATATTTGTTTTTCCAATCCATGAGCATGGAACGTTTTTCCATTTCTTTGTGTCTTCCTCAATTTCTTTCATGAGTATTTTATAGTTTTCTGAATACAGATCCTTTGCCTCTTTGGTTAGATTTATTCCTAGGCATCTTATGGTTTTGGGGGCAATGTAAATGGGATCGACTCCTTAATTTCTCTCTCTTCTGTCTTGTTGTTGGTGTATAGGAATGCCACTGATCTCTGTGCATTGATTTTATATCCTGCCACTTTACTGAATTCCTGTATGAGTTCTAGCAGTTTTGGGGTGGAGTCTTTTGGGTTTTCTACATAAAGTATCTTATCGTCTGCAAACAGTGAGAGTTTGACTTCTTCTTTGCCGGTTTGGATGCCTTTGATTTCTTTTTGTTGTCTGATTGCTGTGGCTAGGACTTCTAATACTGTGTTGAATAGCAGTGGTGATAGTGGACATCCCTGCCGAATGGACAGTATTTTTATAGGAAGCTCAGCATATTATTTATTTATTTTTTTGGAAGCTCAGCGTATGTATTATTGGTATTGTGGTGAAAACTCTAGAAAGGACAAAGTTAAATTGTAGAGTTGTTAATTAATTAATTTTTTTAAAAAAATTTTTAAATATTCTCTACACCCAATATGGGGCTCAAACTCATGACCCTGAAATCAAGAGTCCCATGGTCTTCCAGCTGAGTCAGCCAGGCGCTAGAGTTGTTAATTTAGTTTTTTCTCCATATGTAAACAGCATTTTTTTAAAGGGGTATTCTGAGGGGGGGGGGAAATGTTTTTTCAACTGTAGTTATGGTTATTTGCATTGTAAGACAAGGCTGCCATTAACAGAAGAGTTCAGCTACACCTAATAATCAGGTACACTTGATACATTTACTTTATTGTGTGTTACTCAACGGGAGGTTTTGTTCTTCCTTTGTTCTTCCTGTGGAGCAGACTAGAGAGCTCTTCTCTTCCAGTCCATTCCCTTTCTTCTCAGAAATACAGCTGGACTCCCTTTCCTGTCCAGTGAGATGGGGCTTTGCTCTGAGGGCTGGCCAAAGGAGGCTAGCTGGCTGCTTCCAGGCCTGGTCTTCACCTCTTCTGTAGCTCCATGTAGCCATGTGTCTCGAGTCAATGCACCTGGGGTTGTTGCAAGGCTTGGATTATTCTGCAGAGTTTGAAAAAGTTGCTTTGGATGATTTTTACTGTTGTTTTCATTATAGTTCTGGAGAAATGGATTTTCAGAGATTTTCACATTGCCATCCCTGTTTACATCACCTATTGTTTATGATGTTTGTCTTTGTTTCTAAATGTATTCAATATCATGAATAGAAAAACCTTTGCATTTGAGAAATGCTTTCATATTAATGGCCCTTCTAATGATTGTGGTAGAAATATATATGAGATTAAGAACATTATCCTAAATATGGAAATGTTTTTTAGATAATTAAAATTAAAGGAAATACAGGTTTCATTAGGGGATAAAAGATGAAGGAAATCCAGCACTTTAAAACTGGAAGATGATGAGAACTGTCCATTTTCTAGAGGAGGAGTCTGAGGGCTGAACAATATGAATGCCTTGTTGAAGATCGTGTGACTAACAGCAGTTTTAGTTCTTCAGCCTCTGAATGACTTATAGCCAGTAAAACATAGATAGAATATTAGAGCATTAGGCAAATGAGATACTCTATATTATGTTAGCTTTGGATAAATAACATATCTAAACTGATGGCTTTTTTTTTAAGAGATTTTATGTATTTATTTGATGGAGAGAGAGAGAGCAAGCATAAGCAGGGGGAGTGGCGGGCAGAGGGGGATGGAGAAGCAGGCTCCCCACCGTGCAGGGGGAGCCTGATGTGGAGCTCGATCCCGGGACCCCGGGATCATGACCTGAGCCGAAGGCAGACGCTTAACTAACTTAGCCACCCAGGTGCCCTAAACTGATGACGTTTTAAAAACATTTTCTTTCCCTCTAGTTTTCCCTTGGGTTTCATGTTATAGGGACATGTTGTAGTATAATGATACTTAATATTTTGTAGGTCCTGGATCTCTTTGAGAATCTTTTTTTTTAAATTTTTTTGAAAGATTTTTATTTACTTGACAGAGCACAAGCAGTTGGGAGCATCTTAGGGAGAGGGAGAAGCAGACTTCCCCGCCGAGCAGGGAGCCTGACTCAGGACTCGATCCCAGGATGGTGGGATCATGACCTGAGCCGAAGGCAGACGCTTAACTGACTGAGCCGCCCAGGCACCCCCTAAGCTTACAGTTCTCGGTTTCTTTATTTTTTTCTATTAAATTTAAATGGTTAAAATTCACTGATTGTAGATATACAGGTATTAAAATGTGAGATTGCTATTTCATGCTGTTTTTCTTCTGAAATGGACCAAATAGCTTCACAGCTGGATAAAATGTGTGTCATGATACTGCTTTAAGTCAGTAATTCTTAGCTTTGGAAATTCTGTTTCTGTGACTTTAAGTGATTACGTTTTTTAATTGTCTCATTTTCAAAAGTACACATACTCAGAATTTTTTGTGTATCAATACTCTTGATATTATTACTTTTCAGTTTCAGTTCAGAAGAATCTGATAGTGCATTGTCTACTAAAATAAAAATCTTCAAACCCTAGCCAGTAGAAAAGTCTTAAATCTGTGTGGTGTGTCGGAGCTTGGACAGTTGCAGCTCAGGGAGTCTCTTTGTGGTGTCCTATTGACTGTGTATTAACACAGGGCTTTCTGTGGGGCCGGCATCTAATTGTTTAGAATGCAGATGAAGCTGTTGATGGATCTGGGGACTGATGGCTTAAATTCCAATTAATCAGTTGCTTCATCAGTTTCTTAATTCAGATCAAATATCTCCTGAATGCACACAGTTCTTTTAGTCTATTAAGAGAAATTAATGCTTTAGAACTAATTTTCACCAATCTCTTATAAATACCAATATCTTTTTCACTTGTCTCCTCAGTGACGACCTTATAGTTTAAGTGTTTGGGACCTACTACAATAGCTCGGCCTCACCTGTTAGTGGGGCAGGGGTAGGTAAATGACACTGTACTCATCCACATTCTCTCTCTGGTGCTATTCATCTTCCCACCAGCTTAAAAATTTCATGCTGTCATTGAGTCATATAAATGATTTAGAAATTAAGTTTAATGGCAAACGATCTGGTATTAAATATGCGAAGTCAATGTCTATTTTTCTTTTGTTGGGCATATACTGTACCCATCTCTTTCAGAGCTACTGGATTCATGAGCTGTTGCAGACAATCTACTAATATTACAGGATAACTTACCACCGTATATGACAGACTACGGTGCTCAGTCTCGTCGTGTCCCATCAGTTACTTTATCACCACTTGAGGCAGCTCTCCTGTGGGACACCTAGTCTAGTTGATCTTCATTTGATTGTCATTAAACCTGTCCTTTCCTGTCAGCTCTTGTCAGTTATACAAAATAAAATCAAGTATTCATAAGAAGTCTGTAATGGGATATAAGCAGACCAATTTAATAATTCATTTTTGCTGAGCCTTCACTGGCCTCAGTTGTAGCTAGTGCTTGCTGTTAAACATGATTAGATATGGTGTGTGTAAGACATGGCAAGTTGGCCATACTTCTGATTTTGCTACAGTTCATTCTCTCTTTTTAAATTCTGTCAGTTACTACGAAGTTAGTAATGTGAACTGTACTCGAAAATAAGTAATATGTCTATTGCCCCTAAATTTTTTAAAGAATTTTTTTTTAAGATTTTATTTATTTATTTGAGAGAGAGAGAATGAGAGACAGAGAGCACGAGAGGGAAGAGGGTCAGAAGGAGAAGCAGACTCCCCGCCGAGCAGGGAGGCCGATGTGGGACTCGATCCCGGACTCCAGGATCATGACCTGAGCCGAAGGCCGTCGCCCAACCAACTGAGCCACCCAGGCGCCCTGCCCCTAAATTTTTAAAGCAGCATATAATTATTTAACATGAAGATGTCCTTTTTTCTTTAAAGAAAGACAACTGTATTGCTTCCAGTGTTTAATAAGTTTACAGAACCTAGGTATTACTTTCACTTTTAGAAACAGAATGTTTGAAATATAAGAGTCTCTAGAGATTCTCCCTTCTTATTTTCTATGTTAGAAAGCAAACCTAGAGCAGAGCTGTTGGCACTGACATCTCAAAGTATGTGTCCGACAGAATCTAGAATCCGATCCGTATGCGGTTACTTTTGAATCAGAACACACATAAGCACATACACACACATGTATAAACATGCATATATTTTAAGAGGAAAAAAAATCAAGTTTGAAAAACTGTTTAACTGTAAAATAACATCCACTACAAATTTCCCTATTCTCCTTTTTAGTTGAAACCAGTTTGTAAAATATTCTCCTTGTGGTAGGTCCTTTGGCAAGTAATGCATAACAAAATTTATTTATGTATTTAGATATATCTTTCAAAGTACATGTAATCAGACAAAGGTCTCCTGGGTAAGTCTTCTCTTGATACAGTAGATGATTCAGAAGTCATTTCATAGCGCTCTGTCTTTTGGAGCCTTGGGAAAGTGACTTGGTTTCTGTGGAGGCGCCTAGAATCCTGCTGGCAGCACCACGGCAGAGAGCTGCTCCAAGGGTTGGAAGTGTCATTGGTGAAGGGTTTGCGTGGGGCACATTCCAGATCCTGAACTGTGATTAGTTGAAGGTACATTGGCTGGCGGAGAAAAGTAGTAAGAGCAAGAAAACGCTCGTGGTATGTGCAGGACTACAGTTTCTAACAGAGCGCTCAAGGGAAAATGCGTCTAGCACGGATGTGGGTTTGCACAGACCCATTTTAGTGTTAGGACGTTATGTGAGAGGTGTCCTGGACTGGGCTCGGTGAAGATACGTTCTACCTTCACTAGTCCCCCAGACTTGAGAAAGAGGTCGCTAAATGAGTTCCAGGCGTACGGCTCTCACTGGCATACTTCAGTAGATTTTCCTCTAAATTTTACAACGCAAGTCTGAAGTCAGTCCGATTTTTCCCCCCGTGCAGATGGAAACTTTAGTGGGGCGAGGTAACTGGCAGGGAGCATCGGTGAGTGAGGTGCAGAGCTGGTGTTCAGCCCAAGACTGGCCCTTCCCGCTGTGCCCCGGGAACAGGAGCCTCTCCTAGAGCGCGGCTGACACTCTGGGCCACGTTGCTCTTCACTGGGGCCATTGGTCTCACCTGCCGTAGACTGCTGAGCAGCACTCCTGCCCCAGGTCACAAGATACCAGCAGCAGGTTTGAAAACAAACAGGGTCTCCACAAGTTTCCAAGTGCCCCCCCAGGGGGGAAATCACCCCTAGTTGAAAAGCACTGGAGGACTTTTTTGTTTTCATTGAAGAGAATCCCTAAGTGTTCAGTTATGTATCTTTTGAGACTAATTAATATTCTTCAGAGATGCTCTCAGTAAGAACAAACTGATTCTGTGGTATTTGCCTCCGTGGGGAAGAAGCTTCTGCTCCTGCCAGTGCAGCCAAGAATTCAGGGGCTGGCTCCATGTCCCTGCTGCTGCCAGGCTAAGGCCAGGGCGTCCCCCTGCAGGGGTGTCCACTAGCTGCCCACTTCCCCAGGCCTGGTGGACTGGGCCTCCCTTCTGCTCACCAGCTTCCACTCAGAGGCAGGAGCTCTGCCCCGTTTTGACAGTCTGGGAGTAATGGAGCCCCAGCTGGTCAGCCCCACCGGCTAGCTTGTAGGGCCGGAAGGGCTGCCACAACTCCTCCCTTAACCCAGCGCCCACTTAGAAGCCAGCAGGGGCCCCTCCAGATAAGGCTGGGTGCTGTCCTCTTCCATTCCCCGTGTCTTGGCCCAGACCTTTGCAGACCTTGCTCCAGTTCATGCCTACGGGAGGTGGTGAAAACAGCGGAGAGCTTGGTGGTCCGTCGTTCAAAGGGAGGATCCATGATACGTACCAACAAAGGACAGAGCAGCCCAGTGAGAAACTTTATTGCCAGAACCAGGGAAAGATTCAGCCTGAAGGAGTCCCACAGAATCACACTCTACACTGCGTGCATGTGCTAGTCTGCTCTGCTCAGGAGTGGTCAGAGTGAGACGGTCTTGAAAAGGCCTCCAGGACACACATCCATCAGCAAAGCCAAAGCCTTGCTTGTCTCAGGGGCCCTGAGCACAGTCTCTGGGTGTACTGCGCACGGCTAGTGGTAGTTCCTGTGAAGCTGAGCTTAGAAATAGAATCGCATGCCTCCCCGTTGGTCTAGAAGATTGTACGTGTGCCAGAACCATGGCTGTGGGCCCAGGAGCGTGGACAGAGACCACCTGCAAGCTGCTGGTCCATTCCTGACTGAACTAGGGGCAGAATCAAGAACCAACTTCCCAGTTGGGGAGAATAGCCTCTAAGCCACATGTATCCAGTGGTAAAGGGTGAAAATCTGACTCAGTGAGTTCAGACACCACTTTTGACCAACAGGAAGTTGGTGTGGGGCCAGGAGCAGCCCGTAGAAAGCCAGGAATACAAATCTGGTCAGGGACAGGAGAGGGGTGGTGCATGCTACAGGGTCATTGGACTTCACAGAATTAGGTCAGCCAAGTCCCAAAAAAGAAACATGTCTGAACAACAACCAGCACTCAACATGTTTGATGTTTGTGTAACAGTTCAGAGTGTTCACTCATCAACTCTGGTGAATTTTATGTGATTGTACAGCAGAGGGGTTTGAAGTCAGATGGGCCTCCTGATGGCATTGTGCCGTTCATCCTGCCTGTCCCGGTGAGACCTCAGGGCAGTGCACCTCTAAGCTTGAAATAGGGGCCTGTTCCCTACCGACTGTCCAACAGGACCTCAAATATATATAGGCCAGGACTGGCACTTAGTAGATGCTCAGTATATATTAGTAACTTTCTTGTTCAGAGAGAAATGACTTTTTATTATGCATGTATGTCTCTGTATATTTTGTGAGGAGTGTGGAACAGTTTCTAATCAAGAAAGTAGATACCCTATTTATTTCCTCTTAGTTTGGAGTGTTCTGTTAGTTTCTCCCCATAACGATCTTTGGAAGGTATTTTCTAAAGGAGCCAGGCCCCAGAGAAGTAGACTTGTATTAAATCCCATGTCCCCGAATTCCTCTCCCTGGCACGTTGTCCCTCCTCCTGCCCACCCCCCAGGGGTCTCTGTAATTGTGGTCCTTTGGTCCTTGAGGTTCAGAGGGATCCCCGTCGTGGCAGAGAAGACAATTACACTCACAGAGCTAGTATACTGCTTTGTAAAGGAGACTGTTCTGGATGCTACGGGTCTTCTTTCCCTGAACTGCAGGTGGTACCTGCTTTTCATTTCCAGCTGAATCCCCGTCCCTCTTACCTTCACAGAAACCGCTCCATCTCATTTCTAGAGTAGGACATTGGGTGTGCCCCAAGGGATCGAGTGTGGGTTCTGTTTTAGAATCTTGAGTCTGGGTTACTTGTCAGCCCTCTCCTACATGTGTCTCCCAGAACTTGTTTTACTCCTTCGGATTTTGCTCATTTGCTTCTCTGATCATTAGACGAAATACTTACTGAGGTCAGGGGTCCCTGGAAGAATGTTCTCAGTGTCGTAGGTGTCGTAGGTGTTGTGTGGATTTGGAGTGCACCCGGAAGAGAAGCTGTGTGTGAGCCCGTGGTGAGGAAGGGTGCAGCCGCGCCCCGTGAGCTGGGGGTACAAGTTGGCCGTGTCTGCTGGTTTGCTGCCAAATCTTCAAGTCTGTATTTCCATTTTTGAAGCTATCAGTAAATCTCTTTCAAACATTTGTCAGTATGTACAACCTCCCCATCACTATCCAGTTTTATTTTTGTTGTTTTAATTATAAATATCTAATAGTTTATTTTAACCATTTGAAATTACTTGAACAATGTCACGGTTAAATAACCATATCATTTCAGCTGCTTTTTGGACAAGTGATTGTTTTGTTTTGGAGGGAGAGAGAGGAAGAGAAAAGGTGGGCGGGACGCAGAGGGAGAGAGAATCCTAAGCAGACGCCAAGCGTGGACTCAGTGTCATGACCCTGAGATCGTGACCCAGGCTGAAATCGAGAGTTGGACGCTTCACTTACTGAGCCACCCGGGCCCCCCTGGATAAGTGATTTTTAACAGGTTCTATTAGATATCAGAAAACTCAGCCAGCATCTTCTGCTTCTGTCTTCTGAATCTAAGCAACTTAGAAGCCACCACAGTGGAAGTTTTAGGCCCTCTCTTTACTGGGTGACTACAGCCTGTGAGCAGTCATGGGCTTTTTTGTAAGGCTGTTCACCTCTTTCCCTCTACCAGTCACCTTACGATTTCTGTATCTTCCTTTAAAGTTAAAACCCCTTTCACCCAGGACACTGAAAGTTACGCCATCAATACTAATAAATAAGTAGTTTAAAATATTGTGAAAACGTTTTATTTAATGTTTCTGTTTTGCTGTCTTCTGGATAAAAGGGAAAAGGCCATGAGATAAGTTATTGATGAAATGAGCTGCTGAAGTGGAGAGGAGGTGTAGTCGGCCGATAACTGTCATAGCGTGAGCACTGGTAAATGACCGCGCATGCAGTCAGCCGTCCACCAGAGCCGTTCTGGTGCTGAGCTGCATCGATCAGTAGTAGGATGTCAGCGAAGTTGATGGATGGGGCCAACACGGACAGACAGCAGAAGGGAGCCCTGAAATATAAATATGAGAAAAGTACAAGGAAGGGGAGTCTCCATCTCTGCAGGTGTTCAAATATAAATTGAAATGTGGGTTTCTGTGGTGCAGTTCCAGTTATTTGCAGCATTGACACCGAAAACATCCGACATACACGTTGGACCCCTTCACAGCTACAAATGACCCAGAAGTGATCCAAACACACCGACCACAAAGAGAGGAACTTGGGCCCCCAAGCAGACCTCCTGAGAGCGGGGGCGCTAGGGGCTCTGAACATGGCCATGTGGGCAGTGCCGGGCTCCAGAGACTCCCTTGAGGGGACAGAGGTCGGAATCTGCTCTGATAGCTCCGCTCGGCGTGGCACCACCTGACAGAGTCGGGGTCAGCCCCATACGAGTTGCGGATGTCCCGGTGACTCTTGCGCACGGCCACAAACCTCAGCTTCTTCATGACCCCGGGCCAGCCCAGCAGCTGCAGGTCCCACAGGTACTCTGGGGACAGACCTTGGTGGGCTTGTGGTAGAGAAGATACCTGTTCAGGTGGCTCTCGTCATGCCACAGGGCCTCGATCCCATTGGCCCAGTCGACCACCATCGCCTGGTGACAGGCTGAGGTCAGTCGGGGAACCTCCGGCACCAAACCCCCAGAAAAGCCTCCTGCGTAGTAAAAGTCACCCGGGTCCCTGGGGTGTGCCCCTGGGACCTTGTCCGCGCTCGTAGCTGAAGTCCTAGAAGGTCACCCTGGAGAAACCGGGGTGCAGGGTGCCTAAGAGGAGGGACAGGCTCTCCACGCCCACGTGGTCGCTCAACTTCATGTCCACTAAACGGACACCAGGTAGTCCACCTTGCGAAGGAAGAGCGAATGCGAGAAGTTGCTGATCTCCATGCGGTGCATGGGCACATCCTGCCAGCAGGGAGCCCCGGGGACCTGGAACCAGCACTCTCTGGTCCTACGGAAGCAGCACTCGGGCCCAGCAGCCGGCCAGTCGGTGAAGACACAGTAGGTGACCCTGTGCCCCGCTGTGAACTGCTTCTCCGCCGGCTGCAGGAACGGCTCCAGAAAGACCACGTAGCTACAGGGACGGGGGATAGGGTGGGAGGAGAGTCACTGCCAGAGGCTGGTGGCAGGACCCCAGAGCTCGGGGCCGTGCACGTGTTCACCTTCGTCACTGGGACACGCCCCGGGCTGCGTTAAGCCACAGCCACCCTCCTGGCCTGTCCTGAGAGAGTCGGCCGGCGGGCCCTCCCTCCCTTCTGCTCCCAGAGATGGGGGCCCTCAGCACCCCATCTTACAAACGGGAGCCCGAGGCTTGGGAGGCTGAAAACCCATGCAGCCACACAGTCAGCATGCTGGAGCCAGGGACACTGCCCCGTGCTGAGCTCCCGGGCAAACCCTGCAGGTGCCCTCCCCTGGCCGCCCCCCTGCGGGTCCCCTCCCCACCTGCCAGGACTGGAGCTCCTTTGGGCACAGCCCTCGTTCCTTTGCCCAACAGACCGGCTAGAAGAAGCAGGGCCAGCCACCTGCCCCTCTCGCTTTGGGTGGGCTGTCGCTGGTCCCCACAGCTCGCTGCACTCCCTGGAGGGTCCCCCCGTGAAGGCTACGGGGCCTCTTGCTGACAAGGTCCTCAATCTACCACTGGTATTCCTAGGAGGGGTCACCCTGAACTCCCCCAGACCGGGAATCAGGTGCAGCCCGGGGACAGGGAAGGGGAAAGAGGACCCTGGGAGTTGAGGGGGGTTGCTTAGACCCCAGCCTTGAATCCAAGGGGGTAAGCTTCTGGATCCAGGTCGACATATGCCCCTCCCTCAGTCCAAAGCCCTCACATGGCTGGTCCCCCTGTGAGGGGTCTACCTGCTCCGCAACGTGGGGACAGCAGCTCCCCCAACGTCAGGCAAGTGTGGTGAGCCCTCTGAGTCTGGTTTTTTGGAGCAGGCACTGAGGCTACTTCCCTGGGCCTGCCCCACACCTGGCAGCTTAGTCAAGGGCTCACACGGGGAAGGCGGCCACTGCCTTGAAACAGGGGACAGGCACACAACCCACAGGCCCGGATCAGGTCAGCAGGGGAAAGGCCAGGCCCAGTCGTTGTGAGTGTGGTTTCACGGCCCCTTCCCTCAAGGACGCTGCCGGCAAGGGCTCCCTCATGCAAGCCCGGCACCTGCCCTCGCCCCAGGGCTGCGCTCCCGGCCCAGAGGGGGACGCATGAGGCCCGCCTGTGCGGGCAGCGCTGGGACAGGGCCACAGGCGCTGGCCGCGGACCCTGGGCCGTGAGGGTCTGGTTGGTGATTTCAGTCCCTGCTCTCCAGGACCTGGAGGACGACTCTGAGGCGACCTGGGCCCTTCCTAGTGCCCCCCGCACATGGGGCTGAAGGCCTCCCTTGCGATGGCCTGGGAAAAGGGTTGCACATGCCTCAGGCCATCCTGCGGGCCTCGGCGAGCTCTGTGGAGGAAGGAAGCTCTGACTGCCGATGCTGTCGCCAGCCCCGGCTTCCAGAGGCTCCCAGGGGCCAGGCCACTTGCCGGCAGCCATGCCCAGCGCGCTCCTGGGTCCGCTGGGGTCCCAGGGCCTCACTGCTCAGCTCCCTCTCAGGGGCCTGGGCTCTGGCACCGAGTGCTGTCTGACCCGAGTGCTGTCTGAGGCTGTGCCCTCCTGAGCCTCATCCTCTAAGAGACACACAGGAGGGGCCAGCCCGACAAGCATCTCCTCGCTACCAATGCACAGGGCACACGTGACCCCCTTCCACTTCTCTGGTGGTGGGCTCCCCGGAAGCCCCATTGTTGCGGTGCTCTGCCCCTTGACTCAGCAGGATAGCGGCCTGGGGTCAGGGCTGTGTCTGTCCGAGGGGAGTGGCAGCAGGCGGGGGCTGTCACCCACTGTGACGGGCAGCCTCCTGAGAGGGAGCCAGGTGCTGTCCCCTCACCGGGCCCACGAGAGCCCAGTAAGACTGCTGAATGCATGCACTTTCGCATTAATCCCCAGGACGGGGTCCCCCCACTCTGTGCTCAACACACCGACAGTCCCATGGTGACGTTCTGCAGCTAGAACTGCTCGTTCAGGACGTCAGTGTTGCAGGTCCCTTCCCAGAAGATGCGGGCCAGGCAAGGGGTGAGGGCAAGGACATCGTTCCTCCGGGAACACAAGAGACCAGCATGGCGATGTGCGAGCTGGGAGGAGGGTGAGCGCACCAAGGGCCCTGGTGCTCACCACCCCCACCTGGAACCTCACCATCCCCCGCCCCATGCCTTCAGGGGCCCACCAGGTGCACCCTCCTTCCAGAAGGACTTCACACTTGCAAGAAACCCAGACTCAAACCTCTGCAAATCCCTTCCAGCTCTAAGCAAACCTGGTCCCTGCCAGACCTCAGAGTGGGAGCAGGGATTTCCCAGCAAAGCCAGGGGGCCCTCCCCCGGGAGGGAACAAGCCCCCCTCACACATTCTTTGGTGGGCAAGGGATAGAAAGCAGGAAATGCAAGGCACAGAGAGAGAAAGGGACAGAGAATAATCTGTGGGCTCCAAATCGAGATCTCTGAAACAGGGAGAGGAAAAGAATCTGGCAATCGTGCATCCGCTGAGTTTTCAATCAGCCCGCCCTTCCTTGCCTACCTTAAATTTCCCTAAGTTTGAGAAAGGGAGGGGAAGAGAGGGAAGGGGAGGGGGGGAAATTTCAGTGAATGTATTCCCGGGGGTGTTAGCACCTTGGCTGGGGATAAAGCATCCTGAAAAATCACACAACGTGATGTGAGTTTGCAGGGAGGTGGCTGCGCCTTTATGATCTTGGAGAGATGGGGATAGGAAGGCGATAGGAGGGCAGGTGTTGGCCAGGCAGGAGGATGCCCGACCGGACCCATTCTGCCCACGCCCTCCAGATTCCGTGGGGGAAAGAGTCTGCCACACTTCTCTGCTGGGAAGTAGACCACGGCTCTTGGACCAATGTCGTCCTTCTGTATGCGTCCCACAGCGCGTCTGCCACCAGTCCCCGTGGGCCCTGACGTCCTACACTTCCTCAGGAAGTCTTCCACTTATTCGCCCAACATTTCCAAGCACCCGTGACAGGCCAGGCATGTGCTAGCTGCCGGAGAGAGGCAAACTGGCAAATTCAGTTTCAGAGATCTGATGCCAGGACAGGCTCGCACCAGCGCAGCCGCCCTTCACAGGACCGCAGACTCGGGGAAAAGTGTCTGGAGAGAGTGCAAAACAACGGCAGGTCTGACTCATGCCAGGTGGAGCAGGAGGGGTCAGGGAGGGCTTCTCGGAGGAAGGGACATTCGGAAGAGAGCTGAGGCACAGAGGTAGTTAGGGAAGTTGGGTGGGCTTCCACGGAAGAGGAGACCACTTGTGAAAAACCCCAGAGTGGTGGAAGCGGAGGGAAGGGTGAGGGGGGGAGAGCACAGGCCGTGGAGGGAGGTTCAGTCCGAGGACAGGGAGCCCCGGGCAGGCTCGGGGGCTGAGCTTGGAGCCCAGGACCCCCAAACGGAGATGCCACGTGGGGGGCTGGAGTTCAGAGGACAGAGAGATGTGGGAGCCGGACACGTGGAGTCACCAGTATGTAGTTGGCGATGCAATTCGCTGGTGCGGTTAGGGCCACCCGAGGAGAACACAGTAGAATGGCATCAGTCAGCTACTACCACGTAAGGACCACCCACAGGATCTCTGTGCTATGAACCGACACGAATGTACTTAGCTTTCCCGTCTGGGCAGCGTGGGGTCAGGTGGTGCAGGCCGGCCCTGCTGGGCGGCGGGGGTCTCCGTAGCTTGCGCCCGCCTTGGGGGGTGACTGTCCGTGACTGGTTCGTGCCGGCTCTGCTGCCATTGTCCCCCTCCCACCGAGGGCGGCCACGTCCCGCTCGTCTCACGGCCACGCCGAGGCCACAGCAGGCGAGGCCACAGCAGGCTGGGAGGAAGGGCTCAGCACAGGACTGCATTTCTGCCTCAGCGGCTAAGTGAAGCATGTCAAGGGGCCAAACCCCAAGTGCAGAAGGGCCTGCACAGGGTCTGTCGAGGGTCACAGCCCTGGGCACGCGCAGGAGCCCAGGCTGAACCCAGCTCTGTGTCCTCACACAAGGGCTGCACCCAGGCCTTGCGTGGGCTGTGGGTGGGGTGGGGTGTGAGGGTGTCACTGTATAGATGGGGCATGGGGGGGGTCAGCATGGAACAGCTGGGGGAGGGGCCCTCGCGGCTGGGGCTCTTGTCTGAGGAGGAAGTTGGGTGAGGGGACCCCGGCCATGGTGACCTCACTTCCCTGACAACAGAGCCCATCAGAATTTGGAACCCAGGTAACCAGGAACCCACATTCCAGAGACAGCCCCCGGCCCAGCTCATTACATTGCAGATAGTGAAACCAGGATGTTCACGTGCTGCGTTCCCAGATCCGGAGGTTGCCGACGGAAGAAAGCGCGCCCAGCAAATGCTGTCTCAAGATGTCCTTTCAGGGCTCCCCACCGCCTCTGGCCGTTTGGTCGGAAAGACCACAAGGTGACACCAGGAGTCCCAGAGCCGGCCACCCAGCCCCACAGGGTCTAATCCACCTGTGCAGCCCCAGGTCCCCACCCGTGTGTGTGTGTGTGTGTGTGTGTGTGTGTGTGAAGAGGGGTCATGTAGGGTGGGCCAACCCCATTCAAGAGCAGGCTGATGAGGGGTCAGATACCCAGTGGGCAGGTCTTGTTCAAGGTCAAGGGTGGCTGGGTGGGACGGGGTGTGCGCGGATGCGAGCTTCTGCCCTGGGTTTATCCCAATTGCCCTGGAGCGGGGGTCACTGTACCGCGTGCAGGGCTGGGCACGCAGAGATGTGTCTGATCTGGGAGCAGGAGGGGGACAGGGCAGGGGGACAGGGAGGCTGGCTGGGCAGGGCTGTGATGCCTCTGGGCCGGCTACCCATCCCTGTCTTTGCAGACCACGGATGAAATCGGGAGGAGGCTGGCGGACAGCCATGATATTTCTGGGACCTGGGGCGTGACACCACAGGGGTCCCCAGGAGCAGGTGCTGGGGATTGCGGGGGAAGGCCTCCGACACCACCCAGACCACTGTCCCTGGTGGTCATTGACTGGATTGTGCTCCAGGAATGGAGCCCACGGAGACCGAGCTCGAGGCTGAGAAGCCTGGGGTGGGGTGCCTGTGGGTGTGTGGGGACGGGTCGTGGCAGGCCCCACAGGGAGGAGCCCCGAGAGGCTGGTGTGGGGCCAGGAGCAAAGACTGTGTGCAGAGCACCCAGCGGGTGGACTGCAGTCGGGGAGACGTCCCGGGGAGGGCACCTTCCTGGCTGCGGCTTCTCTGGGAGGCTCTGGGCTGGGCTCTGTCTTGCAAATACCCACGGAGAGCAGGCACGGGGGTGAGCTTTTCTCCTCTCACAGATGTTCCACGACCTAAGGAGCTAGAGCCGGCTCCAACTCCCTCAGCAGCTCTACAGGGAGGGGTGGTGCCTGCAGAGACTTCAGCAGGAGCCCAGGAGCCGGCAGTTGACCCGGCACCTGCCCACGGAGAGCCTGACGCCGACCAGGAAGGGCCTGCTCGAGAACCTGTGCCCAGAGAGCCTGCCCCTGTTCTTGCCACTGTTCCTGCCGGAGCCAGGGCCCCTGTGCCTGCCCCGAACTGTGGCCCTGCTCCTTGCCCAGACCCCGCTCCTGCCCTGGATCCTGACCCGTCCCTACCCCTGCCAGTGCCCCTGTCCCTGCCCCTGACCCAGATACTACCTGGGTTCCTGTATGTGCCATTGCTGCAGACCCCGTCCCTCCCCTTGCACCTGCCCCTTCCCCTTCCCCTGCTTGTGCTCCTGTTCTGGCCCCTGACCCAAGTCCTGCCCCTTCCCCTGCCCATGCCTGTGTCCCTGTTTTCGCCTCTGACCCAAATCTTGCCCCCACTCATGTCCCTGCCCCTGCCCGTGCCCCTGCTAGAGCCGATGGCCCTTCCCTTGCCCCTACTCGTGCCCCTGCAGCTGCCACTTCCCCAGCACCTGCCTGTGCACCTGTTCTTGCCCCTGACCCAGCTCCTGCGCTGGATCCTGCCCCTTCCCCTGCCCCTGGCTCTATTCCTGTTCTTGCCCCTGTCCCGGCTTCTGCCCCTGCACCTGCCCCTTCCCCGACGTGTGCAACTGTTCTTGCCCCTGACCCAGCTCCTGCCCTGGATCCTACCCCTTCCCCTGCCCCTGCCTGTATTCCTGTTCTTGCCCCTGTCCCGGCTTCTGCCCCTGCAACTGTCCATTCCCCTGCCCCTCCCTCTGCTCCGGTGCTTGCCTCTGACCCAGCTCCTTCCCCTTTCCCTACCCGTTTCCCTGCCCCTGCAGGTGCACCCATTCCTGCCCATGACCCACCTCCTGCCCCTGCACCTGTCCGTTCCTCTACCTGTGTCCCTGTCCCTGCCCCTGCCAGAGCCGATGCCGTTTCCCCTGCCTGGGTCCCCATTCCTGCCCCTGCCCCTGCAAGAGCCGATGCCCTTTCCCCTGCTTTCCAGCACCGCGGGCCCTTCCCTTGGCCCTGCCTGTGCTCCTGTACTTGCCCATGACCCAGCTCCTACCGTGCATCCGGACCCTGTCCCTGCTCTTGCATCTGGCTCTGCTCTTCCATCTGGCCCTGCCCCTCCTCCTGTTCCTGCAGGGCTCCCAGAACCACAGCCAGAGCCCACATCCTCGTGGGGAGAGCCCCTTGTACAATTCCCCTTATTTCCATCACCCGACCCTGATGCCCCGCCAGATTGTTTCATCCCCTCCCCCTGTGTTCTTTCTCTCTGGTACATATTAACTGTTATATTATCTTTCCTTATCCTCTACGCTGTTTGTTATTTATTTTAAATAAAATTAATTGTTTTCTGTTGGACAAGTCTGCAGCATTAATTATATTCTCAATGCTGTGCCACCGCACCCCAGAACATTGCTGCACAATATCTGCTTCCGCAAAGGACACCCTGAACCAGAAGGCCTCCCTGCCCATTTCTCCCCGAGCCCAGCCCCTGGCGACCCCTAAGCTGCTTTCTCTCTCTGTTCCTTTCCTGGGTGTTTCCTGTACGTGGAATCACGCAATAGGGGCCTTTGTGTCTGCCCCCCTATTTTCAAAGGGAACTCGTTTCCTTCTGTGTTTATTGGACACAGAATTTCCCTTATTCGATATTGAAATGCCTGGGGGTTACAGATCAGACGTAATCAGAGAGGCCACTTTAGGAATTATGGGCACAATCTTGGGGCCGAGACCCCTGTTCCTGCTGGGACACCTCAGCCTGACCCCAGACAGGACAGGGCTGGTTCCTCCTGTGGCCCACACAGAAACCAGGGAAATGCAGAAAGCTGGAAGACACACCCCAAAAGGCAATGCATTGCTCACAACCCAAGGCCAGAGAAAGGTTTCAGCGGACTCTGGTCCAAACCATGCTCCAAGTCACTGGGTTCCACAGGGAGAGACCACACGCATGCAAGTCCAAGTGGGGACAGGCACGGGGGGAGTCAAAGAAGCGGAGCTAGCAGGTAAGGACTCTGGCAAAAACAAAAAACTCTATGGAGGCAGCGCTGGTCACCCTCAGACGGGCAGGTGTCTGGTCTGGGGACCAGCAGCCCTGGGGAGAACGTGAGGAAGCGGAGGTCCCCTGGAGGAAAGGGTGACGGCACCCCTGTCTGGGAGGACAGTGCGCAGCACCCATCCCAGCCTGCAGGTGCACCCATCACCTACTGTGGGCAGCTCAATCCCAGCTTGTTGAAGGGAAGACCCGTGTCCATAATCCCCTATTTGCAACAGAATCCATAAAGGGGAGTTTGTGGGTCAACACGTATACAGTGTTTAAGGTACAAGTCTCGAATTCCAACATCCATGGTCTGCTTGTCCACCTTGAGCCTTGTTTGGGAAGCAGGGGTGGGGACGCCCGGGGCTGTGACCTGTGGGAGGGGTGGGGAGGGTAAGCTCTGAATGGAGTGACCAAAGCACACGGGGTGACCTGCCCATGAGGGACCCTCTCGGTCCCCAGCCCCTCTCCTGACCTCGTGCACGATGGCGAGGGTGTGATGATGAAGGTGCTGGCCCTTGGCTGGCCAGTTCCGTAGCTGGTGTCGGAGCTGCTCAGGCTGCACACCGGGCTCTGATCCCAGAGCTGGCGCAAGAGCTGAAGCTGCAGCTGCCCCAGTCTCGGGAGCTGCAGCTCGCATCGCTGTTGGACCTGCCTCGAGCTCTGGGGCAGGTGCTAGAGCTGAATCCCCCTCCAGAGATGATCTAGATCCGGTTCCGCACTTGGATAAGGCTCTTGAACCCACGAACGGCTTTCCTCCCCTGCCCATTTCATGGATGACCAAACTCGGGGCGGTGACGGGACCGGCTACATGGGGGTAATGGCTACGGGGGGATTCAGCCCAAGGATCCTGCATGCCCTTCACCTCGTGCCCCATACAGGTCCGTCCTGAGGTGCCCGACAGGGGCAAGGGCCTGAACCGCTGCTCCCGGCACCTGATCCCACCTGATCAGAGACACTCCCCTGGGTCGTGAAGTCCTCGTTTGACCTCTACTCCGGCCAGCCCCACGCGAGCAGGGACCGTGCGTCCTCACTGCTTGGGCACCATCTCCAGATGGCGGACTGGCCACTGCAGCGGGGTTGGTCACCACCATACCGTCGACGTGGATGCAGGAGCAGCTACAGGCCGAAAGCCCGCTCCGCAGCTCAAGGCATTTGATCTTCTGTTGCGGTGCCACTGCTGGGAGCTTGGGAGCCCGGGAGCTGGAGCCAAGTGCGCCCCAGTGTGAGTAAGCCCGCTGGAACTACGGCTCCGTCACCAACTCCAGAGCTAGAGCCACTGCAAAATCCGAGCTGGCCCAGCTCCACAGTCAGCTGCGGGTGTTCCCCGGACACGGAGCAGGCGCTCGCTCCCCCTGCAGAGCTAGAGCCAGTGGGCTCCGCGCAGCAAGCCCCAACCCAGGACCCGCTGGGTTCCCTCTTCCCTCACAGACTTCTGCAGTTCCTCTGTGATTCCCCAGCGCTGGGACAGAGCAGACACTGCACCCACAGCACCCCCTCCTTGGGTTTCCAGTTCAACAGGAGGGACCACAGACAGATAGAGGCGTGGGGCACACTCCCCTGAGGAAGGCAGGGGTGCTCACACCCGTGATGGAGGGCTCCCTCTCATGCAGATTGCCGGCCCCCCGCACCTGCTGGCCACACCTGCCCCTGCCTGGATGTCCAGTGTGGGTGGGCTGGGGGGGGCCTGACCTCTGCATGGAGCATCCCCAAGGCTGCCCAGGGGGTGTGTGGAAGGGCAGGCCCGGCCACTGACTTTGCTTCTTGCCCACCTACCTCCAGGACCATCTCCTCTGTTCTGGGCACATGGCTGGACTAGTCTCGGAGGACTTCTGTCAGCCAAAGACGTTCCCTGCCTCAAGCAGCTGGTGGCCCATGTGCAGCTCAACATGCCCTGTTCCGACCTGGAGCACCAAGCCCACCTTCTGCTGACCCGGCTGGAGCACACAGAGCCCACAGTGGCCGAGCCCGAGGGTGAGAACACCGGGGCTGCGTGCCTGAGTGTGTGGGGGGAAGGGTCAGGGCTGGTCCGACAGAGAGGAGCCCCGGAGGCTGGTGTGGGGCCTGGAGGAAAGACTGGGCTCCGAGCGTCCAGTGGGTGGACTGCAGTCCGGGAGACGTCCCAGGGAGGTCTCCTTCCTACCTGGGGCATCTCTGGGAGACTCTGGGCTGTGCACACACAGGTGTGTGTCTGATCTGGGAGCAGCAGGGGGCTGGGCAGGGGGATAGTGAGGACATCGGGTAGGGCTGTGATGCCTCCGAGCTGAGTGACAGTTCCTGTGTTTCCAGAGCCCCATGGAAACTGGCTTGGATTCTGCCCCTGCACCTGGCTCCTCACACGAGTTAGGGACACAGGTGGAGCCTGGCTCTAGCTCCTGAGATGGTGGAGCAGCTGAGAGAGGAGAAGAAAAGCTCAGCCCATGGCTCCTCTCCATGGGCCTTTGCAAGACAGAGCCCAGCCCAGGGCCTCCCAGAGAAGCCGCAGCCAGGAAGGAGCCCTCTCTGGGGCGTCTCCCCGCCTGCCATCCACCCGCTGGGCCCTCTGAGCCCAGTCTTTTCTCCTGGACCCTCACCAGCCTCTGGGGCTCCTCCCTGTGGGGCCAGCCCCGACCCATCCCCACACACCCACAGGCACCCAGCCCCAAGCTTCTCAGCCTCGGGCTTGACCTCCATGGGCTCCGGCTCCTGGAGCACAATCCAGTCAATGACCACCAGGGACAGTGGTCTGGGTGGTTTCAGAGGCCTTCCCCCACAATCCCCAGCCCCTGCTCCTGGGGACCCCTGTGGGGTCACGCCCCAGCTCATGGAGTAGGAGGAAGTGTCTGCCAGCCTCGTCCCCATTTCATCTGTGGCCTGCAAAGACAGGGACGGGTAGCCGGCCCAGAGGCATCACAGCCCTGCCCCGCCAACCTCCCTGTCCCCCTGCCCCATTCCCTTGTTGCTCCCAGATCAGACCCACACCTGTGCGTGCACAGCCCTGCACGCGGGACACTGAGCCATCCCCGCAGGGCCATCGGGATAAACCCTGAGGCAGAAGCGCGCAGCCCCCCACACCCCGTCCCACCCACCCAGCCTTGACCTTGAACATGACCTGTCCCCCGGGTATCTGACCCCTCATCAGCCTGCTCTTGAACGGCTTGGCCCGCCCCACATGACCCCTGTTCACACACACACACGCACACACGGGGAGGGGACCTGGGGCTGCATACATCGATTAGACCCTGTGGGGCTGGGTGGCTGGCCCTGGGCCTCCTGGTGTCTCCTTTCGGTCTTTCCAGCCAAATGGACAGAGACGTCGGGGAGCCCTGACACGACATCCCCAGCGAGGGAGTGTTTGCACAGTTTGCTTTCCTCAGCCTGTAGCCTCCGGTCTTTGGGATGCAACATGCAAACATGTTTTTGGTTCGAGGATCTCCAACGAAATGAGCTGGGCAGGGGGCTGTTTCTGGAATGTAGGTTCCCATGGCAGCACTTTGTGCATCACGGGGACCCCTGGCATTCAGACTGGCAAGTTACCCCTCCCCACGCCATGGCCGCGGGCAGGATTCCAAGAGTTCGCATAGGAGCTTGCCTGTCCCAGGGCTGTGACATGGCTCCGCTGTGGCTTTGAACCCAGGTCAACCTGACCCAAGCCTGAGCTCATGCAGGAGCCTGAGGAAGTAGCCTTGAATGGTACAGCTGAAAGTGACGGAAGCTTAACTTTTACTGAATCTAAATGTTAACTGTTAAATGTAAAAATCATAAAACCTGTAACAGAAAAGGGTGAAGGGTGGGGACTCCTGGGTGTCTCAGTCAGTTAAAGCATCTGCCTTCGGCTCAGGTCAGGACCTCAGGGTCCTGGGATCGAGTCCTGGTGCGGGCTCCCTGCTCAGCGGGGGGGTCTCTCTCTCTTTCTCCCTCTGCTGCACCCCCTGCTTCTGCGCTCCCTCCCTCTCTCTAAGAAATAAAATGCTAAAAAAAAGTTTCTCTTGAAAAAAATAAAAAGGTTCGGTGACAGGTGGACCTCGGCAGAGTGGCTCGAGCCATGGGCCGGAGCTACGGCCGATGCCAGGGATGCCCCCGGCTCCTCCGTGGAACCAGCCCGGGACCTGAGCTGGAGCTGCAGCTGGAGCTGGCTCCGTCCCGGTGGTGGGGCTCAAGCTGGTTCTGGAATGCACTCCAGGGCTCAGTGAACTCTCAGGCTGGCATTGTTGCCAAATTTGGTGGAGGAACCGGCAGCAGAGAGGACTGCTGCACTGGAGCTGGTCCAGGCGAGCAGGTAGAGGGGCCTCTAGCCCCGGAGCTGCCGCCGGGGGGGGGCCGTCGTCCGCAGTCGCTGCGGGGGCTGCTGTGTGCGGTGGCTCTGGCTTTGTGGGTGGAGGTAATGCTCGCGTGGCGCACGTCTGAGCGTCTGCTCTAGCTCGCTAGTTGGCAAGCGCCCCTGTGTTTGTGCAGCGGGGGCAGGAGCTGGCTGCAGGGGCAGGGGGCTTACCCACACTGGGGCGCACTTGGCTCCAGCTCCCGAGCTCCCGACAAAGGCACCGCAGCAGAAGATGGAAATGCCTCGAGCTCTGGAGCGGGCTTTGGGTCTGTAGCTGCTTCTGAGCCCCGTCAACCCTGCAGTGGTGACCAGCCCCGCTGCAGTGGCCAGTCCTCCATCTGCAGATGGTGCCGAAGCAGCAGGAGGAGAGAAGATCACCACCCTGCCAGGGTGATCACCCTGTGCTGATCCCCACCGCCTGTCCCTGTGACTTTCACAGGAAACCCCGCACAGCCTCCCACAGCAGCACTGAGCTGCCTTGAGAAGGGGCTCTCGATCTCGGGCTGGCTCTCACTCTGGCAATGATGCTGGATCGGATGAGAGAACTGGTGTGCAGTTGGCTTTGCTCCGGACCTCATGCCGGAGCGGGTTTTGCCTGTGGACGGGGTCCACGGGTCGGAGCAGAGGGGCTCTAGTCTGTGGGGGCACTGGCTCAGGCTCTCGAGCTGCTTCCATGGCTGGCTCGAGTCAACGCGGGGGTACGTTCTAGTGCATCAGATGGTTCTAGATCTTAGCTGCCGCCAGGGCTGACTCTGCCCCATGCCTCCTGCAATGTCTCGTGTTAGAGATGCTCTAGCTCTGTATCGCCCGCTAGCTGACTGTGGGTGAGTAGGACCTTAAGACAGCCTCGGAGAGTTTTTCAGGACCTAGAATTCACAGCTGTTAGGATCAGGTCACTTAGTTAGACACAAAAGTGGTTAATATCGTAAAGGACAATAAACTATATCCTTTGATGTTCTATTTTCTTCCCGGACCGAAATTATTTGCTTCTCTACCGGCAAAAACCTTCACGCAAATGTCTAATTTCACTAAGTTGGGGACCTCTACTAAATAGCAGTCAGTTGAACGAAGTCCATTTTCCCAGTCTTCGGGTGGCCTGTACCCTTACGTGAGAAGAAATGACATGCCAGCCTCCTTTCGCCTTATGTCCAAGCTCGGGCGGTCAGTATTCTCTTTATTCTCGCTCAGCTGGCAACTCTGGTTCAGAGGCTAAACATGGCCTTTGGAGCCTGGGTTCGAGTTCTGGCTGTGAGCCAGGTCAGCTGCGTACCCATGGTGTGCCTCGGGGTCCTCCTCTGCGGAGGTGAGGGACACTCACGACGCGTCATTATGGCCAGTGATCACATGGTCTTCTATCCTTTCACTTTCTGCTTCTCCATATGAGGCCTCTTAGACCTCAGGCATATATCTGGATTTGGTTTGTAGTCCAATCTGAAAATTTGACTTTTTATTGGTGTACTTAGTAGGCTTACATTTAATGTACATGAAGTGACATTCAGGTGTAACTCTACCATCTTATTGGTTTGCTCTTTCCTCCATCTGTTCTTTTTTTGAAAACTCGTTCCATGCCTTCCTCAAGATTATGCAAGTATTCTCTGTCACTCCAGTCCCCTCCATTAACGTGTTATTATGCCTTCTCTCATTATTCCTTCAGGGACTGCTCAAGGGAAGTGCTGTCCCCATAGAAACAGTCCATCCCTGCGCTGTCGGGGCATGCCCCCCTGCCGTTCCCAGATATTAGCAAGGCCCTGGGCCTCCGTAACAGGGGTTGCAAGCTTTCCCTGTAAAGGGCCACATAGGCTTTGTAGGGCCTCCTCAACTCCACCATTATAGCTTGAAAGCGGCCATAGATGATATGTTGATAAAATAGCATGGTTATGTCTAAACAAACTATCTTTACCAAACAGATGACAGGTAGACTTTACCTGTGAGCAGTGTGCTGTGACCCCGGCTTTATAGCCTCAGCATCTCTGGGTAGGGGTTGGGGGGGGCATCTGGCTCCTGGGCTCCCCTTGGCTCCAGTACTACTCTTCCTCTTCCGGTCTCTTTGAGCCTGGAGGTGAGAACGGTTTCCCATCTACCTGTCCCCAGAAGTCCCTCCAACTGCCTTGGTTTTTTATTCCCACCCACACATCTGTAAACAGTTCCTCCAGTAAACTCTTCAACTGAATGCTGCAGCAGGCCATCCAGCTCCTGCAAAGACCCTAACGGAACTTTAGGCTTACAGCACGCACGTATTCCTTCCACTGTGGCCCAAGTTGCAGCCAGCAGTTTGCAGATTGGCCTCCCTGCCCAGGAAGAGCCTCCTGCAGGGCAGACGCCATGTCTTAGTTATATTTGCATCCCCACCACACCCATCCCTCACCTGGGCACAAAATGGGAATGAAGAATCTTGGCTAAACTGACCTAAATTAGCAATGCAGAAATGGAGCCAGGAGAGGTCAGCATGTAGAAAAAAGACTGGAGGGGTTCTTATTTAAAGTGGGTAGGTTGTGAAAGAGAACTATCCAGGAGAGAGTGAGTTAATCGAGGAGAGCCAGAGGATTTGTCTCAAAGTTATCACAGAAGGGAAACATGTAAGGACCTGGTGTTACAATGTTAAGTCTTCAGTGTGGTTGAGCTGTTGTGTTAACAGTGTCCTCTGTGGAGTGTGGTCGAGCACTTGGTGTAACAAATGTCAGCTGTTGAAAGAGGTGAATGTCAGCTGCCGCAGTGAGTCGGAGTAAGGAAAAGAATGAGCACAAGTTCATTTTGCACATAGGAGGCCACGGCGTCATTTGAGAGGGGTGTCCACAAAGTGGCCTCTATTCAAGCCACATAAAAAGCAGCGAAATAGCAAACTGGAACCAGAAAGTTGGAGCAACTACTCAAGAATATTAACTTTTTTAAAAATAAGTTTTTAAATGGAGAAGGTAATACATGAAAATAGTCAAGATAAGACTAGAATTTAGAAGTTTATGTTGAACACATTGCTTCAAACACATAGTCATAATGGATTTATAAATTATGGAAACAGAAAACAAAAAGACACAGCAGGGCTCGAAAACACCAAAGTTATTGGACCAGAAACAGAGGTGAGAGTGGCTCCTGTCGGCTGGTTTCTGGGGCTGGAAGTTGGCCACCGGAGAGGGCAAGGGGCTCACCCCACAGGCTTGGGTGAGGCTGTCCTACGTGGTGTAGGAAACTAAACCAAACAACCAACAAAACCCTGTTGCTGACAGCTGCCTAGGGCTTTTGAACACAGTGGGGGCTTAGGAGTACAAAGACAGAGACCCAAACTGAAGACCAAGAATGAATACCACCGCCTGCAGACCCTGCATCTGACATGCTCTCCCTGTTATTGAAAGCCTTGACATGCCACGTGGGACCCCGTTCTGGGCTGAAGGTGGAAGCGATGGCAAGGCCACTGACTAGGGAAGGGTGAGGAGCAGGAGGGGAAGGGGGAAGAGCCGCTATCTCCTGCCCGCTGCCCGCAAACCTAAATTCCAGGACATGTGAAGAAACCCAATGCTAAGAAAGTTAACAAGTCAACAGTCAAAACATTTTCTTCTCCTTAGATAATTGAAAGTAAGAAACAAAAGACAGAAATGAAATAAGAATAGATGGATAGGAAAAAGGACCAATTAAAATCTTCAAAGTAAAAAATAAAAGTCATTGAAATAAATACCTCAAACTATCACAAACAAAACGACCTCAAGACAAAATTAATAAAGGCTGTTTACCCATCAACTTGCAGCAAGGGAGCCCTTCTGATGTCACTTTCAAAGGTTTTAGAAAGGAAATTGAGTTTTATCAGGTAGAAGGGGAAAAGTCTTGGACTGGGAAGCATCCTATTAAGGTGGGATTTTGGAGTAGAAGAGACTTCAGTTTGTCTGCAGGTACTTCTGACCGTCCTTGGTTGTCTGAAGGGGGCCAGGAAGCAGTTTGGGCAACTTCCAAGAAGACGGACTGTGGGATGCTAGGAGAGACAGGTGTTCTGCAGGGGGCTGCACCTTGGAACCAGTGGGGCCGCTGGGACTCTTTAGAGTGAGTCTCCTCTTGAGAAGTGACCCCATGATAAAGGTGCCTCCAAACCGACTCTCAAGGAGCATTAAGGAAATGACCACCTACTGGGGTGGGTTAGAAGGAGGTCACCAAGAACACCACTACTCCGGTAGCATTTCCATCTTGGAACAGAAAATCTATTTGCCAAGACACATGACCCTTGAATAACTTTTTTTTTTTTTTTTTTGAGAGAGAGGGAGAGAGAGAATGAGAGAGAGCATGAGAGGGGGGAGGGTCAGAGAGAGAGGTCGATCCCCTGCCGAGCAGGGAGCCTGATGTGGGGCTCGATGCGGGACTCGATGCGGGACTCGATGCGGGACTCGATGCGGGACTCGATGCGGGACTCGATGCGGGACTCGATGCGGGACTCGATCCCGGGACTCTGGGATCATGACCTGAGCCCAAGGCAGTCGCTTAACCAACTGAGCCACCCAGGCGCCCCTGAATAATATGGGTTTCTACGGGGGTTTTTCCCAATAAATAAACATAACAGTGCTGTAAATGCATTTTCTCTAACTCATGAGCTCCTCTCTAACATTTTCTTTTCTTTAGCTTTTTATCGTAAGAACACATATGTTATACACACAACATACAAAACGCGTTCATCACCGTTTACTTCACCGGTAAGGCTTCCGGCCAACAGCAGGCATTGGAAGTCAAGTTTTTTCGGTCAACAATTATGACTGAGGGGAGCAGGCACAGCTAACTCTGTCGGTCCCGGGTCAATTACATCGCGGACAGCTGGCTTTATTTTTGATCAGAAGAAAACCTCAATTTTAAAGCAGGGAAAGAGTTCAGACCACACTTCCAAGCTATGAATCAGTAACAAACTTTAACAACAGGAGCGCGAAGTTGAGCACTCTCTTGGCTCGACTGTTGGCCGGCTCTTTGGAGGCCACTTACGGGAATCGTATTCCGTAGGTGCGGGACAACGCCGCACACACCTGCGCGCAGGGGAAGCCCGACAAGGCGGCGAGTTAAGGGACCGGGAAGCCCCCGGCGACCGGGAAAGGCAGGACTCCGGGGGCCGCGGCCGCCGCCGTCCCCGGACACGCGCACCTGGGGCACAGCCCCGGGCCGGCCTCCGGCGCGCGCCCACGCGCACGCGCACGCGCCCAGCCCCCAGCGCCCAGAGCCCGGGGCGGGGCCGCCGGGACACACCCCCTCCGCGCGCCGCGGGGACGCCATCGGGCCCGGACGCGGGACAGAGCCTCTTAACGCCGCCGCCTTTTGTGCCCTCCCTTCGCCGCAAGCCGTCGTCATCAGGCTCCGACGCTCTGTGAAGCTCTCGGGCTCCGGCGCTCGCATTGGCAGAGCTGCTCCCGCCGGGCGACCTGACGAGACCCACAAGTGAGTCCATCCCAGGCATGCCATGCACGTTTGGCCCGGGGACAGATGCCCTGACTTACTTCCTGAGAGGGCAGTGCAGCATGATCCTTCATGATGTTATCTAGCTGCCGTCTACTAAAAGGTTAGAACACAGGTTGTCCAGCCAAGCAGTGGTCCCTGCTACCGGCCCCACGGCTGAAATCATACTCCTTCCTCCACCCCCCTTTCGGGCTGGTCTCTCCCAGCTCGAAGCTTGGCTGGTCTGATGTGCTTGTCCCGCGGTTGCCTTGCCTCTGATGGGCCATGGGTGCTGCCATTGTCCACTTAGAGTTTACCACTTGGCATGGACGTGGAAGTGTCCCAGTGAACCTGCCAGTTCCAGACATTTCTGTCCCGTCCCTAGTGAGTATCAGCATGCCTCGCCCTTCATGGAGTTGGGGTTGACTACCTAGCAGTACAGTAAGTCGGCTCCCCGGGTGCTCGACCGCAGGCATGGGAAGCCTGACGTAGCCGAATGTAACCGTGGCTTCCAGTGTGGTGGAGACGTAGGCAGAAACGTCCCCCCAAGCAGGGACCGGGATACCCCACCCCGCAGAGCCGGTATCTGCAGTGAGAGGAAGCACCGATCGTGCTGGGGCTCACGGGAACAGCGGCAACAGGGCGAGCATGCTCTGTTCTGCGGCTCCTGGAGCTTGTATTCAAGGTGCTGGGGACCCAGGGCCACTCACGGACCATCGCTTCAGCACAAACCGTGCGTCCTGGGGGACAGTGACTGAATCCTGCGGGATTCTGGCCCAGGGTGGGCACCTTAGCTCAGCCATTAACACGCCTTCCCACCCTCCTTACTAGGTCGCTGCTTCTGGGTGATGGGGTGAGGGTAACAGCTGTGAAGCCAGGGTCATGTGCCGACGTTCATACCTTCTTTACTTTGAAATAGGTCTCTTGGTAGAAAACAATGTTGTGTGGAATCCTGTTTGATGGTCTCCTACAGCACAATACACTGCTTAAAAACGTAGCTGCTTCAAACCATGATTTATAATTTTCTTTCACCCTTTGGGGGGTGGCAGGCCCCGCGTGGCCTTCATGTGGTTGCAGTCATACGGTGGCTAAGGCTGGCACCATCTGAGCCCTCTTCCCTGGGCCGGAAGGCTGTGAGAACTGGGGCTGCAGATGCCTCTTTCTCTGTGTTCGGCCCCGACATGGGGCTAGCTTGCGGTTCCTCACAACACGGCCGTCCGGGGTGGTGGGACTTCCTACATGTTGGCTGGCTTCCCGAGAGCAAGTATTCCAAGAGAGAAAAACTGGAAGCCACTTGAGGCCTAGCCCCAGAAACTAGCACGGCATCCCCTCTGTTCTATTCTGTTGGTCAAAGAACCCACCTAGTTTCAAGGAAAAGGAGCATGGATGTCACATTTTCAAAGAATTTGCAGCCATCTTTATCTTCCGCGGACAGTACGTCAATAGATTGGGAACTCCCTAAGCACTGGGGTGCTGGGAGACAAGGCAGGGAAGCCCATGCTGAAGGATCTATCAACTTCTGTAAGGACGAATAACTTTTCTTCGGAGGTGGAAGGGGTTTGAGGTCACTGGTCTGCCCCACAGCTCTTCTCCTGCCAGCCTTCCATCCACGCTCTTTCCCAGGCAGCCAGGAGGGTGCCCAGTGAACCGGAGGGGCGTCCTTTCCTCCAGGCGTGCTGCACCCTGGAAGTGTGGTCCCGCTGGTCAGCATGCTCCCGCTCGCCTCCTGCCTTCAGGGGTCTGGAGCTGAGGAGCCAGCCCTGGTCCGTGTCACGTGGCGGGGATGAGTACCCCACTCTCCTGCGGTCTCTTACCCTGTCCCACGCAGGGGGGACACTGGTGGACACTGGTGGGCACTGGCGGTTTCTGAAGTGTCAGTGTCCCTCTTGTCCGCCTGGCCCCAGTGAGTGAGTGTCTTAGAGCGTCTCCTCCATTGGGTGGAGGGGAGAGAGGTGGGGGACCTCTTCTCCCGAACAGTGTCGTCCTGATAAGGCAGAGCCTTCTAGGACTTCTGCCCACCCTGATCCTTTCCCCACATGGACAGGGGTTGGCAGGGACAGGCATCAGTTTTTAGTTTTGGCCACAGTCTTCAGAGTGTGTGTGTGCCTGTGTGGTTGGTTCGTGGGGGGAGCGGTGCATTGTCTCAGCCTGGCGTCTCAGCTGCCATCAGGCCCACAGCCCTGTTCAGCCGTGTGCTACCGTATATAAAGTGCTCTGCAAACACACTTCAAACTTCCCCAGCTTCATCCAGACTGCCACCTCCGTGCCCCTCTGTGGAAACTCGCAGCATGGACCCGTGGGCCCACTAGCATTAGACACGGTGGCAATTTGCCTAGCTCCTGAGTTTGTCGTATTCTTAGTGCAACCAAGCACCTTTAATTTGCATTTTGGGAGGTTTGACTGCTGTGAGAGTCAGCCTGTCCAGCAGCCCAGGGCAGGCGGCTGTGGGGACGTGCTTCTTCTCCACTGCGGTTTTGTGATTTGGACCATCTGTCTATGAGTGGGTCACCAAGCACGGCGCAGAGGGACTGACCTCAGGCTGGTCTGGATGTTGGGTTGGTTGGGGGGAAGGAAGCTGCGTCTGCAACACACCTACTAGGTGCTACTGCTCTGATTTTGCTCACACTGCCTAGTGTTAGACCCCTGGCTCCCCATCTTGGTGGGGGGCTGGCAGGTGCAGTGCACCCGAGAGCTTTCGATGATTTGCTTTGTTGCCTTGCCTTTGTTCATGGGTCTGCAAGCTCCTCAGCTCCCCACTGGCCTGGGATAGCATGTGTGAAGGACCCGACAGAGGCAGTGGTGAAGGGGGCAATTGGGAGAGGGCTACAGACAGCCCTCAGAGCCCCATAATTTACATTTTAATGGCTTCTCAACACTTACATTCTTGAATTCCACCTTAAAGTTCTCATCAGAGGTCTTTGCCAGCAAGGGACTAAACCAATAAAGCTGAAAGGCTGTGCAGTTGCTGAAGGATGCCATGGATGAAACCCTAAGAAAATTGGGGTTCTAAGGAGATAGGACCCTCCCGTGGGAAGAGCTAAGCCATGCCTGCCCCCTCACACTCTTGCTATTGCACGAATATTCTGTGTGTTTAAATCCATCTCCACTGATGTTAATTTGAGGTTATTTATGTCAACAGAAAACTTGCCCATGACCCTAATTGAAACACAGCCACTGCAGGAGTCCACTGAGGAGCATTCGATCCACTTGGCAAAGCCAGGCATCCATAAGCACCCCTGCATCCAGCCGCGTAGCCTGGCGGATCCTCCCTCAGGTCAGGGATTTAGAAGCTCTGCTTTGCCCTCCCAGCCTCTTCCTGCTGGCCAAACAGGTGTGCAGGGTGGGGAGGTGGGGAGTCACTGAAACACAGACAGCAGTTCTCACTCTAGAGCCTCCGTGGAGGCGCCGTGGGAAGAGGTGGGATTTCTGCTGCCACTTTCACTGGGAGGAGTCTTCCTGAGGTAGAAGGGCTCGCACTCCTGTGAGAGAGAAGGAAGAAGCCACACCTCTCTGCCTTACAGCAAACACTAGAGACCTTGCACGTATAAAGGTTTATGTGTGCCATGCTCTGCTGGCAGTGTGTGCGGGGGTGGTCCCAGAGATCCGGCCAGGAGCCCACACAAGGAGCAGCCTGTCTCTCTGTTTCTCTCCCCCTCTTTGTCTCTCCCTCTCAGTCTCATTCCCTTTCTCTGTTCCTCCTTTTCTGTTTCTTTCCCCCCTCTCTGTCTTGGGCCCCGTCCCCCCCTCTGTCTCGGGCCCCATCACCCCCCTCTGTCTCAGGCTCCGTCCCCCTCTCTGGCTCTGCCTCCGTCCCCCTCCCTGTCTCGAGCTCTGTCCCCCTCTCCAGCTTGGGCTCTGTCACCCTCTCCATCTCGGGCCCCATCCCCCCCTCTGTCTCGGGCTCCGTCCCCCTCTCTGGCTCTGGCTCCGTCCCCCTCTCTGTCTCGAGCTCCGCTCTCTCTCCCTGTTGGCAGTGGCGCATCGGCTCCAGAGCCTGCTGTCTGAACTGGGAGATGCAGTCAAGGGCAGCTGTGACTCACTTGCTTTTTCATGTGAAGGGCCGAGAGGACATAGGTCAGTGATTCCAGTTCCCTGGGAATGATAACAACACTCTGGACGAAACCCAGGCCCCCATCCACAAGCAGACCCTGGAGTACAACCATGCCTGTAACAGACTAAAAGCAGGGAGCCCCACCAGGGAAGCCAGTGTCCCGGCAGGTGACAGCAGGACTTCTGCTCACCCCCAGCATGTTTATCCTTTGGGGTCAGAGCCACGGCTGCCATGCGTGGTTTGAGCCCAACTTCCCAGCATGGGGGTAACTTTCCGTGTCCACCATAAGGACAGCTTTTGCTGTCCCCCAGCCCCTCATACCCACAGAGCAGTCTGCTGGCTGTTGTCGGGGGTGTGCCCGGCTAAACGGGAATGCAGAGCGGGGCAGCATGCGGTTCCAGGACAGGCTCAGGACGCAGGGCAGCTGTAGAGTGTGGGTCAGTTTGCCAGCCCCACAGGAGAAAGCATCTGTGAGTCCTGGTGGGCGGCAGCGCTGTTAATGGGCATGCTTCTCTCTCTCTCCTCTTCCCGCACATCTGTCTTGGAGGCTCCATGCATGCTCACCTCTCCTTCTGGAGCACATTTCCAGCCAGGCAGGGGCACCTCAGAAGCCCAGCTGGCTAGTGCTTTGCCTCTGTGCAGGTGCAGCCTCACCTCCTCCCACCCCCGTCCCAGTCACGGGCCAGGGACGTGGCTCGTGACGGGTTAGGAGCTGCTCCTTCAGCCAGGGGGTTACGAGAGGAGCCACCTTGATTGCCTCGCCTAATAAAATAGCAAGCAGGTAAGAAAGGTCAGGTGCACAGCTTTCGATTCCCACATCACAAGGGAGGAACCTACATCTGCAGCATTGGGTATATTTCCCTGACCAGGGCAGCTGGTGCGGGGACTGGTTTACTCACTTTCCGATTTTCACTCCACCACTCTGGCCATCATAGAATCTCCTTTGAGCTCAGCTGACCCAGCCCTGCCGCCCCCAAGGCCGTGCTTTATGACAAGACAGAGGCAGCTGTGCGGACCAGCCCCCGGCGGTCTGGTCCTGCCTCAGCATTTTGTGAAGGCGGTTTTAGCAGCAACGCTGGTTCCCTAGGCTGCCGACTTGTCCCCAGGTAGTGTCCTTGTGTTTTAGGCTGAGCGCAAGGGGTGGCTGAGATGACAATGCGAGCTTTCCCTGCAGAAAGCAGGCCCAGAGTGGAGGCAAAGTCTTCCCACAGGCCTGCAGACACCCGCATGCCACACCAGACCTCTCTCCGTAGCAGGTGAGGGGACCTCTGTAGCCACGGGTGCTGGGTGCCACGTGCGGTCACGCCTTGGAGCCTGCGCTCCTCCGGAAGACTCAGACACAGTTGGCCACTGGGACTGCTTTCTGTGCAACTCTTTTCCTGACCCTGTTAGCCACCTGATATGGAGCCGGGAAGGCTCCTTGCCCCCACCTGCCATGCTCTGGCCGGAGATAATGAGGCCACCCTCGACTCTTTGGTGGTGGGGTGTGAGTGACGATCAGGAAGGCCGGGCACTCTGAGGCTTCCTAGGGCTTGGTCTGACGTCATTCCAAGCAGATGATAATTACAAGCCTCTTCTCTCTCTGTATCCCCCAACAAGACACCATGGAGTTATTTATAAATGCGGGCCCCTGGGTGCACTCCTCACGGGAAGGACTGCAGTGACAGCGACTGAGAGGGTGGTGAACAGCGCACACACGGTGCTAATGAAGGGGAAGTGCAGGGAGCACAGTGTGTGGGGAATTCGAGGCAGGCTGGTCCTGCTTAGGGGGAGGAGCCAAGGCCTGCTCCAGGCCCCGGCCCAGCTGCTGTGGTCTGCAGTTTGGCTCTCAGAGATCTGCTAACATATGATAATACACCAGCAGACGTGGATTGTCTTGTGTGTCAAGGGCGGAGGCACGAGATGAGCTGCTTTTTTCCTCCCAGGGCTGGCAGGAACTGGAAATAATTGAAAGTTGTTAGGGTCCAACATGCTGTCCCAAAAACACTATCATTAATTCCCTAATGACTGTGTCTTTCAGGAGGCAATGAAGGCAGCTGAGGGGACGAGGGCCCCTGGAGAGGATGGGGAAGTGCGAGGCTGGCAGCCTGCAATCTCGGGGGTGGACTGAAGCTGCTCTGCCTGTACCCCCACCCCCCCACTCTGGCCTTGGTAGCGGAGACCCCAGGGTCCTTCCATCCTCTCTGCCCACAGAGTCAAGGTGAGGGAGATAGCCACAGCCGTGTAGTCCGGACGTGATAAATCCTTGCAACCCCGGTCTCCGGGTCCCCGTCCTGCGGGATGCTCTGCCACTGTTCCTTCTTGCTCACTTCCCAGCACCGTGCTCCCTCACCCTGACTGTGAGATCCAGTCAGGGCTTCTGCCTCCTCCGACTTCCTACCCCCAGAGCGGTCCTCCCAGAGCACACGGTTGAGCATGTCCCTCTGCTCCAAGTGACAGCTGCTGTCCACACTGCTGCGGTGGCCCTTGCCTCTGTGACCCCTTTCTTTGGAAGGACTCGTGACCCAGATGCTGTTTGTGTTCTTGCCTCCCCAGAGCTCCCGCCCTTCTGGGTGGGTCCCACCTACACCCTCTCACCCTGAAGTCTGGGGCCCTTTCTTTTTAAAAGGCTGTCTTTGAATACACAAGTGACATGTGAAGACAAATGAGACACAGCTCTTCCCGACCCCCCCATGCTTGTACGGACTGCTGCCTTGTGTCTGAGTGTCGCCCAGCCTCGCCCGTCTCTGAATGCCCAAAGGGGCCTTTGTGTACCGGGGCGAGGATCCTACAAAAAGAAGTGGTCATGATGGTGATCTTTCAGTGGGTGGGCTTCCAGTGGCCCACGAAGGAGTAGGGTTCACAAAGGAGAAGCCTGGGAAATGCCTCCTGCCCCAGGCTAGGGGCAAACGGTACCAATACGGGCGCCCAGCGTCACAGCTGCATCCCCAGGCCCATCCCCCAGTCCCTGCCCTGGCAGCCAGCTGACCCCTCCGGGTGCTAAGGAGGCCCAAGGAGGCCTAAGGAGGCCGAGCGAGGGCGAGTTCCTTCCCGTGGCTCCCCGAGGGGTGCGGGGTAGGGAGTCCGGGACCCCTGTAGGCCTGGCTGCCCCGCGGGTCACTCCTGCGCAGTCGGAGGTCGCCGCGGTGCCTGTGACCTGGCTGGTGCTGTGCGATGCTGCACTGGAAGAAATAATCTTTGCTAAAAACAGGCCCCAAATGCACAGATGAGACACAAGGGTTCAGCTGCACGGAAGTGACCGTAATACAAATAAAGCAGAACGAAGGCCAGGAGGTAGGCAAGAAAGGATAATAAAGTAAAAACAGGAGAGGCATTGTGTCCCCTGAGGAAAGCCTAGTAGCTCTTCAGGCGGTCTTGGTCACCTTCCTGGGTCACCTGCGGGCAGGTGTGTTGAGCCACGCACCTGCGAACGTCGAGGCAGAAGCGCAGCCGCGTCCGGGGCGTCGGGACCCGCAGACTGGCACATGGATTCCAAGGCCGGCAGGAAGGCCGGGCACCTGCTGAGGGGCGGGGACAGGTGCTGGGCAGCCTCGCCCGGGGCGGGGCGACTTGGGCAAGGCCGGCGGCCCGAGAGGGGCGGGGTCTCAGGACCAGGCCCCGCAGGCCGGGAGACTGCCCGCTATGTAGACTGCTACAGGACCCCTGCCCAGCGCCTCCGAGACCTGCGGAGAGAGGAGGGGGAGGGCGCCGGCCGCGGAGGGCCCAGGTCCAGGTCCACTGGGCCGGTCCCACGGCCGAGAGCAACCAGGCCACTCCCCGGTTAGTGACCCGTCCCCGCCACAGGCCACGCCCACGGCAAGTTACCGCCCCTTACCTTCCCTCTCCCCTCCCCGCCCTCCCCATCCTCGCCTAGCCCTGGGAAGCGCCCGGCCAACGCCCCACCCCTTTCCCTCCAGGGACCCGCCCTTCCCACCCCCACCTTTGGCCCCGCCTCCGTCTTCACTGTCCCAGCCCAGGCCACGCCCCCGACGCTCCAGGGACCTGCCCTTCCCCCGCCATATCTCCTCCCCTTCCCAGGGCTTGCCTCCGCCACTCCCAGGAACCGCCCCAGGCCACGCCCCCAGTCAGTGACCCGCTCCCCCTTCCCCCGTCCCCTCCCCGTCCCCTCCCCGCCCCACTGTGGCCCTGCTTCGCCTCCACCTACGACGGAGCCCCCCCCCCCAGGCCACGCCCCCGGCTACTAGCCCGCCTCTTACCCTGCCCCATTTGCGGCCTCGCCCCAGTTCTAGGACCCGCCCACTTGTGGTTCCCGCCCCTGCCCCCGCCCCAGCCAGTGACCCTTTCGCCCGAGACCCCGCCCCTTTCACTTATGGCCCCGCCCCACCCTGGGCGCTGCCTCAAGTCTGGCACCGCCCCTGCCCAGTGACAGGCTCGCGGCCCCGCCCACGACCAGTGACTCGGAGGCCCAAGACCCCGCCCTAATTTCCGTCACGCCCCCATCACCATTGGTCCTGCTTCACCACCTCCCTCCCACCCCCCGCGACGCTCATTGGTTTCTTTCCGTAGAGCTTCCCGGGTTCCGATTGGCCTCATCCGTCGCCGTTCCTCCTTTCGATTGGCCCGCCGCGCCCGCTTTCGCGAGGCCCAGTCCTTGGGCGGGGGGCGGGGCCAGCGGCGGCGGGCGGTGGGGGACTGGTCAGCAGCTCGGAGGGGGTGGGCCCGCGCCGCGCGCAGCGCCTCGGCTGGAGCGCGAGGAGCAGCTCCCGCCGCCTCAGTCGCCTCAGACTCGGTCGCCTCAGGCTCTGTCGCCGCCTCGATCGCCCCGTCGTCACCCGCTCCCCCCCCATCCCGGCCCCACCCCGGGCTCCGGCCCGGGCCGGCTGCACGCCCTCCTCCGCGGACAGGTGAGTGGTCGCGGGCGGGGCCGGGGGCGGGGGTCCTGGCCCGGGTCCAGGGGTCGAGCCGGGGTCGCGCGCAGGGACTGGGGTCGCAGCCCGGGGCCTGAGCGAGGGGCCGGCCGGGGGCCGGGGGAGCCCCGCCAACTTTGCCCGCGGGGCTCCGGGGGCTGCGCGGCGCACGTCTGGCGCCGGCCGGGCGGGAGGGCCCGAGGGCCCCGCCGGGGCCCCACCAAGTTGGTGGGCGGCCGCGGGGCGGGCGCGCGGGGCCGGGGCCGGGGGTCCGTGCGTGCGCCCCGCCGCCCCGGGGGCGCCCACGGCCTCGGCCGCGCTCCGCCCGCGGGCCGCCCCGCGGCTCCCGAAGTCAGGGGCAGGGACGGCGCTGCTGGCCGCGGGGTCCGGGCGCTGGTGCTGGGCGGCTGACCCCTGGCCCGGACTCCGGGCAGCGTCTCCCGCGCGGCGGCGCGGGGTGGCCGTCAGGCTGGGCGCGGCGCCTCGGCGGCGAGGGGCGCGGGCGGCGGGACCTCCCGGGGCTCCCCGCGCGCGGGCGGCGGTGCGCGGCCGCGGGGGCGGCGGGGGCACGCGGCGGGGTCTGCGTGTCGCTGCTGCTGCTGCGGGGTCGGGAGCGTAGTGCCGGCTCCTCCCGAATTGGAAAGTCGGCCGAAAGTGCGCTGTGGGGCGGCCCGGGTCTGCGCGTCCTCCTCCTGCCTTTCTGGAGCGCAGCGCGGGCTTCGGAGCCTCCGCGGCTCCGCCGTGAGCTCAGCGCGGCCGGTCGCGGGCGGGGTTGGCGGCGTGCGGCGCTCCGGGAGGGGCCGTCGGGCGGCGCGGCTGGACCCTGGACGGCGACACACGCACCCTGCAGTGCCGGCCGCTCCCGTGGCGCGGGCCCTCGCCGCTCCCGCCGGACCTCGGCTGCGTCCGGGGGGTCCTCGCCGCTCCCGCCGGACCTCGGCTGCGTCCGCGGGCCCTCGCCGCTCCCGCCGGACCTCGGCTGCGTCCGCGGGCCCTCGCCGCTCCCGCCGGACCTCGGCTGCGTCCGCGGGGAGTGGGGCCCCTGGTCCGCGCTTTGGCCTTGGCTTAGATGTTGGCCGCAGGTGTGCGTCCCCCCGACGGGAACCGATGCCCGGCCCCGCCGTGCGCAGAACGGCGCCTCGTCTTCAGGCGTCTCAGAGACACCGCTGCGGGGCGGAGAGACTGTGCGCAGCCCAGCGGCCCCCCGGAGGGGCGGCGGACGGGAAGGGGGAAGACCTCGCCCAGCCTCCCATCCCAGCAGCTGGAGAAGTTGCGGCTGGCGTTTTCAGACTCGGAGATCCCCCCGCGGTCCCGGGGTCTTCAGAGGCGCGTGCGCTCCCTGCCGCGCCGATGCTCCAGAGCACTGCTGTTGCGAGCACTGTTACTCTTCACTCGTACGTAGATGCTGTTGTCTGTACAGTGCAAGTTCATTGCCGGTGTTTTGGAACTTACATGACTTCATTATATTCTTAGCTGATACTCAATATTTTAAGGTTTTGAAAAAGCTTTGATGGTAAAAGGAGGAAAGTTGTGTCCCTCTCACTGGAAAGATTGGGCATCTGGTGTAGAATTCAGGGCTTTGTGACTGGTGTTGCTGTAGGTAATGCTGATTAGTGGTGATACTGGACCTCAGAATATCACTTTTCCAGATACCTTTATTAATACTCAGCATTGGAGAAGAAATACAACTTTGTGATTATATTTTTAAGGTAATTAGGTGAAAATTTCAACACATGGGTTCATTTGGCCAGACGTTTAAAAGGAAGTTATCTTTTTCCCTGTTGTTGCAGAGAGGCTGAGAGCAGGCTGTGTCGTGAGGTCCTTGAAACAATGTAGCCATTCAGGGCTGGATGTTGTGTTTCAGTTTGAACAGTTTCATTCCTGGAGGTGTAGCCAGCTCCTGGGCTGGTTGCCATGTGTCAGTGGCAAAGTCATTCCTATTTTCACAGAAACCTCAGGGCTTTACTGTAACAGAGATCACTGAAGCAGATCTTGGTAGATGGGAATTGTACATCCCTTTGGTGAAGCCTGGTCCTTGTTGGCCAGAACAAAGAAAAATACCCTCTAATGTATTCGAATCAGTCCCAACTTAAACATTGCAATGAATACTGTAGATTTGGGGGCGGCCAGGCTATGTCTGAGCTCTCAGCCCTGGTAGCTGGGACTGCCGCAAGGTTGTGTGCCCGCTGTCCATGGTGCTGAACACAGGTCCTCTTTTTCAGTTTCTTTGTCTTAAATTTCCTTTCCAGTGTGAGAGGGTTTTTTGGAGTATGTTCACGTGAGGTGATGAGCACTAGGTGTTATACGCAACTGATGAATTGTTGAACACTGTATCTGAAACTAATGATGTACTATGTGTTGACTAATCGCATTCAAATTAAAAAAATAAAATCATTCTCAAAATTTACACATTTAAAGAAAAGTTGAACAGTTGAGCAGGGAAGTTCTATTGAGTCTGAATGGAAGCATTTCTTTTAAAAACTCAAGCCATGTTGTTGTCTCTTTTTTTCAAGTGGATAATTGTGTCGACTCAACATTTCCTTTCCTTCACTTAGTCTCAGCATGTGGGAATTTTCTTGCTGTAGTATGGACATCAAGTAACAAATCATTGAAATTAAATGGGATCCTGTTTCCTTAAACAACCACCCTCTTAAAAATGTGCTCTTTATTGTAATGTATACATATATTTGTACATAGAGGCAATTTGTTTTTCCCTAAACAAGGTCAGTTGTAGCACCCCTCACACTCATGTGGTGCTTTTCAGCCTTCGCAGAAAGGGACTGGAACCCTCTGCGTATGTGGTGGGGCTGTTGGGCAGTTGTCAGTTGTCAGGCATTTCTGCTGTGTTGGAGCAACATCTACTCTCTTTTCTATAATTTTGAGGAAATCTTTGTAAATCATTTTAGATAAATTCTTTATTCTCTTGAGGTTAATTTTTGTCAGTTCCTTTAGAATTGCCCCACAGTTTAGCAATAAGAAATAATGGGTACAGAGATTCTTCCACATGATTGTAAATTGTGCATCAAACTATGCAGTGAATTGTTAAGGTGTTTTTGCTATGAGCATCTGAACTAGTTTTTTGGCCCCATCAGCTGTGCACTTAACTCACATTACTCTGTGAAAGAGTAACCTGTTTTGTTGAGGGAAACCCAGGGCAGCTTCTTTCTGCCTCCTCTAAACTTCAGAAATACTCTCTGAGTGCCCACTCTTTGCCTGGCCCTGTGCTGTGATTTGAAACCCCACACGGGAAGGAGACGTAGTATTTATCATGGAAGGGCTCTACTTTGGACTGACAAAAGGACATGTAAATTGATGGTTACAGGGGGCCACACTGAGTGCTGCAATTTGGATACACAGAAAGTTGGGTTGGTGTGTTGAAGTGGGGTAATTCATTTAGGCTGGGAATCAGGGAAGGCTTCAGAAGGGAGGTGGCCTTGGGCTGAGACCTGAAGGGCGAATTGTAATTGGGCATGGATGGGTCTAAAATTGATTACAAAAAGACCAGAAGGTTGATGTAACTGGAGAACAGAATGTGTGGTGGTGAAGGTTGGATGGCATTGTGAAAGTGTTGGAACTCAGAGGTGTGGGGGAGAGTTGACTGGAGGTGGTGTGGCAGGCAGAATAATGGTCTCCCAAAGCTCTCCACATTCTAATCACCAGAACCTATGGATATGTTATGTTACATGGCAAGGAGAATTTAAGGTAATAGATGGAATGAAAGTTGCTACTCAGCTGATTTTAAAACAAGGAGATGATTATTCGGGATTTCCCTGGGTGGGCCCAAACTACTCAGAGGGTCCTTAAATATGGAAGAGGGAGGCAGAAGAGCTAGTGTCAGAGTGATGTGAAATGAGGAAGAGGACCCGTCATTGCTGGCTTAGAAGATGGAAGGGGTTACAAGACAAGGAGTGTGGGCAAGCTGTAGAAGCAGGAAAACGTGGGAAAATGGATACTCACCCAGAGCGTCTTGAAGGGAACACAGCCCTGCCTACACCTTGATTCTAGCCCAGTAAGACCTTGTGTCTGACTTCTGACCTCCAGAACTGAAAGATAATTAATTTCTGTTATGTTAAGCCACTAAGTTTGTGGACGTTTGTTAGAGCAGCCGTAGGAACCTGACACAAGTTGGAACTGTTCTAGAAAGTTTTAGCTGGCGGAGTTTAAAGAGGAAATTACATGATCAGATATAGGCAGTAGAACACAAAATGATGTAGCTGCTGTTGGGAAGAAGTTGCCCCAGGTGAGCTTGGTTCTGATGCTTACTTTCATCTCCTGGGCAGACTGGCATTTAATACTCTTTCCTGGCCTAACTCCCATCTGAAGTCTTTCTCCTAGCAGTCTGTCTAATCTCTACCCTTGCTTACTGCCGCTTCCTGCTGACCCACCTTTTCTCTGTGCTGGGCACTCAGGTCTACATGTACAAGTGGGATTGTAGGGGTCATAGGGTGGGCCAATTCCAGTCTCAGGCCTGTCGTCAGAGTATTTTCCAAAGGTTTATTTCTTCACAGCCTCTCTAATCCCTTGCATCTTCAGATGTTTTAATTGTTGTTAGTCAACTTGTGTGAAATATCTCACTGTTTAATTTACATTTTCTTGATTACTAGTAAGTGTGAGGATTTTTTATCCATTTAGGGGCCACTTAGGCTTCCTCTTCTATAAATTGTATTTGTGTATTGTTTGTCCATTTGTTACCTGGGTTGTCCTTTTTACTGCTTTTTAGAAGTCCTTTATATATTCTGGATTCTATTTATGCTTATTTTTTTATCCTTTTAAAAATGCTGTTTTGATGAACAGATGTTTAATTTTAATGTAGTCAGATTTATTAATCTTTTCCTTATGGTTTGTGGTTATTGAGTCTTATTTAAGAAATTCTTTGCTACCCCAAGGTCATAGGGTATTCTCATCTTTATAAAAAATTGAATGTTTGCTTTTTATATTCTACTTGGAACTTATTTTTGTGTGAGGTGTGAGGTAGAGATATAATTTTAGAACTTTTCCAAATGCATAACCAGTTGTATCAGTACTATTTATTGAATAGCATCCTTACCCCAATGATCTGCAGTGCTTCCTTTGAAACACAAAATTTTACAAACATGTGGATCTGTTTCTGATTTCTCCATGTAAATAATGATAATTTCATTTCTTCCTTCCTAGCCTTTAAGTCTTTTATTTATCTCTTGTCTTATTTCCATTGTTTGGACACTAGACAAAGTTGCGTAGAATGATAGGGCTATGCTAATACTGTTTTACACTTTAAAGGCAATACTTTTAGAGCCTTAAATATGAAGTTTGCTCCTGTTTTTTGGTAGATTCCTTTTATTAGGTTAAGGATGGTCTCCTCTGCTAATAGTTTGATAAAAGGTTTTAAAAACACCATTAATAGATTTTGAATGTTAACAAATGATTTTCTTTACCTACTTAGATGATTTTATGTTTTTTCTTTTTTAAATTGTGACTGATGGGGCGTCTGGGTGGCTCAGTCAGTTAAACGTCTGCCTTTGGCTTAGGTCATGATCCCGGGGTCCTGGGATCACCCCGCATGGGGCTCCCTACTCAGCGGGGAGCCTGCTTCTCCCTCTCCCTCTGCCTGCTGCTCCCCCTGCTGGTGCTCTCTCTCTCTCTCTCTCTGTCTCTGTCTCTGTCAAATAAATAAATAAAATCTTTAAATAAAATAAAAGAAAAAGAAAAAAATAAATTGTGACTGAGATGAAATATTTTAATCTTTTACTTTTAAGCCATCATTGATTTCTTGGGATAAACATTACCTTGTCATGACAGACTATTTTAAAAAATTATTATTGGATCCAATATAGTAATATTTCATTTACAGTTTTGGCATATATTTTCGTAAGAAGTATTGACCAATATTAATCTTTTCTTGTGTTGCCCTTATTCAGATTTGGTATCATGGTGATGCTTCATCTTCCCTGTAATAGTTTCTGAAAGGGAAGGATTTTTGTTCCTTGGAAGTTTGGCAAAATTGATTCTTAAATATTCTGGATCTGGATCCTTTTAGAACATGGAGAGCCTTACACCAGCAGTTACCGCTTTAGAAGGGTTGCAGTACCGTTCTTCTCACATTTTGTTGGCCAGGAGGAGTCTTTTCGGCCATACTTAGTTTCAAATGGAGCAGGGAGGTTGAGTCTTCCATGTCCCAGAAGCTCAGGACAAATACTAGTAACATTTACCAAACTCTGGAGGTTAATTGATGTCAGTACTGCACAGTTAGCCAAAACTCAAACCGCGTTCCTCTCTAGGTCTTGTTTGAAGTTTTACAAGTGTGCAAGGTCTGCAGGTATGTTGGTCATCAGGGGACTGACTAGAATGTGAAACTACCAATATGTTGGTTTATATTTGTTGTGAACAAACCATCCTACTTACTCTCTCCAGAAGCCCGCCTTGGAAATTCTGTCTCTCTAGCTCTCCTTAGTCTAGCCTCCCTTTCTTATTCTTTCCAGGGATCTAAGTCTTAACTATCCTTCAGGGCTGGCACAGTTCCCACCTCCCTGCTTAAATTCTCTGTGTTAACTCTGACTCATGATGAACTCTCCCTTCACTTCTTACAGTACCATTCTGCTCCAGCTGTGGAGAGAGAGCAGGGTTCAGTTTTGTTTATGGGTAGTCAGTTGATGAGAAGAGCCTTCAGATGCAAGCACATGTTTCCCTCCTTTGCCTGGGCTCTGCCCTGGGAGACTAGATATAGTGGACAGACTGTATGACTGTATGACGATGGCCTCACCATGATCCCCATGATTCATGCCTTTGTATAATCTTTTCCTATTGAAGTAGGACTTGCTTCTAACCAATAGAATATGGAAAAGTAATGGAATGTCACTTCCTTGATTATTTTACATTACATAAAATTCCATTTTGCTAGAAACTCATTTAGAGATTCTGTTTGGTGGCAGCTATGCTGGGGAAGCCCACATGGCAAGAACTTCAGGTGGCCTCTAGAAGTTGAGGGTGGCCTTTAGGGATAGCCAGTAAGAAGCAGGGGAGCTCAGTCCTACAGCAAAGGAAACAACCTCTACCAATAACCCAAGTGAGCTTGGAAGGGAATTCTTCCCCCCACTTGAGCCTTCTAATGAGAACATAGCCTGGTCAACACCATGATTGCAGCCTTGTGAGACCCTGGGCGGGGAACCTGGGTAAACCTGCTCAGACTCTTAACTCACAGAAACTGCGAGGTAATAAATGTAAATTTTAAGTTGCTCAGTTTGTTATACAGCTGTAGAAAACTAATGTATCAGTTCTTTATTGACCTCCCCTTTACCCTTACTAGAAGTAGATTTGGATTGATGAAGGGTACTTGAATCTAGTTGAGATAAGCAATTTTTAAAAATTGTTTTTTGAAACTTTTTTTCTATTTTTGAAAGTGATACACATGTTTTGTGTAGAAAAATTGAAGCAAGCAGGAAGTATAAAGGACAAAACAAACATTCATAATCTTACTACACGACCATAGCCATTGTGTCTTTCTACCTTTATGTGTGGTATGATATGAATATCCTAAGTTGGGATTCATTCCATAGTGTTTTATGAACAGCTTTCTTTCTTTGTACTAGATAGTGAGAATTTCTTGTGTCATATCATAGTCTTATAAAACATGATTTTAAATGGCTGCATACTATTCCAGTGGATGTCCCAATTGATTGAATATAGTTGGACATTTATGCTGCTTTAAAATATTTATCATCATAAATAATGCTTTGATCAATAATCAATAACCTATACCAAAATCATTGTTTGTATCACTGATAATTTATGAAGGACAAGTTTCTAAAGGCAGAATTATTAGGTAAGAGCTTGTAGATGTTTTTAAACCTTTTGATACTTAACCATCCAGCTTCCAATGTTTCTTTTTTTTTTAAGATTTTATTTATTTACTCTATTTTAGAGAGAGAGTGCAAGCGGGGCGGAGAGAAGGGGGAGAGGGAGGGAATCTCAAGCAGACTCACGGAGCCCAATGCAGGACTCAGTCTCACAACCCTGAGATCACGACCTGAGCCAAAACCAAGAGTCGGACACTTAACTGAGCCACCCAGGTGCCCCCCAGCTTCCAGTGTTTCTAAAAAATGATATAAAGCTCAAACATCTGTTTGTGTAACTCACCAGGTTGGGATAGGACAGAACTATTGATTTTTGAGCATTTTAGGTTCCTGTTTTCTTAACCCTATTTGCAAAGTGCTTTTAAATTATTCTTTAAAGTGCAGTATGGATTCTGTTTATAGACACATTTGTGTATGAGATCGCTCCCTTAGTGCCTGGGCAAAAAGCCTACGAATTGCTCTTATCACATCCCTACCTTTGTACATCCGTTTCTACTCCTATCCATCCTTTCTTTGTTCTCAACCAAATAGAGACACTGAGACGCAGTAGGTCTTGTAGCCTTGTGATTACTCAAATTAAAGGGCTTTTCTGAGCTACCTCTTGCTCTTTTCTTCTTGCCATTTATGAACTAGTTGGCTTCATAAGTATGAGAGATCAGCAGAAAATTATTAATTTAAAAATATTGAAAATATTTTTCCTGATTCATAAATGAGTATTTATTTAGAAAATTTGCAAAATAAAGATTGTATCAAAAGCAAAATAAAAGTATTTCATTCTGTCACTCACAGATGACCACTGTATAAACATAACGTGTTCATATTAGCTTATTCTTAGAATATATTGATTAAATTTCAGTGACTAATGTTTTGCCTGAGATTCATGCATTCATGTCTCCGAGTGAAATTGGCCCGTAATTTTCCTTTTCCGTAGCTGTTTTCTCTCCAATTTGAGATGACTACTTGGTTTATTAATTTGCAGCTTTTTCCCCCTACTAATATGTGTATTTAAGGTGATACATTTCCTTATAAAATAATGATTCAGTTGTATCATACGGAATTTGATTTGAGGTATTTTCCTTATTGTTTAGTATATACTATACACCAAATTGTGCCCCTCTCAAATACATATGTTGAGCCCTGGCCTCCAATATGATGGTATTGGAGATGGAGCTTTTGGGAGATAATTAAGTTTAGTTGAGGTCATGAGTGTGATGGGATTAGTACTTTATTAGAAGAGACCAGAGAACTTGCTCGTTTTCTCTTTCTTGCCATGTGAGGGTACAGCAGGAAGACAACTATCCACAAGCCAGGAAGAGGCCCCTGACCAGAGCTCTCCCATGCTGGCATTCTGTCTGATCTCAGACTTCCCAGCCCCCAGAACTGTGAGAAATAAATGTCCATCGTTTAAGCCCCTCAGTCTATGGTGTTTTGGTACAGCAGCCCAAGGAGATGAAGGCAGTTATATTTTCTAATTTCCAGTATGATTTTTTAAATTTATAGGTCGTTTAGAAGAATATTTAAAATTTTCCAAACATACGCATATTTTCTTATTCTTTTCCAGCACAATTTCATTGCCCCCAAATCTTGCTCTTTATGATTTTAATTCTTTGAAATTTGCTGATGTGCCTCATGGCCCAGAATATGGACTATAAGTTTTCTCACACATTCCTGTGTGCTTGAAAAGAATTAGGTTCAATGTTCTATACATTCCATTCAGCTAACTTATAACATACTATTCACATCTTCTGTTTTCTTAGTGTTTTTTTTGTCTGGTGGTTATATCCATTACTAAGATAATTACCCAGTTTCATTATGATTATGGATTTGTCTTATTTCTCTTTGAAGTTCTGTCAATTTTTATCTATATACTTTGAGTCCCTGCTATTAGGGGCATGCAAATATAAAATTGTTATGTCTTCCTGAAGAACTGAGACTTTAATTATTAACAGTGGTTTTCTTTATCTCTAGTAATGAATCTTTGCCTATGGTATCATATGCCAATACGAAAATGGCCATAACAGATTGCTTTAGGCTCATATTTGCATAATATCTTTGTTTTTTTATCATTTTACTTTCAAAACTGTTTTCTTAAGCTTTAAGTGTGTATCTTGCAAAATAATCAAACAGTTAGATTGTTTTTCATCCAGTCTGATAATTTTTGTCTTTTAACTAGAACATTCAACTCATTTATGTTGAATATAATTAGTAATCTATTTAAGTCTATACTCTTATTATTTATTTCTCTTGTCCCACATGTTCTGTGTTTATTTTTCTATCTTATTTTAAAACAGTATTATGATTTTTAAAAATCATTCAACTTATACTCTCTTCACTTTTTTGGAGGTTATATTTTATTTTTCTTTCTTTTCGTGGTTACTATGTAAATTAAATAATGTGTTATTAACTTATCCAGATAATGCAGTTATACCTGCCTTCTGGACCATGCAGAGATTATAGTGTCATAGAGCACTTGAACTCCATTCACCCTCTCCAGATTTATATGTGCTTATTATCGTGTGTCTTAATTCTGTAAGCTCTTTTTAAACTCTATGAAATACTAATATTAACAGTGTTGTTATTTAATGTACCATCAGTGTTCATTTACATTTATTCACAACTTTGTCCATTTTTTGCTTTTCATTGTTCTCTGACATTTCTGACCTTCATTCTGGGGTTGCTTCCCTTCTGCCTGAAGAGTGAGCCTTCTTTAGAAATTTCTTTATTGCAGGTCAGCTGGTAGTAGATACGCTCCCTGTTTTTTTCTTTCTAAAACTATTTTGATTTCACTTTCATTTAAAAAATTTTTTTAATTTATTTTTTTGTGGGGGGGGATATAATTTGCATGCTATAAAATTCACCCTTTTAAAGTTTCTGATTCGGGTGCCTGGGTGGCTCAGTTGGTTAAACAACTGCCTTCAGCTTGGGTCATGATCCCGGGTTCCTGGGATCAAGTCCCACATCTGGCTCCCCCTGCTCTGCGGGGAGCCTGCTTCTCCCTCTCCCTCTGCTGCTCCTCCTGCTTGTGTGCTCTCCCTCTCTCTCTCTGTCAAATAAATAAATAAAATCTTAAAAAAATATAAAGTTTCTGATTCATTGGATTTTGGTATATTTACAAGGTTGTGCAACCACTAGTGCTACATAATTCCAGAACATTTTCATCACCTTAAAAAGAAACCTCATACCTATTAACAGTAACTCCCCATTCTTCCCTGTCCCAGTCCCTGGCAACCATTAATCTACTTTCTGTCTCTAAGGATTTGCCTATTAGGAACATGTCATATAAATGGAATCATAAATATGTGGCCTTTCATGTCTGGTTTCTTTTACTTAGTATACTATTTTCAAGGTTCATCCATGTTCTATTGTGTATCAGTACTTCATTTTTATGGCTGAATGGTATCACATTGTATGGATATATCCCATTTTAGTTCTCCATTCATCAGTACCGTACAGGTAGACATTTGGGTTGTTTCTACTTTTTTGGCTGTTAGGAATAATGTGCTATGAAAAGTCACGTGTACGTTTTTGTATACATACATATTTTCAGTTCCTTTGTGTATATACTTAGGAGTGGAATTGCTGGGTCATATAGTAATTGTATGTTTAACTTCTTGAGTAATTGCCAAGCTGTTTTCCAAAGATGTTGCACCTTTTTATATTCTCACCAGCAATGTATGAGGGTCCCAATTTCTTCACACCTTCACTAACACTTGTCATTTTCCAGTTTTTTGATTATAGCCATCCTAGTGGGCGTGAAGTGGTATCTCATTGTGGTATTGATTAGCATTTCCTTAATAACGGATGCTGTTGGTAACCTTTGTGTGCTTACTGGCTGTTTGCATGTCTTCTTTGGAGAAATGTCTGTTCAAATCTTTTGACCATTTTTTTATTGGATTGTTTGTCTTATTGTTGAATTGTAAGTTTTGAAATTGGGAAGTGTGAGTCCTCCAACTTTGTTCTTCTGTTGTTTTAGCTATTCCTGGTTCCTTGCATTTCCATATGATTTTTAGGATTAGCTTGTCAATTTCTGCATGAAAGGCAGCTAGAATTTTTATAGGGATTGCATTGAATGTGTAGAAAAATTTGAGAGTATTGCCATCTTAACAATATAAGTCTTCCAGTCCATAAGTATGGAATTTATTAGCTATAATAGTTTCTTAGTGGATTCCTGAGGAGTTTCTATATATGAGATTATATAATATGCATGTATAGATAATTTTACCTCTTCCTTTCTAATCTGGATGCCTTTTATTTCTGTTTCTTTTATAATTGCCTTGGTTATAGTACAGTGTTGCATTGTCCTGGGGAGGGTGAACATCTTAATCTTGTTCCTGATCTTAGGGGGAGAGCTTTCAGTATTTCCCCATTCAGTATGTTGTCAGCTGTGGGCTTTTGAGATGTCCCTTGTTAGTTTGGGAGGTTTCCTTCTATTTTTATTCTGTTAAGTGTTTTTGTCATAAAAGAGTGGTATTGTTGTCAGATGCTTTTTCTGCATCTAAGATGATCATACTTTTTTTGTCCTTCATTTTCTTAATTTTGTGCATTATACCAATTGGTATTTTTATGTTGAACCAACCTTGCATTTCCTGGATAAATTCCAGTTGGTCATGCTAGATAATCCTTTTTATATATTGCTGGATTCAGTTTGTTAGTATTTTGTTGAGGATTTTTACATTTACAATTTTTAAAGAGGTTTTTATTTAAATTCTGGTTACCTTACATACAGTATAATATCAGTTTCAGGTGTACTGTGTGGCAATTCAATACTTCCATACCTCACCTGGTAGTCACCACCACAAGTGCACTCCTAATCTCCATCACCCACCCACCTCCCCTCTGGTCACTATCAGTTTGTTCTCTATAGTTAAGAGTCTGTTTCTTGGTTTGCCTCTCTCTCTCTTTTTTTGTCCCTTTGCTTGTTTTGTTTCTTAAATTCCACATGAGTGAAGTCATATGGTATTTGTTTTTCTCTGACTTATTTTGCTTAGTATTATACTCTTTAGCTCCATCTGTGTCATTGCAAATGGCAAGATTTCATTCTTTTTTATGGCTGAGTAATATTCCATTGTATATATATCACATCTTCTTTATGCATCATCAGTCAGTGGCCACGTGAGCAGTTTCCATAATTTGTCTATTGTAGATAATGCTGTAAACATTGGTGTGCATCTACCCCTTTGAATTAGTATTTTTTTTATTCTTTGGGTAAATACCTAGTAGTGCTATTGCTGGATCATAAGGTAGTTCTATTTTTAACTTTTTGAGGAACTTCCATCATACTGTGTTTTCCACAGTGGCTGCACATTTTCATTCTCATCAACAGTGTAACAGGCTTCCCTTTTCGCCACATCTTGCCAACACCTATTTCTTGTGTTGTTGATTTTATGCATTCTGACAGGTGTGAGGTGATATCTCATTGTAGTTTTGATTTGCATTTCCCTTATGATGAGTGATGTTGATCATTTTTTGATGTGTCTGTTGGCCGTCTGTATGTCTTCTTTACCCAAAGCAGTTTACACATTTAATGCAATCCCTATAAAAATACCAACAGCATTTTTACAGAGCTAGAACAAACAATCCTAAAATTTGTATAGAACCCACAGAAGAACAGACACTTCTCCAAAGAAGACATACGAATGGCTAACAGACACATGAAAAAATGTTCAACATCATTAGCTGTCAGGGAAATTCAAATCAAAACCACATTGAGATAGAACCTTATACCAGTTAAAATGGCAAAAATTAACAAGGCAGGAAACAACAAATGTTGGAGAGGTTGTGGAGAAAGGGGAACCCTCTTACACTGTTGGTGGGAATGCAAGTTTGTACAGCCACTTTGGAAAACAGTATGGAGGTTCCTCAAAATGTTAAAAATAGAGCTACCCTATGACCCAGCAATTGTATTACTGGGTATTTACCCCAAAGATACAGAGGTAGTGAAAAGAAGGGACACCTGCACCCCAATGTTCATAGCAGCAACGTCCACAATAGCCAAACTGTGGAAAGAGCCGAGATGCCCTTCAACAGATGAATGGATAAGGAAGATGTGGTCCATATATACAATGGAATATTACTCAGCCATCAGAAAGGATGAATACCCAACTTGTACATCCACATGGATGGGACTGGAGGAGATTATGCCAAGTGAAATAAGTCAAGCAGAGAAAGTCAATTATCATATGGTTTCACTTATTTGTGGAACGTAAGGAACAGCATGGAGGACATTGGGAGAAGGAAGGGAAAAATGAAGGGGGGGAATCGGAGGGGGAGACGAACCATGAGAGACTATGGACTCTGAGGAACAAACTGAGGGTTTCGGAGGGGAGGGGGGTGGGGGGATAGGGTAGCCCGGTGATGGGTATTAATGAGGGCACGTATTGCAGTGAGCACTGGGTGTTATATGCAAATAATGAGTCATGGATCACTACATCAAGAAAAAAAAATAAAGGCCTATGGTGAGTCATCACCACAGATGATTTTAATTCTTTATGGGAAAGCTTGTTAAGGAATTTTACTAGGTGAATTTTTGAAAATTTATTCTTATTATGAGTCTGATAAATACCAAATTAGTTTTTATCAACAAATAAAAAAATAAAATAAAATGTAAAACAAAACAAAACAAAAACCCCAACCACAGAAGACCTTGAATAGCCAAAGCAATCTTGAAAAAGCAAAGCAAAGCTGGAGGCATCACAATTTCATACTTCAACTTATATTACAAAGCTGTACTAATCAAAACAGTATGGGACTGACACAAAAATAGACATGTACATAGATCAGTGGAACAGAATAGAAAACCCAGAAACGAACCCACGATTATATGGTCAATTAATCTTTGACAAAGCAGGAAAGAATATCCAATGGGAAAAAGTTTCTTAAACAAGTGGTGTTGGGAAAACTGGACAACAACAGGCAAAAGAATGAAACTGGACCACTTTCTTGCACTAAACACAAAAATAAATTCAAGATGGGTTAAAGATCTAAATGTGAGACCTGAAACCATAAAAATCCTGGAAAAAAAGCACAAGCAGTAATGTCTCTTACATCAGCTGTAGCAACTTCTTTCTAGGTATGTCTCTTAAGGCAAGGGAAACAAAAGCAAAAATAAACTACGGGGACTACAACAAAATAAAAAGTTTCTGCACAGTGAAGGAAACAATCAATAAAACTGAAAAGCAACCTGTGGAATGGGAGAAGATATTTGCAAATGATATATCTGATAAAGGGTTAGTATCCAAAATATGTGAAGAACTTATAAAACTCAACACCCCAAAATTAAATAATCTAATTAAAAAATGGGCAGAAGACATGAATAGACATTTTTCCAAAGAAGGCATTTGTATTCTTAAGGCATATTGGTCTATGTTTTTTGTTGTTTTTTTTTTGTCTTGTGATTTCTGTGGTTTTGATATCAGGGTAATAATGACCTTATAGAATGCATTGAGAAATGTTCTTTTCTATTTTTTGGAAGAGTCTGTGAGGGATTGGTGTTAATTCTTCTTAAATGTTTGGTAGAATTCACTATTGGAACCATCTGGTCCTGCACTTTTCTTTATGGGAAGTTCCCAATTACTAACTCAACGTCTTTACTTGTTTAGGTCTATTCAGATTTTCTGTTTCTTGTTGAGTCAGTTTTGATAGTTTGTGTCTTTTCAGGAATTTGTCCACTTTACCTGGGTTATCTAATTTGATAGCAAATAATTATTCATAATATTTCTCTATAATCCATTTTTATTTCTGTAAGGTTGGTAGTTTCATTTCTGATTTTTACTAATTTAAGTCTTCTCTTTCTTTTCCTTAATTCAGATAAAGATTTGTCAGTTTCATTGATCTTTTTGAAGAATCATCTTTTGGTTTCATTATTTTTTCTCCATTGCTTTGTATTTTCTATTTCATTTCTTTTTGTTCTAATCTTTGTTTTTTCCTTTCTTCTGTTTGCTTTGGGTTTAGTTTGCTCTAATTCCTTAAGGTGGAAGGTTAAGTTATTGATTTGAGATCTTCCTTTTTAACATAGGTGTTCATGGCTATACATTCCTAATCATTGCTTTTACTGCCTCTCATAAGTTTTGAATATGTTGTGTTTTAATTTTCAGTCAACTCAATGTATTTCCCATTTCCCTTGTGATTTCTTCTTTGATTCCTTGCTTATTTAGAAGTATGTTCTTTAATTTCCACAAATTCGTGAATTTCTTAAGTTTCTACTATTGGCTTCTAATTTCTTTTCCTTGCTGTCAGACAACATACTTATATAGATTTCAATTCTTTTAAATTTTGATGTGATTAAACATCTGATCTGTCCTAAATAATGTTCCATGTGTAGTTTAAAATAATGTATCTGCTGGTTTTTTAATGGAGTGCCTTATAGATATCTGTTAGATCTAATTGTTTTATAGTGCTGTTAAAATCTTCTCTTTCCTTGCTAATCTTCTGTCTTGTTGTTCCATCCTGTATTGAACATGGGATATTGAAATCTCCAACCATTATTGTGAATTGTATAATTCTCCTTCAGTTTCTATTAATTTTTTGTTGCATACATTCTGGGGCTCAGTTTTTAGATACATATATATATATAATTGTTATACTTCTTGATAAATCAACCCTTTTGTCATTATAAAATGTCCTTTGTCTCTAGTCACAATTTTTGTCTTAAAGACCATTTTGTCTGATGTTAGTATAGTCACCCCATCTCTCTTTTGGTTATTGTTTAGATGGTATACATGTTTTCATCCTTTCACTTTTAACTTGTTTGTGTCTTTGAATTTAAGAGTGTCTCTTGTATACTGCCTATGTATAACTGGATCATGTTTTTGTTTTTGTTTTAAGCAGCATAATAGCCAAAGTATGGGAAACATCTCAAGTGACCATTGACTGATGAATAGATAAAGAAGATGTGATATATATATATATACAATGGAATATTACTCAGCCATAAAAAAGAATGACATTGGGGCACCTGGGTGGCTCAGTCGTTTAAGCTTCTGCCTTTGGCTCAGGTCATGGTCTCAGGGTCCTGGGATAGAGCCCCGCATTGGGCTCCCTGCTCAGTGGGGAGCCTGCTTCTCCCTCTGCCACTCCCCCTGCTTGTGCTCTCTCTCTGTCAAATAAATAAATAAAATCTAAAAAAAAAAGAAACAAATTAAAAAAAAAAGAATGACATCTGGCATTTGCAACAATATGGATGGAGCTAGAGAGTATTATGCTAATGAAATAACTCAGTCAGGAAAGACAAATACTCTATGATTTCACTCATATGTGGAATTTAATAAACAAAACAAATGAGCAAACCAAGAAATGGACTCTTAGCTATAGAGAATAAACTGATGGTGACCGGAGGGGAGAGGGGTGGGGGTATGGGAGAAATAGGTGATGGGGATTAAGGAGGGTACTTGTGATGAATTCCGGGTATTGTAAGGAAGTGTTGAATCACTACATTGTACATCTGAAACTAATATTATACTATATGTTGACTAACTGGAATTCAAATAAAAACTTAAAAAAACCCATCAACACAATTTCTGCCTTTAAGTTGGAATGTTTAATCCATTTACATTTAATGCAATTCTGATAGGATTTATTCCTGCCATTTTGCTATTTTTTTCTATATGTCATGTCTCTTTGTTTTCTGTCCTTCATTACTACTTTTTGTATTAAATAGATATTTTTTAGTGTGCAATTTTAATTTGTTATTTATTTTGCTATTTTTTGTTAGTTATTTTCTTTGGGGTTACATGGGGCTTCTTAGTATTAGCAACTTGTAACAGTTTAGTTTGGATTCATACTGATTTAATATCAGTGGTACATCAAAACTTTGCTTCTGTATATCTCCATTCCTCCCCCACTTTGTGCTATATTTGTGTTGTCATACAAAGTATATCTTTATACATTCTGTGCACATCAACACAGATTTATAATTATTGCCCTGTGTAGTTTTCTTTTGTTTAAGATAGGAGAAAACTTACAAATATTATATTTATGCTGTCTTTTCTACTTACTTCTGTATTTACCTTTACTGGTGTTCTTTATTTCTTCACCTGGATTTGAGGTACTGTCTAGGATCCTGTCATGTTAGCCTGGAGTCCATTTAGTATTTCCTGTAGGGCAGATTTTCTAGAAGCTTATTCTGTCAGTTTTTGTTGTCTGAAGATGTCTTAATTTCTCCTTTGCTCTTGAAGGGTAATTTTGCTGGATGTAGAATTCTTGTTTGACAGTCTTTGTCTTTTATAATTTTGAATATGTCATCCCACAACCTTCTAGTTACCACAGTTTCTGATGAGAAATCAGCTATTACTTTTATTGAGGATTTCTTTCAGATGATGAGCTGCTTTTCTTGCTGCTGTCAAGATTCTCTCTTTGTCTCTGTGTTTGAATAGCTTGATTATGATGTGTCTAGGTATGGTCATCTTGGAGTTTATTCTTAGAGTTCATTGAGTTTCTTGATGTGTAATTTTTTTTCCCCCCAAAATCTGGGAAGTTTTTTTTAGCTGTTATCTCTTCAAATATATCTCCTTCTCTCTCTTTTCTCCTTCTGAAATTTATACCCCTTTCTCTCTTTTTTCTCCTTCTGAAACTTTTGTTATACAAATTTAGTATGCTTGATGGTGTCCCACAGGTCTCTGAGGCTCTGTTCTTTTCTCCTTTTTGTAAGGAAGACTTTATTCACTTTATACAATGGGCTGTATTATAGGGGAGAGATATTGGGCTCAATACCTGCTCTGTTCATTTTTCTTCTTACTTTTTACTTTCTGTTCCTTAGAGTGGAAAATTTCAGTTGACCTATCTTCAAGTTCTCCAGTTTGTTCTTGACTGCTCAAATATGCTGTTTAATATTTCCAGTGAATTTGTCATTTCAGTTACTATACTTTTTAGTTTGGAATTTTTATTTAGCTCCTTTTTATATCCTGTCTCTTTATTAGTAGTCTCTACTTGATGAGACACCATTGTCATACTTAATCTTTCAGATGTGGTTTCCTTTAATTCTTTGAACATATTTAAAATAGGTTATATATAGTCTTTCTCTTGTAAGTCCAATGTCAGTGCTTCCTTAGGGGCAGTTTCTATTGATTGCTTTTTCCCTGTTTATGGGCCATATTGCCTGTCTCTTTCTCTGTCTCTCTGTCTCTGTCTGTCTGTCTCTGTCTTGTGTGTCTCATAATGACTTGTCAAAAACTAAACATTTTAAATAATACATGTGGCAACTCTGAAAATTTGATTCTCCTTTCTCCCCTGGGATTTTTGGTGCCTCTGCTTGTTGTAGTAGTTTTTGTTGTTTTGTTTAGTGACTTTCCTGAACTAACTCTGCAAAGTCTGTATTCTGTGACATGTATTTCCACTCATTTGTGATCTGCTAAGGATTGGACAGAGATTTCCTTAAATGCCAGGAATCAGTAAGTCTCCTGGACTTTCCCAAGGAGCTCTGTGTGTATATTGGGGTATGCTTCAACATTTAATCAGGCACTTTACAGCTCTGCCTGAGTCTTTTACTTCCCACTTGTACAGAGCCTCAAGGTCAGCCCAGTGTGTGTGCTTATAGTTGTCTCAGGTCTTTCCTGGGCATTCATATAACCTTGAGTATGTGCACAGCTCTACGTATACATGTGACCTTCTAGATTTCCAGGAATATGGTGGAGTTCTTCAAATTCCCTATAGACATCTCATTTTCCACCTTTTTCTATTATGCTCTGGGTTTATGTATTATTTGCCGCACCTGTTGTCTACTGCCTCAGGTAGTTATAAAATGAAACAATTGATTCTAATTGTTTTAACATACACCTCTGAGGAAAATGCTTTTCACACTGGTCTTACTCTGATTCAGGTCAAATAAAGACGTCCTTGCAAGTGGAACTTAATAGCCATGTCAAGTAATGACAGTTCTCCAGGAATAAGGCTTTTGAAAGAGTTCTAATCCTGTTCCGGCCCTTTCTGTGACTGCCACACTGCTGGTTTTCACTATCATTGCAAGCTGTTGGGTTTTAAGACAGCTATAGAACTGAGGTGGCATTGGGGGAAAATGAGAATAGGGAAAGTTAAAACACTATAAATGTGCTGTTCTTATGGAGATTCAACCGTTTTCCTTTAACAAATGCTCCCCAGATTGCTGTAAGCCTCTGGTTAAATTCCCAGATTTCTGACAAAGTTGAATCTGACAATTTTTGCTATTTTTTTATTGCTTTTATGGAAGAGGGGATTTTTGGAGGTCCTTACTTTGCTGTTGTCACTGACATCACCCTCTCACCTTTATTCTTGAAAGACTAATTCCTGTATATTGAATTTCCTGTTGGCGTTATTTTCTTTCAGCCTGTTGGAGTGTCTAGCTTTTGTTTTTTCTGTTCAGATGTCAGTAGTCATTATAACTGCTGTGCCTCTGGAGGTAATCTGTGCATTTCCTATTGCTTCTTTAGGATTTTCTTACAGACCTTAGGTTTCTGTAGTTTCACTGAGTTCCATATATTCCTGCCTATGGTATGTTGGCTTCTTGTATCTGTGGTATGAGGTCTTTCATAAGTCTAGAAAATTCACTGTCATTCTCTTCAGATAATTATTTCCGCTCATCTTCTCTATTCTTTCCTGCTAGGACTCTAATGAAATTTATTAGATTTTTCATGATGTATTCTCATGCCCTCTCTTTTGTGTTTCCCAGATTTTGATCTCTCCATGCTTTAGTTTGAGTATTTTCTTCTGACCTAGTTTCCAGTTCATCAATTCTCCCTTCAGTAGCACCTACTCTGCTAAAAAACCCATTCGGGATTTTTTTACTTTTTAGTTCTAGATTTTCCTTAACAAATTTAAAACTGTGTTACTTTTTATAGCTTCTTAGCTCTCATTTATGTTTTTGGCCATAGTAAGTGTCATTTTTTTTGCTTATTTGTTGTTTTTTCCAATTTTTTAATTGTAGTAAAATATGCATAACAAAATTTAACATCTTAACCATTTTTGAATGTACAGTTTAGTGGCAATGGTATTACATATATTCATAATGTTCATCCATCACCACCATCTATCTCTTTTCTTCTTGTAAAACTCAAATTCTATTCCTATTAAAGACTAACTCCCCATTCTCTCCTCCCCCTTGGCACCCACCATTCTACTTTCTGTCCCTATGATTTTGACTGAGTACTTCATATAAGTGAAATCATATAATATTTGTCTTTTTGTGACTGGCTTATTTCATTTAGTATAATGTCATCAAGGTTCATACATGTCATAACATGTGTTAGAATTTCTTCCCTTTTTAATTCTGAATAATATTCCATTTATGTGTATACCACAATTTTCTTATTCATTCATCTGTCAGTGGACACTTGGGTTGCTTCCATGCTTTAGCCATTTTGAAATAATGCTGTTATAAATATGGGTGTACAAATATCTCTTTGAGACCCTGTTTTTAAATCTTTTGAGTTATAACCAGAAGCAGAATTGCTGGATGATATGGTAATCCTATGTTTAATTTTTTGAGGAACCACCATGGTGTTGTCTACGGTAGTGGCACCGTTTTACTTACCCATCAACAGTGCACAAGGGAACCAACTTTCTCTACACCCTCGTCAGCACTTGCTAATTTCTGTTTCTTTGATACCAGCCATCCTAATGGGTATGAAGTGATATTCATTATCGTTTGGATTAGCATTTCCTTTATGATTAGTAATGTTGAGCATCTCTGTATGTACTTATTGTCCATTGATATATTTTCTTGAGAGAAACATCTATTAACGTCTTTTGCCCATTTTTAAAGGGGTTGTTTGTTTTTGTGTTATTGCAGGTGTAGTTTTTTTAATAGTCTATGTTAGGTAATTCTAACTTCTCATGTCTTTGTGGATCTGTTTTTTCTTTTTTTATTTTTTCTGTGACTTCTTTTATTTCTTACTTGTGGTGTCTTACTTCTTTGCGTGTGCTAGACATTGTATTTGCAGAGTTATTTTGAGGGATAATTTGAGACCTAGGATGATTGTATCATTTTTGGGGAGCTTTTAACTTGTTACCTCTAGGGTTCTTCAGTCTTAAAGGAGCCATCTTAATTCTAAGGCCAACCTTAGATCAGTCTGTGGTTCTTGGGAGGGCTGGTTTGCTTTTCAGGACATCTTACCATTAGGGTTTAGATCTTTGTGGTTCTAACACAAGTTGAGGGCTGGTTTCTGAGAGTCCAATTCATGCTTTTACTCTGTGCCTCTAGCCCCCAATTTCTGGATTATTAAGGGTAATTTCAGCATCTCCCAAATGTTGGGACTTTGCACAGAAAATTTATTTCTCTTTAAAGTAGCAGCCCATTGTGGATGTTCCTCATCAGTGATCAGCTTTCCTCTGCATGATGATTTGGCTCTGGCTCCATATAGTTCTGGTTCTGCCATCCGCTAGGTTGGTAGCATCCTCTAGGGCCTGAACTTCCTTTGTCCAGCTGGCAGATGGGGAGTACAGCGTGGAGGAGACACACAGTTCTTACCCATGTTAGCCTGGACATGATATGTATCATAACTGTGTATATTCCACTGGTGAGATCTGGTCACATGGCCCCACCTAAATGCAAGTGTGAAATTGGCAAGTGTAGTCAATGGCTGGCAGCTGTTTGGTGGACAGTCATTTTTGTCTCAGTCTTCTCCTTGGCCACGAAAATACCCATGCACATCCTACTTTTGTAACCATGATACACTCTCCCAGGGAGACAGTCAAGTCCAGATGTGACTCATGAGGTTTGGTGACTGAACTAACACACATATTACCTGCTGCTAACCCTGTACAGTAGTGGAGCTGAGCTGGAACAAGTGCAATTAAAACAACCTTCCATTTTGACAGGGAGGGAATAGAAGATAAATTAGTCCTTAGTCCAGAGCAAGAGTGACACCCCGTGAGCAAGTATTATGAAAGTGTCTGTCATGGGACACCTGGGTGGCTTTAGTCAGTTAAGCATCTGCTTTTGGCTCAGGTTGTGATCTCAGGGTCCTAGGAGTGAGCCCTGCGTCGGGCTCCCTGCTCAGCGGGAGTCTGCTTCTCCCTCTCCCTCTGCTCCTCCCTGCAGCTTGTGCTCGCTCGCTCTCTCTCTCTCTCTCTCTCTCTCGCTATCTCAAATAAATAAAATCTTAAAAAGAAAGAAAGGAAGAAAGGAAGAAAGGAAAGAAAGAAAGAAAGGAAGAAAGAAAGTGCTTGTCAGTGACTGGTAATCAAAGGGCACCAGGAACTCACCTTGAGCCTATGATGGGGCAGGTTGGGACCACACACCACGGGGAACCATGGGGCTTTGAGGTCAGACAGTGCTAGAAAGAACCTGTTACGGACTTTGGGTTTTGGTTGAGTGATTTGAGGGAAGGGCCAAGAAAGGTCAGTAAGTGGGAGCATTTTATGAGTATCTCAATGACTCTTATCTAGGGAGGTTGGGCTAGAATGCGGATAATTGTGATTGGTAAGAAAGCAGCTGTCACTCACACTAGCCAAGAGAGGGCCATGCCTGGTGTTTTTCGGCTTGGACAACGTTCATGCTTTGTCTGTGTTCTAATGTGATGATGGCAAGGTCTTGTCATGATCCATCTTGGTCCCACTATGTTCTGTGTCAGATTCACTCACTTCCGCTCTGGGAGTGTGGCAGGAAGAACTTCTGGCTGTTGTGTCCTTGTATTTGTCCTCCATGGACACATCTGCTGGGGCCTTGGGGAGAATGTCTAACTTGGGGGTTGGGGGCTGCACAGTAATCATAGCTTGCTTTCTGCTTGTGGAAGTTTGGAGACCTGAGGTTTGACAGTCATTGACTTTATTTTAGGCTCAATTTTCTTTGGCAGTACAATTCCCCCCAAATTCTCTTCTGTGCTTCTGAGAGTTCCATGTGTTAATAACTAGATCCAGAGTTCTGTTCAAGTCTTGATCCTCCAGCCTATTTCATGTTTGTTTTCTTGTACCTGTGTCTCTTTCTACTTAGGGTTGTCTTGAAGGCATGGCTATGGGTGGGAAAGAAGCCCTGTAATCTGATCTGTGTATACAGCTGAGTCCTCTCTTAATTGAGGAGTCTTTGTGGGCCTTTGATTTTCAGGACATTTTCCACGTTTTATCTTACACTTGGGGTGCAGAAAGGGTGGCTTTTCCCACTAAGTGACCCCATGTTTTTGGACTGTCTCGAGATGCTTTCCTGTCTCTCTCAAGTTGGCCAGTTTTTGCCTATGGTCATCTCTTTCTCCAATGTGACATTATGACATTATGTTACCCGTAAAGTGGGTAACAGTCACTCCAACTGCTGGCACCCTCTTTTTTCTTCTCCCTGAGCTGCGATCTGCTTTCAGGTGATCATAGGAAATGCTCTGCCATCCATGAAACAGGGCTTCTTTGTTACCAGCTGCCTGACAATGGTTTTTATTATGGTATCACCCCTCTTAAGAGAACCCATTTTGGTCTTAATTCATTTCTGTTGAAATATGTATTTAATGATAGAGAATTTAAAAGAGGAAGATTTCTGATCTAAACTCTTAGTTTGGGAATTATTTGACCCCTTTTCTATTTCTCTGTTTCTTGACCGCTTGGAAATAAAGCTGTACACTTTTGGCAGCTTTCTAGGCCGACATCCTCACAAGGGCATAGTGTGGTGGTCCATCTTTCCCATGTTTAACTGTATTCACGTTGGAAAATCAAGACTTTTCTGATTTCTTACAAGATGGAAAAATAAGACATTTCAATTTTGGGGGGAATAAGGTGGTATATAAATAAGGTAAATAAAATTGATGAAGGAATGATTTTGAATCCAAGTTGCAATGATGTGGAAGACTCACAAGGGCACCGCTCTTTGCCATGTGGTAGCTGGCACCCTGGGGCCCTCCTCTTGCTCTGAGTCTGTTTTTGCTTTGAAAGAAGGGGGATGTGAGGACCTGGCCTATATTTATTTTTCTTGGGGCCACTGTGGAAGTGAAATGAGATGATTGACATGCAGGCACGTTTAATAGTAAAACTCTCTGGGTGGATAAGGCATTATTATTTCATTCTGAAGTACTTTGATGGGATTAATAATTTATGTAGCACACTAAGTTCATCCTTTGAGGCCAAGTGCTCCTAATATAACGTACCTAAGCCAACCTTGAAAATTTACAGCATTGCAGAGAGAAGAGGGTCAGTGAGCATGTTGCTGTGTGATTTTTACTGAGTTGGGTTTTTCCAGAGAGTTCTGAGCTCTTCATAATTATCCTTAAGTGATTAAGAAACAGTCCAAAGGTGCCATACTTCATAGAGAGTGCAGTTTATAGTTATCTGTAGTATGACACAGGTAATAATCATCCATAATACAATTAACTCTGAACAGCATGGGAGTTAGGGGCACTGACTGACCTCCCTAGCAGTTGAAAATCTCTGTATAACTTTTGACTCCCCCAAACCTTAACTCCTAATAGCTCACTGGTGGCTGGAAGCCTGACCAATAACATTGCAGTCGATTTTTTTAAAAAGATTTTATTTATTTATTTGTCAGAGAGAGGGCACACAAGCAGGGAGAGGGGCAGAGGCAGAAGGAGAAGCAGGCTCCCTGCTGAACAAGGAGCCCAATATGGGACTCGATCCCAGGACACTGGGATCATGACCTGAGCCAAAGGCAGATACTTAACTGACTGAGCCACCGAGGCACTCCCAACATAGCAGTTGATTAACACATATTTTGTGTGTTATATGTATTATATACTGCATTCTTACATTAAGGTAATGTAGAGGAAAAAAATTATAAGATTAAGAAAATCATAAGGAAAAAGATCATAAAGAAGAGAAAATACATTTACAGTACTATATTGTATTTATAGAGAAAAATTATGTGTAAGTGGACCTGCGCAATTCAAATCCATGTTCAAGGAAAGGGTCAATAGTATTTAGTGTCCCAGACAGTTGTTTGAGTTTTCATGGAATTTTAAACATAGGATATTAAAAAAATAGGAGATTTTATAACAGAACTATGTTTCTTACCAATGTCTTTCATAACTCCTTTTGATTAAACTGTTGCTGCATTTTCTAGACTTTATTACCTCCTTAATTACACAGATAATACTGAAGCAGATTGTTTTGCTAATTAAAAAATTGTTAATCTTGAGGTAGCCACACTTCTCTAGGTCCACTTAGGAATCTGAAAGTTTCGGTTTAATGGTCTTTTCAAATGTGGGTGTTAATCCATGTGGGTTAGCATGGAGGCTGATATTGAGAGAAGGTGTGTAAAGCTGCTTTTCATCTCAGGGCCTAGGAATGAGTGTCCATGTGAGCATCTGTGAGCTTGTTTTGGCCACCTCCCTTCCCTACCTCCTGAAGCTCCCAAACCTGGGCTCCAGCCCCCATATGGCACTCCCCCTTTCCCCTGACACAGGTGGATCCCCAGGGGCCTCTTGCTCTTAGACACGTCCCACATGGCACCCATCATTTATTTCTCCTCCTCTGGACATGTATTTCTGGGCCAGCTTCTCCTAGGCCAACAGTGATGCCCTAGAGTTGGTAGAGTGTCCCTACTGCCTGGTGCTCTGTGCAGGGTCCCAAGAGATTCTCCCACGTTGACAACAGAGCATGGTTGAGGCGAGGCTCTATGCTTTACTGGATTTTGTGAGGCTAGCCTGGCTCTCAGGCCTCCCTTCCTTTAGGCTCAGAAGTAAGTGTGTGGGAGGAGTGGGATGTGGGGTCCGGTCAGTGGGCAGGCACTGTGGTGCCTCAGAATTCCCCCCACCTCCTCTCTGATGCTGGGGCTGAGGTGCTCGGTGGGGCCTGTCTGCCCAGTGTCAGATCGGATTCAGGTGGGCATACCCCCTCAGACAGGCCCCTGCTCTGCACTGTTCCTGCAGCACCCTCTAGACAGAACATCAGTTGGAATGTCCAGCTGTGAGGGAGTCACAGTCCCTGCTGAACAGAGGATTGAATTTTGCCCTGAAAGGGCAGGACTCTCTGATGAGTAGGCCTGGGGCTCTCGGTGATGAAGCCCCAGAATGGTCAGGCTCAGGGCCAGGTGTGGTAGATGCATTGCTTTGCCCCTGAAGGCCTGCCTGGGACTCCAGCTCAGGAATGTGTTATCCATGTAGCTCTGGAGCACTACGGGATGCCCCTGAGAGCTCTGTTCTGTGGGCCTTCGAGATGCTTGGAAGCCCTTTGAGGGGGTTGGTGAGGTCAAAACTGTTTTCATAAGGGTACTGAGCCATTATTTCCTTTCTCATTGTGTTGACATTTGAGCTGATGACACAAAGCAATAGAGGGTACAACTGCTGGCGCCTAAGCGCCATCGCGGCGGGGCTGCAAACTCTGCCAATAGTCCTAGTGTCCTTTACTGCCGCCACTAGCTCTAAAAAGCCAGCGTCATTTAACACTGTCCTTGAGGAAGCAGTAAGAATTATTTTATGAAACCTTGAGCACGTCTTTTTGATATTCTGAGAGACAGAATTGGAAGCTTGCATGAGGCACGTCTACAGATGGAATTGCAGCGATTGTTCTGAGGAGAAGCGCCAGTGCAGGTTTTGGATCGGGAGCTGGACTAGCTCCTCTTCTCATGGAGCACTGTTTTTACATTAAGGAATAACTTACAAACTGTGCTTATTCAGACTTGTGCCTTTGGCAGACAGTGTCTGAAAATTGAACTAAGTGAGCCTGTCCCTTTTCAAAGGAGATAACTGCTTGTATTTGTTGCAACTGATAAAATTTGAGTTTTCAGTCAAAAATTAGAATTTTGGAAAATTTGTATCTGCTACGGTGGCCTTGACAGCTTTCTGATACTTAAAGATATTTCTGGATGAACTCAGTGGTCACTATCAACAAATGTGATTTTTTTTGCTTTATATATTTAAATGTGTTAACATTTGGGAGATCTGCATAACCCAATGGACCAGTATTTTCCAAATGACTAAAACATGTGTTAAAACAATTATGTGTGGGCAAACTATCTGTTCAAGGCACAAGGTTGATAGATAATGGGTTTTAATGTAATACAGTCTTAAAAGTTTATTGATAGAGTTTCAGATTTCTCATTGCAACTAACCTTTACGAAATGACCACTTGTCAAGTTTTGATGTTCTATCAAAGAAGAATGTCCACAGTCATCTGATAAACTTATAAAATGCTCCTCCTGTTTCCAGCCACATGTCTGTATGAAGATAGGTATTCTTTACATACTTTAACCAAAACAATGCATCATAACAGATTGAATGCAGAAACAGATATGAAAATCCAGCTGTCCTCTCTTAATCTTGACATTAAAGAGTTCCAGAAATTCTTCTCCCTGATTTATTTTTGTTTTGGAAAATACAGTTATTTTTATTAAAAAATGTTATTTTTATCATTATGTAATGGCTTTATTATTCATTGTAAATGAATTACTGAATAAATAATTTTGAAATCTCTCTGTGTTAATTTCATGTACTGTAAATGTCAAAACAGACAGAACCCACTTAAATAATTTGAGGAAAGGAAAGGGGTCCTGAGTCCAAAAAGTTTGAGAATGACTGGTTAGTGTCATAGGATATTGTGGTGCTTGAGTAGAGATACAGGAGGTTTGGTGAGAACTCAGAATGCTGATGAGGTATTTAGCTGTCCCCAAACACTGAATAAGGGAGAAGACTGAGTTTGTTTTTGTTTTTTTTGGTTTTTTTGTTTGTAAGTTGTTTATTTGTTTTTAGATAGAAGTTAATAGGAAAGTAGGCTCAACAGAAAGACTGACTTTGGAAGGAAATTGTCTGAAGGATTCATTTCAACTTTAATGTAGTAAAATAATTTTAGAAATTGACATCAGAATTGGATTTTCAAGACAAAAACCCTATAGGAGGTTCTGCTCTGTAATGAGAGATTTAACCTGGACCATTCTGTGAGTCAGCAACATTTATTAAGTACTGATGTTATTAGGGCGTCTGGACCTCTGTGCTAGGTGCTAAGAAGGAGGTCAGAGGTAGTGTAGATAGTTTTTCAGATCCTAAGGTTTCTGTTTGTTTGCTTGTTTGTGTTTTCAGGAATTTATGAGGGAGAGAAGGTTGGTAGGACAAGATCCTAACTGAGATCTGCCTAAGAAGATGGACGGCAGAGGGGACAGGGCAGCTGTGCAGAGGGCCCTGTGCCAGAGGGAAGGGGGGCTGGCCACGGAGGAGGGCAGGTTAGATCCTCTGGAAAGAAATGTACCTTCATGGCCTGGTGTCGGGAAGCAGCACTTTGTTAGCTGGCTCGCTCACATTGACTGGGGGCCAGCGGAGAAACGAAGGTAGAGAAGCCTGCCTCTAGGCCCCGGGGAGGTCGTTGTGGCGGGGCGAGCTATATGTAAAAGGAATTGTCCCTGTGGAAGTGTGGGGACATGGGGCTCATGTGTCTGGGGTTGGGGGGAGGGTGCCCTGTGCTCTTCCCTGCTCTGTCTCAGCACCTCTCCCGCATGGGAACTCAGGCTGCTTCCAGGGCTCTTCATGGAAAGAACAGTAAAGCTGCTTCTTACAGGAAGTAGGGAGTAGGGAATTCTGCTTAACTGCATATCCTTTTAGTTTCTAGACCATCATTAGAAAAAAATTTAAACCATACGTTTCAGTTTCTGATTTGTGGCCTAGAATATGTTAAACATGATTGAATCTTTCTAAAGACAGGAATTTGCAGGGCCTTGGGGTGTCGTTGACCATAGCATGTTGGCATGTTAGTGGTTACTGCTCCTCCCAGGTCATCTGGTTTAGATGTCCTGTCTCAGAGCAAAAGTGCCTGCAGGACAACACTGTCATTGTCGGGAGTGGATCTTGTCCCCCCGCTCCTTGGGGGTAGAAATGAAGTCAGGGACCTGGCTTCTTGTCCCCACTATGGCAAGCTGTGCGTGCCTTTGGACTTTCTGAATGCCTGTGTCTCTTTCTGGAAACTGGGTGAGGTGAGGAGGAGGGGTGTGTGGTTGAGATCTCTGCTGGGGTACAGTGGAGGGAGGGCATATTGAATTTCGGCTTTCCTGTCTCAATGCCATCATCAGCCACCCTCCCATCCCACCACACACAGTCTCCAGAGTGAAAGAATAATGCACTTGAGGACAGTGACATGGAATTGTTAGTCTTTGGGTCATTTGGGAGAACCCTGATCTCTCCTGCCAGGGGACTTATTTTCTGATGCCCTCAGAGTGTGGTTAGGTGATCTCTACCCTCTAATGTCTTTCATTTTCTTGGTGTATGAAGATTTTCCTCTGTTTGTGGGCCATATTTGAGTTGCTCCATAAAGCTCAGGACTGTGGCAGGTGACGTTAATGAACTAGCTGGTCTTTAAATAGCACAGTTCCTATAAACAGAATCACCTATTTTATAGCCTGATATTGAAGAAGATTGCTCACTGAGGATTCTGAATGGCTGGGAGAACATTAGAAAAGCAATAAAATTCTCCTCACCCCGCCCCTGCCGTGAGGCCAGACTGGCTGAGAACACACACACCACACCAGAGATACTTTCTTTGGGTTGGGCCGGAATCATTCCTCACGATGCATTAAACTCAGGTTGCATCAGAATGAAGAATGGCCAAGCCAAAATCTTCTCCTTCATTATCGGAAACTTAGTCATTTGTTCTCTGAGTCAGCTTAATGGCGTGTAATGTTCACATCGCATTCTTTTGGGGCCAGGCCAAGAACCAGCATGCTTGCCAGCATTTCAGCAATGAGCTAATCAGCCTTTTGGCTCCCACATTCCCGGCCAAGAGCTCCATTGGAATTAATACTGTCACTGCAGCAGACCGGAGTCCTTATAAAGATTGTGTTTTCTTTTCCTGTGTCACATGCTGGCCCTTGCTTTCATCAAGTGAGCCCTGAACGCTTTGTCCTTCAGAAAGCTTTCCCAGGTGAGGTTCTGAGATGTGATGCTAGGGATTCACCCCAGCAAATCGTTTATTGAAAAGCTGGATCCTGGTGGCTGCTGAGGATATAAATATGGGTGAAAAATGGCCCCCACCCTCAAGGAGCATGTAATCCATTGTGGGGGTGAACAATATATAAATACATATCTCCTCAGTACCATGAAGTGTCAGTTACACCTCATCAGAAGAGAGCAAAGGAAGGATGTGGAGCTTCAGAGTGTTGGGAAGAGAGGGATGGAAGAAGGCCTTCCAGGGGATGGCAATTTCAGCCTGATCTTGGAGACCTGATTGGATGGGGTTCCCCCAAATGTGGGGCAACCCAATCGGGTGGAAGCCATCCCCGTGGGCACTGAAAGAATTGACCTGAGGCAGAACAAAGGAGATACGTGCTACAGTGAGTGCTGTGAATTATGTAAGACTGATGAATCATAGACCTGTACCCCCAAAATAAATAATACATTGTATGTTAATAAAACAAAACAAAACAAAAAACAAAAAAAGAAGTTTACTGAATACCCCACAAGGCCCCAGTGGGCAGGACACCAAAGCAGACTGTCTGCTGTGGGGCAGTGGGTGGGGCTGTATTTAAAGGGGGAAAGTGAGGAGGTATGGGAACGTAGGGAATTGTCCCTTTCTTGGTAACTGCCTGGTTGTAAGTGGCCCATTGGTTAGTTAGGGCCTATGGATATTTTGAGGTGGGTCACCTGATGGGCCTGTTTGTATTTAGCCAGGGGATTGGAGTCACTGTGGGCTTTTCTACGTTACTCACGGTTCCAGTGTTTAAGCCTGTTGCCCTAAAGCACCCTCTCGAGCTGGCACACAATTGGTGTGCAGTAAGTGATAGCTACTGTCCTTTTGTTGCCTAGACTTCTATTTTCTTTTCTTTTTTTAATTTAAATTCAGTTAGCTAACATATAGTACATCATTAGTTTTAGACATAGAGTTCAGTAATTCATCAGTTGCATTTAACACCCAGTGCTCATTACTTCACGTGTCCTTCTTAATGCCCATCATCCAGTTTCCCCATCTCCCCACCCCCCTCCCCTCCAGCAACCCTCAGTTTGTTTCCTAGAGGTAAGAGTCTCTCATGGTTTGTCTCCCTCTCTGATGACTTCCCATTCAGTTTTCCCTCCCTTCCCCTATGATCCTCTGTGCTGTTTCTTATAATTCACATATGAGACTTCTGCTTTCTGATGAGTACAATCGAAAAAAGTTGTCTTCCACATCTCTAGGGATTACCTTGTGAGGCCCAGGCGAGATGACACGCTAAGATACCTGGGGAGCAGTGTGTGGGGAAGGCGGGTGCCTGGTGCCTAGTGCACAGTGACCAGGATGTCTGAGCCTAGGTGGTGTCCGGCCTCTGCCTCTTCTGTGGCCACAGAATGGACACCACGCCCTCTGTATGTAGTTTGCAGAAGTTAATAGTCCACATCTGATGAAAAAATGAGCTATGGCTACGTATTCTGTCTCTGTCTCACTAATAAGACACTGTAAGTAAGGAAACAATCCCATTGTGACTTTTAAAATGTCTTCAAAAAGAAAAACTTTTAAAAAATCAATAGAGTATTCTCAATAAGTTTGTGCCAGAGCGGAAGTTTAAAAAGATGTGTGGAGGACTTTTTATATATTCCAGTGCACACGTATACCACAGGTGCCGGTGTGTTCAGCTGCTTCACCACTGCTGGGCATTCCGGATGTGTCCGGTTTGGGGCTATTAAGAATAATGCTTCTCTGTGCACCTGAAACTAATATAACACTGTATGCTAACTAACTAGAATTAAAATGAAAACTTAAAGACTAAAGCTTCTCTGACTATCCTTGTAGTCTTTTGGCTGACATGTCACCCATTTCTCTTGCATATTTACCCAGAAATATACCTGTTGCATCACAGGTATATTTATTTTTAGTAGATAAATGCCAGACAGTTTTTCAAAGTGGTTGAACCAGTGTGTATCTAACCAACGATGAATGAGAATTCAGTTTCTGTACATCCTTGCCAGCACTTGCTGGTTTCTTTTTCACACTTTTCTGCAGGTTGGGTGGTGGCATCTCATTGTGGCTTTTATCTGCATTTTCCTGATTACTGATAACATAGGTTTTTTTCCCATACCACCAAGCAATTTTCTGACAGCAGCTGGGTGTCTTACAGTTCAGTTCAATCCTGACACCATCCCCCTGGGGATACCATCAGATCCCACAGATTAAGGGCTCAGGCCCTCCAGACTGCCCAGGGCCCCCCATCACCTTAGATGCCAATCAAAAGTCCAGGTTGTAACTTGTGCTTCTGACTGACTGGCTATAAATTGGAGGATCCCACCCCCCACCTCACCCGCCTTAGGTTCAATTAGTTTGCTAGAATGGCTCATAGAACTCAGAGAAACATTTACTTACAAGTACCAGTGTATTGTAAAGGATGTTATAAAGGATTTAGACGAACAGAGGACAAGGTATGTGGGAAGAAGCTCAAAGCTTCCATGCTTTCTGGGCATACCACTCTCCCTACATCTTCAGATGTTCGTTAACCTGGAAGCTCTCTGACATCTGTTCTTTGGGTTTTGATGTAGGCTTTATTACCTAGGCACGGTTGATTAAATCATTGGCCTCCTGCCCCTCTTTCCTCTTGGGACACCTGGGGGTGGGATTGAAACATCCCACTGTCTAATCACATAGGTGGTTCCCCTAGTGACCAGCCCTTTCCTTAGGTGATGTAGGAGTTTTTCAAAAGTCCCCTCATTAACAGAACAAGAGGTACCTTGATCCCTTCATCATTTCAGAAAATTTAAAATTTTAGGATCTCTGCACTGGGAATGCCACGAAGACCTAGGGTATCTATCAAAATAGATACATCTTATTATAAATCACAGTATCACAGTTGATAATGTTGAGCACTTCTTTTATGTTATTGTCCATTTGGAGGTCTTCTCTGAAGTGCCTGCTCAGGTCTCTTGCCCATTTGTGATTAGTTGTCTTTTTTAAAAAAAATTGATTTATAACCATTTTGAAATGTTGGACTTAATTCTGCCGTCTTGCTGTTTGTTGTCTTTTTGTCCCACATTATCTTTGTTCCTTTATTTCCCATTTCTTGCCTTTATTTGACTTAATCAGGTAGTTCTTACTCTGTTGTTTTAATCTCAAATTCTTATTTATTCATTCTTGTGTTATCTTTTTAGTAAAGAGATCTCAATTGCATCATGACTTACTATAGACTTCTGATCTGGTCACATATTTCTTTCTTCTATGTATGTTATAGATCCAACATGGTATCATTTCTGTTTTAGGCAGTCAATATTTTAAAGTATTTGTTCATATATTTATCCTTTATGGTGTTCTTCATTCTTTCCTGTAGTTCTGTGCTTGTATTTGGGAATATTTTCTTTTAGCCTGGAGAACTTCATGGAAGTATTCTTATAGTGCAGATCTATTCACAGCAAATTCTCTTGACCTTCGTCTGAGAACACATTATTTTTGAAAAATATCTTCACTGGGTATAGATTCTAGGTTGACAGTTTTTTTTTTTTTTTCCAACATTCTAAATATGTCAGCATTTTCGCAATGCTCTTTGTGTCTTCTGGCTTTTATAGTGCTTGTTGAGAAATTAGCCTTTTGTTTGATTGTTTTTCCTGTACAAGTAATGTGCTTTTTTTCTTTGCCCAGTTTTAAGATTTTCTGTCTTTGTGCCTGTGCCTGTGTGTGCATATGTGCCTGTGCTTGTGTTTTGTATTTATCCTGTGTGGGATTCGTGGAACTTTTTGAATTGTGTAGAATCTTTAATCAGGCTTGGAAAATTCTCAGACATTATTCATTCAAATGCTGCTATTGCCCTGTTTTTTTTTTACCCCGTCTTCCTTATTACACATTTGTGATACTTTTGACTCTGTCCTACGTATTTTTTATGCTCTGTACAGTTGTTTTCTTTCCTTTTTATATTTTTTTCTGCCCAAACCTCAGTTTCAGATCCATATTTCTGAAAGTTTGGATATTTTCTATTGGGTCTGTCTGAGTTTCTCTAACTGGGTCTTCAGTTCTTGCTGCTTTACTTTAAAAACATCAAGTAAGTTCTTAATTGCAGAGATTATGTTCTTCAATTATAATGTCCATTTTATTACTACTTTTCTGTAGATTCTAAGACTTGAAATTCTTCATCTTTTCATCCATTTGTTCACCACTTCCTATTTTTAAACATATTACTCATTTTTTCTTACCAAGTTTATTGAAGAATGATTTACATAAAATCAACTATATCCATTTAAAGTGTATAATTGGTGAGTTATGACAGTTGTCTACAACAAACGTGAGACAGCATTTTCATCACCCCCAAGAGATTCCTTGTGTTCCTTTACAGTCCATCCCTTGCTCTGCCTCTAGGTCCCAGGAAAACACTTTTTGTCATTTTAGAATAGTTTATATTTTGCATTATGTAATCATACTTTTTGTCATTTTAGAGTAGTTTATATTTTGCATTAAGAGTACTGTGTACTATTAAAAGGATTATTCACCATGACCAAGTGGGATTTATTCCTGGGCTGCAAGGCTGGTTCAACATCCACAAATCAATCAACGTGATACAATACATTAACAAAAGAAAGAGCAAGAATCATAGGATCCTCTCAATAGATGCAGAAAAAGCATTTGACAAAGTACAACATCCTTTCTTGATCAAAACTCTTCAGAGTATAGGGATAGAGGGTACATACCTCAATATCATAAAAGCCATCTATGAAAAACCTACAGCGAATATCATTCTCAATGGGGAAAGGCTGAGAGCTTTCCCCCTAAGGTCAGGAACACGGCAGGGATGTCCATTCTCACCACTGCTATTCAACATAGTATTAGAAGTCCTAGTCACAGCAATCAGACAACAAAAAGAAATGAAAGGCATCCAAATCGGCAAAGAGGAAGTCAAACTCTCACTCTTTGCAGATGATATGATAGTGTATGTGGAAAACCCAAAAGACTCCACCCCAAAACTGCTAGAACTCATACAGGAATTCAGTAAAGTAGCAGGATATAAAATCAATGCACAGAAATCAGTGGCATTCCTATACACCAACAACAAGACAGAAGAGAGACAAATCAAGGAGTCTATCCCATTTACAATTGCACCCAAAACCATTAGATACCTAGGAATAAATCTAACCAAAGAGGCAAAGGATCTGTACTCAGAAAACTATAAAATACTCATGAAAGAAATTGAAGAAGACACAAAGAAATGGAAAAACGTTCCATGCTCATGGATTGGGAGAATCAACATTGTGAAGACGTCAATGCTACCTAGAGCAATCTACACATTCAATGCAATCCCCATCAAAATACCATCCACTTTTTTCAAAGAAATGGAACAAATAATCCTAAAATTTGTATGGAGCCAGAAGAGACCCAGAATAGCCAGAGGAATACTGAAAAAGAAAAGCAAAGCTGGCGGCATCACAATTCCGGACTTCCAGCTCTATTACAAAGCTGTCATATCAAGACAGTATGGTACTGGCACAAAAACAGACACATAGATCAATGGAACAGAATCGAGAGCCCAGAAATGGACCCTCAACTCTATGGTCAACTTATTTTTGACAAAGCAGGAAAGAATGTCCAGTGGCAATAAGACAGTCTCTTCAACAAATGGTGTTGGGAAAATTGGACAGCCACATGCAGAAGAATGAAACCGGACCATTTCCTTACACCACACACAAAAATAGACTCCAAATGGTTGAAAGACCTAAACGTGAGACAGGAGTCCATCCAAATCCTAAAGGAGAACACAGGTAGCAACCTTTTCGACCTTAGCCACAGCAACTTCTTCCTAGAAACATCGCCAAAGGCACGGGCAGCCAGGGCAAAAATGAACTATTGGGATTTAATCAAGATAAAAAGCTTTTGCACAGCAAAAGAAACAGTCCACAAAACCAAAAGACAGCCGACAGAATGGGAGAAAATATTTGCAAATGACATATCAGATAAAGGGCTAGTATCCAAAATCTATAAAGAACTTATCAAACTCAACACCCAAAGAACAAATAATCCAATGAAGAAATGGGCAGAAGACATGAACAGACATTTCTCCAAAGAAGACATCCAAATGGCCAACAGGCACATGAAAAAGTGCTCAACATCGCTCGGCATCAGGGAAATCCAAATCAAAACCTCAATGAGATACCACCTCACAGCCGTCAGAATGGCTAAAATTAACAAGTCAGGGAACGACAGATGTTGGCGGGGATGTGGAGAAAGGGGAACCCTCCTACACTGTTGGTGGGAATGCAGGCTGGTGCAACCCCTCTGGAAAACAGTATGGAGGTTCCTCAAACAGTTGAAATTAGAGCTACCGTTCGATCCAGCAATTGCACTACTGGATATTTACCACAAAGATACAAATGTAGGGACCCGAAGGGGTACATGTACCCCAATGTTTATAGCAGCAATGTCCACCATAGCCAAACTGTGGAAAGAGCCAAGATGTCCATCGACAGATGAATGGATAAAGAAGATGTGGTATATATACACAATGGAATATTATGCAGCCATCAAAAGGAATGAGATCTTGCCATTTGCAACGACGTGGAAGGAACTGGAGGGTGTTATGCTGAGTGAAATAAGTCAATCAGAGAAAGACATGTATCACATGACCTCACTGATATGAGGAATTCTTAATCTCAGGAAACAAACTGAGTGTTTCTTGAGTGGTTGGGGGTGGGAGGGATGGGGTGGCTGGGTGATAGACATAGGGGAGGGTATGTGCTATGGGGAGCGCTGTGAATTGTGCAAGACTGTTGAATCACAGATCTGTACTTCTGAAACAAATAACGCAACATATTTTAAGAAAAAAGAAAAAGAAGAAGATAACAGGAGAGGAAGAAAAGGGGAGTATGTCAGAGGGGGAGACGAACCATGAGAGATGATGGACTCTGAAAAACAAACTGAGGGTTCTAGAGGGGACGGGGGTAGGGGGATGGGTTAGCCTGGTGATGGGTATTAAGGAGGGCACGTTCTGCATGGAGCACTGGGTGTTATGAACAAACAATGAATCATGGAACACTGCACCAAAAACTAATGATGTAATATATGGTGATTAACATAACAATAAAAAAATTTAAAAAAAAGTACTGTGTACTTTTTTTCTCTCTGGCTTCTTTTACTCAATGTGACAGTTTTGAGACTCATCCATGTTGTAGTATTAGCACAGTGTTGAATAGCCATGGTAAGAGTGGACAGCCTTGCCTATCTGCTAGTTTTAGGAGGAAAGTAGTCCATATTTCACCTTTAAGTATGAAGCTGGCTGTTGGTGTTTTATAAGTGCCCTTTATCAGGCTGAGAAAATTTGTCTGTTCCTGTTTGAGAATTCTTATCATCAGTGGTTGCTGAATTTTGTTAAATGTCTTTCTGCATCTATTGAGATAATCATTTGGTTTTTATTCTTTATTCTGTTATGTTGGAGGAGGTAATCAAGAGGACATGACCATGACCATGTGTTGACCCTTGAGCTTGACCTGGGCAATCAATTGGAGGCTCCTCACTCCCAACCCTGTCCTTGGAATGTGTGCTCTGTCTCTTTGTTCCCACTGTGGGAGCTGTCCCAAGGACATAGCCTTGTTGAGTCCATCTGGATCGAGTATGTGACTGAATCCAGTTAAGGCATCTATATAGACTTTTAACTGGCAGGTGGGCGTGGAGACCTACCTGTCTTATGGCTGCCCAAGACAGGCCTCGTAAGTAAGCTGCCTTGCTTGTTATACCTGCCGCCTACCAATTTGGAGTGGTCTGCCTCATCCTTTGCCTCTTTCTCTTCTGAGTATCCATATACAGGGGCCAGTGAGAACTACTGTGTTTATGTGGTAAATTTCATTGATCTTGAATGTTAAACCAACCTTGTGTTCTTGGAATAAACCTCATTTAATTGTGATGTTTTATCCTTTTGAAATATTTCTGGATTTGATTTGAGAATGTTTTAAGGATTCTAGTGTCTAGTTACATGAGGGATATTGGCCTGTAAGTTTGTTTTCTTGTAATGTCTTCATCTGGTTTTGGTACCAAGATAATAGTATCTCATAAAATGAGTTCAGTGTTCTCTCTTCTATTTTCTGGAAGAGTTTGTGTGGAATCAGTATTATTTTTTTCTTAAAGGTTTGGTAGAATTCACCTGTGTGCCCTCTGAGCTTAGTGTTTTTAACTAGGAATTGTATTTATATAATAGATCTGAGCCTATGTAGGCTATCTGTTGCTTCTTGAATGAACTTTCATCATTGTCTTTCAGGGAATTTTACCAATTTTTCCAAGTTGTTTAATTTGTTGGCTAAAGTTGTTCAGGATTTTCTTTTATTGTCTATAGGACCTGTAGAGATACTTCTTCCATTTTTGATATTGATGGTTTATGTTCTCTTTATTTTTTTATCGTGATCATTCTAGCCATGAGTTTATTATACATTTATACATTTTATTGATCTTTTCAAAGAACCAACTTTCAGCCTGTTTTATTTTCTCCAAGTCTGTTTTAAATTTTGTTGATTTCTGCTCTTTATTATTTCTTTTTCTTCAACTTACTTTGGGTTTACTTTGCTCTTTTTGTTTTAAGCTCCTTTGAGGAAGAATCGAAGGCCATTGTTTAGAAACCTGTAGTCTGTCCCTGATCTCGAGAGCAGCCTTCCTGGATTCTTGATTTAGATACAAATCCCTATCTCTTCAGTCCTGAAGTTTCAACCAACTAAAGATTTTGAGCTCTGCCACACACTGAATGGTGTAAAATCTGGCAAGACTTGAGGGGTAGATGGACTGGGGACTGTTGAAGGCCCTTTTCCTTTCATGTGACTCTGTCCTCTAACACCTGGAGACATGGGAAGAGATCTCAGTCCGTCTTGCTGCCCAGTCCCCTCACCTTTTGCACAGTCTCAGAGCTCAGCAGTTGTTTGATGAGGGGGAACAGGCCTTGTCTTTTGGTATCCTTAGTTTCCAGTCTGTTGAAGCCCCTGTGACTGCAAAGAAGTTCTGCTGGTTTTTCTTTCCTCGCATAGAATCCTTTAGCTTAGACCAAGCCTGAGTCTTAGCCAATGTTCAGAATTAGTTGCTTATTTTTAGCTTATCTAGAAGGACTCTTCCTTGTGTAGAATTTTAATTCATATAGTCTTCATTGTTTTGATGGTTTTAGAAATAATAGTTTATGCAGTTTATCATTTAAAAAATAATCTGCTTTTTCCATCGGTAGTGTTGCCCTGCTCTAACCTACAACATTCTACTTGAAGGCAGAATTCCCCTCCCCCCTTTGATACAATCCAGTGCATCTATTTTAAGTGTACAGATTAATGAATTTTGATGTATGTATACTGCAGTGTAACTACCACCACAGTCAGGGTATAGAACATCATCCCCAAAAGTCCATGGAATTGTACAGTGTATACTGGCTTCTTTTTTGTGTTTAGCTTCTTTTTTTCAACATCTCTGCTTTTGAGCTTAATCCGTGTGGTGTGGATGTGTTTTGTTCCTTTTTATGGTTAACTGGTATTCTGTTGTATGGTATGTTGGTTTATTTGCCTATTGATAGACATTTGGTTTATTTCTAGCTTTGACTATTATCAATAAAGCTGCTATGAACACTGTGTACATGTCTCTTGTGTAGGAATATGGATTCATTTCTCTTGGGTAAATAGCTAGGCTAGGTAGTATGGTCAGTACTATAGTAAGTGGTTTTATAAGGATCTGCCAAACTTTTCAAAAGTTCTTGAATGATTTTTACACTCCCTCTAGCCATATATGACAGTTCCAGTTTATTGCCATTTGTATCTACAGTTGTTATTTTCATTTTATTTTAGCCATTCTGTTAGATGTATATTGTATTTCATTGTGATTTTAGTTTTTATTTTCCTGAGGACTAATGACGGCAAGCCTCTTTTTCATATGCTCCTTTAGCTGGTTGATATGTCTTCTGTGATGTGTCTGTTGAAATATTTTGCTATTTTTTTTAATTGGACTGTTGTTTCCTTATTACTGAGTACAAAAGTTGTTTGTATATTCTGAATATGTCTTTTTTCAGACATGTGTTAAATATTTTTTTTTGTTCTATTACTTGCCTTTTCATTTTGTAACAAGTGTCTTTCAAATAGGAGAATTTTAAAGTTTTGATGGAATATAAATGACCATTTTCCTCCTTTGATTGGTATGTTGCTGCTTGTTTTATGTAGCAAAGAAATCCTAGTCTACCCCAAGGTCAAAAAGATTTTCACCTTTGTTTTAGTCTAGAAGTGTTATGGATTTGGCTTTTATATTTCAGTTAACTGTTTGTATGGTGTTGTTACGAATCCAGGTTTATTTTCTTTTTCTTCATGTGAGTACCTGGTTCTTCTGACGTAGTTTGCTGGAAATTCTTTCCTTTCCCTGTTGAGATGCCTTGGCAACTTTATCAAAATCACTAGATCATACATGCTTGGGTCTGTTTTTAGACCCTATTCTGTTCTATCTATAAGCCTATTATGTTAATAATATCACACTGTACTGATCACTGGATATTTGAAATCAGGTAAATTAAGTTCTCCAACTTTGTTCTTTTTCCAAATAGTTGTGACCATCCTAGGTTTTTGCATTAATTTTTTTTTTTTTTTTTTTAGAATCAGGCTCTCAACTTCTAAAAATTTTGCTAGGATTTTGATTGAGATTGCTTGGCACCTATATATATCAATTCAAGGAGAATTGACACCGAAACAATAGTGAATGTGCAAACCAATTCCAATTATAATCTCTCTTTTTATTTTTAATTTTTAAAAAGATTTATTTATTTATTTTAGAGAGAGAAAGGGGGAGAGAGGGTGGAGGGAGGGGCAGAGGGAGAGGGAGAGAGAAACTCAAGCAGACTCTGTGCTGAGCATGGAGCCGGAGGCAAGGCTGATCTCGTGACCCGGAGACCATGACCTCAGCCGAAACCAAGAGTTGGAGGCTTAACCGACTGTGCCACCCAGGTGCCGCATAATCTCTCCTTTTATTAATAAGTTTTAAATGTCTTTTGGCAATATCTTGAAGTTTTCTTCCAGTATACAAATCTTGCACATATTTTCTTAAATTTATCTCCTCAAATATTTCATGGTTTTGGATGCTATTATAAATGGTAGTTTTAGGAGATTTTCATTTCTTTTTTTGTTTTAAAGATTGTTTTATACTTTATTAGAGAGAGAGAGAGAGAGAGAGAGGGCACATGAGCAGAGGGAGGGGCAGTGGGAGAGGGAGAAAGAGAATCTCAGGCAGACTCCCCACTGAGTGTGGAGCCAGTGCTGGGCTGGATCTCATGACCCTGAGGTCATGACCTGAGCTGAAATCAAGAGTCAGTCATGTAGCCAGCTGAACTACCCCGGCGGCCCAAGAGATTTTCATTTCTCATTGTTAGCTAATGTATAGTTTTCTTTGGTTTTTGTTCTCGTTTTTTGCTTGTATATTGAACTTTATCCTCAACTTAGGTAAAGTAACGTATCAGTTTTAATAACCTTTTCCCCTATGATCTTGTCATCTGCAAATAAAGATAGTTTTACTTACGGATTTCTACTATGTATACCTTTTATTTATTTTTTCCCACCTTATTGTCTAGGACCTTCAGTCTAAAATTGAATAGCAGTGGCAAGAGTAGATCTTCTTGCCTTGTTCTTTAACTTAGGGGTAAAGTAGTCATTCACCATTAATTATAATGTTAACTGTAGGTTTTTCATAGATCACTTTATCAGCTTGAGGATCCCTTCTCTTTCTTCTTTCCTAAATTTTTAATATTTTTATCATGAATGTTTCTTGAATTTTGTCAAATGCTCTTTCTATATTTATTGAAATAGTCATAGGTTATTTTTCCTTTGTTCTGTTAATATTTTAAATTGCATTTGGTGAATTTTGGATGTTAAACTTTCATCCCTAGGTTGAACCCCACTTGGTCCTGATGGTTTTTTTAGAATGTATGTATGTATGTATCCATCTGTCTTCCTGAGTTTGATTTGCTAATACTTTTAAAAGGACTTTTACATCTGTGATCAAGAAGGAAATTGTTCAGTTTTCTTTACTTGTGTTATCTCTGCCTGGTTTTCTGATGGGATAGAGTTGATCTCATTAAATGTATTGGATGGTGTTTGTTCCTCTATTTTCTGAAAGAGTTTATATTGGGTTGTGTTATTTGTTTCTTAAATTTTTGATAGAATTTATATAGGCTTCAAGTTTTCTTAGTGAGAAGATTTTTAATTAAGAATAACTAGAATTTGAATGAAAACTTGAAATATTAAAAAAATGAATTTAGCTTTTTAAACCTTTTCAGATTTTTGTGTCCTGAGTCAGTTTTAGCATTTCATGTTTTGTAAGGTATTGATTTTTTCTAAGTTATTAAGTTTAGTGACAAAATTTCTTTTTAATATTGCATTATTATTTTTTTCATTATTGTAAGATCTGTAATGATGTCTCCTCTTCCACTACTGAAATTTGTAATGTGTTTTTTTCTCTTTTCTCGATCAGTCTAGGTAGCAGTTAATCAATTATATTGACTTTTTCAAATATGTAGATTTTGCTTTTATTGATTTTCTCTATTTCTTGTCTGTTTTTCCTTTTATTGACTTTTATTCTTAACTTACATTTTTCTTCCTTTACTTACTTTGGATATACTTTGGTGTTATTTTTCTAGCTTACTAAGGTAGAAGCTAAGATAATTGATTTTGGATTTTTTTCCCATCTGATATTGGCATTTAGACCTATAAATTTCCCTCTAAGCACTGCTTTAGCTGTATCTTGCATATTTTTAAACTTTTATCTTGAAATAATTATAGACTCATAAGAAGTTGCAAAAATAATATCCTTCGTGTACTTTCCCCCAATGGCAACATCTTATATACCTGAGGTACAATATCAGATTCAGGGAATTGACACTTATATATTGATATATTGATATATTGACATTGATGCACTGTTAACTAGACCACAGGCATTATTCAGCTTTCATCGTATTTTTAACATGCATATTTCTGTGTATGTGTGTGTACACTTTTATGAAGTTTTATTCCCTGTATAGATTTGGGTAGTCACTACCACAGTCAAGACACAAAATTGTTTCCTCACTACAAAGAACTCCCTGTACTTCATCTTTGTATTCACGCTCTTTCTCCATCCCACCCCTGTCCCTAACCTTTGGAAACTACTAATCTGTTCTTCATCTGTATCGTTTTGTCATTTTGAGAATGTTATGTAAATGGAATCACATAATATGCAGTCTTTGGAGATTAACCCCCTCCCCCCTCCAAATATAATGTTCTTGAAGTACTTCCAGATTGTTGCAGGCATCAGAAGTTTATTCCCTTGTATTGCTAAGTAGTATTACATTGTATGGATATACCAGAGTTTGTTCAACCACTTACTCATTGAAGGGCATTTGGATTGTTTCCAGTATTGCTATTAAGAATAAAGTTGCTATGAACACTCATGTACAGGTTTGTGTTTGTGTGTGTGTGTGTGTGTGCGTGTGTGTGTGTGTGTGTGTGTGTATGAACATAAAATTTCATTTTCTGGGACAAATGCCTCTGAGTACAACTTCTGGATCATGTGATGGTTGCATATGATGGTTGCAAGTATAATTAGAAGTGCCAAACAGTTTTCCAGATTGGCTGTATCATTTTACATCACAGCTGGAAATTTATGACTATCCCACGTTTTTACTGTCTTGTATCTTCATTTTCAGTCAGTTTAAAGTATTTTCTAAAATTCCTTTTAATATCTTCTTTGTTTCCTGGGTCTTTTAGAAATGTGGCATTTTATTTACAAATATTTAGGGTTTTTCTAGATACTCCTCTTGCTGATTTCTAATCTAATTTTTTTTGTAGTCAAATACTTTGTATTACTTAAAATTTTTTCTTGTTCACTTGAAATTAGTTTGTATTCTTCAGTTATTGGCTGTGGTGTTCTAAAAGTTTCAGTTAGGACAATTGATTGGTGGTATTAAGTCTTCTATTCTTATTGATTTCATATCTACTTGCTTTATATCGTACAGAGAGATGTGTTGTCTTATTGCTACTTTTAATTCTGTTAATTATTGTGTGCATCCATATGCAGGATTGGTGTGTCTTAATAGATTGACATTTTTATCATTATAAGATGTCGTTCTTCATCTCTGGTTAGTGTTTGTGTAGCATATCTTTTTCTATTCTTTTTCTTTTACCATGTTATATCTTTATCTTTCTTTAAGATTTTAAAATTTTGTTTATTTGAGAGAGAGAGAGCAGAGGGAGAGGGATAAGCAGATTCTACGCTGTGTGCAGAGCCCAATGTGGAGCTCAGTCCCATAACCCTGAGATCATGACCTGAGCCGAAATCAAAAGTTGGATGTTCAACCAACTGAGCCACCCAGGCACCCCAATTTATGTCTTTATCTTTAAAGTGGGTATTATTGTAGATGACATATTGTTAAGGTGTGTTTGTTTTTTTTTTACCCTGTCTTTGCCTTTTAACTGGAATGTTTTGACCATTTATTTATTGTAATTATTGATATGGTTGGGTTTAAATCTGTCTTGCTATTAAAAAATTGTTTTTTGTTTCTCTTTCTTTTTTATTAGTTCTGTATCTTTTCATATTCCTTCTTATCTCCATCACTGACAATTCCTATCTGTTTTAATTTTTGTTGTTTTGTTATTTTTTTGATGGTTAATTACCTGGTACCATTTTAATTCCTTCTGAAGAAATTCCTCTAACATCTCTTGTTGCTTACGTTTGCTGGTGTCAAATTCCTTTAGCTTTTGTTTATCAGGAAATGACTTTATTTCTCCTTAATTTGGAAGAATATTTTTTTGGAAGTAAAATTTTAGATTAACAGTCTTTTTTTTCCAGCACTTAAAGGATTTTGTGTTTGGCTGTATAATTTCTGATAAGACATCTGTGCTAATTCTTATATTTCCTCCTCTTTACTTAAAGTTCTCCTACTCTTTGATGTCTCAGTATGGTTTTCATTGTGGTTTTCTTTCTTAAATTTCGTTAAGCTTTTTCAGTCTGCAGGTTTATTGGTTTTTATCAAACTTGGAATATTATCTGGTATTTTATGACATTTCAAATATTTTTTCTGTGTACCTTCCTCTTCAGTTCTGGAACTTCTGGTTATATTACACCACTTGATCCTGTCCCACAGGTAACTGGAGCTCTTTTTTCTAGTCTTTTTTCTCTCTATGTCACTTTGGGTGTTTTTTATTTCTGTGTTGTCTAGTACCTTTTCTTCTGCATATTTAGTCAGCTGTTGATCTCATTTATTGAAATTTTCATTTCTGACATACATGTATTTATTTCACCTCTGTAAGTTCCATCTGGTTCTTTTTTAAATCTTCTGTTTATCTCCTACTATGTTCGTGTTGCCTTTTCAATACTTGTACATAGGTATAATAGTTGTCTTAAATCTTCGTTTAGACAGTTCATTATCTCTGCCTTTCACAGTCTGTTCCTCTTGACTGTTTTTCTCTTGTTTTTGGTTGCCATTTTTGCTTATATGCTTTTTTGTTTCCTTGTAGGTTTAGTAACTTTAATTGGATGGTAGACATCATAAATATTACAGTAAGTATCTGGATTTTGACATCTTTTACAAGAGTGTTGGACTTTGTTCTTTCAGGCAGATAGGTTACTTGTAGATCAGCTTGGGATTTTTTAAGGTTTAATTTTAAGTTTTTTGGGTTGACTGTAGAGTATCTTTTACTTTAGGGCTAATTTAACCCCATTATTTAGGTGCAGCCCTTCTGCTGTCTCTATTTATTGCCATGGTAGTTCACCTAGGGCTCTCAACTCAGGCTGGTCAAAACTATGTCTCCCAAAGTTTTGTTGAGCCATGAAAATTATTTAGCTTATAATTCTTTGGTCAATTTTCCCTCGTTTCATTGACTTTCATGTGTTGCTTAGAATTTGGCAACAGATGAAGGAGACCCCCAAGCAGATTTTTGGAGCTCTTTTTATGAGTGGCTCTTCTCTTCAGAGCCTTTCTGCATAACTGGGGCTCTTTTTTCCTAGTCTTTTTTCTCTCTGTATGTCACTTGGGGTATTAATTTCCAACTGCTTCAGCCTCTCTGAGCTCTGATATGTTTCAGCAACTCAGTATGCTGTGATGTTCTGCTTGGGTTCCCTCCCTTGCCATGCAGTGTGGAAAGGGCTTTAACTAAGAAATTCAAGACAATTATAAGGCTTTTGACAGTTTTTTGCAGACTGTTGTCTGACGTCAGTTGTTTCATATGTATTTTTTTTCCAGTTTTCTGGTTGTTCACAGTCAGGGGGTAAGTCCTACCTTGGTTACTTCATTATGGGCAGAAGCAAAGGTCTCTTTCCTTTAAAATTTTTAAAATCATAAAATACACATAACAGAATTTACTATCTTAACTATTTTCAAGTGTACAGTTGAGTGACATTAAGTGTATTTACAGAGTTGTGCAACCATGACCACCATCCATCTCTAGACTTGTTTTCATCTTGCAAAACTGAAACTCTGTACCCATTCAATAATAACTGCCCATTTCCCCCTCACTCCCAGCACATGGAAATGACCATCCTACTCTCTGTCTCTATGAATGTGACTACTCTAGGTACTTCATATAAATGGAATCAGATAGGATTTTTCCTTTTGTGACTGGCTTATGTCACTTCCTTTTATTTTTAAGGCAAGTATATCATTTGGTCTTTAATTGTAATGTTAAGATGATGGTTTGCAATACTCAGAACGTTTAAGCCAACAACTGATAATGGCAGAGTGGGAGGAAGATATGTTGGTGTGTTTTTTAAAATTTGTTTATTTTTTTGGTTGGGGATAGACTTTTGTTTTTATTTCATAGCTTGGCATGTGCTTAATCTCATGTAAGATTCTTTATAAATGTTAGGATGAAGAATTAAACTATAGGACTGCCCACTCATATTCTTTTGGCTTAAAGGACATTGTATGTTCACTGAACTTTCTCTTATAAGTTGAATTTAAATCTTTCCCTGCAAGTGACACCAGTAGAACTGCCTAAGTTTCAATAATCCTTATCTCTTAATTACATATACTTCTGCAGGAACTTATTTTCAAAAAACTTTAATGAAAGAGCTTTGTTGATTTCTCATGATAGCCCTCTTTAAGAATTACTATCATCTTGAGAATTTTGTCCCGATTTCCCATCCAGTATAGAATTTGCCATCCCACTGTGGTATTCTATATATTTGTCTATGATCTCCTGTTAAAATCCAATGTACTTATTATGTTTATGTCTCTCCCTACAAGTCCTGTTCCCTAGATCTCCTTATTTTGCTGTATCAAATCCAAAGTAGAGATTAATTTAGGGAAGAAAGGGCATCATTATCCTCAATTATAAGTTTAAGTCAGTGACTCACCTAAGTCTCAGGTCTACATTTATTGTCTCTACTTCCTTCCTGTTCTTTCTTGAACCCACTGCGTCTGGATTTTTCCCTGTTACTTCACAAAAACAGCTTTATCAGAATCACCAAAGACGTCTTTGACTTTGCCAAATCCAGTGGTCAAGTCTCAATCTTCATCTTACCTGACTTTTCAGCAGCATCTGAATCCAGGTTTTTGCCCCTTCCTCCTTAAAAAACACTTTTCTTTATTTGGCTTCTGGGACACACTTCTATCCCAACCGTTCTCCTTGCTCTCTGACTGCTTCTTCTCAATATGTTTTTGCTGGCTCCTTCCCATATCCCAGTCCTCACTGGAGAGCCCAGAGCTTACTCTTCTCTTTCCGCCTCATTCCCTTAGTGATCCCACCCGGTTTCATGGCTTTAAATACCACCTCTAGATTTTAAGTATATCATTCCAGCCTGAACCGCATCCCCTAAACTCCAGGCTCATATTCATCTACCTACCTAACACTGCCATTCGGCTGTATCATGGCATTTCTTACTTCACATTTGAAAAACGTCGTCATTCTCCCTACCTTACTCCTTCCTCAGTTTTCTCTATATCTGTTGGTGGCAACTCCATTCTTCCACTTGTCAGGCTAAAACCCTGGGAATCGTCTTTGACTCCTTGTTTTCTCTCGTGCCCCATGTCTAATATATCTGCAAATTTAGTCTGCACTTTCTTCACAATATATTCAGGATTTAACTACTTCTTACCACCTCTACTGCTATCAGGCTGGGCCCAAGCCACCTTTATCTTTCCCCTGGATAATTTCATTAGCCTCTTAACAGGTCTCCTTTTTCTTCAGTTTTTGCCTAGTTACAGGTGATTATCCCCACAGTGGCCAGAATGCTCTTTCTAGAAATGTAGTTTACTTCCCTTTCTGGGAAAATGGAGTTGATGTGCTTTTCTTCATTTCTCCCACTAAGTAAAAGTAAAGATCTTAGACATTATATATAAAAGAAATGCAGACTCTGATGAGGAGAAGAAAGACCAGCTAGGGGCTTCAGGACATAAGGAATGACATGATAGTGAATTCTCTGAGTGTTCTTTTTCTTTTAAACATCTTAGCCTCGAATTTGAGAAGATGGTAACCCATAAATAGCAACAGGTGCAGAAAACAAAAACAAAAACAAAATGCAACAGAAGTGTGCTTCCTTTAGGCAAAGGACCAGGAAAGAGACAACCTAGCAAAACAGAAAACTTTTAGATAGTAGCTACTCTACTCCAGTTCTTTCTTATTCTTCTGGGACTCTGATAACATGATTATTTTATTTTTCACAAGATAGAAGAGAATACCTACCAGTTCTGTAAAGGTATTATTGCCTGGATATTAAAGCCAGAAAAAAAGACATTAAAAGACCAACATCCTTTATGAATATAGATACAAAAATCCATAGCAAAATATTAGCAAACAATTCAGCAATATATACAAAGAATTGTATAATTTCAGGGATGCAAGTCTGCCTCAATATTTGAAAGTCCGTGTAATACACCATATTAACAGGCTAAAGAAGAAAAAGTAAATGATCATATCACTCAATTTAACGAAGCATTTGACAAAATCCAACATCGTATAAAGAGTCTCAGAAAACAAGGAATAGAAAGGTTACTCAGCTTGATAAATAGCATATACAAAACCTACAGTTAACATCATATTTAAAATGAAAGACTGAATGATCTCTGCCTAAGATCAGTAACAGGACAAGTATACCTGCTCTTATTCCACATGGTGCTGGGAGTTCTAGACTATGCAGTAAGACAAGACAAGAAAATAAAAGGCTTACAGATCAGAAAGGATGAAATAAAATTGTCCTTGTCTGCAGATGTCATGTAGGAAATCCCAAGGAATTTACAAAACAAAAACAAAATAAACGAGAATTAATAAGTGAGTTTAGCAGTGTTGCGTAATACAAAATAAACGCACAAAAATCAGCCTTATTTTTGTGTGTTATTATTAATGAATATGTGGACACCAAAATTATAGTTCCTGAAAAATAAACATGTAGGTATAAATCTAACAAAACATTTATAGAACTTTTATACTGTAAACTACAAAACCCTGATGAAAGAAAGAAAAGTAGATCTACCTAAATAAATGGAGAGATATACTATGTTCATGGATTGGAAAAATCAACACAGTAAAGATGATGATTCTTCCCAAATTGTTACACAGGTTTAAGGTAAATTCTATTAAAAATCATAGCAAAATTTTTTATAGCTATACACAAACTGATTATAAAATACATATGGAAAATAAAGGAGCTAGAATAGCTAAAACAATTTGGAAAAGGAAAATTAAAGGGGGAGGGATCAGTCTCCCTAATTTCCAGATTTTATAGCCACCATAATCAAAACTTTGTGGTACTGACAGAAAGATAGACAGCGAGAGCACTGAACAGTACAGGGAACCTAGTGTAGAAAATAGTGTAGAGAATCACACCAATATGCCCAAATGATTTTTGAGAAATTATCTTCTCAAATGATTTTGAGAATTGCAAAAGTGATTCAAGGGAGAAAGGATAGCCTTTCTGACAAATAGTGCTGGAGCGATCAAACATTCATAGGCAAAGAATGAAACTTAATCTAAGTCTCATGCCTATATAAAAATTAACTTAAAATGTATCGCAAACTCAAATATAAAAATATAAAAGTTAGAAAAAAATAGAACAAATGCTTTCATTTTAGGGCAAAGGTTGGGCAAAGAGTACTTTAAGAGAAGAAGTAATAAATTGGATTTCATGAAAAATAAAAACTTTTTCTCTGCAATAGAAAAAGGAGGATGAAAAGACAAGCTACAGTCTGGGAGAAATACCGAGAAAAGACTGATAATGGAATATATAAAGAATTGTCAAAACTCAACAGTAAAAAAACCAAACAATTCAACTAGAAACTGCACAAAAGACATGAAGATGAAATTTCACCAAAGAGGAGATCTAGATAGCAGATAAGCGCATGAAAAGATACCCAATATCATGAGCCATTCAAGAAGTACAAATTAAAACCACAATGAGATATTATGATACACACATCAGAATGGCTATGATAAAATGAATAGTGATAATAGCAGATCATGGTGAGGATGTGGAGGAACTGGATCTCATGCACGGCTGGTGGGGATGTAAAATGGTACAGGCACTCTGGGAAACAGTTTGGCAGTTTCTTATAAAATTAAACTTGTAACTACCACACAATCTAGCAATAAAAGCTCCTGGGCATTTATCCCAGAGAAATGAAAACTATGTTCACACAAAAGCTATTCACAAGTGTTCACGGTAGGTTTATTTGAAATAGCCAAAATCTGGAAACAACTCATATGTTCTTCAGCGGGTGAACAGTTAAACAAACTGTGGCACATCCATTCCATGAAATGCTCCTCAGCAACGAAGAGGACTGAACTGTACACATGGGACAACCTGGATGAATCTCCAGAGAATTAGGGCGACTGAGAAAAGCCAATCCTAAAAGGTTGCATACTGTATTATTCCATTTATATAATATTCTTGAAATAAGAAAATTATAAGAAATGGAGGACAGATTGGTGGTTGCCAGGGCTTCAGCAAGAGATGGGAGTGGGAGGTAGTGACTGTAAACAAGAAACATGAGGGACCCTTGTGGGAGTAGAAGTGTTCTACATCTTGACCGCGTCAGTGTCAGTATCTTGTTTGGGATCATGTTCTATAACTTTGTAAGATGTCGCCCTTGGGGGAACTGGGTTAAGGGTACCTGGATTACCTCTGTATTATTTCTACAACTCCATGTGAGTCTACAATTATCTCAAAATCTCAAAAGTTTAATTAAAAAATATAGGTTAGATCATACCATCCCTGTGTCCAAAACTCTCCACAGTCTTCCCTGTGCCCCTCATGGTATAAGGCAAAGTGGCACTGAGCTTCACATGACCTGGTCTCTACAGGTTCTAGGGTTTACTTCCTGCCACTTGCCCCAGCTGACTTTGTTTAACCACATCAGCATCCTTGCTGTTCCCCACACACCAAATGCATAGTCAAAACTGAAACTCATTTTACTCCCCCTTTTACTTTGGTTTCTAGGAAACTTACATTTTGAGACAAACAATTTTTAAATTCAGATTTATGGAGTACCTTTCAAGTGCTAGGATTCTAGGTGCTTGGGCACTGTCAGTGAACAGATCAGTTAGAAACCCTGCCCCGAGGAGCCTTACATCCTGTCAAGGGGAGATAGACACAGCATACAGGGGCTGTAATAAAGGAGCATGTTGTGATAGAGGACAGAGCAGGGTAGGGGAGATTAGGAGTGCTGGCCATGGGAGGGTAGGGCTGCCCTTGTTGAGCCGGGGACATCTGAGGACAGACTTGGGGCAGGCAAGGAACTTAGATGAGTGGATATTTGGGAAAGAATGCCTGAGAGGCAGGGACGTAGTTGCAGATGCCAGGGACAGCCAGAGAGTGTGGGTGGCGGGGCAGAGTGGAGGGTGAGGAGATGGTGGCTGAGAGCTGAGGGCAGTAGGGGCACGGAGGGTAAGCAATTGATGGGCCTTGGAGGTCAGGGGGAGAATTTGGCTTCTACTCTGTGGGAAACGGAGCTATTGTAAGGTTTTGGGCAGGATGGGGACATGAATGGATTTAGGTTCTAACAGGATGACTCCGCTGCTCTTTCAGGGCACAAGGACAGAAGAAGGAGCCCATTAGGAGGTCATCCCATTGACACGGGAAAGGGTGATTGTGGTGTGCACCAGAGTGGTGGGGTGTGAAGGGTCGGATGCTGGATATGGTTGACGGTAGAGCTCACAGGGCTTGCTCACAAACATAGACTTGTGACATGAGAAGGATGCCTGGAAAGGTGGCATTTTGTGGTCGGGATGGAGAAACCATAAGGGGCTTCAGGTTGGGAAGGGTGGGAGGCTGAAGGTTCCTGTTTGGACCTGTCATATTGGAGGTAGGAACAGGCCATTTCATGTGGGTTAGAACTGCATTTCGGTGGGTGGACGGGGTTACCGAAGGGGGCACAGAGGGGCAAGGACCTGGGACTGACGCTGGGGCATCTGGCGTCAAGAGGTCAAGGAGAAGACCCACGTCCATCAGAGTGAGAAGAGCAGCTCGTCGGGTGGCAGAGAACCGAAGGGGCCCTGGGCAGATAGGATGACACGGGTCAGATGTGGGGAACACTTGAGAGGACACTGGCAGCAGGACCGGGGCAACATGGAGTGGCTGGTGGCTGGGAGAAGGGCAGGCAAAGCCTGGCCGGAGCAAGCGGAGACAGCGAGGAGGGTGGGCATGTTTTCCCGTGGAAAGAATAAGGGCACATGGCAGTGGCTGGTGTGAGCTAGCTCACGTTTGCTGTGGTCAGCCAGCTTGCTCCCGACTGGCGGCTGCAGGGGCCCTCCTGCCCCCGTCCACCCACACTTCCTCTGACGTAGGCGCCCAGAGCGGCTCCCGGGAGCGCTGTCTACAGCGAAGGCCGTCATCAGATATGGGAAGAAGGTAGACATGGAGACATAAAACACTGTCTGAATGAAGGGCAATCATATTTGAAGTAATTTGAAGATTGACAGGAAATTCATAAAGGGGATATGGAGTTCCATTTACAAGAGCGGGAGATTGCCTTGTCCATAGCTTCCTGACCTCTGGAAGAACAGAAGTTGCTGCTGGCAGAGTTCCCAAACATGAAAATGTAAAATGGAATTGAATAATCTCTCTTAAATCAATTTTGTGAGCCAAATGACCTACAGAGGGAAGTGATACAGTGCAGGTAGACGATGCTGCGCTCCATCTGCTGAATACATTATGACAATTGAGTGTGGAGAGATAACCAGATACTGCTTGCCTTCGGTTCCTGGGAGTCTGGTAACGCCCTTTCCTCAGCCTCCCCAGAAGCTGTCTTGGGGAGGCGGGCCTCTTTTTCTGGCTTTGGTGAGGTGACTGCATCCTCTGTCAGCAGGGCCCCCTGGGGCGGGTTTGGAGGGGTGCTCTGGCCCTGCGGCAAGGCCTCTGCCTGCACTTATTAGCACTGGTTGTTGCTGTCTCTGAGGCATGGTTCTAGACTTTGCTTCCTGCTGTCCTTTCCATGATCAGCCAGGTGCCATGGTTAACCATGGGGACGAGCAGGGATGCTGCTGGTGGCACTTAATTCAAGGAGTGTCTTCGACTGGAGGCTCACCCGGGCAATGGCTGTGGGCATTGTGGTGCTTTCCTTTAGTGGCACAGTTAGACCAGGCACAGCGGGAGTCAGACTGGGGGGCAGGTGGGTGAGGGACCAGCCGGGGCCATAGCAGCACACCAGCCAAGGTGCCTGGGACACTCATGTCACCCATCCTGAGCTCCCTCAGCTGGACGGTCCCCCGGTGCACATGGAGGAAATATTTCTCAGTGCACCTTAGGGAGCTTGGCAGTTAGTGGCTGTTTTTTTATTGGATTCTCAGGATGACTGAGCACATGTTTCCACCTGGTTTCATGCTTTCAAGGCATTTCAGAGCTTTCTTGGCTGTGTGGTTGGCAGAGAAAGTGCCTGACAGTGCAGGCCTGTGCTGGGGATACCTGGGCACCTATGGTTGCCACTAGCCAGGAGTCTGGAGGTGTTTTCTGTAAAGGTCCCCGTAGTAAATATTGTAGGTATGTGGGCTGCATGTAGTCTTTGTTATGTTCTTTTTCTCCCCCCCTTCAACCTTTTAAAATCACAAAAACCATTTTATCTCATACGCGGTACAAAAGCAGGTGGCAGGCTGTAGTTTATTGACCCCTGCATAAGCCAAGCAGGCAGAGATAAAATGCCGGCTTGGCCTTAGCTTCACGAATTTGGTCCACTTAGGAGTGGGAGAGGCGCAGAGAATGTTCTGGTGTTGGGACCGACCATTGCTTTTGTCTGTGTGCATGTTGTCTGCCTGGCTTAAAGACTCTTCCACTATTCTGGATGCCCGCTCTCCAAGCAATCACCTGCACCATCTTGTTAGCAGCATTGTGTTTTAGAAAATCTGCCTCATTACTGCAAAAACAGTGGTAATGAATTTCAGCAGATCCTTTCTCCTGGAACAGTGTTTCTTCACCCTGACTGCACATGAGAGTCCCCTGGGGGGCTTTTGCAGTGCAGTGATGCAGTCAGGCCTCGTCACATCTACGAGATGGTTCCTTCCTTCTGTTGTGCGCTGCCTGTGTGCCCGACGGGGCAGGTTTCCTAGTAGCCAGAGTCCAACACGCTGGCGTGTGAGAAGAGCTCACTGTTGCCACTCGTGTGGGCTTTTCCCTTCTGTCGCCAGTCCCCTCACCCCTCCACCCGGTTCCCCCTTTGTTCCCCCAGCCCCCTGCCCCATGCTGTCAGTGCTCTAGGATGAGGTAGTTTTGCCTTAACCAGCAAGTGCTGGTTCAGTTAGCACAAACCCCAAATGGTATGGGCTGGCCTTTTAGCTGCTTAGATGAAGTCGTAGCCCAGAGGAGGGGGGCAGGGCTGGCCACCCTGAACCCGGGGTGAGCTCACTGGCTTTCAGAAGATGTCAGAAAACACCACCGAATTCCTCTTCTCTTTCTTCTTCAATCTGCTACTGTTCCAGTTCCCAGTGGGACTTACAACTAGGAATTGGGTGTTTGTTTATTAAAAAAAAAAAACCCACAATATTTATCTCTGCAAACTTTGATCCAACAGAGGAGAAGGTGCTTAGAGGGAGGCTGGTAAAAAGAGGACAGAAAAGCTCATGGTTGTGAGACTTGTCAGCTCACTTACTTTTTTTCTTTTTTTACAACTTTTATTTCTAGGCCCCTGAAGCCAGTCTCTGTTTACTCTTCCTGCCGACTGAATGTGCCTATGTGTTAGTAACAGCAGAGGTGGGAAAGAAAGCATGCTTTCTGTTCTGAAATATTCCCTCATAGAAACCTTGAAATTGAAATCCTTTTTCATCTCTAGGGATCTAGGCCAGTGTTTCTCAAACTTTAATGTGCACGTGAAGCACTGGGATTTTAGAAATGCAGATTGTGGGGCGCCTGGGTGGCTCGGTTTTTAAGTGTCTGCCTTCGGCTCAGGTCATGATCCCGGAGCGTCGGGATCAAGCCCCTCATCAGGGCTCCCTGCTCAGCGGAGAGCCTGCTTCTCCCTCTGCCGCTCCCCCTTGTTCTGCTCTCTCTCTCTCCCTCTCAAATAAATAATAAAATCTTTTTTAAAAATGCAGCTTGTGATCCAGTAGGTTTGAGGCCTGTGAATCTGCATTCCCAGTGAGCTCTTCTGGCCCCACTTTGAGTGGCTCTGGGCCGTTGCACATGATCCTCCTCTGAGGCATAATTAGATCAATTCCGGAGGGCACTTGGCAGTTACAGTTGTATTCTTAGGAGCAGGGAATCCAAATGATGGAGGTGGTAGTCCTGCTTCACCCTGTGCTGCCTGCCTGTTAGGCTCCTAGAGGGGGATCAGAGAGTGGGACTGTCGCTGGTGTGTGCAGACAGGTGGTCAGAGGGGTGACACCCTGAACCGTCCGCTAGGCTGCAGTGTGCACAGGAGCACGCGCTGCCTGTGACTGCTCACGCAGCCCCGGGAAGCTGGCTGCCCCTCGGTGAGGAAGACGGAGAGAGACAAGTCGGGAGGCTTGTCCCTGGTGAATGTGTCAGGATTCAGCCCTGGCTTCTCTGACTGCTGAGGCTGGCCCTGCTTCACCAGTGAGTGACAGTCATGGTGGTTGTGTGTGAAGGATCATACTTAGGGTCCCAGCTCCATTACCGTGAGGGGAGGGATGGGGCTCGCCACCAGAAGCTGTTCCCGCAGAGGCTGGGGCCACCTTGTAGGAGGAGGTGGCAGTAGGAGGATGCCCGAGGCAGGTAGGTTAGGTGACTTCTAAAAATCCCCTCCAGTTCTCCTGGGAGACTTTTGGAACCCTGCATACCAAACCCCATGTTGATCGAGAAGCCAGGGAGGGGACTATCACTGTTTTCCTGCTCCAGGTTTGAGAACTGTAGAACTTTTAGAAACTGAATCGGGATTTTCCTAATATTTGGTAAATAAAGGGAAAAGGATCACTTGCAAAACGTAGTTTTATCTGAGTAATCTTAATGAAAATAGAAAAAATCAGTCTCATTTGAGTGGAAAAAGAAAAGCCAGCAACTCTAGCTTATGTGTGTGTGGGGGGGTGGGTATTTAATATAGTAAAGGGTTAATCCTTTCAAAGGTTCAGAAATACTTTTAGGGAATTAATGTCTGGGATCTAATGGCATATTGATGATTGTGAGGCATGTGGTTCTGTAAAAGCTTTTAGACTCTGGCTCTGTTTCAAGGGCACAGATTCAGAATGATTCCTGATCTTTCTCCATGTAGGAAGAGTCCTCTGTTCCCCAGGAGCATTTGCACTGCTCACAAAAATGTCTGCTTGACCAGTGAGCTCTGCTCGCAGCTCGGCGATGCCCTTGCTGGCAGGCCACTGCGTTGTATGCCTGGCTGTGCTCAGAGAGGCCAAGGGGCCTGGAGCAGAACGCAGCCTGGAAGGAGAAGCTGGCCCCCACTTTGGTGCCTGGCGGGTGGGACGGCCTCCACTGCTTGCTGGCTGTGAAGCCTCTGGGCCTCAGTGTCCACATCTGCAGAGTGGGAACAATAGTCCCTGTCTTGCTGAGGTGGTGTGAGGAGAGCGGCAGTGTATACACAACGTCTAGCTGTTGGCGCTGCTCAGTAAAGGGGGCTGCTACTGAGGCCATGACCAGCAAGGCAGAAGAGAGTTTCGGCGTGTCCAGACCTGAAAGCCTGCCTTCTGGAATATTCAGTGTCCTATGCTGAATATTCAGTGTCAGATTTAGAACTACTGTTGAGGCAAAGCTAGCACTGTTCTGCGTCCGTTACAACTAAGCCGATCAGAGAGAAATCCCTTGCTTAGATACACTGCAAGGTGCATGGTGGCCCAGATGATAAAATCTTGAGCCTTTCCTATAAACTTGGACCTTCTAGCAGAAACACCTTCTCTGTGACTCTGCCATATCAGTGTTGGAAGCGACCAGACAATATTTCGGAATCCGACAATGCTGCGAGAAAGTTGCTGTTTTCCCGCCACAAGCGGACTAACGAAGTCTTGGTGACCTCGGTCTTTTTTCCTTACTTACTGGTTTTCTTAAAAAATAAGCCTCTTATTTTAGAACAGTTTTAGATCTGCAGAATTATTATAAAGATAATACAGAGAATCTCTGTGTACCCCACAGCCAGTTTAATATTGTACAGTGTGTTTGTCATAATTAATGGACCAATATTGACATATTACTATTAACAAAGGTTCATACTTCAGATTTCTTGAGTTTTTCTCTAATGTCATTGTTCTGTCCTACAACCCCACCCTAGAACCCCACCCTAGAACCCCACCCTAGAACCCCACCCCACACATAACATTCAGTTATCGTATCTCTTTAGGCTCTTCTTGGCTAGGACGTCTCTTCAACTTCCCTTGTTTTTGATGACCTTGATAGTTTTGAGGGCTACTTGAGGGATTCTGTAGAATGTTCCAATGTTCCTCTATTGAAATTTATCTGATACTTTCCTCAGGATTAGCCTGGGGGTGTAGGTGTTTGGAAGGAAGACCACAGAGGTGAAGGCATTTTCATCACATATTAAGAGTATGTATATCTATGTATATATATGTACACGTACATGTATATATGATAGCATATAGCTGTCACCTGGCTGGTCGCTGTTGACACGACGGTGGCCATCTGGCTGTGGTGTGTGTGTCAGCTGTCTCCAGTTCACACCTGCTCTTTCCCCCTGCCCACACTGTCTTCTCCGGGAGAGTTGCTTGCTATGCATGGGGCGTGCTTGAGCCGTGAGGGCCTATGCTCCCCTCCCTGACCATGGAGTAGCTTCAGAAATGATTTAGAACTATCTGCTTAGGAGATTCATCTGCTCTCTCCCATTTGTTTATTTTTTCAGTCATTTGTTCATATCAGTATGGATCATGGATATTCATTCTAGACTTTGGTTTATGGTCCTATGCTGCTTTATTTGCTCTGTTGCTCAGATTGGTCCAGCTCAGGCTGATGTCCCGTCCTTTCCATTGGCTCTTGCGTCCCTCCAGTAGGCCCCCTCATTGTGTTGTTCACGTTTGTTTTGCTTTGCTTTGTTTTGTTTTGTAAGCACCTCTTTTCTTTCTGGTGCTATGAGACACTCCAGGCTCATTGTGTGTATATCCTGCCCCCGGCCCTAGAATCAGGACCTGGTCCCTTTTATTGAAGAATGGTATAAGAAGTCATTACTGAGGTGCTCTTGGCTGACAGAGCAGAGGAGATACGTGTGTATATGTTAGCCTGTGTATACTCAGCGTTTCTATAAATACTTCCATATGTAACCATCTGTGTCTACACTGAAGCTAAACATGAGTTCTTGCTGAATCCATCACCACACGGGTCATTGCAGCCTCCTCCTCTTGCTTAGGTATAACATCCTCTGACAGTGAGACACCTGGCTCCCACCTTCTGCCATCCACTCAGGTGCTCAGCTCCCAGGTACATGGACAGCAGCAGTAGAATTAACTGGCACCCCCTGGGAAGCCCCCTTATCAACTGGAGTACGGTCCTTGAGTTCAGTCCCCTGCTCCTTACAGACTGCACTCAACTGCGGGGGCTTAGGTCAGCACCTTATTCCCCACTCTCTTCAGGGAGCTTGTTCCCTACATTTGTAATACAGTTAAGAGTCTTCCATTGCATTCCACATTCCACCCTGGGATTCCCCTGACATCCTAAATGGCTTTTTAAAAAATCGCATACATTAAGGTTTACTTTTTGTGTTGTAAAGTTTTATGACTTTTGACAAATGCTTACTGTCTTGTAGTCCCCATCACTGTGTGATACAGAATGGTTTCACTGCCCTGAAAATGCCCTGGGCTCTGCCTATTCAGCGCCTTGCCCGAGCCCCGGATAACCACCGGTCTGTTTTATATCTCTGCAGTTCTGCCTTGTCCAGAATTGTCATATAGTTAGAATAATATAGTGTGTAGCTTTTACAGACTGGCTTCTGTCACTTAGCAATTTGTATTTAAGCTTTGTCTGTGTGTGTGTGTGTGTGTGTGTGTGTGTGTGTGTGTGTGTGTGTGTGTGGCTTGATAGGGCATTTCTTTTTACTGCTGAATAGCATTCTGTTGTATGAATGTACCACGATTTGTTGATCCATTCACCTATTGAAAGATGTCTTCGTTGCTCCCAGTTTTTGGCAGTTATGAATAAAGCTGCCTAAACATTCATGTGCAGGTGTTTTTTTGGACATAAGGTTTCAGTTCATTTGGGTAAATACTGGGAAGCACAATTTCTGGATCATGTGTAAGTCTGTGTATAGTTTTGTGAGAAACTGCCCAACTGTCTTCCGAAGACAGTTCCCACTAGAAATGAATGAGAGTGAGTTCCTGTTGTTGCGCAACCTCGTCAGCATTTAGTATTGTTAGGTTTTAACATTTTAACAAATCTAATAGACATGTAGTTATATCTTATTTTTTTATTTTTTATTTTATTTTATTTTTTTAAACTTCTTTTTTTAAATATTTATTTGAGAGAGAGAGAATGAGAGAGAGCACGAGAGGGAAGAGGGTCAGAGGGAGAAGCGGACTCCCCACTGAGCAGGGAGCCCGATGCGGAACTCGATCCCGGGACTCCAGGATCATGACCTGAGCCGAAGGCAGTCGCTTAACCAACTGAGCCACCCAGGTGCCCTATTTTATTTTATTTTTTTAAAGGATTTATTTACTTTGGAGAGAGGGGAGAATGGGCAGAGGGAGAGGGGGAGAGAGGGAATCCCAAGCAGACCCCCCGCTGAGCATGGAGCCGAGTGTGGGGCGCGATCCCACAACCCTGAGATCATGACCTGAGCTGAAATCAAGAGTCAAACGCTCAACCGATGGAGCCAGCAGGCTCTCCTGTATCTAGTTTTAATTTGCAGTTCCCTAAATCCCCAAATTTGCAGTTTTGCTATGTTTTCATTTGGTGAGTCAGTTTTGAAGACTGAGTCTCTTCAAGGAAACTTTCTCTTTTCCAAATGATCTGTGTCCAAGTCTTCCATTGACAGTACACATATCAGTTTAGTTTGCGCAGCCTCTTATGAGCCTGAGCTGTCTTCAAGATCCGCATCTGTGTACTGATTATGAGGCTCTGTTGTGAGCCAGGGCGGCCTGTGCACACCCGGCCCCACAGTGTTGCTGCTTTCTCAGTGAGAGCTGTGCATCGGCTCCCAGCAGCACACAGGAGCTTGGGGGTAAATGTATTGTCTAGACTTCAGGAAATTACTCCAAAAGTAATACAGTTCCAGATTTCCATATGCCAGCATGGCTCTGAAGTTTTCCTTGGCATTCTGCTATCTTTCTGATAAAACCCGAGCAAGCAAGCCCCGTAACTGCGTGTTCTGGGTTTTCTGGCATTGGCCTGCAGCCTGCCTCTCTAGTTCAACTTACTGCTTCTCCCTTTCCTTTAGCTTCTGTTCCAGCCCACCTGGGCTGAGCCCCTGACCTTGTTCTTGTCTTCCATCCGTCGGGCCCACCCCTCTTCAGACTCTGCATAGCCAGTCCTGCCCACGTGCCTGTGTGTCCATGCGCTTCCCTTGTCTACCCAGGAGGACACAAGTGTCTTCCAGAACAGTGTAGCTCACAGTTAACCTTTGTGAGACGGAGGGAGACTGCTGGCCCACCTGGCGTTGTGGCTATTAGGCCCCACATCTCCTGTTCCTAACACAGCATGGGCCCCTCGAGGCCGTGTGCACCCCCTTTATTCCCTGTGCTGCACCCCATTCACTCCCTGTGCTGCACCTTCTCTGGAGGGCCCAGCCCGCGTGCTGAGTGCGGGAGCCCAGTGCAGGTGGGGCCCTCTCAGCATGCCACCCATCCGGCCATCTCAAAGAGGGGTCTTTTGGAGGTGGGGGTCTGCATTGTCTTAGCTCGTGGGCTCTTAGAGATGATGCTCAGCATCGACGATGACCAGGAGAAGGATGGTGAAGGTGTGCAGCTGTGTGACTCCGACTCGACCTGGTCAGCAGAGAAACTTCTCGCCAGCTCAGCGCAGCTGTTCTCCTGTGTGCACAAATGCACGTGTGCCCATTTAGTCATGTGCAGACTGCTTTCCTCTGGATCTGGTTCTTTATCTGCTTCCGTGTCTCCTCTCAAAATCTTCCCACAGGAGGAGCCTGCGCGCCTTTCATGGCCCTGCCCCTGATTGCTGTTTTGTTTTGTTTTGGTTTTCATTTGCCTACAGTGGGTGTTCTCCTTGTTGGCTTGGCTTGGAAGGGGGCCTTTTGCCAGGGCAGCTGCAAGTGGGACTTGCACAGAGTCACTTCCTCACACTCTGGTCGTGTTCATACGTTGCCTCAGTGTAGGGGTTGGGGAATGTAATGGGTTTTTACGTTTCTGCCCTTTTGCTTTCTTGCCCCGAACGGGCTGTCTGTCTGTACCTTGTCGGGTGCTCTGCCTTCCCTGCTGTGTCTCTGCTCCCTTCAGTGTGGCCACTTACATCTCCACGCCCCTCACTGCTTCAGGGGTCTTACCCTTTCTCTGTTCTGTTGGCTCCCTGCCTGGACCTGTCCTATCACCTCTGGACTCAGGTGTCTTGTCACCTATTTGACATCTCCACTCACAAGGCAAACAACCATTTCAGACTTACACACCCAAAACTGAGCTCCTGAGCTTTCCACTGGGGTTCCAAGCCAGAAGTCTTGGAGCCTCCCTGATTTCTACTTCTTATCTCAAACCCTACATTCAGTCCTCCGGGAAATCTTGTGATTCCGGGCACCCAGCGAGTTGGTGAGAACATCAGATCTTAAGATTGGATTTAAACAACACAAAATCCACTCAAATACTTCTGATGATATTATCTGGGGGAGAGTTTGACAGTGTGTGTGAAGTAAATGTACTGGGCAGTTAATGCCAGCAACACTGGTGCAGCTCCATCAGTATCAGATGGGTGCATGTGGTGACAAAAGCTCTGTCATGTAAAATGTTTCTATATGACGATAAAAGAAAATAATCGTAAAGATAAAATCACTCTGAATATATATATATGCAATATGCATATATATATGTATATGCAATAACTGAACCTCACAATATATAGAAAAATTGGCTGATTTACAAGGAGAAGTTGATAATTCTGCAGTCATATGGGCTATTTTAATGTTCCTTTCTCAGGAATCGATAGGTCAGATACAAACACATACATAAAAGTGTACAAGATTCGAACAAGCTCTAGTTCTTGGTCATATAAAAAAACAATAATCAATTGAAGAATACATATTCTCTTGAGGCACATGAAACATTTCAAATCTGACCTTGCATTTGGTCACAAAGTAGACCTCAAGTTCTTTCAGACCCTATCCTCTGACCCAGTGAAGTTAAGCCACAAATCAATCATAGAAACACGGAGAAGGAAAGTTTATGTATTTGGCATTTAAAAAACACTAAAAATCATTCCAGTTAAAGAGGAAGTCACAGTGGAATTCTCCAGAATTAACTGATTATAACAATGTAAATTAAGGTTTGTAGAGTGTGGCCATGCTTGGGGGGAATGTTACATCCTTAGAGTTACCTATTTGAAACAAAGGCTCAGAATTGATCAAATAAGTGCCCAAGTTATGAAGTTAAGAGAGCAAAAGAAAGTATAAGGAAGGAAATGATAAAGGTAAGAGAAGAAATTTGTGAAATGGGAAACAAAGAAAAATAGAAGTAATAAAAAGCTGCTTCTTTGTAAAGAAAAAAAAAATTTCAAACTTTTGGCAACTGTAGAAGGAGAAATTAGAGAAATGATTCCATTTATAATAGCACCAAAAACCATAAGATACCTCAGAATAAACCTAACCAAAGAGGTAAAGGATCTGTACTCTAGGAACTACAGAACAGTCATGAAAGAAATTGAAGAAGACACAAAAAGATGGAAAAACATTCCATGCTCATGGAACGGAAGAATAAACATTGTTAAAATGTCTGTGCTACCCAGAGCAATCTATACCTTCAGTGCCATCCTGATCAAAATTCCAATGACATTTTTCAAAGTGCTGGAACAAACAATCCTAAAATTTGTATGGAATCAGAAAAGACCCTGAATGGCCAAGGAAATATTGAAAAAGAAAAACAAAGCTGGGGGCATCACGTTGCCCTATTTCAAGCTATGTTACAAAGCAGTGATCATCAAGACAGCATGGTACTGGCACAAAAACAGATGTATAGACCGATGGAGCAGAATAGAGAGCCCAGATATGGACCCTCAACTCTATGGTCAAATAATCTTCAACAAAGCAGGAAAAAATATGCAATGGAAAAAAGACAGCCTTTTCAATAAATAGTGCTGGGAAAATTGGACAGCCACATGCAGAAGAATTAAACTCCACCATTCTCTAACACCATACACGAAGATAAACTCAAAATGGATGAAAGACCTCAATGTGAGATAGGAATCCATCAAAATCCTAGAGGAGAACATAGGCAATAACCTCTTTGACATCGGCCACAGCAGCTTCTTTCAAGATACATCTACAAAAGCTAGTGAAACAAAAGCAAAAATGAACTTTTGGGACTTCATCAAGATAAAAAGCTTTTGCACAGCAAAGGAAACAATCAACAAAACAAGGAGGCAGCCCACAGAATGGGAGAAGATTTGCAAATGACACTATAGATAAAGGGCTGGTATCCAAGATCTATAAAGAACTTCTCAAACTCAACACCCAAAAAACAAATAATCAAGTCAAAAAATGAGCAGAAGACATGAACAGACACACTTCTCTGAAGAAGACATACAAATGGCTAAAAGACACATGAAAAAATGTTCATCATCATTAGCCATCAGGGAAATTCAAATCAAGACCACATTGAGATACCACCTTACACGAGTTAGAATGGCAAAAATAGACAGGGAAAGAAACAACCAATGTTGGAGAGGTTGTGGAGAAAGGGGAACCCTCTACACTGTTGGTGGGAATGCAAGTTGGTACAGCCACTTGGGAAAACAGTGTGGCGGTTCCTCAAAAAATTAAAAATAGAGCTACCCTATGACCCAGCAATTGCACTCCTGGGTATTTACCCCAGAGACACAGATGTAGTGAAAAGAAGGGCCACATGCACCCCAATGTTCATAGCAGCAACGTCCACAATAGCCAAACTGTGGAAAGAGCCGAGATACCCCTCAACAGATGAATGGATAAGGAAGATGTGGTCCATATATACAATGGAATATTACTCAGCCATCAGAAAGGATGAATACCCAACTTTTATATCAACATGGATGGGACTGGAGGAGATGATGCTAAGTGAAATAAGTCAAGCAGAGAAAGTCTATTATCATATGGTTTCACTTATTTGTGGAACGTAAGGAATAGAATGGAGGACATTAGGAGAAGGAAGGGAAAAATGGGGGGGGGAATTGGAGGGAGAGATGAACCATGAGAGACTATGGACTCTGAGAAACAAACTGAGGTTCTAGAGGGGAGGGGGGTGGGGATGTGTTAGCCTGGTGATGGGTATTAAGGAGGGCACGTACTGCATGGAGCACTGGGCGTTATACGAAAACAATGAATTGTGGATCACCACATCAAAAACTAATGATGTATTGCATGGCGACTGACATAATATAATAAAATAAAATAAAAATAAAAAAAACCTTTGGTAAGATTGATCAAAAACTAAAAAGAGAAGGCATGAATAAACACTGTTAGTTTTATCTTGTTAATGATGTGAGCGATCAGCATTAAGGTGGCATTTGTAAAGTGCAAAATCAAATCCTGGCAGGGCTTCCATGGGTTTTGAAGAGTTGATCCTAAAATACAGGTAGAAGAGTAAGGAACCAAAATGGTAAGTAAAAAAAAAAAAAAATACTGGGAGACTTGCCCATTCAGATGCCAAAGCTTATTATAAAGGTGTAGTATTTAGGAATTTTGTTGTTGGCCCAGGAACAGACAGATATGTCTGTGCAGCAGAATTAGGGAACCCACACCCCCTCACAAACACCTCTGCACCCTCCCACCCTCACACTCCCCCACACCCTATACTCACACCCTCTCACACCCCCCATCACACCCCTCTACACGTACCCACACCTGCCCATACCTATTTACACTCCCATGCTTCCCCCACTCACAGCCCCCTCCACCCTATAGCCATACCCTCTCACATGCCCTAACACCCCTACCTACACCAAACACCCCATATCTCCTATATCCACACCCCACAAACACCCCCCACCCCCCTGTACTCATGCCCACCCACCTATATCCAGCATACTCACACCCTCCACACCCCACTCCCCACATCTCACCCCCCACACCCACGCACCACCTATCTACACCCCCCACTCAAATCCCCCACATCCCACACATCCCACACCCCCCCCACACAACCATACTCACACATAGGAATGCATAATACTGGAGGTTGTGTTATAAGTCAATGGGGAAAGGATGGACCTTTTAGTCAATATTGCTGGGATAATCTTCTACCCTATGGTAAAGATAAAATTAGATCCCTACCAAGTGCTTCCTATATGAGACTGAATTCTAGATGGAATAAAATCCTGAGCGTGAAAAGCAAAACTAACACTTACAGATGAGAAGACAGAAGAGTTTCTGTGACATCTGGGTGCAGATGAATTTCTTAAACCAGGCACAAAAAGCACTAACTGTAAGGAAAAAGACTAGTTTGTTTGACTATATTATGTAGAAAAATAATCTGTATGGTAGATGTTTTATAGAATTAAAAGAGACTACAGACAGGAGGAAACATCTGAAAGTCACAAAACATGAAAAGGATTAATATCAGAGATCTAGAAGGAATAAGCCTACAATGAATAAAGGCTGTAAAAAGACAATTCAAAATGAGGAAACCAGAAAGGTTTTTATAAACCTGTGTGAACACTGATTTTTCTGTTAATCCATGATAAATGGATTAACACAATGAGGGATCTTTTCATATTCATCAAATTGGCGAGTCAGTTAATGCATATTGGTGAGGTGTGGGGGAAGTGGGAACTCTTACACCTTGCTCTTGGAAGTACTGATTGGTATCACTGCTTTGGAGATGAATTTGGTTACATGACTAAGTGGAAAGTGTGCACATAATATGACCCACCAATGCCATTTTCAGGTATTTGCTCTAGAGAAGATGCTGGCAGGTACCAAGGATTTGGGCCTACTGTGTTTGTAATAGTAAAATGGTAGAAACTACCTTATTGGCCTCAGTAAGGAGATCCAGGCATCTGTTTTATTCATACAGTCAAAAATTATTCAGCATTAGAATGAATGAATTAGATTTACATGTATCGAGATGCATAAATCTCAGTAACAGGGTTGACTGTAAAAAGCCCAGTTACCAAGTAGGGGTACATTATGGTATCTTGTTTGGATATTTACATAACCAGTAAAGGTATAAACACCTGAATTAAGTAAAGATGGTTTAGATTTTGTCATTACCAATCTATAGGGAAGGAGAGGTTATCAGTTGGGTCTAGGGCTTTAGTGCTATCTGCGTGCATTTTTGACAGAGTTCTGAAGTAAATAAAGCAAAATGTTGACTACTCTTTATTCTTCATGGTAAGTACATAGATTCCTGTTATATATATTTTTTTGATGTGAGATATAATTAACACACCATTAAAGTGTATAATCAAATAGTTTGGTATATTTTTGGTATATTCACAGAGCTTTGCATCCATCACCACTATCTAATTTCAGAACATTTTCTTTTTTTTTAAGATTATTTATTTATTTATTTATTTATTTGACAGAGAGAGACACAGCGAGAGAGGGAACACAAGCAGGGGGAGTGGGAGAGGGAGAAGCAGGCTTCCCGCTGAGCAGGGAGCCCGACATGGGGCTCGATCCCAGGACCCTGGGATCATGACCTGAGTGGAAGGCAGATGCTTAATGACTGAGCCACCCAGGTGCCCCTTCAGAACATTTTCTACGACCTAAAAAGAACATTTTCTATGACCTAAAAAGAAACCCTGTACCATTTGCATTACCCCCTGTTCTCCCCTTCCCCCAGTCCCTGAATAACATTAATCTATCTTTTGTCTCTGCCGATTTACCCACTGCAGACATTTCAGATACATGGAATCATACAGTATGTGGCATTTTGTGTCTGGCTTCTTTCACTTTACATAATGTTTTCGAGTTTCATCTATGTTTTAGCATGTATTAGTACTTTATTCCTTTTTATGGCTGAATAATATTCCATTGTATGGATATACAACATATTGTTTATCCCTTTATCCACTGATGAACATTTGGGTTGTTTCCACTTTTTAGCTATTATGAATAATGCTGTTATGAACATTCGTGTGCTAGTTTTTGTGTAGATGTACCTTTTCCAATCTCACGGTTAGAGAGGAGTTGAATTGCCGGGTCACATGGCAATAACATGTTTCACTTTTTTAAGAAACCGCCAGTGTTTTCCAAAATGGCTGTACAATTTTATATTCCCACCAGCAGTATGTGAGGGTTCCAGTATTTGCACATCCTCACTAATACTTGTTGTTGTCGGTCTTTTTGATTATAGCCATTCTAGTGGGTGTGAAATGCTGTCTCATTGTGATTCTGATTTGCATTTCCCTGATGACTAATGATGTTTAGAATGTTTTCAATTGTTTATTGGCTGTTTATATACATTCCCTGGGGAAAGGAGTGTTCAAATCCTTTGCCCATTGCTTAATAGAATTATTTGTCTTTTTATTGTTGAGTTGTAAGGATTTTTCATATATTCTGGATACTGTTCCCTTACCAGATTTGCAGAAATTCTCTTCCATTCTGTGGGTTGTCTTTTTATTTTTTTGAAAGTGTCTGTTGAAGCAGAAAATTTTGTAAATTTGAGGAATTCCCATTTATTTATTTTTTTTTGTTTTGTCATTTGTATTTTTGATGTGACATGTGAGAAACTCTTGCCTAACCAAGGGTCATGATTTCATCTTTATCCTAAGAGCTTTATAGTTTGAGCTCTTGCATGTAGGTCTTTGATCTACTTTGAATTAACTTTTGCGTATAGTGTGAAGCAGGGGTCCGAATTTGTGCTTTTGCCCGTGGATGTCCAGCCATCCCAGCAGCATTTCTTGAGACATACCGTCTTTCTCTGTTGATTGTCTTGACACTGTCAGTCAGAAACCATTGACTAAATGCAGGGGTTTATTTGTGGATTCTTAATTCTCTTCCATGGAAATATTTATAGCATCTATCCTGTATCATCTGTATCAGTATCTACACTTGGATTTTCTGTTTTTTCTTGAGTCGGTTTCAGTAGTTTGTATTTCTTTCCAGGAAATTGTTCAACACTTCATCTAGTTAATCTAATTTGTTGATATAAAATTTGTCTTAGGGTTTCCTTGTACTCCTTTTTATTTCATAAGTTGGGCAGTAACGTTTCTTTCATTCCTAATTGTAATTAAGTCTTCTGTGTTTCTGAGTCAGTCTAGATGAAGACATGTCAATTTTGTTGATCTTTTCAAAGAACCCACTTTTGGGGCACCCCGGGTGGCTCAGTCAGTTAAGCATCTGCGTTCGGCTCAGGTCATGATTTCAGGGTTCTGGGATTGAGCACTGCATGGGGCTCTCTGCTCAACAGGGAGTCTGCTTCTCCCTCTCCCTCTGCCCCTTCCCTCTCTAGCGCTCTCTCCCTCCCTCCCTCCCTCCCTCCCTCTCTCTCTCTCTCTCTCTCTCTCTCTCTCTCGCTCTCAAATAAATAAATAAATAAATAAATAAATAAATAAATAAATAATCTTTAAAACAACCACAAAAACAAAGAACCCATTTTTGGCTTGTTTTTCCATTCTTGATCTCACTCATTTTTGCTCTAGGGCTTGTTACTTCCTTCTGCTTACCTTTGGTTTAGTTTTCTTTTGTTTTTCTAGTTTCTTGGTGGAAGTTGAGGTTACTGAGTTGGGATCTTTCTTTCATTTTTGAATGTAAGTGTTGATGGCGCTCCTGCCCAGTCCTGCCCCTTGTGGGGCTGCGGCTGCTGGACTGGGCTTCAGGGAGGGGCAGGGAGGAGGCCTGGGCGAAGCACCACAAAGCTCCTGCTCTTACCTAAATCCAAATTTTCTTGCATAAATGAATAATCCTTGGATTGCTGCAGGCCTTTGCTTAATTCCCAGAGTCCTTAAACAGTTAATTATGAAAACGTGGTCATTGTCCTCATTATGTTTATGGAGCAGCCAGCCTTCGTTGCTCTGCAGCTCCCAGTCATGCCATCTACCTACTGTGTTTGATGATCAAAAAATGAATGTGATTGCAACAGGATATTTTATGGAAATTGGTTAACCACTTCTAAATGTCACAAGGAAAGAAAATGTATAAGACTAGCCAGCAAGTTTTGGAAAAGAAAACAGTGCTTGTCCTATTTGATATCAAAACTTTCTGTAAAGCTAAAGAAGTCGAAGCGGTTGGTATTACAGGTGAAAGAGACCAACAGCTCAGCAGAACAAAGTAGAAACTCCAGAGCCCCGCTCATGAAAAGGGGATTCATGTGGGAGCAAATTCCTGGCTGGTATTAAACCCTGCCTAATGAACTCATGGAACAAGTCCTTTTTGTAGGATTTGCTCAGTTGTTATCAAGCTAGCTTTTCATGATTTCTCACCCTGAGGTCGGGTTGACTTTGCCTCAGAATTAGGGACGTGTTGTCAGCCACGTGAGAGGAGGCTGTGGGAAACGGGGGTGCTTTGCAGCGGATGTGGGGTGAGTCACCGACAGCTGTTGGGTGGCTTAAGGGGTCATCACTGGGAAAGCCAAGGGAAACAGCCGAGGAACCCCCACAGAAAGTATGGGTATGACTTCTCCCAGCATAATACCAAACCTGGAAACTACAAGAATTCCAGATTTCAAAACTTCTATAGAACACCCAAAATCAGAGGCTGGTAAAAGGAGGTGGGGACATGTGGTAGCCAATGGTTAGTAGAGAGGGCCTCTAGATCCATAACTAAAATCCACATCTCTAGACCTCACCCAAGGGCCAGCCTTGCTTGTGAGCAGGCCTTTCTCAAGTCTGCGTTCCTTTTTCTGCACAGCCTACTGCCTCAGCCAACACAGATAGACAGCAGAAGGGAGCCCTGAAATATAAATATGAGAAAAGTACAAGGAAGGGGAGTCTCCATCTCTGCAGGTGTTCAAATATAAATTGAAATGTGGGTTTTTGTGGTGCAGTTCCAGTTATTTGCAGCATTTCTCTCTTTACTGCAGAGATCCCATGTTTGTACAGTTAACCCTTGAGCAACCCCGGGGGTTAGGGCTGCTTACCCTCCCTACCCCGCCCATCCCCCACTCTCCATGCAGTTGGAAATCCACGTATAACTTTGGGCTCTCCCAGAACTTAACTACTAATAGCCTGCTGTTGGCTGGAGCCCTTACCAATAACATCAAGTCTGTTAACATATTTTATATGTTCTCTGTATTACCTGCTGTATTCTTATAACAAAGTAGGCTGGAGAAAAGAAAATGTTATTGAAATCATAAGGAAGAGAAAATACATTTATAGTGGGCCCATTAAAGGATCAACTTTATAATATTTTTGTTGATATATTTTTGTATTAATCTGAACGCATTTTTATTTTTTATTATTATTTATTTATTTATTTTTTAAAGATTTTATTTATTTAAGAGAGAGAGTGCACAGACGGAGAGGGAGAGGGAGAAACAGACTGCCCACTGAGCAGGGAGCCCGATGTAGGGCTCGATCCCAGGACCCTGGGATCATGACCTGAGCTGAAGGCAGACGCTTAACCAACTGAGCCACCCAAGTGCCCCGAATGCATTTTTAAAATATATTTTCAGACATTAATTTTTTAGAGCAATCACAGGTTTTCAAAAAGAGAGGTACAGAGATTTTCCACGTACCCCTGTACTCACACACGTATTGCTTCTCCCGTCATCAGTAGGCCCCAGTGGAGTGTTGCATTTGTTACCAGTGATAGACCCAGACCGGCACATCGCTATCAGCCAGGGTCCACAGCTGACATGAGGCTTCGCTCTTGCTGGGATGCCCTCTGTGTGCTCGGACAAATGTAGACATGTATCTGCCATTATGGCATCATACGGAGTGTTTTCGTTCATGATACTATTTGTAAAACTTCTCTGTGCTCCATCTATTCATCCCTCAGCAAACACTGATCGTTTTATTTACTCCATAGTTTTGCCTTTTCCAGAATGCCGTATCACATTGTCTTCTTTCACTGAGTGGTGTGCATTATGAGCTTTCTTTCGTGGTCTGACAGCTCATTTCTTTTTAGCGCTGAATAATTCTTCATTGTCTGGATGCACCATAGTTGATTCATCTGCCTATTGAAGGACATCTTAGTTGCTTCCCGGTTTTGGCAGTTACGAGAAAAGCTGCTGTAAGATCCGTGTGCAGGTTTTTGTGTTGACTTAAGTTCGCATGTTCTTTGGGTAAGTGCCAAGCCGCACAGTCGCTGGTTTATACAGTACGGTTGTGTCTAGCTTAGTGAGACTTCTGCCCATCTTCCGCACTGGCTGCGCCACGTTGCATCCCCACCAGCAGCAAGTGCGAGTTCCCACTGCTCTCCCATCCCCGTCAGCACTGGTCACCATTCTTATCCGTGTGCAGTGGTGTCTCCTTGTGGTTGAAACTTGTCTCCCCGATGACACAGGACGTTGTGGAGCCCCTTTTCATGTGCTTATTTGACATCCGTGTGTCTTCTTTGTTCAGGTCTGTGGTTTGTTTTTTAATCAGGTTATTTTCTTACTCTTGAGATGTAGGAGTTCTTTGTATATTTTGAATAACAGTCTTTTGTCAGGTGTGTGTTTTGCAGACATTCTCCCTCCCAGTCTGTGGCTTATCTTCTCGTTCTCTTGATACTGTCTTTTGCAGAACAGAAGTTTTGAGTTTTAATGAAGTCCAGCTCATCACATATTTCTCTCTTGGATTGCGCCTTCGGTGCCGTATCCGAAAAGTGGTCACCACACTACACTAGGCTCACCTAGGTTTTCCCCTGTTCTCATCTAGGACTTCTAGTTTTGCATTTTACATTCAGGTCTGTGGCCCATTTTGAGTTAAATTTTGAGAAGGATGTGAGGTCTGTGTCTGGATGCCATTGTTGTGGGGCGTTTTGTCGTCGCAGCACCCATTTCCTCAGGAGACAAGTTTTGCGCCTTTGTTGCAGCTGACCGTGCTCACGGGGGCTTATTTCTGGGCTCTGTTCTGCACCACTGACCTGAGTGTGCTCCTTCACCAGAACCACACCGCCATGATGACCGTAGCTTTGCCGTTAAGTCTTTTTTTTTTTTTCCCAAGGCTGGCGAACAGTTTTAATTTTTAAATGTATCTTTTTTCTTACTTTGTTAAAATACACATAATATAAAACGTATTACCTCTTTTTGAGTTCCCAGAGCTAGTTCCATCGTGGAGTAGAGAGATTCCCACACATACAAACCTAAGCAATTCTTGGGATAGCAGCAAGGTGTCTGAGACTTCAACTCAATTCTGACACTGTCTGCCTTGGAAATGGCATCCGATCCCACAGGTTAAGGGCTCAGTCCTGTAAGACTGCCTCCTGCCGCCGAACTCAGACACTAGTCGGAAGTCCCAGGCTGTGACTCGTGCTTCTGACCAACTGGCTGCAGATTGGAGGTTCCAGTGACCTCCTCCATAATTTGCAGCAGCGGCTCACAGAACTCAGGGAAACACGTTGACCTGTTTGTTAAAGGGTATGAGAAAGGGTAGAATCAACAGCCAGATGAAGAGGTGCACAGGGAGCGGTCTGGGGAACGGGTGTGGAGCTTCCATGCCCTCTCCTGACAGCCACTCTTCCCAGTCTCCAGGAGTTCACCAATCCAGAAGCTTCCGAACCCAGCCCTTTTGGGTTTTTATGAAGGCTTCTTTGCATAGCCACAATTGATTGAATCATTGGCCGTTGGCTGACTGAACCTCCGGGCCCTTTCCCCTCCCCAGAAGTCAGGCGTGGGGCCGAAAGTTCCAGCCCTCTGATCCCATGGTTGGACCTCCTGGCAGCTTGAGTGCGTGGGTTCCAAAAGTCAGCTTCATTAATAAAAGACACCTTGATCACTCTCAACACTTGGGAAATGTTGAGGGTTTGGGGAGCAGAGAGCCAGGCGCTGTTGATGAAGACCACGTACTTATGAGAAATACATATTTGGTCCTCTGAATCATCTGAATGACCAAATACATATTTCTCATAAGTCACAGTAGTGCACGATCTTAACCGTATTTTAAAAAGATTTTTATTAATGTGTGCGTGCATGAGAGAGAGCAGATGAGTGCAAGCACGAGCAGGGGGAGGGCAGAGGGAGAAGCAGAGTCCCCTCTGAGCAGGGAGCCTGACTTGAGGCTTGACTCCGGAACCCTGAGATCATGACCTGAGCTGAAGACAGATGCTTAACCAACTGAGCCACCCAGGTGCCCCATCTTAACCATTTTTAAATATGTAGTTTAGTAGTGTGTTATTAAATACATTCACATCGTTGTACAGCTGCCCCTCTAATCTATCCCTATAACTGTTTTCATCTTGTAGAGCAGAAACTCTATACCATTAAAAATATCTCCTCATTCTCCCCTCCTCTCCTCCAGTGGCACCCACCATCTACTTTCTGTCTTTATGACTGTGACTCCTCCAGGAACCTCACATAAGTGGAATCCTACAGTATTTGTCTTTTTGTGACTGGCTCCTTTCCCTTAGCATAATGTCCTCAAGGTTCATCCGTGCTGTGGTATATTGCACAGTTCCTTCCTTTTTAAGGCTCCATAATATCATGTTCTACATACAGACCACAGTTGGTTTTTTTTTTTCTTTAATCCATTTATCCATCAATGGGCACTGGGTTTTTGTCATGTTTTGGCTCTTGTGAATAATGCTGCTGTGAACATATGAATACACATATCTTTTTGAGACCCTGCTTTCAGCTCTTAGCGGTTTATACCCAGAGGTGGAATGGCCTGCCTCATTTGGTAATTCTGTGTTCAATTTTTTGATGAATTTCCATACTGTTTCCCATGGAGTATCTCTTGCCATCATTCAACTTTCAACTTCTTTGTGTCTTTGGATGTCAAGTGAGTCTCTTCTGGACAGCATATATGGCTGGATTATGTGTTGTCACTTATTCTGGCAATCTCTGTTTCCGATTGGAGAGTTTAATGCATTTACAGGGTCAAGTAATGATAAGAAAAGACTTGTCTCGTTGTGCAGTTTGTTTTCCATGTGCCTCAGAGCTCTTTTTCATCCTCATTTTCTGCATTATTTTCTGTTTCAGGTAATATTTTGTAGTGAAATGTTTAAATTCCTTTCTCATTTCCATGTGGTTACCGTGGCGTTTCCATGTAACAGCCTAAGTTGTAGCTCTCTCTCATTGGAATTGGTACCAGCTGAAGTTTAGTAACGTACAAAACTCTGCTCCTTTACAGCTCCATCCCCACCCCTTTGCTTGTAGATGTCACAGAATTACACTTTTAGATGTTATCTGATCTGATATCCAAAAAAACATAAACTAATAATTATTTAAGTGTATTAGCCTTTTAAATTACATAGAAAACAAGGTGTGGAGTTAAAAGCCAAAGTTACAGTAATTCCAACTTTTAGAGCAATGATTGCTTTTTTCTTTCAATTTCTTAGTCTCTTAAATCATGAGGGAAACAAAGTGCAGGGACAGACTGTTGCTGCAGTGGTGCTGGCTGGTGGGACTGGCCATGTGTAGGCCCTCCGTGAGACCTTACTGCGTGCACGGCTTCCCGCTGCTGTCTCCGGTCCTTCCCTTGCGCCTGTCGGCCTCCTGGGAGCGGCTTTTGCAGGAAAGGTCCAGGTGGTCACCAACTGCCACAGCTTTTGTTTGTCTGGCAATGACTTGATTTCTCTCTCACTTTGCAGCACAGTTTTGCTGGATATAGGATTCTTGGGTTTTCCTCTTACAGCTCTGACCATATTGGTGCACTTTCTCTGAAATCCAAAGTTTCTGATGAAAAATCTGCAGATAATCTTACTGAGGATCCCTTGGATGTGATGAGTCTCTTCTCTCCTGCTGTTTTCAGGGTTCTTTGTCTTTTGAAAGTCTGATTATAATGTGTCTCCGAGTGGGTCTCTCTGACTTCCTCTGACTTGACCCTCTTTGGGCTTCTTCGATGCTAGGCTGCGTGTCTCTCATCACATCTGGGATGTTTTCAGTAATTATTTCCCCAGATATTCCCTTGCCCCCGTACCCGCACTCCTGCTGGGACTCCCACAGTACGTATGCTGATTCAGGGGCTGGAGCCCACGGACCCCTCTGTCTCTGCTCACGGTTTTTTAGTTCTTTTTCTCTCTGTCCCTCAGCCTGGACCATTTCTGTCCTGTTTTCAAGTTTGCCGATTCTTCCTTCTGCCTTCTGCTCCCTCCCGGGAAGTTTTCATTGCTATTACTGTACTTGTCAGTTCTTGAATTTCTTTTTCTTTTTATGTGTTCTTTCTCTTTATTGATTCCATTTTGTTCCTAATTTGTTTTCTTGACTTACATCTTTCTTCAGTTCTTTGAGCATCTTTTAGACTAGTCTTTGTCTATTGAATCTGACATCAGGTCTTCTTCAAGGACAGTATCTGTTTATCTTTTTTGTTCCTTTGTTTTATTATTTTTTTAAGATTTTATTTATTTGAGAGAGAGAAAGAGCTTGAGAGAGATCATAACCAAGGGTGAGAGGTAGAGGGAGAAGCAGACTCCCCGCTGAGCAGGGAGCCCGATGTGGGACTTGATCTGAGGATCCTGGGATCATGACCTTAGTGAAAGCAGATGCTTAACCGACTGAACCACCCAGGCGCCCCTTTTTTTCCCCTTTAAATTGGCTATACTCTCCTGTTTCTTTGTGCGCCTGTTGATTTTTGTTGAACCCTGGACATTTTAACCTTTATAATGTGGTAACTCTGGAACTCAAATCCTCACCCCCCAACAGTAGGTCAACTTGAGACTCGGTAATAACAGTAATGGCATTGCACTGAAACTTCTCAATTACCGCAGCTCATGCAGCACACACACGTGTATGCACACGTGCATATACACGCCTGATTGGTCTTCTCTTGAGGATGGCAGGGGGCCAACTCATTGTCTTAAAATGTGGATAAATTACAAGGAATCAGTGCTTTCTTACAGGAACTGTTTCACCAGGTGACCAGACTGAATCCAAAGAGCAGATGCCTCTCCTTTGACATTGTATTGTAGCTAAATGGTGGAAAGGAAGGGTACACTTCCTTCCACTTTCTTCAGCCTGTGCTGTGGTCGTGGATGTGGGCTCTGAGCACAAAGGGCTGTTGGTATCAAAGCAGAGCCTGGACGTGGTGCCTCTGGATGGCAGCTGGGCAGCATTGCTGAGGGTCCTTGGAGTGTGAGCTGGGCTCTGGGTGCAGGAACCAGGGTTACAGGACCCATAGGGGAAGGGGAGATGGTTGCCTGCATCCTATGTGTTCAGTCAGTGACATGCAAACCAGGGAGGGCAGGGAGGGCCTGTAGATAAAAAGGGACGTTGGAGACAGACCCAGAATGGACAAGGCTCAACTGTAGTGTCCTGAGGATGTACACTTGGGGGATAAACTCCAGATCAGAGCCAGGAAGTGCAAATGACAATAGTGTTAGGAGGAGGGGGGACAGGGCACACGCAGGATCTTCTCAGGGTCTCGCGGTTGTTTACAAGTTACTTGTCCTAAGTCACTAGGATGTGCGGATGCTCTTGGACTTTTTGTACCTCGTTTATTGTATCAAGTCACTTGAATTCATTTGGTGATGAAAGTGATGTGATTTTGTTTCATATGCTTGTTTTTAGGGATTGCTTTTTAAAAGTTTGGTGTGATTTGCTTTTTTAGTTCTGTAAGACGTGTGATTGCCGAGGGCGCAGTATGAAACAGCCCCTTCCTGCCGTCCCCCCTCCGCAGAGGTCGTCCCCATGTCCATACCTGCACATCCCCTCCCTCTCCCGCCTGGCTCTTCCGTGGCAGGTACTAGTCCGTGAGCAGCATTTACACCCTGCTTTCCTCACGGAGGGATGTACACCCTGCAGATCGTGAACAGTAAACATTGAGGTCTTTCTCCCTCCCTTTCCCTTGTTCCCTCCCTCGCCCCCTCCCTCCCCTCCTGCCTTGCTCCCTGTCTCCGGTCTGAGTCCAGTCTTGGAGCCTATCTTTCTTATGTGGCTGCTTGTACTCCCTTTTATTCATTGATTTTCACATTATCTGTTGCCAGCCTTTTGTTACAATAAATAAATGTTACAGGATCATTTTGTATGTATGTCACTTCGTGTTTTCTGTTCTATGAAATGGTATGATAGTATGGTCAGAGGGTGAATGGAGGTTTACTTTAATATTTTTTCATGTTTAAAATTTGATTGGGTTGTATGACAATAGATCTTACCTGGGTTTTGGCATTTTAGCTGTGCTTTTATTATTGAACGTATGTTTTATGGTGGTACGTCAGATAGTTTATTAGCGAACTTATGGCACACTCTTGGATATTTTTGTGTATTTACTTATTATTTTATTATTAAAACATGAATTAAAGGTAGAAATGATCCAAGCCATTTTTTTTAAATAAAGCCCTAATTAATAATAAGCCTCCATAGGCAAGGACACGACATAGCAGGTAAGTGATTAGTTAGTGACCTGTATCTTCTCAGCACACTTGTTTGTGAATCAAATGTATAAAGGCTTTTGAAGATTTTTGTGTCATTGCTGTGTCCCACTGTGCCGCACACTTGTGGTCTTCACGCACCTGTAACTCTGGGATCTTCTTGTCTCCTTCCAAGGTTCGTGTTTTATTCGAACTGACCGGCTTGATGGTGAAACTGACTGGAAGCTGAAGGTGGCGGTGAGCTGCACACAGAGGCTGCCAGCCCTGGGGATGAGCGTTCTTGTAATTACAGCGCCATCTCACTTGGTGCTCGTTCCCAGGCAGCAAATCCACGTCTGCACATACCAGCTGACTTCTTGAATGCACAGGTTCCTAGAAACGATCCTCTTATTACTAACAGAGGGCCCTTGAAAACTACGCCAGAATCATTTCTCTGGTGTCTGGGCACATGACCTGCTCTAGGTGTGGGTGTGTGGCGTTCTGTCGGCCTGACACTTTTGTCCTCTTTTGTTTTCTCTCGCTTTCCTTTCCCTTCTGGTTTTTGTTTTTAAACCTCGCAGTTGAGTAATCTTTAAGATTGAGAACTTTTGGCAGGGTTAAATGAGTCCATAATTGAGTCCCTTTTTGCTGACTGACTTAACTCTGTGGTAGGCTGGTGTCCATTAGCTTTGGCAGACTGTGGGACTCAGACGAAGTTAAGCCTCCTTTTGGAGACAGGCATGTGCACTCTGCTTTAGTTGGGACAGTAGAGAACCCTCTTCTGTTAGGAGGAGGGGAATGTTACTGCGTCTTGTGACCGAGAGAGAAGAGAGAGGACACCGTCAGGCACCTTGCCTGGTCTTTGCCCAGTGCCCCTTTGTTCCTGGGCAATAGGCAAGAGATAGGATCAGAGAGAATAGTACTTATGGATTCCAGCATTTTCAACAGTCTCTCACAAATGCTGAGAATCTGCTGAGCTGGCACACATCTTTTTTTTTAAGAAAGCCGCGGTTGAGGCCTTTTGGTGCTTGTGTTAGACGTTAGTATGTATTTGAATGAGAAGAGCTTCATTCTTCCTACATGATCTGCTGATATGCAGTGGAGAGTAAAGAAAACCTGAGATGGTCTACGAGTGACCTTTGCCTCGAGCACTTGTTGGTAAAGGCAAGGGAACTTGGGTAGTATTATAGACTTGGTCACTTTCCTTGGATTGGTTGGGTTTGGATAGGAGTAGCTACTTGCACTACATATGGTGTACACTTAATTTACCATGAACAGCAGGGGCCTTCCTCATTCTTGTGCACACTGGACCTTTTGGAAATTATATACGTTTGACATGTATAAGACTGGGAAATATTTGATTCTTTAGGTGTTTTTGGTTGTCTGTGCTTTATGTGGTCGCTAGGTTGAAATTTATTCCTTTATATGTTTTGTGTATATCTTGAAAGATTTTCTGGTCACTAGTGAGCGGTGGCTGATTCTTTTGTCCATTTATTCATCGTCACATAACAATGTGGGTCATGTAATATGTCTGTCACAGCCTAACCTCCTGCCTTTCCTGCTCCCTTTTTCCCCCGACCCTTTAAAGATTAAAAAACAACAACAACAACAACAATTCTTACCCCAAGGGTGATGCAGAAGAGAGTGCAGGTTGTCAGATTTGAACCCCAGGTCTTGGTTTCCTAACCCCTGAGCTGGAGAATGACCCCTCTCGGCTCATCAGCTAACCTTGGACACCTCTGTCATGGGTGGGAGCAAGTAGGCAACTCCTAGTTTTTGGCTTTTTTAAATATATAAATATTAAGAGGAGGCATGTAAATAGCAAGTCTTCCTTTTTCATGTAAATTCTGAAAAGTAGAACAGGGGGTGTGTGAAGGAACACATGTGATTTCAGCTCATGGTAGGTCATCTCAGAAGAGTTGTGCCCAAACCCCTGTAACCAGCAGAATGTGATTATTGGTGAATGTGCTTCAAAACACTTAAAATCACTATTGAAGAAAAAAATCTCTGATAGAGAAAATTTAGACCATTCATTGTTTTCATTTGTACCTCTTTGTTCCAGGATGGTTGAAATTTTCCACCACATGTTCATTAGAAATTTGTATTTATTTGTTGGTTTACCCTTCTCTTTTGCCCACTTTTGTATTGGTGTTTGCCAATTAAAAAATTACATATATGCTCATGTGGTGTATTGTATTGAGTTGATAAAACCAGATATAGGCGGGCGCCTGGGTGGCTCAGATGGTTGGGCGTCTGCCTTCAGCTCAGGTCATGATCCCGGGGTCCTGGGATCGAGTCCCGCATCGGGCTCCCTGCTCCTTGGGAGCCTGCTTCTCCCTCTGCCTCTCTCTCTCTCTCTCTGTCTCTTATGAATAAATAAATAAAATCTTTAAAAAAAATACACCAGATATATGCAAAGTATGTCCTGTTTTTAATTGTTCCTTTCTTAGACACAGAAATAATTTTGTATCTCCTGTACATCTATGGTCTCCCATCATTCCTCAGATCAGAAGTTGGTTTTGAAAATTGTCCAAACTGCCGTTCTAGATCAATTTCTGAGTCAATGCAAGGTGGCCCACCACTCAGATGATTTGTTTTCAGTCTTACTTCTCAGTGTTCTGGGACGGTTTGTTTAAATTCTGTAGGATATTATGTATAATTTATATGATGTGGGTTAGTACAACTTATTGATTGATTGTGAATGAGGGAAAGCAGATTCTATTGGACCAGCTGATGAAGGTAATAGTTGAGGTTGACATTGACTCTTTCTCACTAAGCAGCTGACCTTTGTCCACTTCACAGTGGACAGGAACAAGTGGGAAGCTAGTAAGTCATTAAGTCCCAAGTCAGGGATGTGTGGCAGAGTGTGCATGCAGAAGCAGAAACTGCCAAAGTGCTTTTCAGAGTCGCTATACCATGAAACACTCCCACCAACAATGCATGAGTGCCCGAGTTTCTCCACAGCCTTGATAATATTTGGTGGTGTCATTTTTTAATTTTAGTTATCTCGGTAAGTGCATGGTGATACCTCATTTGAGTTTGTGTTTCTGTAATGGCTAGCAAGGCTGAACAGTTTTTTTGTTCTGTTTTGTTTTTTTTTTTAAGATTTTTATTTATTTGAGAGAGAGCAAGCAGGTGGGAGAGGGAGAGAGAATCCGAAGCAGACTACATGCTGAGTGCAGAGCCCGACACGGGGCTCAGTCCCACAACCCGAGATCATGACCTGAGCCGAAACCAAGAGTCGCATGCTTCACTGACTGAGCTGCCCAGGCATCCCCTGAACATTGTTTCTTGTGCTTGTTTACCATCTGTGTATCCTCCTTGGTGAAATGTCTATTCATGTCTTTTTAGTGGCTTTTGTGTAATTCCCTCGAATGCTCTCTCTACACGACTATATCATGTGCAAAGAAGACAGTATTGCTCTTTCATGCAAGTGTGCGTAGTAGACAGCCTTCTCTTTCTTCTGCTTGCAATATCACACCGGCTGTGATCTCTAATGCACTGGTGAACAGAAGGGGTGAAACCATTCATCCTGGTCTTCTTTCAATCTCGGGGAACACGTAACCTTTTAACATCATGTGTGATGGTAGCTGTAGGTTCTTTTTACATTACCCATATCAGATTGAGGAAATTCTTTCTATTCCTAGTTTGCTGAGAGGCTTTATCATAAATGGGGATTGGATTTTTCAGAAGTTTTTCTGTTTATTGACATGATTGTATGATTTTTCTTTGTCATCTGTTAATAGGATGATCTGTATGGAGTGACTGATTGTATCAACTTCATATTCCTGGGGTAAACCAAATCACATTTGTTCATGCAAAGCGTTCCCTTCATATATTACAGTATTTGATTTGCTAATATTTTGGGAAGGACTTTTATGCCTATTTCCACGAGGAATATTGATTTTCTTGCTTTTGTTTGTATTTGTCTGTTTTGTTTTCATTGTAATGCATTTGGTTTATTACCTAGGGGTGTGCTGGCCTCATAAAATGAGTTGGGAAGTCTTTTTGCCTCCTGTATTTGTTGAAGTAGTTGGTGTAAGATTGGTGTTATTTATTAATTTTTTTTTCTATTGAACTTACTCCCCTTGAAACTATCTGAGTTACAAGTTAACTTTGTGGGAAGGTGTTTAATTGAGAATTGAATTTCTGAAGTAGATAGTAGAGTTAATCGGATTTTTTGTTCATTGGAAATTTGTGTTTTTCAAAGAGTTTATTTCATGTAAGTTGCCAAATTTTATGGTATAAAATTTGTTATGTTCTTGTTTTTTAGTTTTTGTAGGATATCCTCTTGCGTCTTCAATAGTGGTAATTTATATCTCTCTCTTTTTTTTTTTTCTTGGACAGTCTCACCATCGGTTAATTGACTTAGTCATTTCAAAGACCCTGTTTTTGGTGTCTTTGATAATCTTTATTGTTTGTTCATTTTCTGTCCTCTGACTTTTATTTCCTTTCCTTCATTCTAAGTTAGTTTGTGTTTTATTTTTCTTTTCTTTATTAACTTCTTAAAGCAGAAGTGAGACTCTTGATTTTTTTACCTTGTTCTTTTCTGTTATAAGCCCTTAGAGCTGTAACTCTCCTGAGCATGACTTAACCTGTATCACATAAATTTTATACACTGTATTTTCATTATGTTTTTGTTAAATATTTTCTAATTCCTTTGTGATTTCTTCTCACCTTCCCTTTACTTGGAAACATTGCTTCCTTACCATGTGGCGGGGGATTTTCCTGATGCCCTCTGTAACTTCGCTGTTACTTAATTCTGTTCTGTTCGTGGACCACGTCATGTCTTATGTCACAGGTTGGGACTTGTGACTCGGCACATGCTTTCTGTGGGTCAGTGCTCAAGCCTGTTACAGAGTGTGTTCTGCTGTTCTGTGGGTAGCCTGTAGATGCTCATTAGGTCAAGTCGATGGCAACTGTTGTTTAAATGTGTATTTTTACTTGCTTTCTACCATTTATTCTCTTAATTAATGAAAGAAGACTTTTAAGATACGCTCTTTCTCCTTTGGGTTCTATCAGTTGTTGTCCTGTGTACCTCGTGAGGGTCCGTGCACATTCAGAATTCTCATAGCCTGTTGGTGAACTGAAGTCTGCTCAGTCCTTGTGGTGGCAGTCTTGATTGTGACATCTGCTTGGATGTTCATATAGTGACTCCAGCTTTCTTTTGATTGGTGTTTGCATCTTTTTCCGTGCTTCTATGTTTACTATGTCTGTTTCTATATATGAAGTGGGTTTCTTGTTAGCGTAACACAAGTAGATACCGCTTTCTTCCTTACTCTGACTCACTTACTCTGTTGCATTTTCATGAGTACATTTACCATAAGTATCAGTAACGGCTGAGTTAAAGGAGGTTACTTGCCGTTTATTTTCTGCTTATCCTCATCTCTTCGTTCCTTTTTTCCATCTTTAGATATTATTGTAGATTTCCGTTTAACTACTATTACTGGCTGTAACCATTAGTTGTGTTTTGCAGTTGTTGTTCTGTGGTTTCTAATATGTGTTCCTAACTCAGTATTCTCTTTCTCCAAAGGGTGTTACACCATTTTGTATATGATTTAAGAAACTCGCACAGCTAGACTTCCACATCCTTCTTCTCATCTTTGGTGTTATTTTGTCGTATGTTTTACTTCTACATGTTATAAGGCACACAATAGAATATATATCGTTTTTCTTTAAAGCAGTCAAACATGTGGAGCAGCTGGGTGGCTCAGTCAGTTAAACATCGGACTCTTGATTTCAGCTCAGGTCATGATCTCAGGGTCGTGAGATGGAGCCCCATGTCGGGCTCTGTGCTCATCGTGGAGTCTGCTTGAGATTCTCTCTTCCTCTCCCTCTGCCCCTCTCCCACGAATAATAAATCAATAAATCTTAAAAAAAAAAAGTTGTCAGGGGTGGAGCAAGATGGCAGAGGAGTAGGAGACCTAGATTTCGTCTGGTCTCAGGAATTCAGCTGAATAGGGATCAAACCATTCTGAACACCTACGAACTCAACAGGAGATCAAAGAGGAGAGTAGCAACAACTCTGTGAACAGAGAAGCGACCACTTACTGGAAGAGTCATATTTTATCCCTTCATAGTAGTTACCCTTATTTTTGGCATATATATATATAAGTTGTTCTCTCTTTAAAATTTTGAGATACAGTTTCTTCTAACAGATAAAAATATACCCTAAATCACTAGTGTATGGTTCTGTTCTAGGTAGTCTCCTGCCTGATCACATTCTCTCCTTTTTTTCTTTTTTTTTTTTTAAATCTTCTTTCTTTTTTCAAACAACCTCTTATCTTATCAAGTCCTTTTATAAAATCTTTTATAATTTTCATCTTTACAGTCATCTTCTATCCCTTCATTGTATCAACCCTTATTTTGTACATATATGTCTTTCTTCCTTTAAAATTTTAGGAGGCACTTTTTTCTAACAGACCAAAATACGCCCAAAATCTAGTGTGTGGCACTGATCTATGCACTAGCCTGATCATATTTGATCACATTCTGCTTTTTTTGTATTGTTTTTTTTTGTTTTTATCTTTTTTTTTCTTTTTTTTTTTCTTTTCTCTTTCTTTCCCTTCCTTTTCCCCTGGTTTCAGGTCTTTTCTGATTTGTATACAGTATATTTGCTGGGGACGTTGTAAACCTGTTAGCATTTTGTTCTCTCATTCATCTATTCTCCTCTGGACAAAATGACAAGACGAAAAAAATCACCTCAGCAAAAAGAACAAGAGGTAGTACCGTCAGCCAGGGACCTACTCAGTACGGACATTAGTACGATGTCGGACCTAGAGTTCAGAATCATGACTTTAAAGATACTAGCTGGGCTTGAAAAAACCGTGGAAGTTATTAGAGAAACCCTTTCTGGAGAAATAAAAGAACTAAAATCTAACCAAGTCGAAATCAAAAAGGCTATTGATGAGGTGCAATCAAAAATGGGGGCACTAACTTCTAGGATAAATGAGGCAGAAGAGAGAATCAGTGATATAGAAGACCAAATGATGGAAAGTAAAGAGGCTGAGAAAAAGAGGGAGAAACAACTACAGGATCACGAGGGCAGAATTCGAGAGATAAGTGATTCGATAAGACGAAACAACATTAGAATAATTGGGATCCCAGAAGAAGAAGAAAGAGAGAGAAGAGCAGAAGGTATATTGGAGCAAATAATAGCAGAGAACTTCCCTAATGTGAGGAAGGAAACAGGCATCAAAATCCAGGAGGCACGGAGAACCCCTCTCAAAATCAATAAAAATAGGTCAACACCCCGACATCTAATAGTAAAACTTATGAGTCTCAGAGACAAAGAGAAAATCCTGAAAGCAGCTCGGGAGAAGAGATCTGTAACCTACAATGGTAAAAATATTAGATTGGCAACAGACCTATCCACAGAGACCTGGCAGGCCAGAAAGGACTGGCAAGATATCTTCAGAGCACTAAACGAGAAAAATATGCAGCCAAGAATACTATATCCAGCTAGGCTGTCATTGAAAATAGAAGGAGAGATAAAAAGCTTCCAGGACAAACAAAAACTAAAGGAATTTGCAAACATGAAACCAGCCCTCCAGGAAATATTGAAAGGGGTCCTCTAAGCAAAGAGAGAGCCTAAAAGCAGCAAAGATCAGAAAGGAACACAGACAACATACAGTAACAGTCACCTTACACGCAATGCAATGGCACTAAATTCATACCTTTCAATAGTTACCCTGAATGTAAATGGGCTCAATGCCCCAATCAAAAGACACAGGCTATCAGATTGGATTAAAAAATAAGACCCATCCATATGCTGTATGCAAGAGACTCATTTTAGACCCAAAGACACCCCCAGGTTGAAAGTGAGGGGGTGGAAAACCATTTACCATGCTAATGGACACCAAAAGAAAGCTGGGGTGGCCATCCTTATATCAGACAAACTAGATTTTAAAACAAAGACTGTAATAAGAGATGAGGAAGGACACTATATCCTACTTAAAGGGTCTACCCAACAAGAAGATCTAACAATTGTAAATATCTATTCCCCGAACATGGGAGCAGCCAATTATATAAGGCAATTAATAACAAAAGCAAAGAAACACATTGACAACAATACAATAATAGTGGGGGACTTTAACACCTCCCTGACTGAAATGGACAGATCCTCTAAGCAAAAGATCAACAAGGAAATAAAGAATTTAAATGACACACTGGACCAAATGGACTTCACAGACATATTCAGAACATTCCATCCCAAAGCAACGGAATACACATTCTTCTCTAGTGCCCATGGAACATTCTCCAGAATTGATCCCATCCTAGGTCACAAATCAGGTCTCAACCGGTACCAAAAGATTGGGATCATTCCCTGCATATTTTCAGACCACAATGCTTTGAAACTAGAACTCAATCACAAGAGGAAAGTCGGAAAGAACTCAAATACATGGAGGCTAAAGAGCATCCTACTAAGAATGAATGGGTCAACCAGGAAATTAAAGAAGAATTTAAAAGATTCATGGAAACCAATAAAAATGAAAACACAACTGTCCATAATCTTTGGGATACAGCAAAGGCAGTCCTGAGAGGAAAGTATATAGCAATACAAGCCTTTCTCAAGAAACAAGAAAGGTCTCAAATACACAATCTAACCCTACACCTAAAGGAGCTGGAGAAAGAATAGCAAATAAAGGATAAACCCAGCAGGAGAGGAGAAATAATAAAGATCAGAGGAGAAATCAATGAAATAGAAACCAAAAGAACAGTAGAACAGATCAACGAAACTAGGAGCTGGTTCTTTGAAAGAATTAACAAGATTGATAAACCCCTGGCCAGACTGATCAAAAAGAAAAGAGAAATGACCCAAATCAACAAAATCATGAATGAAAGAGGAGAGATCACAACCAACACCAAAGAAATACAAACAATTATAAGAACATATTATGAGCAACTCTATGCCAGCAAATTAGATAACCTGGAAGAAATGGGTGCATTCCTAGAGATGTATCAATTACCAAAACTGAACCAGGAAGAAATAGAAAACCTGAACAGACCTATAACCACTAAGGAAATTGAAGCAGTCATCCAAAATCTCCCAAGAAACAAAAGCCCAGGGCCAGATGGCTTCCCAGGGGAATTCTATCACACATTTAAAGAAGAATTAATACCTATTCTCCTGAAACTGTTCCAAAAAATAGAAATGGAAGGAAAACTTCCAAATTCATTTTATGAGGCCACCATTACCTTGATCCCAAAACCAGACAAAGATCCCATCAAAAAGGAGAATTACAGACCAATATCCTTGATGAACATGGATGCAAAAATTCTCACCAAAACACTAGCCAATAGGATCCAACAGTACATTAAAAGGATTATTCACCACGACCAAGTGGGATTTATCCCTGGGCTGCAAGGCTGGTTCAACATCCGCAAATCAATCAACCTGATACAATACATAAACAAAAGAAAGAACAAGAATCATATGATCCTCTCAATAGATGCAGAAAAAGCATTTGACAAAGTACAGCATCCTTTCTTGATCAAAACTCTTCAGAGTATAGGGATACAGGGTACATACCTCAATATCATAAAAGCCATCTACGAAAAACCTACAGTGAATATCATTCTCAATGGGGAAAAGCTGAGAGCTTTTCCCCTAAGGTCAGGAACGCGGCAGGGATGTCCACTATCACCACTGCTATTCAACATAGTATTAGAAGTCCTAGCCACAGCAATCAGACAACAAAAAGAAATCAAAGGCATCCAAATCGGCAAAGAGGAAGTCAAACTCTCACTCTTTGCAGATGATATGATACTTTCTGTGGAAAACCCAAAAGACTCCACCCCAAAACTGCTAGAACTCATACAGGAATTCAGTAAAGTGGCAGGATATAAAATCAATACACAGACATCAGTGGCATTCCTATACACCAACAACAAGACAGAAGAGAGAGAAATTAAGGAGTCGATCCCATTTACATTGCACCCAAAACCATAAGATGCCTAGGAATAAATCTAACCAAAGAGGCAAAGGATCGGTATTCAGAAAACTATAAAATACTCAGGAAAGAAATTGAGGAAGACACAAAGAAATGGAAAAACGTTCCATGCTCATGGATTGGAAGAACCAACATTGTGAAGATGTCAATGCTACCTAGAGCAATCTACACATTCAATGCAATCCCCATCAAAATACCATCCACTTTTTTCAAAGAAATGGAACAAATAATCCTAAAATTTGTATGGAACCAGAAGAGACCCCGAATAGCCAGAGGAATATTGAAAAAGAAAAGCAAAGCTTGCGGCATCACCATTCCGGACTTCCAGCTCTATTACAAAGCTGTCATCATCAAGACAGTATGGTACTGGCACAAAAACAGACACATAGATCAATGGAACAGAATCGAGAGCCCAGAAATGGACCCTCAACTCTGTGGTCAACTTATCTTTGACAAAGCAGGAAAGAATGTCCAATGGAAAAAGGACAGTCTCTTCAACAAATGGTGTTGGGAAAATTGGACAGCCACATGCAGAAGAATGAAACTGGACCATTTCCTTACACCACACACAAAAATAGACTCCAAATGGTTGAAAGACCTAAACGTGAGACAGGAGTCCATCCAAATCCTAAAGGAGAACACAGGTAGCAACCTCTTCGACCTCAGCTGCAGCAACTTCTTCCTAGAAACATCACCAAAGGCACGGGAAGCCAGGGCAAAAATGAACTATTGGGATTTCATCAAGATAAAAAGCTTTTGCACAGCAAAAGAAACAGTCCCCAAAACCGAAAGACAACCGACACAATGGGAGAAAATATTTGCGAATGACATATCAGATAAAGGGCTAGTATCCAAAATCTATGAAGAACTTATCAAACTCAACACCCAAAGAACAAATAATCCAATGAAGAAATGGGCAGAAGACATGAACAGACATTTTTCCAAAGAAGACATCCAAATGGCCAACAGGCACATGAAAAAGTGCTCAACATCGCTCGGCATCAGGGAAATCCAAATCAAAACCTCAATGAGATACCACCTCACACCCGTCAGAATGGCTAAAATTAACAAGTCAGGGAACGACAGATGTTGGCGGGGATGCGGAGAAAGGGGAACCCTCCTACACTGTTGGTGGGAATGCAAGCTGGTGCAACCCCTCTGGAAAAGAGTATGGAGGTTCCTAAAACAGTTGAAATTAGAGCTACCATTTGATCCAGCAATTGCACTACTGGGTATTTACCCCAAAGATACAAATGTAGGGACCCGAAGGGGTACGTGCACCCCAATGTTTATAGCAGCAATGTCCACAATAGCCAAACTGTGGAAAGAGCCAAGATGTCCATCGACAGATGAATGGATAAAGAAGAAGTGGTATATATACACAATAGAATATTATGCAGCCATCAAAAGGAATGAGATCTTGCCATTTGCAACGACGTGGATGGAACTGGAGGGTGTTATGCTGAGTGAAATAAGTCAATCAGAGAAAGGCATGTATCATATGACCTCACTGATATGAGGAATTCTTAATCTCAGGAACAAACTGAGGGTTGCTGGAGTGGTCGGGGGTGGGAGGGATGGGGTGGCTGGGTGATGGACATTGGGGAAGATATGTGCTACGGTGAGCGCTGTGAATTGTGTAAGACTGTTGAATCACAGATCTGTACTTCTGAAACAAATAACGCAACATATTTTAAGAAAAAAGAAAAAGAAGAAGATAGCAGGAGAGGAAGAATGAAGGGGAGTAAGTCAGAGGGGGAGACGAACCAGGAGAGATGATGGACTCTGAAAAACAAACTGAGGTTTCTGGAGGGGAGGAGGGTGGGGGGATGGGTTAGCCTGGTGATGGGTATTGAGGAGGGCACATTCTGCATGGAGCACTGGGTGTTATGAAGAAACAATGAATAATGGAACAGTACACCAAAACAAATTATGTAATATATGGTGATTAACATAACAATAAAAAAATAAAAAAGTTGTCAAGCATGTTAAGAAGGGAACAAAAAAAAACCCCTCTTTTCCACTTTTCCTGTACATTTACACAGTTCCAGAGTGCTCTTTCCTGAATGTGGATCTAACTTTCAATGTAGTTTTCCTTCAAATCAAAGAACTTCTTTCAGTATGTCTTGTAGGAGAAGTCTGCTAGATTAACTGTGAAAGTTTTTGCTTGAGAAAGGTCTTTATTTCACCTTCATTTTTGGAAGAGATTTTTCAAGTTTTTGTTTGACAGTTTCTCTTCTCTCTGCTTTGCCTTACAGCATATGCTGTCTCCTCTTTATTGTCTCTCCCTTTCTGTAGGCATTTTGAAGATTTTTTTTGTGATGTCTTCTTTCAGGAATTGGTGTATGTGTCTTCATTTGTCTTGCTTAGCGTTTGTTGGGCTTCTCAGATCTGGAGATTCTTGTTTCCCCCCCCCCCCCATTTCAAAAACTTTTAGCCTTTATTTTTCATGCCTTTCTGCCCAACCCCCTCCATCTGAGACATCAACGACGTGTGTTAGACCACTCATTTCCACAGGTCATTGAGGTCCCTTGCTTTTTACTTTCTGTGACTCGATTTGGTAGTTTCTGTTGCTCTCTTTTTTAATTCATTGATTTTTATCTTCTGAAGTATCTAGTCTTCTATTAAGATCATCCAGCAAATTTTTTATTCCAAATATTATATTTTTAATATCTGGAAGTGCCATGTGGTTCTCTCATTTTCATTACTGTTTAGATACCTTTCTTTCCTTCTTGATATGTTCATCGTTTCATTTAAATCTTTCAGCATTTTATAATACTTATTCTTCATTTGTTAATTCCATTGTCTCTGTTATTTCTTGGTATGGTTCTAGTTTTTTTTTTTAAGATTTATTTATTTGAGAGAGAGTGTGCATGCATGAGCAGGGGGAGTGGCAGAGGGAGAGGAAGAGAGAGAATCTCAAGCGGACTCCCTGCTGCGTGCACAGAGCCCAACATGCAACTCAATCTCAAGACCCTGAGATCACAACCTGAGCTGAAACCCAGAGTCAGATGCTTAACTGACGGCGCCCCCTAGGTTCCCAGTTTTTAAGTTTTTAGTTATTCTCCTGTTACAGGTCACAATTTCCTGCTTCTTTGCATGTATGGTAATTATTTTATTGGATGCTGGATATTCTAAGTGTTCCATATTTTTTCTTTTTTCAAAACCATTGATTTTATTTTCTTAGTTTAGCAGCTTGTGAATAAACTTGATCTTTTCAAGGCTTGTGCTTACACTTGATTGGGGTGGGCCTCGAGTCCCCTTTATTAGTGATGCTGGTCTAATCCTAGTACAAGGGCTTGATCTTTGTGGCACAGCCTTGGAAATTCTTGGTCGTTCAAAGGTGCCTGTAACTGGCCAGTCGGGCCTGACCTGTCCCCCATTCTGTGTCATCTCTGAGGTTGGTTCAGGGTAGGGCTCTCTGGTAGCACTCTTCCCGGCCAGACCTCATGTTTCCCACCCAGGTGTGTGGCGGCATCAGTAGACAGACTTGTGAGCGCGGTGCGGTAGCCTGCAGTCCCTTCCCCTTTGTTTCCCTTTCAGAGTCGTGCTCCCCAGAGCTCTGATCTCTGTCCCTAAATGTAGAAAGACTGCCATTTGGGGCTTGGCTTCCCCCTCATCCTGTGGTATGGGAAATCCACTTCTGCGAGAAGCTAGCTTCCCACAGGCTCCTATCTGTGTGGTCTTCTCCCAGGCGTCACGGGCCTGTGATGCTCTCAGAAGCACTGTGTCCATGTCTGAAAACAGCTGTTTCACATGTTGTGTCCATTTCCCCAGTGTTTTTGGTGGAAGGGCAAGTCTTATACCAGGTACAACAACATAGCTTATAGAAGCTTTTGATTAATGAGAAATACCAATGTCTGTGGACTAACCAATCTATGTGACATTTCAAATTATACTTAAAAGGTGGCTCATCGAGCATAATAATTTCAAACACCAAATTACTGGGTCTTTGTTTCTTGTGGACTTGGTTGTTGTAGGGACATCCCTGCCAGGAGGATATGGGACCCGGAGCACACTTCTGTGCTGGCCATCCTCCTGCCTCACTTCTGCTGTGTTTCAAGCTAACCAGTCCTTTGTCTCTGGACTCATTCTTGCAAAAAAGAAATGGAGATTAATTTTTTCCTGCTTATAATAGTAATATCATTGAAAATAATCTATACATCATAAAAAAGATGGGAACCAGTCATAATTTTACTTGTTAGCGTTGGCTGCCATTCACATTTGGGTAACAGTTATTCCTGGCGGTGCCCCTTCTCCACCCTTCCTTCCACCACGCACCTGCATGGCTGGATGATACTGTACGTACTTTTTAACTGTTCAACAGTATGCTGCCTAGTACTTGACAAACTATAACTTCAGTAACCAGCCTGGTATTTATTAGTGAATATGAACGGTAACAGTTTTGACATTTTATAGATGGTGTTAGAAATCAGAAGATAGAGATAGTTGAAAGATTTCGATTCTTTTGCCAAAACACCCCGCCCCAACACTGCAGCAGCATGCGCATCTCTTGGTGGCCTGCCCGTCTTTCCCATGCGATAAGTATAACTTGTGTTTATATTGGCACTTAATTTTTTAGTGAGGTTGAAGATACCTCTTACCTAAGAAAATCTGTTTCTTGTATTTTAGTTTCATAAGTTTCTGTTTGTGGTGTCTGCCTGTTTTCCTGTTGTGTGTGTTCAGAGGTCTTTATGTGCACTTTGTTCATCATGGATCAGTCTCCCGTTTCTTTAAGTCTTGTCTGAGTGTTTTCGTTGATGGTTTCTTTTGTCCCCGTGGAAGTCTGCCTGCTGGTGGCTGTGCCCAGGCCCCTGGCTGCAGTGACGGCCATGCTTCGGCACAGCTGCGTCCTGGTGTGCACCGTGAACTTGCATGTGTTAGAGGTTAGATGTGTTTCAGTAAAAACAACTTGTAAAAATCAAGTGGTTACTGCCTTTGGTCTCATGTTTAGAATGTTTCCACTCCATGATTATATTTTAAATGATTACTTTGAAAACAACCCCTGCTTTACAGTAAGATCTCCTATCCATGTAGCATTTATTTTGAGTCAAGCTGTGAGTGGGAAATCAAACTTAAGAAAACAACTTGTTAGCCAGTCGCAGTACCACGCACTGCTCACTATTTTAGCAAAAATTTAAAATTGCTCTCAATTGGTCTCACCGTTTTAAACCGTCAACATCAGTGCATGAGTGTGCCTGTCTCTCCCTACCTTTGCCAAGTGTGTGTTGCTTCTGAACTTCTTTGCCTTAGAATATCTTTTGCCATGTAAATATTTTACATTTTATTTAGGTAATTATTTGTTTTCCTTTATGCTTATGGGTTTTTCGTTGTGATCAGAAGGCTGTTCTCCTACCAATATTATAATTTTAACCACTGTAAGTGGTTTGTCAGTAGGAAATAAGAGACTGTTCATTAGTATTTCTGGTATTATAGTTATTAAAGCGTCGCTTGCACATGGACTCCCAGAGAAGGAAGGTTCATGACGTCACCACATCTGTGTGGCTACAAGGCTGTCGTAAGAGTGAGTGTCAAGTGGGTTCTTTCGTATCACATCGTGTGACACAGGCCTAATGGTGCTGGAGCCCGCGAATCCGCCCTCTGGTCCCCCCCTTTCTCAGCTCTTCCCGAGACTCACTCAGACTGCCTGTGTTTGTTGTCTGCTTTTCTTCATGTGGCAAAATCAAGCTGTGCTGTCGTTGTATTACTTAGGACATCTAGCTTACAGTTCTCATACTATTTGTGAAAATGGATTTGTGTTTATCACGAGACGCTCTTGCAGCCTCTTGGCTTCCTGATGTGATTTGAGCCGACTCGGGGGTTGGTGCTGCTATTTCTCAGTTGTGTGTTTCTCCTTTGTGCCCTGTTTCTCTTTTTCTGGCGTCCATTCTCAGTAAGCCCTCCAGGATTTAGACCGGTGGGGGAGATAAGGATGATTAATCATAACGGACTGGGAAAGATTTCTGTTTGCCGTATGCACAGATGGGGGCCCCACCCTGCGTCTCCTTTGCAGGAATCCAGTCACTGGCATGGACAGTTGGAAGTGAGTGCACTAGATAACCATTTGTAGTAGCTTTAGTTTGCTAGGAGTGGTAGAAAGGAAAGTGCAAAGTTAAAACACTGTATTGGAAAGAATGTGTCTGAAAGAAAATCCCGAGCTAACAAACCAGTAAGTGTACCTGAGGTGACGATGGTAACGCAGAACTCTGGGAGAGCGGGTGGCACATCCTGCAGAGGGGGGCGGCAGTGTCCCGCAGTTTGGCTGTGCGGATGTCATAGACAGGTGTGGGTGTGCGGGTGTACACAGTTGTACACTTTTACTGCATGTAAGTTATGTCTTAGAAGAGTAGTTAACACCCCACTCTGTTATCATCCGTACCTTTGAGTGTCCTATTGGCCATGATCCACAGGAAGTGACATTTTATTATGCTCAATATTATAAGGATCTTTTCTTCATTTTTATTAGTGACAGAGGTGTATAAATTTCAAAAACAGTTACAGAGTTATAGTATACAGTTCATATAATGCTAATTTTTAAAAAATTTTATGGTTGATGTACTTTGATAGAGAGTTTGAATAAGCATTTAGGTAAAGTAACTAGTAAATGAAAACATTTTAAGTTTTGATATGACCATAAACTCAAAAAGCAGTATATTCTAGAAAAAAGGGAGTTTCACTGAATTTCTGGTTCATTAATCAATTTTTTCTAGCTTCATATAATTTGGCACATATGGCTAGATTTCATAGGGAAAAAAGCTCCAATTTCATTATGGATTCAGGCACGGCAATTTGGTTTTTCATTTAATAGCTTACTCTTCCCCTGTCACTCACTTTGACTTCTCTGTCTCTGATGTAATGGATTTGGGGATATTTGGTGTCCTTCCCTGTTTGTCGCATCATCAGTTTAGCATTGTGACACCAAGCAGTAAACCTGCAAACCTCAGAGCTTTAAAGAACCGAGGATACCACCAAGAATACCCTCTCCGATTTTGTTGTATTCCCTGATCTCACGATGTGATCCGTTAAAATCGGAACAAGCCATTTGATAATAACTGTGCTGCAGACCCTGTGACGGCAGGCTCAGCTTCTCGTTGCCACACAGGCAGCTGGAAGGCATGCTTCTCCAGCACCCGTAGATATTTGGGAAACGTGTCTCTGGCTTTTGTGATCAGGCAGATTTATTAACAACAGTGAGGTCACAATAAATCATGACTTGCTGATTTATTTCAAAAGATCCATATAGCAGTAAACAATACCATTTACATTTAATTAGTTTTCTTGAACGAAAGGCAATTTTATTTGTAATGAACCACCTGTTATGATTAAGGATGTATTTTAATGACCTTTAAGTAATGCGAACAAATGTTGCCCTTGACCTAATAGCAGAGGCTTTCCTACATTATTGAAAACTTCAGAATGATTTTTAAATGATCGTGAAAAGCCTCGAATGACATTCTCATTATTGTGCCATTATTCAGTCATTTGATGTCTAATATACTAAATGAAACGCATTCCTCTGAATGTTCATATGCATGTAGAAATGAGGATTGTTGCTAGAATTGTTCTTTATTTCCATGTATCAAAAGGTAGTCTGTTATGCGAGAGCTTCATTTTTTGAAAAATACTTCGACAGGGTAATACTTAAATGATGAAGGGTTCTTAGACCTGCCTTATCCCAGGAGTCGTTTGCCTGCTTATGAAACATTCTCATTGTATTTCCCTAAGTCCACAGTTATCACACGGTGTGGGTTTTGTCTTGTGTAAACCAGCTTGACTTAACTTGAAAATAACTTTTAATTAGTTAATGTATACTCTGTAAACTGCAATAGCAGACCCGCTGTGGTTAGCTGCTCTCTCCATGCTTTATCCAGTGTAGCATCTGTGTTCTCTAGAAAATTGAAAATTCATCAGTGTGTGTTTTCCAGGCCCTGATGAAGGTGTGTGAATGAGCTTTCCCAAATCAGATTCTCAAAGAATTTCTAGGGCAGGAATGGGGATGAGGTCTCCTTCTGCCCTGTCGGCGTTCTCTGCTGGCAGGGGCCACCCTCAGTGTCACGGGCAGAAGTGGCAGGTGCTGTGTGGTCAGTGGCCTCTGCGCCCTGGAGTCAGACTCAATGAGTGTGTCTTGAACTCAGTAGTTCAAGGGTATTTCCCATGGAGAGGGCCATTTTGGTCATATTCTGAGAGTAATTTTTGGAGGTTCAGTCATGAGTCTCATTCCTTCCTGTGATTTTGGAAGGACCTCACTCCACATACTAAATCCCTTTCTGCTTCTGAGATCGGGAGTGGTTTCTGTTTCCTGAACTGCTGCACCACAAATTAGGAGAGAAGTTTTTTCCCCTCACTTGACAGCCCAGAGGTGGGTGGTCCCAGGCTGAGAAGGCAGCTGTGTCATCATCGATAGGTGACTCTCCCCTGTGTCCCACATGACTGCTCCCCCCCCTGCCATAGCGCGTCTCGTCGTGTTCCGCCCCACGCAGCGCGAGCTGGCTGGAGAGAATGCGGGGCGAGGGCTGCGTTTTGCAGCGGGGGCCATATGCCCGTCGAAGGCCTGGGAGTCCTGTCTTTGAACGAGAGTTGGGGAGGACGGTGGGGTGTGCGGTGTCTCTGCGGCACCATTTCTGCAGTTTGTTTTCTGGTGAGTTTCTTTGATTTCCTCTCGTACTTCCTCCTGGGTGGTGCACACTAAAACTTTTCAGTTAGTTCTCCTGGAGGATTTGGCTGCCCTCAGAGCAGAATGCTCCCTCTGGGGTTGTTATGGTTACCACTTTTATGAGAATCAGGTCTTTCACACTTGTTCTTCCAGTAAGTCTAAGCCACTTGAAGATTTGTGTGCTCCCCACCCACCTAGATTAAAGTAGGAAATGAAACGTAAACCGCGAAATCCATGTTTTCTAGAAATGAAGGAAGCTCTATCATTTTTAGGCTGTTGCTTGTTTTCTGTGAAAGAACATTTTCTTTAAGCGATAGAGCCTGATGTACAGCCCACCATTCGAGGCTCCCACGAACAGAGGAGATCAGACAAGGTTAGATAAATTGGGGTTTCCAGGAATAGAAGACAAGAAATACAAATCTCTAATACATTTTAAGAAATTGGAGGGGATATTACAGCCCAAACAGAAGCTATGAAAAAAAGATCACATGGAAAGTAGACCTCTTAGAAAGACATGATTGCTGAAATAAAAACGTAAATAGGACTGGAAGATGGATTGTTCTGCATCTCTGAGAACGTAGGCCAGAGGTGGGAAGCATGCATGTGTGACTACCATTCCTAGCTCGGTCCTTAATACTACCTGTAATCATTTTATGTGTGTGTTTTCACTTGCATTGAGGTAAGTTTTGGAGACAATGAATTGCGCATCATTAAGCTGTACACTTCAGTATACCTCTGAAACCATCACCACAGATAAGATAGTCCGTAGCCCTTGTTTTGTGTCTGTGACCACCTGTGGTCCTATCACCAGTGGCCAGTGTTTTCAGTCTTCTCAGCTCTCCCGCGGCTCCTCCTACACCTGCCCTTAATCACCGCTTCCCCCTGCAAGGTAAGGTCACGTGAGGAGAGAAGGGCAGGTGTGTGATCCTTCTCGCAGGAGCTTGTCTTACAGAGGAAAGGGATTATAGCGAGTGGAAATTCCTTCTCTTTCCCGCCAGTACGTGAACAGTACTATGCGTACTGGTATTTATTTTTTCTCCCTTTGACCTCTTATGATGAAGAATGGTTCCTTCTCCTGTTGAAGGATAATTCTTCCACCGCTTTGGCCTAACACTGCTGTTTAGAGACCTTGGCAGCAAGACCACCCCCTGCCCTCTCTCTTCCTGACCCTCCCTCACAGGCTGTCTCCTCCACTGCTGCCCACAGCTCCAGTGTCTCAGACATTCCTTTCGCAGTTTTAGGTTAGTTGAATATATTTAGAATTCTGTTTTACTTAATCTGTTAGCTTTTTAGCTATACCTCTTCACAGTTGCTAGAGATCATATTATGCATTTAACTAAAAGTGTGCTGTGGAAAGTTAAAATTGTGTCACTTGACATAAAATGTAAGAACCTTGTCATTGGATGGGTCCATTTCCCCTGCCTGTCCTTTATGCTGAAAGCGTATTGTGCCCTTTCTGTACGCATGTACGTTTATATGCACTATGTCTGCATATGAACTCTTCCGATGTTTTATCTGTATTTTAAGGAAACATTAAGTGGAAAAACAGGATTTATTATTTTTGTTCCTCACCATTCCTTCCTAAAGACTGAATTTGTACTGGATACTATTTCCCTTCAGCCTAAAGAATTTCTGTTAACATTTCTTGTAGTGTATATCTGCTTATAGTGAATTCTCATTCTTATTTATCTGAAAACATCTTTATTTCACTTGTTTTTGTGAAGGATATTTTTGCTGAATATTGAATTCTTGGATGACAGATATCCCCCCTCCCCCGTAGCACTCTGTTTTGTTCCACTGTCTCCTGCTTCCATTATTTCTAATGAGAAATCAGTATTATTTTGATAGTTGTTCCCTGTGTGTAATATGTCGTTTTCTGTGGGTACTTTTGAGATTGCTCTTTGGTTTTTTAGTGGTGTTACCTTGGGTTTTCTTTTCTTTCTTTCTTTCTCTTTTTTTAATTTTATTTATCTGCCTAGGGGTTTTCTAGGCTTCATACATCTGTCTGGGCTGTCAACATATTTTGCATATTTTTAGTCATTATTTCTTCAAATAGTTTTCCTTCCGCATTCTTTTTCCACTCCTTCCAGGAACCCAGTTGTAAGCACGTTAGATCTCCTGATACCCTGTCAGTGGTACTGCAACCATATCCTTTCCTAAATCTTTTTTCTTTGTGTCTTCAGATTCATTATCTCTTGATCTTTCTTCAAGTTCACTGACTCTGTTCTTTCATCTCCAATCTCCTGTTAAGTTCGTCTAATAAGTTTACTTCAGATATTGTATTTTTTTAACGCTAGAATTTCCATTTGGTTCTTTTTCCTTAAACATATACTTTTTTCTGTACTGTGGTTTCCCATTGCTTTAGGAGAAGATTTTCCTTTTATTCTTTGAGATGTTGAAATTGCTTTGAAATTCTCATCTCTTAATTCTGATATCTGGTCATCTCAGAAATAGTCTTTATTGATTGAATTCTTTCCTGAATATGGATCTTGTGTTCTTCTGTCTTCATACGTCTAGAAGTTTGTTTGGATGGTGTCTTCAGCATTTCTAATGATACATTATAGACACTCTGGATTGCCTTATGGTCTTCTAAAGGGTGCTGTTTTTTGAATTTGGTTTTGTTCTACTTGGTAGTTCACTGGGCTGAAGTCGAACTCTGAGCTCTAGCTTCCCTGCAATTGGGGGTCTTTGTTCACTTCTTTCAGCTGGACTGCTGGAAAGCCGCCCCGCATGTGGGTCATGTGGGGTCGGGGTGAGAGGATGCCAGAGTTAGGGCCCCTCCGAGGCACTCTCCCACCTCAGGTCTCCACGTCCCCCGTCGCTCCTCAGCCGCTGTGGTTACCCCCATCTTTGGCCTCTGAGTCTTCATGCCTTCAAGTCTGTGATTTTTCTAAGTGCGGAAGCCACGCTAAAACATTTATTCTGAGGCAAACCCAAAATATAACAAATAACAAAAAATGAAAATGAGAAGTATAAAAATGGTCAACTCTCTGTTTTGGGGGACCTTCAAGACCACCCCCAGTTTTAATGATTACCTGGGAGAATCCCCCAGGACTCAGCACATAGTCCTCCTCATGACCATGATTGATTTTAGCAACGGGACACAGGGCACAGACAGCCGAGTGAAAGGCCCTGGGGTGAATCTGAAGGAAGCATGGCGCACGGTTCCGGAGCGCCTCCCAGTGGACCCTCACAGGACGTGCTGCACACCCCCGGCAGCACGTTACGGGAACACAAGTGAGATGGTGCCTACCAAGGAAACACAGGAGAGACTCATGGAGGCATTCCTCTGTCTGGCACATGTCAAGGTGCCAGACTCCCAGAAGGAAGCCTATGTTCGGTATAAACCACGCTGCTTGAATAAATCATTCAGGTACAGGGAGTCTTTCTTATCTGGGAATGGTGGGAATGCTCCTGAAATCCACATCTCTAGACCTCACCCAAAGGCCAGCCTTGCTTGTGAGCAGGCCTTTCTCAAGTCTGCGTTCCTTTTTCTGCACAGCCTACTGCCTCAGCCAAGGTGTCTTCACAGGAGAAGTGCTAGCAGTATTGTTCTGGGACCTCACGCAGCCGGGTGAGACCAGTCTGCATGCCTGCTGCCAGGTCTGCCTCGTATAGGCCCTGGCCAGAGCCCGTTAAAACAGTACCGTTCACCTTTTACCACCATGTGCAAGTGAGAAATCCCAGCTGCCAGACGTGCTGTAGGCCTCGCAGCCCCTTTGGATCTCAGATGCCAATCACTGGCAGCAGGAGGGTTTCCTGCTGGACTGGAGAGCCTGCCGACAGTTGTGAGAAGCAAAAGTGCCCTCTTTCCTCTGCTCCTCCCCAGTGTTGTGCCACCAGGAGTCTTCATGTTGTCTTCCCAGACTTTCAGCTGAAAGGGTTTTATGCAAGAAGCACAAAACATTTGGGGAGCCTGGGTGGCTCATTTGGTTGAGTGTCTGACTCTTGGTTTTGGCTCAGGTCATGAGATTGAGGGATCGAGGGACCTCAGGGTCATGAGATTGAGCCCTACATCAGGCTCCGTGCTTGGCGGTGAGTCCACTTGAGATTCTTTCTCTGCCTCTCCCCCCACCCCCGCTCGCTCTTTCTCCTGCTCTCTCTCAAATAAATCTTTAAAAAAAAAGAAGAAGAAGAAGAAGCACAAAGCATTTTTTACATGAAATTATTTTTTTCTTTAGAGAAAGAGAGATAGTGTCGGGGGGGCGGGTGGAGGCAGAGGGGCAGACGGAGAAGGAGAGAGAATCTTAAGCAGCCTGATGACCTGAGATCATGACCTGAGCCAAAATCAAGAGTCAGACTCTTAAGAGACTGAGCCACCCAGGTTCCCCATACAGGAAAATACTTTTATACAACTTAATCCTGAAGACACATTATGTTTAGGAATTGGTCAAGAGGAAATCTGAATCTTCAAACCATTTCAAAATGGCTTTACATACCCCACCACCGCTTTTGTCCCCATCATTTATCTGGGGAATGGCCCACAGAGATCATGTACTTTCTGGGGCAGTGGCACTTACTAATCAAACTACCTTACTCTCAGGTGCATACAGGGGGAGGTGAGGGAAGTGGGTTCAGGCTCGTGGTCCACTGTTGCAAACTGCAGCTGATCTGGAATGCCAAGCACAAGTTAACAGCAGCCAGACACTCCCGAGACAGATGGGGCTGTGGAGGGTCACCAGCATGGGATGGACCTCCCTCTTGCAGCTTTGGGCAGGGGTCACAAGTTGGTGCCCCTAGCATCTTGATTTCATATGGCCCATCAGAGCATGGGCCCTTGATCGTGGGCAGCTCAGGGAAACCAGATGGCCCAGCCAGCATCCGGGTTGTTTGAATGGTTCATTTCCCTCCAGGGGTTGGGAATTCTTGCACTTGTTGCAGGTCCCAGCTCTGTTTGCGAGCCTGTTCCTCGATTCAGCTTGGCGCTGATCGTGCCATGCTTGAAACAGCCCTGGGAGACCACGTAGGGTCCAGCTTAGAGTCAAGTGCAGGCATTTGGGGTCTGTTGAGTCCAGGGTTCCAGATGATGGGACTTCCAGGCCATGCTGGGAGAGCTGTGCTAAGACGCAGCATCAGCCCTGCTCCAAGGAGGGCTTGAGGGGACGGTGGAGATGGGGGAGGGGGGTGCCTCGTTCTCAGGACACATTGGGAAGCCCACCCTGTTCAGACACCAGCTTGGCCCTCCATCCACAGCTTTTACCTTGCTGTGCAGTGAGCTTGAGTCTGACGAGTTCTTGTGTGAGTGGCTCGTTTTCTCTTTTTCCATTCGTTTTTTCAGTAGTTGCTAGATTGTTGTATCAAACCTGCATTTGTATTACAGAATTTACCTTAAACTTAGAAGTCTCTTTTCATTTTCCAGTTGAGTACCTTCAGGTATCTTCAAGCCCTCCTTGGAGCAGGGCTGATGCTGCGTCTTAGCACAGCTCTCACAGCATGGCCTGGAAGTCCCATCATCTGGAACCCTGGACTCAACAGACCCCAAATGCCTTCAGGTATCTTCAGATGTACGTGATGCCCGTTGTTAACGCGTAGATTATTAATGAAACGGAAAAGGAATCCTAGTCTTCCTTCAGAGGGCAGCAGGGAGACTGGAAATGCGGGCAGCGCATGGGCCAGGGCACTGTGGCTTCAGGGTCCTGAGGGCAGGCAGGCAGCAGCCCTGGCGAGGAGCATGGGGACACAGCGGGCTGGGGTTCTTTCCCTCCTAGCTGATGTGGGTCTTGTTTAAATTTCAGGCCTGTAATAAGGACAGATTTCTGAAACTTCCGTATAGCATTGTACTTGTCCAGCTTTCTGATAGCCAATTAAGAATAGATATATATATTTTAAAACAACTGAAATCCCAAGAACTCAAAGACTTCTGATAGTTTACTCTGAAAGGCTCCAGTATCATCTCCATTGGTGGATGTAACTCACCCACTAAGAATATTACTTGTGTCCACATGAATCAGTTTGAAAAATACAGGAGCATATTTAGATTATAACAAATTTAGTAGGTCACTCTACATCCACATGATCATTTGCATCCTCCCTCTGTGAACTCAGGTATGCTTCCTACCTGTGTGCTTTGGAGTTTTGTCTCCTAATGTCAGTTACACGCTGGTCACGTTAGGATGTGTGGGATCACCACACAGAAGAAATGGGAAGTCACTCGCCCTTGGGCTGTCTAGTAGGCAGTACAGTCAGAATCCTGTGTGGGTGTTGGTGGTTAAAGTCCATACAGGCAAGGAACTTTTTGGTACTATAAATTCTTTGTGATCTCCTGGTAAACATAATCATGCACCATTAAAAAAGTAAAATTTGTTATCAATACGTTTTCACCTATTATAACATTATTTTAATAAAATTATACAGAGTTTTAAAAACTAAAATTTATAAATCAACAGATGTACTTTTATAAATTGCCTTAAAATAAGGTGCTTCAGTGTCATGTCCAGAGACTTACTGTTTAAGCATTTACCTGTTGCCTGTGAGTCGGGTAATCTAAACGACTTTTTTCTACTTCAGAGCTAGTTCTGGGAAAGTTGCTGTGATGTGTGAATAGTTAAAGCCTTCCCATACAATTTTATAAATATAGATCGTGGGGATGTGCTTCAGGCACATGGGAGAAATGCAATATGTTCATAGCTTCAAGGAAGTCAGCTGTTTATGGCAAATGCAGTAGCTGTTAGAAGAAAATCATGCAAGTAAATTTAGGAATTCGCTAAATTGTTTTATAGAACTTATGCGGAATTGTGAGGATTATTTAAATCCCACTAAATTCTTGGGTACCCATGTAACTCCTGAGTACTCATACACAGTATGACAGAACTCCACGAAGTATATTTCCACCTTTAAACTTGGAATCTGGGACAGCCCCAGGCGACATGGAGCTTTTGAGCAACTCCCAAGTGCTCGACATACACCTATCGTTAAGTAGTAGTCTTTTAGAACCAAGAGAAATTGCCACACCTCTGTTGAGCTTAAAAATTATTTCCCTTAGTTATCCTCCATCCTAACCTAGTGTTGGCACACAAAGTATAGGAAAACCAACCATCGCTTTTGGTACATAACATATGAAAAATATTAGTTGGTGATTGAAAAATTTCCAAGTAATTTTGTCTAATTATAATGTAATTAATTCAGATATTCTGTATTCCAGGACCTTTTTTCAGTCAGTGCTTATGTGTATGCCCAGAAGCCACAACTGGATATTCATAGTTTTGAAGGCACATTTACCAGGGTAAGTTAAATCTTTTGTTAAATACAAATATATTCATTGTGTATATACGTTAAAAACAGCAAACCTTAAATTTGAATAAATGAGAACAGAAGCTTTGAACTGAAAAGGAAAAGCCTAGACAATGTTTCAAGTTCTTAAATTTTCCCACATCCGGTCTCTGTGGGATATACTCAGTACAGTGTTTTTGTTCAGCATATTTACTCTGGAGAAAGTCCTTCTCCCTGAAAATATTACGAGCCAGTAAGATGAAGTACTTTCACTAGTTCAGTGTGAGTTTGGATAGGATTTAATAGACTGTGATACCCACATTGTTTCCTGGTTTGTATTGACTGGATGGCTGTGCATCTGCTCATGTACCCGTGTGTGCTTCATTTGATTCTTTGCACGATCATGGTGTTTTGCTATAGCTTGAAGTCCCTTCTCCCCAGTGACTCCCCAATCAGATTTGGAGGACTCAGTAACTTTTGATTTTAACAGCTGATATTATAAATGCTTCATAATACTTAAGGAGTTTGTGGGGGCACCCGGGTGGCTCAGTCGTTAAGCGTCTGCCTTCGGCTCAGGTCACAGTCCCAGGGTCCTGGGATCGAGCCCCACATCGGGCTCCCCGCTCAGCAGGAGGCCTGCTTCTCCCTCTCCCACTCCCCCTGCTTATGTTCCCTCTCTCGCCGTGTCTCTCTCTGTCAAATAAATAAAATCTTTTAAAAATATATATATAATCCTTAAGGGGTTCTAGTATATGTCTATAGTTTACTTTTAATTGCTGCAGATTTCTGTTGGTATAGTGTGCTTCGTTTCCCTCTTGTTCACGTACCAGGATTAGTGAGCAGTTGTCATCATTTGAGAAAGCACTTGCTAATGCCAGATAATGAGGAAATTATGGGGATGTAAAAATGAGGATGCCTGTGGAGGAGATAGTCATTGGCCATTGCTTTGTAACTTTATTTTTACGAGTGCTTCAGTAACAGTATGTTCAAGGTGTTCATGGAAACAGATGAGGGAGACGAGGCAGTGCATAATGAGATCTGGAGAGAATACCGAGATCTTTTATGTGTTTTTGTAAAAATATTTATGAAGAAAGCATCTTCTAATTAAAGACAATTTAGCATTATTTGAGAAAAAGCCTTTCCAAAGGGCTTCCTTAGTACGGTAAGAGTTATTAACTTAGGGGCGCCTGGGTGGCTCAGTCAGTTGAGTGTCTGCTTTTGGCTCAGGCCATGATCCCAGGGTCCTGGGATTGAGCCTCACATCAGGCTCCCTGCTCAGCTTCTCCTTCTGCCTCTGCCACTCCCCCTGCTTGTGCGCTCTCAAATCTTTCTTCTGTCAAAAAAAATGGATAAAATTAAAAAAAAAAAGTTATTAACTTAGCCACTATTAATATTTTGCAATAATATTTGCTTACTTCCTTTCTGTTTCACAGATTTATATTGCTTATCACTTGCTAAGAGTTGGAAATGTCTGCTAGACAATGTGTGGAATCCCCCTGAAATCAGTGCGAGGGAGCAAGAGTTTGGCTGAACACAGCCAGGCTGCAAAGCGCAGTTCACACAGTGCGTGACTGAGCATGGGACAGTGCGTGACCTGTGTGCATGGCCGAGCGTGTGAGACTGTATGTGAGTGAGCGTGCAGATGTGGGGGAAGGGTAGCCAGGCTCCTTCCTGAAGGTCTTGTCAGAAGAAGGATGAGGCCATTTAAGGATTTTCAGCTTAGAAGAGAGATTGTAATATTGGTGTACGTAAAAGAGTCCTCTAGACTTCCGGTTTGCTTGGGATGAAGGCAGTCACCTGAATTTGCTCCCGTCCCACTGCGTCCCCAAACCGTACGGGTCAGGTGCAGGTAGCTCGGGCTGCCTGTAGCTCGTGCACGCAGCACACAGGGGAGAAAGAAAACACTGTGAGCTCCAGTTTCTGTGGTGAGGAAAAGGACCCCACATGGCACAGTCACCTCCAGAGCCAGGAGAGGGCACAAGGATTTTCTCTCCGGATTTGGATCTGAGGGCGGCTTTGTAGTTCTCTGAACTTCTATTTAGCTCGTGTGAGTTACCGCATGTTCTTGATGGGAACAGTCCTGGCCTTTCGTGGCCTCCATTTAGTGTTTCTGACAAGATTTTATTTCACTCCTTTTAAATACATTCATAGTGAATTCCGGATTATTTTAGGAGAAAAAGCTTTATTTTTTGTGTACATCTTTCAAAAAGGAGGAAAGGAAAAACCATGCTAAATAACTGGTTTTCTAACTGGAAAGTGGAAATCACCAGTATTAAGTGAGCGTTTAAAGAAGTGACATCTGCATATATTCCTTTTCTAGAGTATGAACTACAAGGGAGAGAAAACATAGTGTATATCAGCCTAAGTAATTAAATAAGAATCAGAGCGAATTAATTCAGGTGTCCTGTGGCAATTCACGTATTATGTATTCTGTTGCCTGAGCAGCATCTAATTATGCACATTGTGAATACTGTCTGCTGCTTACCCTATAATGTCAGGGTAACCCCAACTGCTCACTGCATGACATCCCGAGTGATAGAAATGATCCATGTTATTATTGATAGAATTGATTTGCTTATTGTTCAGGACCTAGCAACTCTCCCTGAAGTTTAGAGTTTAAAACTGTAGCCAGTTTGAAATACTATCAGTGTTCCTAGGCCTTTAACATCGCCTTCCCATTTAATGTTCTTTATATGTACTTTCTGCTGTCATTTCTTCTGCAAACCATAGCACACTCATCATTGTTCAGGTCTTTTCCAATCAAAATACTCTATCCTTTCTAAAAAGCAGATCTCTGTTGTTTGTTAAGAGGGGTGCACTATTGTGAAAACAGCTTCATGTGGTGACATTTTGCTTTCTCCCTCCCCAGAGCAAATTTCATCTTTGCAAACTGTGTAACATTAAGGAGAAGGAAACCGAGAGACAAAGTGACTTAGAGATAATTTCTTACCCATCTTCCCAATCTTTATTCTGTACTCTATGAGATTGGTAAAGAGCTATCTTTTACAATAATTTTCTGAATATTAGAAAAAGTTTAATGTTTAAAGTCCCTCATTGTTATTACAGAATTGAAAAGATTCTGCATAGATATTGTGTGTTCTTCAGTACGTAATTGTGCTAGAAATAGACAGAATGAATTCACATGATTAAATAGTTGTAGAAAAGTAATGGGAGAACCAACTTAAGTTTCTAAAATGAAATTGTATTGAACCTTTTATTTGCAGTTTAGAAAGCCTTATAATAATGGAAAGACTGACAAAATTTACATATTTTAAAAGATTTTATTTATTTTACAGAATGAGCGAGAGAGAGCGAGCACAAGTGGGGTGGTGGGGGGAAGAGCAGAAGGAGAGGGAAAGAATCTCAAGCAAACTCCCTGCTGAGTGCAGAGCCTGACACGGGGCTTGATCTCACGGCCCTGAGATCATGACCTGAGCTGAAATCAAGAGTCGGATGCTTAATCGACTGGACCATCCAGCTGCCCCATGTCTATTTTTTAATGCCTTATTTTCTTGGAGTTTGACACAGTGGGAAATGTTGTACTAAAGGGTATGTGTGCATAGGTAATGTTTAGATGTCCATATGTAGGGACCCCTAGGAAGAGTTTCAAAGTCATAAAATTGTACTCATTTGTACTTTTGTGGTCACTTGTTGATGGGCAGCTACAGGCAGGTTGTGCCTCAAAGGAGTGCTTCAAAGGCATGCCACGGATTAGGACAGCTTAGAATAACAGCCGACTGCTGGCTTCCCGCGGAGTGCAAAGATAAGGGGTGCTGGAGAGTAGAGGGGGGGCTCCACGTGTTTCTACTCTTTGATTTCTTCAATTACTGGGCAAATATGGGTGCCTGCTCTGCACTTGGTGCTCAGAAGATCTAGGTCAACACCATAGTTACATAGCTCACAGTCTGGGTCGGGGGGAGAGAAGCATGGAAATTGCCACGATACATGAAGATAATTCAGAGTTCACATTAGAGAATCATTTTATTTGTTTCATACTTTTTTTTTATTTTTTTTAAAGATTTTATTTATTTATTTACAGAGAGAGAGCGAGAGCAGGAACACAAGCAGGGGGAGTGGGAGAGGGAGAAGCAGGCTCACCGCTGAGCAGGGAGCCCGATGTGGGGCTCGATCCCAGGACCCTGGGATCATGACCTGAGCCAAAGGCAGCCGCTTAAGCGACTGAGCCACCCAGGCGCCCCTGTTTCATACTTTAAATGATAAGTGTGTGAGTCAACAACTGGCAGGTTTTATCCAAATTATATACTCCATTTGCTAGGTTGTGGCTGTAACTCCTAGATTAACATATAATTGAAAGATAAGCCATGTGGACCATATTTGGGAAATAGGAGTGAGTGTACATACGTTGTTCTCTATCCAACAGTGTCTTTCAGGGTTGGATTCTAAGACCATCTCTCAATGGATCAGAAGTTAGACATTTTAGTTCAGCTATAAATAAATTCAAGTACAAAACAGTTGATGCAGAGAGGCCACATACTCCTCTTTTGAATGTTGATGCTTTGTTCTGTAAAATCATAAAAGTCAAAGGGGAACTCCGTTTTCTTGGAGGATTTATTTCTCAGGTGATTGTTACCTCTGCTTTGAACAGCTGCTTTGGTTCTACACAGAGGGACCAAGTGGCAGCTCCCTTCCCGGGCATTTTCCTGTGGAAGAATCGAGCGCACAAGCACAGTACTTGCATACCGTCCCGTGTGGTAAAGACGCTCATGATGGTACGCGGGCTGCTGTGCGGGAGCTCCGTCAGAGGCCGGCTGTGTTTGAACATTTGTAAGGCTGTGGTCACCATTGCTGTGAAGCTGTATAAACTGAAGTGGTTACAAGTGCTCCGAAGTGGGACAGTCTTTCTCCTTCTGACGTAAACTCTAGTGTGACTCTTCTGACTCTTCCAAGTTGTTTCTCAGAAACACATTTTTAGTGGGATCGTGGAAGCCTGATGTTTTTTTTTTCTTAAAAAATACTTTTCCATAGTATTTTGTATATTGATGCCGTTATGTAATTATCAATAGGTTTTTCCAGCTACACCTACTAAATGCAGCAAAGTGTAGAACAGATTTTACTTGAGAAACTATATTTGAAGAAGTAACTTCAGAGTGACTGTAAGATGAAAAAGAAAGTGAGTGTGTCTCCAGAAGCAGAGCTTTGGCCGTACACGGGGGCCGTGGTCCACAGATCCCTTTCATCAAGGGCCGTCTGCGGAGCTCCTGGATCTTAGACCCAGTTTAAGAACTGATACTCAGAAGACTTCCTTTTCTGTTCTGTTCTTTGCTACCGTTGCGCTCCTGCCCGTCCGTGCGTGCGCCGGTGGCGCACTGTGTGTCACTGTGTGTGTCCCTTTTTGGCTCTTGCACTAGACCAGGGACAACTGCGGTGAAAGGCGTGCTCAGCTCTCCTCCCGGCCCCAGCCTCTAACACGGGCTGTGGGCTCTGCCTAGGAACCGAGTGCATACTGGAAAGAGTAGAATGAACTCTCCTCTTCCCACAGGATGTACCCTAAGCACATTTACATTATATACCCCTCTCTCTTCCTAAAATGGGTTGTATTTCAAGAAACAGCACCCACCTGTGTTTTGAACACTGAATGGCATCGCAGTCAAATGACGAAGCCTGTCTTATCTGTCGAGTGGTAGCTTTCTTTTTAGGGCTCTCTGACGGCCTCGCGAGGGCTCTAGATGGCTGTGGTCCGAGGACTTAACTGCTGACTGTCCAGTGCTTGGAATGCAAGAGGCTGAGCAGCGGCTGGTCCTGCTGTCCCATGTCCACGAGGCCGCTGTGTGCCAAGCTCTTCCCTTGAATTCAATTTAAATTACAGTGTTTCACCTGATCAATATTTGCAATACTAGGGGAAATATTGTGGCAACTTGTCAGGATTGGTTTAGATGTTGTACCTCACAAATAAATCAGAGAACCAAATATCTAGCAAGTGTCTTCCAAGTAATTAGCAAAACGGCCAGAATTTATATCATTGAAAACGACTGGATGAGGGTCGCCTGGGTGGCTCAGTCGGTTAAGGGGGTCGGCCTTCGGCTCAGGTCATGGTCCCAGAGTCCCAGGATCGAGTCCCACATCAGGCTCCCTGCTCAGCGGGGAACCTGCTTCTCCCTCTGTCCTTTACCCTGCTTGTGCTCTCTCTCTCTCTCTCTCTCTCATAAATAAAATCTTTTAAAAAAATGGTTTGATGAGTGAACGGAAAGAAAACACCAGGAGCACAAACCTCTGTTTCATACACACATGTTTGAAAATTTCAGTTTGTTTCCTCCTTCCCAAGTTACTTTTACTTCTCTGATCTTAAAATACAATTCTCCATGGAGGTGGCATTATAGAAGAGAGACTCATGCCACTCGGGACAGTGAAGGTTTGGTACCTCAGACACATAAAGGCAATATGCCACCACGCTTGAAATCTTTCCTGGGATACTTCCAGGGGCAAGGCTCTGGGCTTTTGTAATTCTCTATTCTAGAAACACTCCATAATCAAAATGGCAAGAATGCTGTATAGACCATGTCTTCAGATCAAGGCGAAAAGTTCCCGGATTTGAAATATTTTTGTGTTTAAACATACGCATTATAATGTAAAGATAAAACCAGAGTGTGCGTTATTGTTATTGTGATAATGACTTATGGCCGTGCTTGAGATCTGTACACAGTAGTTCCTAACATACAGCTTACCTCTGACCTTTTTTTAAATGAAAAATGTCTAGTATAATAATAATTTTAAAGAAAAATAAAATACAAATGTCGCCTTTATAGAGATAGATACAGATATGTATTCGTTTTAAAATGTTCACAGATAGACTTTTTTCTCCCGTGAATATATGTATTTGAAAAACATAACCCTTCTCTTTAGCAAAAGGCGAGGACGCCATATTCTACAATAGCCACTAAGTAGAGGTTGATGGGTTAATTTATATTTATCTGTGATAATATTTTATACTTTTCCAGGAGGGCTGTGGTTGTTATTAAGTTACATATTGGAAGATAAAATTTTAGTTTGCTGCCTGAAAGAAATAGAACATGTAGTGGTTTAATGCAAATTTGAAATTATTTATATTAAAGTTAAATATCTTAAAAAGAATTGATTAAAGGCATTCTTTCCACTTATAATTTCATTTTTTTAAGTATTCCCGTATGTTTTGTAATTTTTTTCATTTTGTTATGGTAAAATACACATAACATAAAATTTACCATCGTAAACATTTTCAAGTGTATAGTGCAGTGGCCGTAAATATGTTCATTATGTTGCGCAGGAATCACCACCATTCACATCATAAAACTGAAACTCTGTCCCAATGAAAGACTCACTCCCCCTACCTGCTCCCTGCAGCCCTTGGCACGCACCATTCTCCTTTCTGTCTCTGAGATTTTTTTGGCTAAGTACCTCATGTAACTAGAATCATGCAGTGTTTGTCTTACTGGGATTGGCTTGTTTTACTCGGCACCAGGCCCTCGAGGATCATTTGTGTTGTAGCAGGTGCAGTAGACTCGGTAATATTCCATTAGATGGATAGGCCACAGTCTGCCTCTATCCATCCATCCATCCAACCATCCACGGACACTGGGTTGCTTCCATGTGGTCGCTCCTGGGGATAATTCTGCTACGAACTTGGAGGTACAAATATCTCTTCGAGACCCTCCTTTCCATTTTGGGGGGGTCTATACCCACAAGTGGAATTTCTGGATCAAATCATAATTCCGTTTTCAACTTTTGGGGGACCCACCCTACCGTTTCCCACAGCGGCTGCCCCATTTTACCTTCCCACCAGTAGCGCACAGGGGTCCCATTTCTCCACATCCTCTGTTTCCTCCTGTTCTGAGCATTGCCATCCTCATGAGTGTGTGGTGTGAAGTGGGACCTCATTGGGCTTTTGATTTGCTCTTCCCCAATGATTAGTGATCTTGAGCATCTTTTCATGTCTTTTTGGCCATTTATATATCTTTGGAGAAATGTCTATTTGAGTCATTTTCCCATTTTTGAATGTTTTTTTGGTGGTGGTGATGAATTTCAGGGGTTCTCTTTATATTCTGGATGTTAATCCCTTGTCAGATCTATGATTTGCAGATATTTTCTCCCATTCTTTGGGTTGTCTTTTTACTCTGGATAGTGTCTTTTGATGCACACAATTTAAAAATTTCATGAAGTTCGATTTGTCTGTTCTTTCTCTTGCTGCCTCTGCCTTTGGTGTCACATCCAAGAAATCACTACCAGATTCAGTTTCATGAAGCTTTTATCCAATGTTTTCTTCTAAGGGTTTTGTTGTCGTAAGACTTACATTTAGGTTTTTGGTACATTTTTAGTTATTTTTATATGTGGTATTAGGGAAGGGTAACTTTATTGTTTTGCATGTGGATACCAGTTTTGCACTGGTATCATTTATTTATTGAATTTATTGAAAGACTCTTTTCTCCGGTGGAAGGTCTTGGCACCCTCATCAAAAATTATTTTAACCATATATGCAAGTGTTTGTTTCTGGGCTCTTCATTTTATTCCACTGGTCTGTATGTTTGTCTTTATGCCAGCACCACACCGTTCTGATTACTGTAGATTTGTAGTAAATTTTAAAATCAAGTATGATTCTTCCAGTTTTGTTCTTTTGTTCCTCCAAGATTGTTTTTGATGTTGGGATCCCTTGCAATTCCATATGAATTTTAAGAGGGTTTTTCTATTTCTGCAGAAAATGTCATTGGGATTTTGATAAAGGATTGCATTGAATCTGTGGGTCACTCTGGGTATTCTTGACATTGTAACAATATTAAGTCTTCCAATCCATGAATATGGGATGTGTTTCCATTTATTTATGTCTTTACTTTCATCAGTTTTGCAGTTTTTATTGTACAAGTCTTTCAAGTTAATTCCTAAATATTTTATTATTTTTGAAGCTAGGTGGAATTGTTCTTATAATTTCCTTTTCAGATTGTTCATTGGTATTGTGTAGAAATGCAGCTGATTTTTTTTTTAAGATTTATTCATTTATTTTGGGGGGGTGCAGAAGGAGAGGGAGAGAGAGTCTCAAGCAGACGCCACACTGAGCCCAGGGCCAGACACAGGGCTTGATCCCACTACCCTGAGATCATGACCTGAGCTGAAACCAAGAGTTGGACACTTAACTGATGCTTAACTACCCCACCTAGGCGCCCCTGAAATGCAGCTGATATTTGTATGTTGACTGTGTGACCTGCTGCTTTGCTGAATTCATTTGTTAGGTCAATCTTCTTGTGGAATCTTCAGTGTTTTTTACATACAAGATCATATCTGCAAACAAGTAATTTTACTTATTCCTTCCCAATAACGTGGCTTTTATTTCTTTTTCTTTCATAATTCCTGTAGCGAGAACTTCCAGTACTATGTTCTAAGCTGAATAGACATAGTGAAAGTGGGCATCCTGACCAAAAAAAAAGGTTTCAGTCTTTCACCATCTGGTATGATGCTCACTGTGGGCTTTTCATGTATGGCTTGTATTTATGTTGATGTAGTTCCCCCCCCCCGCTTTTGTTTTTAAGGTTTTATTTAAATTATTTGACAGAGCGAGCATAAGCAGGGGGAGGGGCAGTGAGAGAGGGAGCAGCAGGCTCCCCGCTGAGCAGGGAGCCCAATGTAGGACTCGATCCCAGGACCCTGGGATCATGACCTGAGCTGAAGGCAGGCGCTTAACCTACTGAGCCACCCAGACCCCCCTGTAGTTCCCTTCTTTTCCTAGTTTCATTGAATGCTTTTGCTTTTTTCCCCTCAATCACAAAAGCGTATTGAATATTTGCATTTTCTGCATCAGTTGAGATGATCATGTGGATTTTTTTCTTCATTCTGTTAATATAATGTATTACATTGATTGGCTTACATGTTCAACCAACCTTGCATTTTGCTTGGTCATCGTGTATAATCCTTTTAATGTTTTGCTAAATTCTGTTCGCTAGTATTACAAGATTTTTGTTTGCATCAGTGATCATAAAGAATGTTGATCTTTATTTTTCTTGTCATGTCTGTGTCTGGCTTTGGTATCAGGGTTGTGCTGGGTTTATAGAGTGAGTTAGGAGATGTCCCTTCTCTAATTTTTTGAAAGTTTGAGAAGGATTGATGTTAGTCTTTCTTTACATTTTTGGTAGATTTCACCAGTGAAGTCATTGGACCCAGGGCTTTTCTCTGTCAGATTTTTTATGATTGATTCAGTCTCTTAACTAGATATAGGTCTATTCAGATTTTCTCTTTCTTCATGATTACTCTTAGTAGGTTTTGTGTTTCTAGAAATTCATCCATTCATCCAATTTCTTGCCACATGGGTACTAATGTATTCTCTTTTAATCCTTTTTATTTCCGTTGAAGTGTAATATTTTCCCACTTTGGTTTCTGAATTTAGTAATTTGAGTCTTCTTTTTTGTTTTTTTCTCAGTCCAACTAGCTAAAGGTTTGCCAGTTTTGTTGATGTTTTCAAAGAATGAACTTTTGCTTTCATTCACTTTTAAAATTGTTTTTCTGTTCTTTATTTCATTTATCTTTGCTCTAATCTTTATTTTTTCCTTCCTTCAGCTGGCTTTAGGTTTAGTTTAGTCTTCTTTTTCTAGTTCCATAGTTGTAAAGTTACGTCATCGATTTGAAATCTGTCCTCTTTTTTAATATAAGCATATTTTATAGCTTCAAATTTCCCCCTTAGCACCACTTATGTTGCACCTCCCAAGTTTTTTTTTGTTTTTTTGTTTTTTTGTTTTTTTTTTGCTGTGAAGAGCGTGTTTATTGGGGGGTGATGGAATCAGTCAGTGGTTCCAGAAGGAAGAGCTGGTTTATTGGGGTGGAGGGACCGGTGGCTTTCAATGTCAAGTTCCAGTGCTCAGTCCTCAGGCACCTGTGCGTGAATCGCTGCAGCCAGACCGGGCCAGGTGAGGGCCCCGCGCACTTTGGCATCCGGACCGGGGATGGTCTCCAGGCCCCACAGCGTGAAGCGGCTGAAACTGGCGGTGTCTCCGATAAATCGGTCGAAGTCCCGCTCCAGCGCCTCTGGGGGTGCCGCCAGCTCCTGCTCCTCTCGCAGGTTCGACGAACCCTCCGAGAAGTCCTTCCCCAGCACCTCTCCCTTCTCTTCCATCACCATCACGTATCCCTCGAGGCCGGGCGGCACCACCACCTCCTCGCCCCGTAGGCTGCGGCCCCGAAACGACACTTCGAGTCCATCGGTACCCTGCCGGATGGCTGGGGTGAAGAAGCGCTCCACCGGGGCGGGCCCGTTAACCAGAACCTCGCAGGGCAGAAGGTGCAGCGTGCCGGGGCGCAAGTGGACGCGGCACTTCTCGACCGCCGCCTCGTCGCAGCTTTCCATCCTCCGCCGCTCGCTGGCTAAGGCCAAAGCTGGCGCCCTCCCAAGTTTTTTATCATTTGTCTCTAAGTATCTTTTAATTTCCTTTGTGATTTCTTTGTAATCCATTGGTTGTTTAAAAGTTGTTGAATTTCCACAGTTCTGTGAATTTTCTGTTATTGATTTCTCTCTTTATCTCATTGTGGTTGGAGTAGATACTTTGTATGATGATCTGTTGGAGCTTCATTTGTAACATAAGGTCTGTCCTGGGAAATGTCCCGTGTGCACTTGAGAAGAATGTGTATGCTGTTTTTGGGTGGAATGTTCTGCATGTCTGTTAGATCTAGTTGGCTTATTTTGCCAAGTTTTCTCTTTGCTTACTTCTGTCTGGTTGTTCTAGCCATAATTGTGAGTGGAATATTAAGGTCTCTATTACTATTGAGCTATTTCTCCCTTAAGTTCTATCAGTTTTTGCTTCGTATATTTTTACAGGTTTTCATTAGATGCACAGTTGTTTATAATCCTATCTTCCTGCCTTATTGAACATTTAATTAATATATAATGTCTCTTATAACCTTTTTTGGTTTAACATTTAATTTGCTGATATTAGTGTAGCCACACCTGCTCACTTTTGCTTACTATTCTCATGGAATAGCTCTTCCTGTACTTTCACTTGCAACTTCTTTGTGTCTTTGGATCTAAAGTGAGTCTCAGCATGTAGACAGTATATAGTTGGATCATGTATTTTTATCCATTGTGCCAATCTGTCTTTTGATGGTTGAGTTTAATCCGTTGATACTTGAAGTAATTACTGAAAAGAAGGGACTTAACTTCTGTCATTGTTCAATTTTTTGTGTGCCTTATATATATATATATTTTGTCCCTCATTTCCTACATTACTGTCTTCTATTGTGTTTAGTTGGTTTTTGTAGGGAAATGTTTAAATTTCTCTTTTCCTTTTGTGCATATTCTATAGCTGTTTTCTTTGCGGTTACCATGGGAATTACATTTAACATTCTAAAGATATAACACTCTAATTTGATTTTATACCAACTTAAGTTCAATAACATACAAAGGTTGTGCTCCTTTATAGCTCTGTCCCCACCCCTTTTGTTTGCTGATTTCACACAATTACATCTTTATACGGTCTGTGACTAAAAATGTAAACGAATAGTTCTTTTAAATGCACCCAGCCTCTTCATGTAGAAAACAAGATTTGGAGTTACAAACCAAAATTACAACAATACTAGGTTTTATATATTATTCTTTTAAGTCATGTAGAGAACAAAAAGTGCAGTTACAAACCATTGCTACAATAATAGTTGCCTTTATAATTGCCTGTATTGTCACCGTTCTTGAGATCTTTATTTCCCCATGTAGTTTCGAGTTATTGTACCCTCTTCTTTTACCTGCAGGACTCCCTTGAACAGTTCTTGCAGGAAAGGTCTAGTGGGACACATACTCTCTAAGCTTTTGTTTGTCTGGGAATATCTTGATTTTACCCATATTTTTGAAGGACAGTTTGCTGGATATGGGATTCTTGGCTGACATGGGTGTTTGTTCATTTGAGCACTTTGTATCAGCACACTGCCTTCTGGTCTCCACTATTTCTAATGAAAAATCTGCATAGAACCTTATTGGGAATTCCTTGTATGTGATGGTTTGCTTCTTTCATACTGCTTTCAAGATTCTCTTTTTGTCTTTTTTTTTAAAGATTTATTTATTTAATTTTTTAAAATTTTATTTTATTTTATTATGTTATGTTAGTCACCATACAGTACATCATTAGTTTTTGAGGTAGTGATCCACGATTCATTGTTTTCGTATAACACCCAGTGCTCCATGCAGTATGTGCCCTCCTTAATACCCATCACCGGGCTAACCCATCCCCCCACCCCCCTCCCCTCTAGAACCTCAGTTTGTTTCTCAGAGTCCATAATCTCTCATGGTTCGTCTCTCCCTCTGATATCCACCCCCCTTCATTTTTCCCTTCCTTCTCCTAACGTCCTCCCTGCTATTCCTTACGTTCCACAAATAAGTGAGACCATATGATAATTGACTTTCTCTGCTTGACTTATTTCACATAGCATAATCTCCTCCAGTCCCATCCAAGTTGATGTAAAAGTTGGGTATTCATCCTTTCTGATGGCTGCATAATATTCCATTGTGTATATATACCACATCTTCTTTATCCATTCATCCGTTGAAGGGCATCTCGGCTCTTTCCACAGTTTGGCTATTGTGGACATTGCTGCTATGAACATTGGGGTGCATGTGGCCCTTCTTTTCAATACATCTGTGTCTTTGGGGTAAATACCCAGAAGTGCAATTGCTGGGTCATAGGGTAGCTAATGTGAGATGGGAATCCATCAAAATCCTAGAGGAGAACATAGGCAGTAACCTCTTTGCCATTGACCACAGCAACTTCTTTCAAGATACATCTCCAAAGGCTAGTGAAACAGAAGCAAAAATGAACTATTGGGACTTCATCAAGATAAAAAGCTTCTGCACAGCAAAGGAAACAGTCAACAAAACAAAGAGGCAACCCACAGAATGGGAGAAGATATTTGCAAATGACACTACAGACAAAGCGCTGATTTCCAAGATCTATAAAGAACTTCTCAAACTTGACACCCAAAAAACAAATAAGTCAAAAAAATGGGCAATAGACATGAACAGACACTTCTCTGAAGAAGACATACAAATGGCTAACAGACCCATGAAAAAATGTTCATCATCATTAGCCATCAGGGAAATTCAAGTCAAAACCACATTGAGATACCACCTTACACCAGTTAGAATGGCAAACATGGACAAGGCAAGAAACAACAAATGTTGGAGAGCTTGTGGAGACAGGGAACCCTCTTACACTGTGGGTGGGAATGCAAGTTGGTACAGCCACTTTGGAAAACAGTGTGGAGGTGCCTCAAAAAATTAAAAATAGTGCTGACCTATTTATTTATTTTCGAGAAAGAGATAGAGAATACGTGGCGGGGAGGGACGGAGGGAGAATGAGAGTCTCAAGCAGACTCTGCGCCGATTGTGGAGTCCAGTGTGGGGGTCAGTCTCACAACCCTGAGGTCATGACCTAAGCCGAAACAAAAGTCAGACACCTAATGACTGAGCCACCTGGGCGCCCTTGTCTTTGTCTTTTAAAACTTTTATGATAATGTGTCTCTATGTGGGTCTCTTTGAGTTCATCTTCCTTGGATTTGCTTGAGCTTCTTCACTGTTTACATGCATGTCTTTCATCAGATTTGGGGTGTTTTCATCCATTACTTCTTCACATGTTCTCTCTGCCCTTTTCATTCTGTCTTCCACTTCTGGGACTCCCACAATACCTATATTGGTTTGTACCTTGGTGTCCTGCACTCCCTCAGACCTTTTTAATTTTCCTCCACCTGTTTTCATTCTGTTTCCCAGACTTGGTCATTTCCGTTGTTCCGTGTTCAGGTTTGCTGATTCTTCTGCGTGGTTAGATCTGCCTTGAATCTCTTTAGGGGAATTTTCATTTCAGTCATCGTACTTTTCAGCTCTTGACTTTCTTCTGCTTTCTGTTTAGGTTTTCTGTCTATTCATATTTACGTTTCGTTCACACATTGTTTTCTTGGCATTCTCCACATCTTCATTTCTTTAAACATCCTTAATACTTTCCTTTTAAAGTCTTTGTCTCGTATATCTGACATCAGGTCTTTTTCAGGGGTTGTTTCTGTTGATTTACAGTGTTCCTTTAAATGTGCCATACTAGGCGCCTGGGTGGCCCAGTTGGTTAAGCGACTGCCTTCAGCTCAGGTCATGATCCCAGAGTCCCTGGATCGAGTCCCACATGTGGCTCCCTGCTCAGTGGGGAGTCTGCTTCTCCCTCTGACCCTCTCTTCTCTCATGCTCTTTCTCACTCTCTCAAATAAATAAAATCTTAAAAAAAAATAAATAAATGGGCCATACTTTTTTTGTTGTTGTTTTGTTTTTAATGCCTTGTTATTGAACACTTTGTTTTTAGTATAGTGATGTACCTCTGGAAGTCCATTCTCACCCTTCTTCCGGGCTTGCTGGGGTTTTAGTCATTATATTTATTTGTTGATTTACTTATTTTTTATGATTATAGACTGTCTCTGTGCCGGGTTATCAGTCTGAGGTGTACATTTAATGTCTTTTCAGGTCTTTTCTGAGCTTTTTCTTGGGCACCCACAGTCACTTTGTGTTTTTTTCCATATATGCAGTTGTATTAGAATGTTCTAGTGTTTAATGTCTGGCTCCCAGAAGGGGGACAAGGGGGCCCTCGCCCTTCCAATGCCCTTGGAGTCACTGGAGCTGGTGGGCCGACAGCAAGGGCCGCCAGGGTCTGTGTCTGCACCTGTGTGATCAGAAGCAGCCGGCAGTGGTCAGAGCTTAGACTCCTGCTCTTTGGAGGACGGGGTGCTTCTTGCCCACCTGGCGTCTGCAGGCTGCCCCAGAAACACGTGCACAGCTGCCTGCCGCACGGCTGGGTAGCTGCTCTGTGCTGGGAGCTAGAAGAAACCAAAACTGACTACTTCTCCTGGACAGCCGCAAGCCTTCAGCCGACTCCACAGTCCCCAAATAGTCCCATCAGACAGATTCTGCCGTGTGGTCATTGCCCGGTGGGCAGAGATTCCTGGTGCTCCCTGCTCTGCCCTCTTCCCAGGAGCCTCTGTTTAAATTCCCATTTTTCACCTTTATTCTGCAGTGCCATTTCACTGCTCATTCACTGAATCCAGCTTGTATGCTTGTTTTATCACTGCTGATATCTGAAGTAAAAAAAGTTTCTAACTTGCCATTTTTCCCCTTCTCTGTGAACAGGAAGACTGCGACCCACCCATTCATGAGAGTCTCAGCCTAGAAAATACACTGCGGGCGAGCACCATTGTTGCGTCAGGTAAGAAACAAGTTCTCTTGTTAGTGTCAGCTCTCACATTTGGTGGTGCTTTTGTGCTGGAGTGACTCTGTGCAGTATCTCTGAAAATAACCACCTTGTACCACCCAGGGACCTTACGGATCATTCCCTGTAGTTGGCGGGTGTGGGGCAGGACCTGAGGGGCTGAGTGCTAAGCAAGCGCTGGCTGTGGGCTGTGCGCTGCAAGGAGCAAGGCCTCCGTGGAGCAGGGCAGCGGCATTTCGTGGGTTCTGATCCCTCTTCTCGCCAGACTTGTCAATGTCCCTTATTGGGAGGTGGCCTAGCGCAACCGGGGAAGGAAGTGGTGGTATTTGGGGGTTTTCCCACTCCTCAGTCACCCAGTAGAATTTGGAAGAGATCACTGTGGTGGGTTTGTCTGTCAGGGAGAAAAGTATTAGATGAGATAGGGGGCCTGGGGAGATATTTCCTGTTCGGCCTTTGGGGACCAGAGTAAAGCGTCTTAATTTTCTTCTGAGTGAAATTGGAGGATGTTGGAGTATTTCTAGTGGCTGAACAGGGAGGTCACCTAAATATACATTTTGGGAAGTAAATTTCTCTGGGAGGTATTGAAATCTAAATGCTGGTCAGCTTTTCAGAAAGTAGTTGACTTGCTAATGGTAAACAGGAGTGAATCTTAGCAGCAGGGAGCGTGAAGGCTGCTGGTGGGGGTAGGAAGGCTAGGGGATGTTCAGAGTAGGGCTGTCTGTCTTCTTAATCTGTGGCCCAGCGCCCATAGAGCCTGGTTGCTCTTCTGGTGGTTTTGTAAGAATCCCTCTGCAGAGACCAGGCGCTGTTGAATGCACTGTCCTCGGGAGCGCGCATGGGCAAGGACTACTTTAATAAAGTGAGGCGGGTGCTTTACGCTCTGCTGAGTACCACAGGGAAGTATAGGGTGCCCCCAAAACAAAGAAGCCAAAATCCTTACCTGATCAGAGTTTGAAGGAAGAGCAAACAGGTGCGTGAGGTCAAGGGGTGGAAAGGTGTGGGGAGGATTCGTGAGCGCACCAGCAGCTACGTGAGGGCCTCTTGAGCTGCAGGCTGACGAGGATGGTGCCGGGGCCTGGTGTCTGGGGCTCGGGGAAAGGCCGGGCAGTTCTGTGCGCGTGTGCCGTGGGGGCCTGTGTGCACAGCAGTGTGTCAGTCAGGCTCCTGTAGGGGTCCACGTGTGCACCTTCTAGGAAGTAGAGGAGGAGAGGGGCCTTAGTTTTATACTAATGTTTCCTATGTTTAATAAAAATCTGAGGGCAACTAGGACAATTTTAATAGAAATTGAGGTCTTTCATGATTTTTGTACTGATGATTTTTTAAATTTCTCAAACTAAAGAGAAAGAGAAGTCAGGATAGCACACCAAGGAGGGGTGGGGAGCAGGCCAGGTCTCGGGCTGTGTAGACCCCAGGACGGGGAGACTGGCTGTGCCTGGGGGCTCACTGGAGAGGGCACTGCGGCCAGGAGGAGTCTCCGAATCTTGAGCTCACGCGTCCTCCACGCTGCCGATCTTTGCTGACCTTGCTGACAGCTGCGCCCTGGCTCGGTGTGGTGCTGCACAGCCGCATCGCGCCGGCCCCCATTGTTCGCTCGGTCACACAGCCAGGCTGTCCCAGGGTCGGGATTGGAATCCATCCTCGACAGCTGTCACCCTTCAGCCTTTAGCGTTTAATAGCTGATAGGAAAATATTTAAAACATAGCACATATGAGCTGATACTTGGTCACTGATTTCACATTTTCCCCATGTCTAGAGCTGTATTCTGTTTTGTTTCCATCATACTGAAGATGCTTTTTTTTAAAAAAAAAAAATACGTTTTATTTGCTCTTTTGTTCCCTGTGTATTAGAATGTTGCTACTGACCCTAGCGCTATCGATCTGTGGCCTTTCTTCTCACAGAGGCAGAAGCCCCCGAGCAGAAGGCCTATGTGATGCGCCCGGTAACCCCCGTACATACGTTTCCTCTCCAGGCGACCTTGGCACGTGGAAGCTCCTGGTTGCACACGTGGGCAGAACAGACACAAATCTAGGCGTCACATATGCTTGCCACATTGAGGACTGTTTCTCATTCTCTCATGGGTTGAATTCAGTGCACCCGGGCTTTTTATCTTCCAGGAAAGTATTTATGCTGCTCAAAAACCATCCTTTCAAAAAAACTTAAGTCTTAAGACGCCTCTTAAGTTTCATTTGTGTTTGGACATTTTAAAAATGCAAGCTCTTTTCATTAATTTTAAATATTTTAACACATACTTACCTTTATTTAAAAACCTTAATAATGTGAGCAATTACTAGACTCTATATATTACGAAACTGCTGTATCCTGAGCAATGTTTGAAAGACCTTGGGTTTCCAGGAGTAATTTAAGGGCTCATATCTTCTTTATACTTGATTATAAGTTGAGAAAGAATTTTTTTAAATCTTACTTTTTAAATATGTGTCCACTGAATTCAGGCTGCCTCCTAGGTGAAGTGAACTTGGGCCTTCCTCCGTCATCCTGGGGTTCTGAGTGCATGGGAATGAGGGCTCACGTTAACACCACAGAGGATCCGAGGGCCAAGGGTCCCTGAAAAGGGACAAACACAACTGCTTGTGGTGCCCTCCATCTTCTTCCCCTTGTCTGTCAGTGAACGCCATTCCCAGAGCAGAGTCAGTGTCCCAGAGAGCTGCCACGTTGCAAGTGATAAGTGGACAAGAGAGTGTTCTGAAATTAAACTGCCAAGAGCCTGGAAGCAGGGATGTGCCCTAGAGCAGGGCTCCTGGGCGTGTGTGCCAACGGGGTCCAGGGTGACCCCTCTAGAGCGGGGGCTTGTGTGCCGATGGCAGTGACCCCCCCAGAGCAGGGCTGCTGGGCGTGTGTGCCAACGGGGGTCCAGGGTGACCCCTTTAGAGCGGGGGCGTGTGTGCCGACGATGGTGACCCCCCCCCGGGGCAGGGCTGCTGGGTGTATGTGGTGACGGGGGTCCACGGTGACCCCTCTGGAGCGGGGGCCTTTGTGCCGACGGCGGTGACCCCCCCAGAGCAGGGCTGCTGGGTGTGTGTGCCAACGGGGATCTAGGGTGACCCCTCCCTGTAGAGGGGGGCCTGTACGTAGACAGGGGTCCAGGGCTGGTACTGATTGTGATAAATACAGAAAATGAGAGTAAACACTTGGATACTTTTATAGCAGTTTGATGAAATAATTTAGGTTGAAAAAATTGGAACATAGATATTCTTTTTGGTTTTTGTGTGGTTTCATTTCTCTTGGTAATTTTTGGCATGATATTTTATGAGACTAGTCCTCGTGCCAGATTAGAAACTTAAAATCACACTGTCCCTTTAGTGGGCATGGTGTGTGAGGCTCCTGCGGCAGAGCGGTTGCCTGATGGGCCTCGGGAAAGCAGGAGAAGCTGCCCCACTGCAGTCCCCTGAGGGACACGACCCGCGAGCTGTGGTGCAGGAGGGCAGCGGGGGTCACGGAGGACACAGCGGCGCCGCACGCTGCTGCTGCTTGCACCTCGGGTCTCGGGACTGGGCAGTCCTGGCCGCTGGGAAGTGGGTGCAGCTGCCCTGCTGTCCCCGGCCGCATGGCACGCTCACCGGGCGGGGCCCAGACCTGGTGCAGGTCGCAGTGTCCGCCTGTGTCCCTGGCTCGGTCTCGCCGTGTTGCTCTCCTGAGGCAAATCCATAGTCTTTGCTGGCCGCCTTTGTGCTCCCCATCTGTTGCAGGCACACGAAAACTCTGCAGTGGGTGGGCCGCCCACGCTCAGGGTTTCGTTGAGACTGGCACGAGGAAAGCACTTCTGCATGGGAGCCAGCAGGTGCCTAAGTGACAGTCAGGAAATACTTCGGATGGTTGAGCATTCTCGAGGTCTGTCCATGTGTCTGTCTGTCTCTGACACGTTCTCTCTGTCAGACTTTCTGATGAATGTGCTCTGTTGTGTTCCCTCTCTGGTCTTGTTTCCAAAATGAACAGGGGACCACTTTGCCATATATATCTATATATATGTATCTATAGATAGATTTGCCGTACATACAGGGTTTGGTCAACCTTTCAGCCTGTACTAGTCCATAAGTAGGTGCCCTTTGTCAAAAAGAATGGAGAGTACTGCAAATACTCCATACTGACTTCACTAATTTTAGTAGTTAAAAAGCATGACCGACTTGGAAAAAAATGCATTATTCTAATTCCTTTTCAGTGAGAATGGGATGAGATAATGCATGGGAGAGCCTTTACCAGACTTCAGTAGATTATACAAGGAAAACCATGGAGGAATTCTGTTAAATACTCTTTATGTACGTTATATTTAACCTGCAGTACTGATTAAATATGCTATCTATGTGTATCTGTATGCATTACGTTTTCTTAGTCTTGTCATTTCTCAGATTGCATTTTGGATACTTGTAACTGCAATACCAGCCTAGAATCAACATTACTAATAGTTTGTCTGGATTTTAGGACAGTGTTTTCTAGCCTAATTAATTTTTAAGTCTTTTCTGAGACTCTTTGTTCTGCTAATATTAAAAATAATTTTGCAGTTTGTCTTCTGTTTTTGTACTTTTTTAACATTAGTGAGCTCATTTCACATGAGACACTCCTATATTTTAAGTTTAATTGGCAAAATAGGAAGAAACTACTGACGCAGTCGGATTGAATGTACTGTTTGACACGAGAGCTGTGTGTGTTTGGGGTGGGGTCCTCTACGGCACTGGCTCATTACGTAATCTGTGCTTTCCTGAGCACTAAGTGCAGACCTGCCATCTGCAGCTCTGCTGGGCACTGCTCTACAGAGGCCGCATCTGTGCAGTTTGGGCTGCCCTCTGTGCTGGAGGGGCTGCTCTGCTTTCAAGGGGCTCAGGAAATTCAACCACACAGCTCTGCAAGCGGCTCACAAGTAAAACAGGGGGAAGAAAGGAAATGCTTATTTTGAAAGAAACGTGTAACCTCTGCAGATGTGACCACTGAGCAGCCCTCTAGCACCTCCCTGTCTTCCTGAACATTCCATGGAGGAAACCGTTCATTATCTAATGCGTATGATTTGCAGCTGTCTGTTCATATAAATCCAAGAGATCACTAGGATCACATTTATTCCCTGGGTCCTGACTTACAACGCCCTAAATTTCACACGTTACATTAATGTGACATCAAAGAGTTTTTGTACAATTATTATAGTGAATTCTGCAGTGCTGTTGGTCTCAGTGAGTATTTATGGACGTGATTTTCTTTCTTTAATCATTTCTCATCCTCAGAATTTACGAAAACTAGGAATATAGATTATGCATAGCTGCAGTTTAGAAACAGACCTGTTCTGTGGTTTTTAATTTAATATTACAGAGGTGAGTGCCTCTGAGCCTTTGTAATCCAATGGTTGTTCTAGGGGTATTTTAGTATTCTTTTACCTTAAGTTTGATAGGCATACACACTTAGAAAACCAAACTTTGAGGAGACATGAGTAAAAAAGGCTAATAACATCTAAATTCAATATCAAATGTTATTTATGTAATTGTCTCTTACTGTTTTAATTGTATAGGTGCTAAAATGTCAGCGGAGGCTCTTATACCTAGTAATACTCAAGTCTCGCTCAGGGAAGGTGGTTCAGCTGGTGCGGTCTTGGTTTGAAGGTCCCATGATGCACCTGACCACTTGAGAACACAGCCTCTCTTCACTTACCTGTGGTGTTTGCACACGTGAACCGAGTGATGTCACCCTTTCTCTTGACAGGGAAAAGATTATCAGTACATTTTCTAATGTTGTTGTATATAGGTAAATTTGTATAGCTTAAAAAATCAGTTGAGTTCCTCAAAGTTTATTTTTAAAGTTGAGATTAGACTTTCTTGACCTAGCCAAATCAAATGTGCTGTTAGATAAATTTATATAAAATTAAGTAGTGAATAATATTTTCCATCAAGACAATTGATTAGAAAGTGTTCTCTCTGTGCTTCCCCTTTGAGGCATCTCTGTAAGGACCACTTTCGTGTTTTTGCAGGTACTGTAATAGGTGTTGTCATTTATACTGGAAAAGAGACTCGAAGTGTAATGAACACATCCAATCCAAAAAATAAGGTAGGCTAGATTAAGGAGCAGCTGCTTTAATGACTTGATTTTCCCTTTCAGTAAGAAAGTACATGCAGTCCTGAAGAGCTTGTTCATTTTAGCTTAATATAAATAACCTAAAAACAGACTTTCAAAAATGTTGGTGTTTTCAGATGTGAATTCTCTGTATTTATGTAACAGCATGCTCATACTGAAGAACTTCCAAAAGTATCTTTTCTTGGTTAATCAAAGTTTCCGTGTCTCTTAAGTTTTCTTTGTTGGATATACAATTTGCCCATAAATAGTGAGTTGTGGTCTCTTCTCTTCAGTTTATTTTACAGTTTGCGTTCTTTTTTTTATGTCGATGGCTCATTTTTAAAATAGAATCTACATTAGTATGTTACAGTATTTGATAGTGCGACACTGTTGAACTCATTTAAGTTATTTTCATTTCATAGCATGTTGAAAACAGGTTTTAGTTTTAAAGACTGCTTGATTATATTCCTAAATTGATCATCTTTCTGTTATACTTCTGAAATTGTTTAGGTAGGCAGCATGTGTATGCAAGTTACATAGGAACAAAGAAAAAGTTAGTTTGCTATCTCAGTTGCTATTATTTGGTTAATACATTTTGTATGGTCAGGTCACAGAATTTGCCGATGTCCACTTTATGAGAAGCTCTTTTTAACTGTGCATTTTACTCCTTTTTATTTGAAATATAATCTGAGGTGTATCTGAGTAGAACAAAAAAAGTGCTGTCGTGGATTCATACCTTGCTTTCTGAGTAATCAATAGAAAAGGTTGTCTTTTGTAAGAATTTTTATTGCAAAGCAATAGAAATAAAATAACTCTTTGAAAAGATATTTTTAAGGACAAGATGTATTCCATTTTTTCAGCTAAATATTGTTTTACAAAAAAACCCTTCCAACATTAGGAAAGCGTTCCTTACCCTTTGAATGTCCGTGCCTGTTTGCAGTGCTTCAGAGTGGTTCTGACACGTTTGCTGGCTGGCAAGTGTCCTTGCCCCCGCCGGGCCACACGGGTCATCCCAGGGAGCTCGATGAAGTAGTGTTCATTAGGACTCCAAATGTCTGTGTGTGACACATTCATATTAGTTTAAATTCTGATTGTGATAACATGGAAAATTATCCCTGTTGATGTCTGTTAAAAAGCTTGCGCTCATTTGAGGAAATTGAATATACTTCAAGTCCTTATTTTTTCAGTAGAGTTAAATCTATTTAAAAATAAATTATTAAATTATTGACAGATTACATGCATATTTGTGTATGTTTTCTGTGAAGTATAGCAATATTTTTTTTTCTTTAGTAAGCAAAACGAGAATGTTCTACCTGTGCATATACAAGTTCTAGGGTATGTTTTGTTTCTTAATCATTTCTAATCGTTTTACTTTTAGGATGACTTTGAGGGTCGATTTTATTTTCAATAGTAAGCTTTAAAATCTGAAAAGTGATCCTGTCATGGAACACAACTCCTCTTTCCTCCCAGCTTACTCTTTGGGGTGGCTTCTTTTCTGTTCCCTCCTGTTGTCTGTCCTCACCTCACTGCTCTGCACACACCTTTGGTTTTGGCTCCATGCTCTTCCCCTTGGGCGTGGACACAGAAGCCGTCGGGTGACCTTTCCCAGGTGTATACCGGAGGTGAAGAACTCCGGCCTGGGGCTTTGCTGCCCGGTCAGCGTCTGGGCATTGCCACTAGCCAGCTCTGTGACCCTGGGCAAATGGCTTAATTCTGTGTCTTACCGCTCAGTACACATTACCCACCATGACTGTCTTCCTCGATAGGGAAGTGTGCATTGGGAATGAGTGCCCAGAAATACTCAGTGCGCCCCTAGCTGTGCGGGCACCCCACCCCACGCTGTCCCGCCAGGGGGCCCGGAGACCTGCTCCTTGCCCATGTCGGCAGCCGTCCTTGCGCTCCCCTCCTCTTCCTCCGTCCCTCCTTTAAAACCAAACAAAACCTCTAAATGTCCTTGGTGCTAACACAGCACACCTGTAATAGGAAGGGCATCTCTGACTTTTTGCAGAACTGGGTTCAGAACCCTGCTCTGCCACGTGTCAGCCTCACAGGTGGAGCAAACGTGCTCTTCCATGGCCGGCACCTTCCTGGTGCTCCATCAGCTCCAGGTGGAAGTCTTTGTACCTGTGATGGCTGAGGCCCAGGCAGAGCGCCAACACATGGCAGGTGCTGTTTGAAGCACCCGGTACGTAACGTCGTGAATCTGCATGACCACCCTCGGAGGAAATGGTGGCAGCTGGTTTTGGAGCGGGGACGTTGTGGTGCAGTCACCGTGGTGCTTCTCCCTGAAAGCGCTGCGGGTCAGAATGCGTCAGCTTGAGAGGAAGCGCTTTTGTAAATTAAGGAATGCTCCTAGGAGAAGAATAAAATCTCTAAATTTGCATACGTTATTAAATATCTCTAAGTGTCAAATGCCAGATTTATAAGAAAAAAATTCAGGAAACATAAGCATGCTAGAGTGGGCAAAAAGTAACGGATGTAACTTATCTAGGGGAAGGACTGATACATGTTGAATGAAAAGATGATGGGATCTATTCAGATCCCTAAAGAGAGAAAGGAAGACATCATGTAAAGATGACCTCTCAGTGTTCTTGCAGTGGCTTACTAAACCAGCCAACATTTGGACTTCAGAGAAGGCCACCCGAAACACAAAGGAAACATCTCAGAGGGAAGTCAGACCATTTCCGAGTTTCTCTTCTTTAGGGAAGCGCACTGTTCCTCAGACTCCGTTCTGTGTGCACGCAGGGCAGTGACAGACACAGTGCTCCGGTGAGATTTCGCTGTGGTGCTCACGACAGCAGAGTAATTGGGGCTGGAAATACGTACTTACGGAAGAGTCCTGTCTCTGAGTCATGCTGTGACACACATGGCCCTGAAAACCACAGTGGCTTACTACAGCAAAGACCGCTTTCCTCCTCAGTATGGGTCTGACACGTTGGCAGGTGCTCTGCTCATCGTGGTCCCTCGGGGAGCCCTCCTGGACACGTGCTTCCAGGACCACTGGGGACGAAGACACAGACGGGGCGGGTTACATACCAAGTGGCTCAGGTCACCTTTCCTTGGCCAGAGCAAGGAATGGCCCTCACAGAAGGTGAGTGGGTCACGGGGGTAGAGGCCAACCCCCAGTGCAGAAGGAGAGGAAGGGGACTACTTAATAACTTAGGACCACTGGCTACCCCAGCGTGGTCCTAGATGAGCGCTCCCAGGCCTTTTATGTACAGTAAGAGCCAGAACGAGACAGGAACCTCGTCAAACCTCCTAGTGCTGGCAGTGAAGGGTTGAAGTGGCAGAAGAGCGGCCAGGGAGGAAGAGGCTGAAGGAGGAAGGCACTTGTAGCACTGGGTGGAGGTCCACAGCGTGCCGGCGCTCTGGAGGTTGTTGGGGAGAAAAATGAAAAGAGACGAGTAGATTTAGCAACAGGAGAATCATTGTCTTTGATTTGTTCCGGGGGAATCAGATGCAAAGGCAGCAGGAAGGTCGGGGATGAGGGGAAGGACAGTGGGGCCGAGGGTTGGGAGGGAGCCCGAAGCACCAGGACAGCAGCAGGGATGCGGGCAGAGGGCTTTATTGATTTTGTTTGTTTCTGGTTGAGAAAATTGTAAAATTATTCATGCTTTCCATAAAAGAAGAGAGGGCCCTAGTTTATAAAGGAGAAGCTGCAGTCTATGGAAGAACGCATTCCACGGTCATCCCGCAGTCACTTCAGGTCACCGAAGAGAAGATTCTGTGGTCACTGGCGGAAGAGCTGCTGTGTGCAGTAGGGCGTGGCTCCATGGCTCTGGACACATGTGGACGGTCCTCAGTCCGTCAGCCGGTGTGTCCTTGCTGTCGCTCCGTAGTGCCTTTATTCCCTGCCTTCCCGTAGCGTGCGGAGGAGGGACCTGCTCATTTGTGAAACGTCTGTGCGCTTCTGGGATGGAGGCACTGCGGGAAGAGAGCAGTGCTGACAGGTGGGGGAGAAGCCAGTGATAACAGTCATTCAGGTGGGGAGAGGGATGCACAGCATGGCCGGAGTTGGAGAGGATTCGCCAAACGATTCAGCCTCATCAGTTCTTGAGTGATGGAAGGACCCAACAGCTGCTGGGATTCTTAAGTTTGTAATGGAGCCAGTAAGGAGTGTGTGGCTTTCTCAGGCCGATGTTCAAGAGCCCCAGAGCAGAAGCAGAGACATGGGCGGAGAAATGGCTGGTCCAGAGTGACAGGTGGTGGGGCAGGCGAGTCGGGGAACTTGCACAGTCGCAGGTGCACACAGTTGGCGGTACTCAACATCATGGCCCGCTCGTAGGGCCCCCGTTCCCCTTGGTGGAGTCGGTGAGGACTGTCGCACAGAGCCCTGTCTCCCCCTGGGAAAAGCGCCAGCCGTCCCCACGGGTCAGGGGATGTGCGTGTGACTTCCCTGTGGAGGCCGGAGGTGCTCATGCACCAGCATTTGTACCTGTCAGAATACCCTCCCAGAGCTGAGGAGAGGGATGTTCGCCATTGAACCAGTGTTGCTCGTTGCTTCATAAAACCTGTTTTTAAACTTGTCCTTCTGCCCATCCCATTTCCCAAGCCTTATTTTGGGCCTTTCTCCTTTTGTCTTCATTTTGTCTGTTTCGTTCTTCTCTAGCTGCTTGTCAGAAAGAAAACATCCAACAGAAAAATGAGGAGAAAAATGTGATCACTTGCCTCATCTTCTGCTGTGGCCACAGATGCCTGCACTCTACCCCAGGCATGCATTTTAAGAAACAGAGAAGGCAGTTTCTCTACCTGCTGCCTTAGCCACTTGTCTTACTCTGCGGCACCTCCCTATCCACACGGCCTTGTCTCGTGGCCCAGCTGAGTGGCCCTGGGCTGGTGACATCAGTGTTACCTCTGCCTGCACGGAGACTGCCCCGGGGTGTCCCTCCTAGACCTCCTGAATTGGAGATTGGGGGTGCAGCCAGCCCTGAGGGCTGGGACCCATACTGATAACTGAGAGCCACCGCCTCCTCAGTGGCCACGACAATCTGAGATGGAAAGAGAATTCGTAGGCAGGTGAACTAAGCTGCAGCCAGATACATCACTGACAGATGAGCCATGTTAGTTCACCCTTTCAGAGTGGTCCTTGGAATCCAAGGTGATCCTTTTATAGAATCAGAGTATACAGCTTTAAGCTTATTACAAGGGTTTATCGGAGTACTCTTTAAATGTAGCACGTTTTATCTAGTTGTGTCGATTAATACCAAATTCTGTGATGTTGTTCGATGGAGGAGAGTTCTGAGATATAGACCAGTTCTCGAGGCTCTTTTTCAGGACAAAAATGCATGCCTCCAGGACTCCCAACAGGCGCAAGGCAGGGACATGGGGTCTACCCAGTCTGAAATTGTTATCTTAAAACTTCAAACAAACCAAAAGTTTTTATTACTAAGGAGTTACTTTTATAATAATATTTGGTGAAAGTTTAAATTATAAGGAATACAACTTGAGTAATGGACTGTTGTATAAAGCCTAGCTTGAGATATATTTAATAAGATGATACTTGATTACATTTAAGAGGGAAAGTTCTTACAGGAGGTTAAGAAAAATCAGTTGTGACAGGCTGCCATTTTCATGCCATTCATAATAATAAGTTGCTCAGAGCAAGAGCATCAGGGATGAAATGGTAATACAGATTGCTTCAGGCAGTTATTGTAATCCCTTGGGCATATTGATTTGTGTTTCTAATAAAAAGATGCTTTCAGATGTCTCCCTGACAGACAGGTGATATGTGCCATTATGTGAATTAGAGCTACTTCTTGTTCTCTGAATTATCGTAAAGGCATTTTCAGATAACAGAACAAAATAGAATCATTTATGCTGTACTTTGTAGGTTGAAATATCAGGCTGTGTTGGAGAATAGCTTTCTTATTTTAAAAAGGACAGTTTATTAATATTTTAAAAGTTGTATTGACTTGTATTAAGATGTTACCATAGAATAACTTCCTTCTCTTTTTTCTTGTGGTTTCTTGTGTGCAATCATAGTACCCCTTAATTTTTCTAATAGTTGTCTTCTTGAGTAATAAAATATCCCTGGGTTTAAATATCTGTTTAGAAACGTGATCGTGTGCCTCGCGCACGTGCTGTGTGCTGTAGAATGCGGCAACTAAATAACGAGACTTCAGGAATGCTGTCTTTGGATAACTGTTACTAATATTAACAAATCATAGTGTTTGAAAGCCTCATCAGGAAAAGATCAACAAGAGAAACAAGCCTACAATAACGTGGTTCAGCGGCATGCCGACAGGACCCAGGGTGGCTCTAGGGGTTATGGCCCCACATACCCCGCCTTTGCTGCACTTGTGTGACTGCACACTTTCATATTGCAGCTGCTCACCATGGAAAGTTGTGTTTCTTCATCAGCATTGTGAATGTAAATAAACTTACAATTTCAGGAAAGCAATAAAGAGGCAAAATGCTAAATGGTTAAAAAGCAATCCTAATGATAACATCTGGGACATAATGCTCTATCAGAGTATGCAGCAAATATCTACACCAGAAAACCTGGATTTAGTCCCTAAGTTCCTTTTAAGTATGAATTTGATTATAAAGCAGGTGTTCTAAATAGGAACATGAGCGTATCTGTTATTTAAATACTTTGTATCACTAAAAAGCCTTAGTTTTACATAAAGTTCTGAATGAGGAGGGCTTACTAATCATTTGTCGAAAACTACTCGATAGTATTTTATCATTTCTGAGCAGTATAGTTAAATTCTTTATAACCAAAGTCTTAACAAAGAAGTACAGGGGCACCTGGGTGGCTCAGTTGGTTCAGCGTCTGACTCTTGATTTCGGCTCAGGTGGTGATCTCAGAGTCCTGGGATCCAGCCCCGAGGAGGGCTCCACGCTCAGCAGGGAGTCTGCTTAGGATCCTCTCTCTCCTTCTCCCTCAGCTCCCCCACCTAGTGCCCGCTCCCTCTGTCTCTCTAAATAAGTAAATAAATCTTAAAAAACGAAAGAAGTATAGTTTATTCAAGAAGCAAATATTTTCATAATTGTCTTTGTTTTTTGAAATCCTTGTTTCCTTACTCCGAGCCTATAAAAACTTAGAAATTTGTGGAAGTTGTGATGCCTTTCAGTCACAATGTTTCCATCTTTTATGAGCTCACAAAACTGAGTACTTACCATCATCAGATAATCCTGAAGCCTTTTTTGGTGGAAGCCATTTTGGACAGGTGAGAAATGGGATCTGGAATATCTAGTAGAACCGAGAGTAAGGAGTAAGACCAGTTTTAAAACGTGGGACAGGAACTGAAGGAAGGTGGAGTGTGGGTGACGATGGTATGAGTGGAGACTGGGAAGGGGGGTAATGAGGTTTTCCTGTTGCTTTGAGATTCCCAGAGTCATGTCTTCTTCCCAAGAGGGCTGTGGTGGGTCTGAGTGGTACAGACCCACAGTGCAACTGTGCACACGGGGGCCTTCCTCCGGATCAGGAACAGGTTGTGTGCACGGTGTGGGTTCAGAAGCAGACTTTCCTGGGGGTAAATTCCAAGCCAGGCCAGCTAGAAGGGAAGGCCACATGGGCTCCTTACTGTGTCCTGGGAAGGCCTACTGTGCAGCGTGTTTGGCCCCTGCGTTGGCTCCTCCTCATTAGAGAGAGAAGCTGGTCCTCGGTGGGGACATGGACTAGCCAGCACTTGGCAGGCCGTGCAGGGTGCTTGTCCTGGGGGCTGAGGTCTCGGTGGATTTGGAGGCCCGCTGGCTCCTTGTGCAGGGCGCCTCCAGCTTGCTGCCCGGGCCCCAAGCCTGTCCCCCAGAGAGCTGGCCCCACGCTGGCCACCATGACCGTGTCAGACCTCTGGCATAGCGCCCAGCACGTGTGCTGAATGATTAGATAGTTTTACTAAGGAGCTGATTGTCTTTTTTCCCCTCCATAGTTAATTTTTTCTAAGCGACAATTTTTTTAAAAATATTCCTCAGAAACAAATCTTAAAACATCTGGTTTCAACTTAATTGTCTTCTCATACATCTGAAAATATATTCTGAATGCTACCGTTTTTTAAAAAATTTGAGTTGTTGTTAGAGTAGCAACTGTACCAAAGTTTCTTTTTTAAAACTGCATTAACTAAAACGTGTGTATGATAAATTTAACATGAAATTCAATGGCTTTCTTTTCTCCTATGTAATTAGCGGTGTCAGCTAATAATTACCTTTTGTAAAACTTTAAAATATGTCGTGTGTGTGTCTGTGTGTGTGTGAGCTTTCCCACTGTGATGAACTGTTGATTGCCTGGGATTTCTTTCTGAGGGCCAGTCATCCACAGCAAGCATCTCTGAGTCTTGTTTTTAAACTGTGTAATACCATCAAAATCAAAACTTTTTTGAGGCCTTGAGTCACAATGACATTTTTGAACACAGGACACAGAAACTTCTGTGGGATAAGTTACACGTCAGACATTCCTTTTTTTTTTTTTTTGGTTTCAGTATAAATTGAAATCAACATGCCAGGGTATTTCTTCATAGTATTTTCTAGAGGCAATAGGAAAAGTTTTGAGCGAGCCCAAAACATACTGGTTAAAGGTTAATTAGTTCCTTCCTCCAGTGAACAGAGCCTCCAGTGGCAAAGCTTTAGCAAAGATCAGTGAAATACTTACTGTTTGATGTTTTTAAATTCTGGTGGGAGGAGCGCTGCGCGGGGCTGGGAGGTTGGCTCAGAAGGATGGTGGTCCTGAGGTCACAGGGGACAGGGATGCGCGGGGCCCGCTGGGTGTTTCACGTAGTGTAAAAACCCCCATCCTAGTGATCATGTGAGCTTGGTCCTGATGCAGGTTAGTTAATAACTGAGGCTGGGTTAGTTCGTGCAGTGGGCTGGCTGAGTGAGCTGTTTGGTTGGTTGATTTGAATTTGTGCTGAAATGAGGCCGAGATTGAGAGGGCCCTTCAGAAGAGCACTGTCTTGTGTTACTCTCACCCTGAAGAAGGAGGGCCGCTGGCAAATGACAGGCAGACCCACAGTGACCCCGAGGTGCCGACGGTGCCGCCCGGGGGCTTCGTGTCACCCTGGGCACCTGTGTGAATTGGCTCTTTGACTCCATTAAAACTTCTAAATTTTTAAACAACCAAGACATCATTATAGACAGAACTATAACATTACGTTCTGATTATGAATCTTATTTTTTGAAGCACATCTAGTTCACAAAAATTACTTTCAAAACAGAGGAGAATTGTTTGGAATGCAAAGTTTGTAAAAGTTTTCACCCTGATAATTTAGGGATTTAAAATGATCTGTTTTATACAGATGCACAGCAGTGTGGGTATTACTTTGAAAATACAGTTACTGCCCAAGCTGCAAATCACTGTTTCCGCAGCGGCTCCTCTGGCAGGAGATGGGGTCGTAAAAACTCAGGTGAATTGAAGATGTGCGCGCTGTGTGAGAGGGTGGCGTACCTGTGGGCTGGTGGCTGGAGCGCCAGGCTCTCATCGTCGTCTTCCCTTGCACCTGCACCCTCCAGCCTCCCCGTCCCCTCCCGTGCGGCTAGCCTCCCCCATCCCCCCATGGTTACCAGCACCCACTCACGTCTGGGGCACCCCTCCGCCCATCAGGGTTTCCCATACTTCTGGGATGGCACCCCCTCCAGGCAGTGCTGCCATTCCCTCACCTGCACAGCTCAGACAGCTGCAGTTCTGTTCTCTTGGCATCACACATGCTCACAAAGTGCAGATTGGTTGAGGTTAGTTTCCTGCCCAGAGCCCTTCCAGGGGTCCCCATTTCTTTTTCTTTTTTATTTTTATTAACATATAATGTTTGTTTCAGGGATACAGGTCTGTGATTCATCAGTCTTACACAATTCACAGCGCTCACCATAGCACATACCCTCCCCAGTGTCCATCACCCAGCCACCCCATCCCTCCCACCCCCCACCACTCCAGCAACCCTCAGTTTGTTTCCTGAGATTAAGAATTCCTCATATCAGCGAGGACATATGATACATGTCTTTCTCTGATTGACTTATTTCACTCAGCATAACACCCTCCAGTTCCATCCACGTTGTTGCAAATGGCAAGATCTCATTCCTTTTGATGGCTGCATAATATTCCATTGTGTATATATACCACTCCTGCTTTATCCATTCATCTGTCGATGGACATCTTGGCTCTTTCCATAGTTTGGCTGTTGTGGCATTGCTGCTATAAACATTGGGGTGCATGGGCCCCTTCGGATCACTACATTTGTATTTTGGGGTAAATACCCAGTCGTGTCATTGCTGGATCGTGTGGTAGCTCTATTTTCAACCTTCTGAGGAACCGCCATGCTGTTTTCCAGAGTGACTGCACCAGCTTGCATTCCCACCAACAGTGTAGGAGGGCTCCAGGGGTCCCCATTTCTTGCAGAGTAAACACCAGCACCTCTGCTCTAGCCAGGAGGCCCTGACCTTTTGCAGGTGTTCTTGTAGGCTACACAGCCCCCCGCCCTCCACCTGCTTGGTGCTTAGCCCAGAGGCTCACCTCTGATTCTGTGCTCACCAAGCTTCAGTGGCCCGCACTTGCTTAGCGTTGGGCAGAATCAGAGCTCCCTGCACTAACCCTGAGCTCCGAGGAGAGACGTAACGAGATCATTGTATGACTAGTCTGTCTGCCTCCTCTACTAACAAGTAAGCTTCTTTACCGCAGAGATTGTTCATGTCTGTATTTCAGGTGCCCTGCCCAATGTACATGCTTAAGGAAACTGTTTGAACAAAGGAGTAAACCTGGGGCCACTGTTTGTTTATTTGTCTGCCTCTTCCACACATTTTAAACTTCCTGGAGGCAGAAGCTGTGTCTTTTTCTCTTGCTGCAGTCCAAGCTCCTCAGACATAATTGATGTTGGGCAGTTTAATGAGGAGCGAAGAAGGATCTCAAGATGATTTGCCTGAAAGTTATGTGGTGTCTTTGTAGGGGACGTGGGCTCACTGGAGACTGAGATGCTGTCCTGGGTGGTTGAAGTGCTCTGGCGGTATGCGGAGGGGGTGGGGGCGCTGCAAGATGGAGGGCGCATTTATGGAGCACTTGCTATACTTCAGATACTACTCTTAGCATCTCCTACACTGTCTTATCTGTGACTGGTGGTCTTCTGTTTGCCCCTGGCGTTATCATCTGTCTTACTGTCTTTGATTGATGGTTATATTGTCCCTTTGGCCTATGGGAGTGCATTCAGCCCAGTGTCTGTGTCCCATTATTATAAAGCCATCATTTAGAAGTATTGTAAATGGTGCTGGGAGAATTGGACAGCCCCATGCAAAAGAATGAAACTGGACCTTTTTCTTACACCACACACAAAGATAAACTCAAAATGGATGAAAGACCTAAATGTGAGACAGGAATCCATCAAAATCCTAGAGGAGAACACAGCCAATAACAACCTCGACCTTGGCCACAGCAATTTCTTGCTAGACACGTCTCCAAAGGCAAGAGAAACAAAGTAAAAAAAAATGAATTATTGGTACTTCATCAAGCTAAAAAGCTTTTGCATAGCAAAGGAAACAGTCAACAAAACCAAAAGACAACCGGCAGAATGGGAGAAGATATTTGCAAATGACCTATCAGATAAAGGGCTAGTATCCAAAATCTATAAAGAACTTATGAAACTCAACACCCAAAGAACAAATAATCCAATCAAGAAATGGGCAGAAGACATGAACAGACATTTCTGCAAAGAAGACATCCAAATGGCCAACAGACACATGAAAAAGTGCTCCACATTGCTCGGCATCAGGGAAATCCAAATCAAAACCTCAGGGAGGTATCACCTCACACCAGTCAGAATGGCTAAAATTAAGTCAGGAAACGACAGATGTTGGCGGGGATGCAGAGAAAGGGGAACCCTCCTACACTGTTGGTGGGAATGCAAGCTGGTGCAGCCACTCTGGAAAACAGTATGGAGGTTCCTCAAACAGTTGAAAATAGAGCTATCCTATGACCCAGCAATAGCACTACTGGGTATTTACCCCAAGGCTACAAATGGAGGGATCCGAAGGGGTACGTGCACCCCGATGTTTATAGCAGCAATGGCCACAATAGCCAAACTGTGGAAAGAGCCCAGATGTCCAGTGACAGATGAATGGATAAAGAAGATGTGGTTCATATATACAATGGAATCTTATGCAGCCACCAAAAAAATGAAATCTTGCCGTTTGCCCATTTGCAATGATGTGGATGGAACTAGAGGGTATTATGCTAAACAAAATACAGTAGAGAAAGACAATTATCATAAGATCTCACTCTTATGTGGAATTTAGAAACAAAACAGAATCATAGGGGAAGGGAAGGAAAAATAAAACAACGAAATCAGAGAGAGACAAATCATAAGAGACACTTTAAAAAAAAAAGATTTTATTTATTTGACAGAGAGAGCACAAGCAGGGGGAGCGGCAGGGGAGAAGCAGGCTCACTGCTAAGCAAGGAGCCCGATGTGGGGCTCGATCCTAGGACGCTGGGATCTTAACCTGAGCCGAAGGCAGCTGCTTAACCAACTGAGCCACCCAGGTGCCCCTAAGAGACTCTTAACTATAGGAAACAGACTGAGGGTTGCTGGAGGGGAGGTGGGTGGGGGATGGGGTCACTGGGTGATGGGCATTCAGGAGAGCACGGGATGTAACAAGCACTGTGTGTTATACGCAACTGATCAGTCTACCCCTAAAACTAATAATACAGAATATTATAACTAAATTAAACTTAAATTTTAAAAAAATAAAAATACTGTTTTTTCTTTCTGCCACAAAAGATGTTCCAGATTCATCTTGTACTTTCTTTGCCCCTGCCCTGGGATCAGCCATGGGTTCCTTCCAGCAGAGAATGTCACTTGGAAGTCAGGAGGGACCTGGGTGTGCTCGAAGCTGTTGAGATGTGCTGTACCCAGGCCCAGGCGTGGAACGGAGTAAGGAGACGGAAGTGTGACAGGAAGACGGATGGATGGACCCGTGCGTGCACAGACACGCTGTTAAGCCTAATATTATTTATGTATATTGAACACTGGGAGTTCAGGCACACTTGCTGCTCCGGTTTCTTCTAGTTTTCTCTCTCTAGTGAGAAACATGGGTACTGTTGCCCTTGATGTATTTACTTATTTGATTGATCCCACACTTTCCAGTTGTACCTCTTTGTTCAGCTGTTGAGCTCCAGCCTCTGGGCCCGACCACCCTTGCCTGTCTCCTTCCTCGGTGGCCTCAGTGCCATCCCCCAACCTGGGCCTGTGCCCTCTCGTGGGGCTGGACGACTCTGCTCGGGCACAGGCCACATGCACTGTGTTTAGAAAGGACAGGGACACAGGGAAGTAATTATTCTCCAGTTGTTTTATTTTTGTTTCGTTTCAATGAAGATTAAAACCATTGTTTATTCATTTTGTAGACCTCAGCCAAAGCCTATAGGTTGTTAAGACAGACACTTGAGGTGTTCAGTAAATGCTGATTGAATGAACAGAGGAGTCACTTGTTGAGAGAACCACTGAGAGGCGTATTAAATACTTAAAGCCTCACCCTGAAAGAGCCTTTAGGTGAGTACAGAATAGTATTTGTCTTCAGTTGATTTAAGAGGAAGTGAGATCAAAGTTGCTCAGAGTCTCTTTGGGCATTGAATATAATGTCTGTCTGGTGAGCAGGGTTTGTATTGTTTGCAAGTCTGTGGTCACAGACTGCTGTGCCAGTGTAACAGGTGCTCCTGCTGGGGAACCTCCAGCTGTCCACAGAAAGCCCTGGGTGGACACAGGTGCTGAGGCCTGACTCTTCATCCCAACTCTGGCTCCCCACACTCCACGTCTGCCACACAGCTGTGTGTAGGACCCTGGGCAAAGAGACAAGTGAAGCCATGTTCCTTCCCGTTCTCTGTCTGCTGCTTTCTAAACAAGTAGAGCTGACTTAACTGGAATTGCTCTTTGCATCTGTTATTGCTTGGGATTTGAAATAAATACTGTCCTGAAAGAGATTATAATCAAAAGAGGGAATTCGTCATGGATACATTTATTTTCTGTCTCTGTCCCTACATTTTACACACAGTACACCCTCAATAAATAGTGACTTGTTTTAAGTATGAGTTGCTGGGCTGACATTCAGGGTAGTTTTTTTGTTTTGTTTTGTTTTAATATTCCAAATTAAGTGACTTCCAAGTTAATGAGCAGACTCGGGAAGCTAGGCCTAGAACTCAGATTGATGTCTTCCAGACACAGAGCAGGATTCCTGTGGACTCTCCCGTGGGTAGTGATGCTCACTGAACATGGAGTACGTACTACTCTTCCTTTGCGGGAACGTTGATGGCCAGCTCCGTGCTGCGTAGAACCGTGTGCTTGCGGAGCGGCATTACAGATCCTCTCCTGCTACTGCAAACACAGACACACGCAGCAGAAGTAGAGAAAGAGAGAAATGGGACATTAGTACGTAAAGTGCATTAACCTGTAGAAATGAGTGGCTTGTGCAGGGTACAATTTAGAGAAGGATTTATTTTGTTTTGGTTGAATATTTAGTCATTCAAGCACCCATCTTAGGTTAAAGTCAATAATTTGTTTTTTTATTACAATTACAAAAATTGTTTCATAGCCTTAAGATACAGACATTGTCTGAAACACACAACATAGAAAACAGAATTTTCATAATGGACCAATTTAATATGTTTTTAATTCCAAACAATATAAAGAAAAATGACTACTTCCAAGTTTTCATTTCGGGCTAAGATGATGCATTTGTTCCATACTTTAGATGAATGCAGATGACATTGCAGCAGCTTGATTTCAGGGGAATGTGCTCACTTTGCCTTCTTGGCAGTCAGATCAGGTTACTACAGAATGTATGCTAGATTCTTTTTTTTTTTTTTTTTAAGATTTTTTATTTGTGAGGCAGAGGGATCACAAGCAGGGAGAGTGGCAGGCAGAGGAAGAAGCAGGCTCCCCACTGAGCAAGGAGCCCGATGCAAGACTTGATCCCAGGACCCAGGGATCATGACCTGGGCTGAAAGCAGACGCTTAACCGACTGAGCCACCCAGGCATCCCTGTATGCTACATTCTAGAAGAAAAACAGATTGAGAAGTTTCCTCACATTCTTTAATTAGTCATCAGTCTTCTTCAAGATCTATTCTCAAACCTTGGCTTTCTGCATCAAGAATCATAACACTTCTAAAGATATTTGTGGTTGCTAATTAACACCAGTAAATAAATAAATGGGTTCTTGGACATTTTAAAGTATCCATGTGAGGGCACCTGGGTGGCTCAGTTGGTTAAGCGACTGCCTTTGGCTCAGGTCATGATCCTGGAGTCCCGGGATCGAGTCCCACATCGGGCTCCCTGCTCAGCGGGGAGTCTGCTTCTCCCTCTGACCCTCTTCCCTCTCGTGCTTTCTATCTCTCATTCTCTCTCTCTCTCAAATAAATAAAATCTTAAAAAAAAAATAAAGTATCCATGTGATGGCACAATTTCATTTAATACACATTTTAAGTCATTTTAAGGATGTGTATGTAACATGCTGGGTTGTAGCTGGGTGTTCCGTTTTTGTTTTAATGCTGAATTAGTGCACTGAAGAGAAAAGGAGGGTGCTCAGGACCTGGGTCTGTTTTTCAAAGTAAGATTCACATTGCTTAGAAGAGATAGTTCATGTGCAAGTTTTTTTTTTAAAGATTTTATTTATTTATTTGAGAGAAAGAATGAGAGAGAGAGCACATGAGAGGGGGGAGGGTCAGAGGGAGAAGCAGACTCCCCGCTGAGCAGGGAGCCCGATGCGGGACTCGATCCCGGGACTCCAGGACCATGACCCGAGCCGAAGGCAGTCGCTTAACCAACTGAGCCACCCAGGCGCCCCATGTGCAAGTTTTAAAAATAAATGAAGAGTACTCTAATGTTTTTTCCCCTTAAAGTCAATGTAAGTAGTTCAAGAAGTATAAAAATGTTCAGTTTCTTATTTTGTTAGTGCTTCGATGCTAACTTTTCAAAGTAAACTGGTAGGTTTTCATCCATCCTTCTGTCACCCTAGGGCGGAGGGAGCCTCTTACTGGCGCAGCCTGCTCCTGCTTACTGTCCAATCTGAAGTTCTCTGTTAGTTTGGTGGTTGGATACAGGTTGAGCTATTTGCCGCTCTTACTAATTAACATGAAGTTGTTTCTGTTTGTAACCTTTTTTTTCTTTTTATGGGTGCGGGGCAGAGGAGAGAGAATCCCAAGCGCAGAGCCCAACGAGGGGCTCCGTCTCCCGACCCTGAGATCACGAGCTGAGCTGAAATCAAGAGTCAGATGCTTAACTGACTGAGCCACCTGGGCACCCCTGTTTAAAATCTTTTGATATCAATTCACCATATATGTTTCATAATAAGAAATGGAGTATAAATTCTCTGTTTTCTGTTTCGTGCTTCACTGCTTTCCTCAGAATTACCTGGAATGCTGGTAACTCGCTCCTTCATCCATTCGTGGACACTGGTTTTGTGCAGGGGCTTTTTAAGGCACAGGAAAAACATGGGGACCTAAACATCTGTCCCTGGAGGAGCTCATCATCTGCTCAGTGGGAGACATATTAACAGACCATTTTCAAACGGACTTGTCCTTTATAGTCTTACTAGTCCTCAGGTGTCTGGGGGGCAGTGAACACTGACCCTAACAAACCTGGGAGGTCTGGCCTGGAGGGGGTCAGACTCGAGGAGGGGGCTTCAGGGTGCTCTCGGTCAGGGACGAGCAGAGACCCTGGGTGCGTAGGTCCCGGACCAGGAGTGATTTGGCACTTTTGTTGTGTGTGGTTATGGAAGGGAGCGACAAGAACTGTCCTTGAAGAAACAGTGAAGGCCTCGATCGCACGGGGCCTTCCGTTCCGCTGTGGAGTGCGTGACCCACATCCCAGAGCCAGAGTAGAATGAGCTCAGGGCCAGGAGATGTGTGTGGTAGATCGTTCTGAGCGCCGTGGGAGACCAGTTCAGAAGGCAGGACAGGCGGCAGATGAGGTCTGGAGAGCCCCATTTCAGACAGCTCGGTGTCGTTTCGGCAGCACGACGTTGAGGTGAGGATGCTGTGGTGTTTTATTTACACACTTCCTAAATGCTCAAAAATTCAGTCAGAGGTGCAAGAAACTAGAAATTTTAAAATATGAATGGAAAGAAAAAAATACGTAGCTTGGTGCTCAGCTTTTGAGTTTTTAAATAGATTAAAACAAATTTGATGGTCTTAACAACTGAGACTTGATTTGGAAGAGCTGTGTGCTGTTGAGATTTGAGAAGCCAAGTCTTAGAGAAGCCGCGGTGGAATGTGTGTGTGAGCGGTAGGAAAGCCAGACCAGCCCTCCGTAGACATCCTGTCACAGCCTGCTCCGGAGGGGAAAGGAGAAGAGTCGGAGGAGCAAGGAAGAGAGATGTGGGTGTGGAGTTCGTGCCTCTTGGAGCAGAAGCCCCAGTAGCACAGCTGTGGGGGCGGAGGACGCCACGGCCCCAGGTCCTCCCCAGCTGAGCCCCTCCCACGGGTGCCGCAGGCTTCAAGTCCCGCAGGGCAGTCTCAGAAGTTCCCGTGCCACCCGCAGGGGCAGATGGGAGGCCCAGGAAAATGTCTGCCATGGTGCTGACCGCCGACCCTGGGACTTCAGCACCCAGAGCCGATACCATGCAGATAGTGGGCAGAGGAGGGAGCCTCCTCATCCTCAGGTGCCACCAGGCCCTCCCACCCCATCCTGGGTCTAGTGGGGGTGGGGAAACAGAGTGGTAAAGGCCAGAATGCAATTTAATTTAAATCTGAAATATTAATTACGATTTTAGGTTGTGACCAGATTCTATTAGATTGAATATTTCAGGAATTATTTTAGGAAAATAAAGTTAAGCTTTGCACCTCTCAGCCTACATTCTCTAAAGATGATACCTACTACTCTAAAACTTCCCAGATGTTGGCGATTTGAGGAGCTTTTGATACCTGCAGGTAGAGAATTCTAGGTGCGGTTAGATAGGATTCTGTACCTCCTGGTTAGGGTAGAGAGTTGACTGGTAGTTGAGATTGTGGGATAGATACTGTTCTCATGGAAACGGTCTGAGTAGGCTTGGGCCAAGGAGGACCCCTGTGCTCCTACAAGAACTAGTATGGTCAGAGGAACAGAACCCACAAAAACGGGCAAAGGCACGAGCTGAATCAAAGAGAAGAGTTTGCAGCCGGAGGGAACGATCACCATTGTCCAATGCAGCCGACTAGAGCACACATGTGGCTCTGACCATGTGCAGGGCTCTGGTGACCTCCAGGATGAGCAGGGAGGGAGGGGGGATGAGGCGATGAGTGTTCTCAGGCTGGGCAGTGTTTACAGGACACGAACAACGTGGCCATGTTTCTGGGCGATGCGAGTAGCAAGGAAGAGAGGGAAGATTCCAGAGAGACAAAGTAGAATAAAGTCCCAAAGGACACAGGAGGGTCTTCAGCAGAGAGGAGGGTGTTCTTGAACTGGGTGAGGGGCATCCCATTTCACGGGACAGGAGAAAGAGCAGGACAAGGTCTGGTCAGTACGGATTTGATCAGACATGGCCAGTCATGGCACACCACTCGGCTCCATGTTCTGGGTGAGGTAGGAAATGTGCTGGTCTGTCAGAGTAAAGTCAGGGGAGAGCCCTCTGGCCTGGAGAAAAACCTGGGGAATATGGAGTAGAGAAGGCTGGGAAAACAAGCCATTACAAAGCAAGTAGATTGACCCATATTGCTGAAGCCCTAGTAGAGGCTGGAGACGCCATTTCTAGAAGGATGATTGTAAATTGCTGTGTGACTTTCTCCAGCAAAACTCCTCCAGAAGCAGAAAGTGGGATGTTGGGTTTTGCTGTCAGGGTTGTGCAGGCTGTGAGCCACAGTAAGCTAATGTGCAGTAACAAATGGGCCCTGACATCACAGGGGTTCAGAAAACAGCTCTGAACTTCCTCCTGCCTGCGGAGTGCTCTCTTTGGGGTCCCTGGGGACTTGGGTTTCTCCTACCTTGTGGTTCCAACACCCGGGGCCACGGCACCATCCCCGCATCTAGCCAGAAGGGGGTAGCACAGTGGGCCCCGTCCATTGTCGGCCTGGGAAGTTGGCACACCTGGCCCTACAGCAGAAAGGAGTTGAGCTGAGAAAATCAACCACTGTCACCCGAAAGCTGAGAGACAGGCTTGAGATCTGAGCTGGAGCCATCAACTGGAAGGACTAATTAAGTCATTCTGACCAATTCTGGAGGACGAGTGTGGACTGTCTGAGTCTGGGACCCGGGTGCTGCCATCTTGGGGGCTCCAGAGCCACCACCCCCGCCCCCGCAAGGCAGGAAGGGGAGAGGGAGGAGTGTCCCCTACGTAGCAGAGTCTTACTGTAGACAGTGAAAAGCCTGTCTGGCTTTGTCCCACCTGGGGAGGGCATTTCTCCCACTCAGTCCCCCATTTGTGAAGGTGACAGGTCCATTGAAAACCTGGGAGTGAATGACGGCCCCACACCTTAGCCGCACACCGGCGGGTTTCCAGGGCCACAGTGGCAAGTTCCAGATGGAAGAGCTTCGGGGCATAGACTCCCCGAGGAGCCACACTCAAGAAGCCCGAGTCAGCGGGGAAGATGGAGCCGAGGACACCGGAGGTCCTCAGGCACTTCCAGCCCCTGCCCAGGTTACTTGGTACATCATGTCCAGCTTTCAGCAAACCTTGTAAGACGTGCTGCCAGGTAGGAAAACAGCCTGGAGAAACAAAGCCAACGCGAGACCCAGACGCACAGAGGGCGCAGCTTCAGGAGCTAGCGGGCGGGATGTGAAAGCACCATGGTCGACATGTTACGGGCTCCTGTAGGAAAAGCAGACGTTGTGCAGGAGCTGGTGTGGGTGGTGCGGGTGGGGACACACTATCGAAAAGACCAAAAGGATCCCTGTGACACGGGAAGAAGGGCTGCGATGGGCTGCTCACCACCAGCCTGAAGACAGGACAAAAGGAACTTCCCAAATGAGAAGCAAAAAGAAAAAAGAATGCAAAAGGGAACGGAAGCCCTGAGTAGAGCCTCCGAGAGTGAGGGACGGTCTCAAAAGGTGTAACGTGCCAGCCAGAGAGGACGGAGCTGACAAGCGGCTGGAGCCGTCCTACAGTTAATGACAGACACCAAACCACAGATCCTGGAGCCCAGGGAACAAGCCAGGCCAGAACCAAAAAGACGTACACCCGCTTGCATCCCACTGAAACCGGAGCAACCCAAAGGCAGAGAGACAACCTTGACGGAAGCCAGAGAAAGTACGAGCACTGGTCTGGAGAAGGACAGCGCACACCGCCAGGGTAGGCGGCGATCATGGCAGCACCTCCTCAGGGCCAGGGAGCGACGCCCGGGGCGGGTGGTAGATGGCAGGCTCCTGGAGCCTTCCCACCAGCCTGAGGGGAGAGGAAGCCCCGCCGGAGGGTTAGCCGCAGTCTTCCAGAGCCCAGCGGGGGGAGGCGCCTCTAGATTTAACACGGTCACATGATTTAGAAATTCAGAGCGTGAAACCCCTCTTGCCTCTACGGTCTCCCCAGTCGCCCTCGCAGAAGACCAGCTCCAGCAGCGGGGGGGGGGGGGGGAGCAGGAAGAGCTGTGCCCCGTGGGTCGCCAAGTGCAGACGCAGCTGATGGGAGCACCCCCCCTCCCCCCGCCACCGTCGGCTTGCTCTGGCTCCATCCATCCACGCTGTGCTGGGTTGGAGCCGCGTGGGGTCCTTCCTCCTCTGGACTTGCGAGGACTCCCGCAGCCTGGCAGGGCCGTCGTGGAGGGCCGTGTGCTGTACTTCATGAGCTACTCACGCAGTCACTGCCGTTTCAGAAAGGCTCTTCAGCTCGTCTCCTCTAAGACGGGAGATGCAGTTCCACACCTATTTACTTTTCCTCTGGAATGGTCTTCCATCCACGTGTCTTGTTACCAGCCCTTCATCTCCTGCTTCACCTCTGAAGGTTTTCCTCAGTGCTTGGGTTTTGTTTGACAACAGGAATGTTACTTAATTTCTGTTATACTGTTTTGATTTTCTGTTTTAATTTTTGTTAACACGCACACGCACAAAAGTCTGCAGGCCAGCGAGTCCTCACAAAGTGAGCACACACTCCTAGTCCATTACTTGGGCAAGAAATAGAACTTTACCCGCACTCCAGAAGCTTCCCTCCCCTGCCCTTTCCTCCCTAAAAATAACCACTGTCCTCCCCTATCTAATCAACATTATTTTTGTTGGGATTTTGAAGTTTTCAAAAAATGCACTTATGTGAAATAGATTCTTATGTCTGGCCCCCGCGGCACAGCGCTCCTCACGTGTGAAGCTGATTGCAGCGCTCTGCCCTGGGCCATGTCTGCGCACCAGTCCACGGTGTAAATAAACCGTGATTGTGTGGCACGTCCTTCGGCGGTTGTGGGATCTATGGTTCCGCCCAGTTCTTGGCTGTTAGGACATGGGTGTGGGTGTGTCTGTGCTGTGTGCGCACAGATTCGGTTTCTCTTGGGTGGGTGCCCAGGGACTGGGGTTGCTGGGTCCCACGATGTCTACGTTCATTTCACGTCATTGCAGTCTTCCACAGCGAGCACACCCGTTTTCATTCCTCTCAGTGCTGGGAGTTCAAGTTCCTCCGGGACCTTGCGCACACTCACGTTGTCCGTTTTTTTCCAGTTGTAACATTCTAGTGGGCGTGTGTTGATGTCCCACCGTGTTCGTAGTTTTCATTTCCCTGATGACTAGTGAGATTGAGCGTCCTCTGTGTGTTTATTGTCTGTCCAGACGTTGTTGGTTTGAGAATTACCTGTGGGTGTTTTTTACTTGTCTTTTTATTGGACGGCTAGTCTTTCGGTGTCCGCCTTGTAGGGGTTCCCTGTGCCCTGCTGGGAGTGCGAGGCCACCCAGGTGCACTACTTCCTCCCCCTCTGCCTCCTCGTGCTCTTCGTGGGGACTTGATGAATAGCGATTGTTAATTCTCATGTCATCAGTTATTTTTTTCTTTTTATGGTTTAACAAATCTTTCTGTACCCTGGGTCATGAAGATACTCTATTTTCTAGAAGTTTTTGTTCTACCTTTCTCACATCTCTAGATGTCTGGAACTAAGTTTTGTGTTTCATGTGAAGATGGGACAGTTTCCACCTTCTTCCCCATGTAGATATCCATGGGCCCATAACCACGTGGAAGGTCCATCCATCCTTTGTGTCGCTGCGGGTGCGGTCCCGTGTCTGAGGACAGTGGGTGTGCGTGCTCTGTGCATCAGTTTCCATGGTAATAATCTTCCATTACTGTAGGGAGTTTGGGATTGCAGTCACTGTCCGTAGAACTTTGATGAATATTGTGTATCCCTTTCTGTTTTTTCAGGTATGATTTCATTTTTTCAGTGGTGTTTTACGATTTTTCTCTGTAGAGTTTTTTTTTAATTTTTTATTGTTATGTTAATCACCATACATTACATCATTAGTTTTTGATGTAGTGTTCCATGATTCATTGTTTGTGCATAACACCCAGTGCTCCACGCAGAACATGCCCTCTTTAGTACCCATCACCAGGCTAACCCATCCCCGCACCCCGCTCCCCTCTAGAACCCTCAGTTTGTTTTTCAGAGTCCATCGTCTCTCATGGTTTGTCTCCCCCTCCAACTTACTCCCCTTCATTCTTCCCCTCCTGCTAACTTCTTCTTTTTTTTTTTTCTTAACATATATTGCATTATTTGTTTCAGAAGTACAGATCTGTGATTCAACAGTCTTGCACAATTCACAGCACTCACCATAGCACATACCCTCCCCAATTATCACGCAGCCACCCCATCCCTCCCACCCCCCACCACTCCAGCAACCCTCAGTTTGTTTCCTGAGATTAAGAATTCCTCATGTCAGTGAGATCATATGATACATGTGTTTCTCTGATTAACTTATAAGTTTCTTTTCTTTTTTTTAAAGATTTTATTTATTTATTTGAGAGAGAGAGAATGAGAGATAGAGAGCATGAGAGGGAAGAGGGTCAGAGGGAGAAGCAGACTCCCTGCTGAGCAGGGAGCCCGATGCGGGACTTGATCCCAGGCCTCCAGGATCGTGACCTGAGCCGAAGGCAGTCGCTTAACCAACTGAGCCACCCAGGCACCCTCTCTGATTGCCTTATTTCACTCAGCATAACACCCTCCAGTTCCATCCACGTCATTGCAAATGGCAAGATCTCATTCCTTTTGATGGCTGCATAATATTCCATTGTGTATATATACCACCTCTTCTTTATCCATTCATCTGTCGATGGACATCTTGGCTCTTTCCACAGTTTGGCTATTGTGGACATTGCTGCTATAAACATTGGGGTGCACGTACCCCTTCGGATCCCCACATTTGTATCTTTGTGGTAAATACCCAGTAGTTCTCTGTAGAGTTTTGTACACCTTTTGTTTGATTTATTTTTAGGTAGTTAGATTTTGTTGATGCTGTTTTATTTGTTACCTTCTTAAAATTTCATTTTCTGTTTCTTGACATATAAAAATATAGTTGCAGTGAAGCCTTTTATTCCCAAATTGGTTTCCCATTAAAAATATTAAATGCATACTTTGCATTTTAATTACAGATCCCAGTCAGATGTTGAGCACTGTCGTCTCAAGAATTTACCCTGTCTTGGGGCGCTTGGGGGGCTCAGTCAGTCAAGCGACCACCTCTTGATTTTGGCTCAGGGCATGATCTCAGGTTGTCCCGTTTAACACTCTGTCTCTCTGCCCCACCCCTCTAAGAAAAAATATTTACCCTGTTTGGCCAGCTGATAGTTTTTTAAATGAGAAACTTGGTGACTTGTAGCACAAGACTTCACTGCTGTTGGTCAGGTGCTGAGGCCACCTCAGGGCCCTGTGGAAGCTATTTCCTGTCTGTGTGAGGGAGGCAGATGGTGGGTCCCTGATGTGTCGGTGCAGAGGCTCACAGAAACACTGGAAGAGAAAGCACAGTGACTTGTCAGTTTGGGCTGCTGATGTGCAAGACCATAGTGCAGGATGACCCTGAACACGTCGGTCCCGCCATTTTTATTCCAACTCCGTACACTCCCATGTGTGTTCGGAGCGATGGGGTGTCGCTTTGAAGATGCTTGCCAAAGTCCAGATCTTACTTTTCACTCATGGAATCGGCCAGGCCAGAGCCAGCTCCTTAGTAGTTGTGGGCGCAGCCTGCCCCTGACCGTCCTGACCGGTCCTGAGTCACTCTTCTGCCCCTACCCCACTCACGAGCTCTGTGTGGACAGGCTGTGAAATTCACTTCTGTCTTCTTCCTCCGCTGTTGAGATGGTGATGTGTGTGACCAGTGGCTGAGGGGCCAGGAGCCGACATGACCTCCTGTTGGAGAAAGCTGTTCCAATGATTGGATTTCAAAAGGGGGAAAGATCTGCAGCCTCCAAGTCAGCTATTCTGTAACAGTGTTTTTGCTTGGATTTGAAAGAAATGAGACCAAATAAGAAGTAGATGCTTCATCATGACATTAGAACAAGAATGATGGTGGTTGGCTGCCGTGAGCGGTTCTCCTGTTCCAGCTGTGGGCCAGACTGCAGAGGTTCCAGGGCCGCATCCCAGGCCGGCAGCCTGAGTCGTTCATGCAGAGGGCTCACCGTGGAGAGGGTGCCTTTCAGCCAGAGACCCCAGCGGGCCCAGATGTATCTCGCCTTGAAAGAGGACAAGGCCCTTCCAAGGGCCACACTGGGCGGTGCGTGGGGCCAGCGGCCTGGCGGTGCTGAGTTGGCCTGGCTGAGAGGCGAGGCTGTGCCCGCGTGCCCGCCAGTACTCCGTGTGTCTCTCCTGCCCACAGTCCGTCACTAGTTGTGCATCTAGAGAGGAAACAAAGATGGCGAATTTGCACACAGGCCAGATGACATCGTGGCACTTCACGCGGACGTTGTGCACGCAGCCCTGTGCACGTGGACCATTCTCGTGGAGTGGGGCCCCAGGATGAAGCGTGAGCCCCTGAGCTCTGGGAAGACACGTGAGCTAAAGCCTGCCTGAGGCCTGTTGTCGTCGTGACAGGCAGGTGGGAAGATGGGGTGTGCCGCCGTGGATTATAGGTACTTAACAATAGTCTGGGAAGAATTAATTCGTTTAAATTCTAGTCATTATGGTGCCATTTCCTACCATCATGTCATACTTACTTTGAAAGGAAATTGAAGAAAAATTAGCTTACCTGCGGTGGATCATTGTTTAAGAGAAATCTGATGACCAACACTCACTTCAGGCAATTCACAGCAGCTTCTTCTATAGTTTAAAATGCTCTTCATGTAAGTTATAGGATTATCCTTTGGGAAGAATATGTGTCTCACCTTGCTGTTTCCTTGAGAGCATGGTTTTGTAAGGACAGTTAATCATCAGTCAAGTATCAAGGCTCTGAGAGATGCTGAAGGACACAGAGCAGTGTAGAGTGCATCTCTGGGAGTCCTTCAGGACTGCATTTCCACGTGCCCCCACCCTGGCTCTTTGAGGACACCTTCCTGCCCGACCCAGAACCTCAGGGCTCCACACACACCGCCCCGTCCCTGCTTGGAACTCGGTAGAACCCACTTAGAGTGTGGGAAGGAAGGCTTGAGGTAGAACAGGCAGGTACCGTGGGGTTATTTGTCCTTTGATGACTTTGCTGGATAAAAGACTTGCCTTTGTTGACTGTTTACTTTCTTGGTCGTTGGTTTTGGTCAGTCGTTTGATTTAGTCTGTTCTGCTTTCCCCAAAGTAGTTGGTGCCATGTCAGCAAGTTTTAGCACATTTAGATAAAAACAGTGGAGAAAAACATTTTGATAAGCAAAATTTGACCAGTCTTTATTTTATGGACCTTGTGGAAGTGTGTGTAGTTAAAGGGAAGTGCTACCAGAGATCTGATTATGGGGATGAGTAGTCCCAGGGAGCATCCACAGCTGGGCTGTGTCTGGCCCAGGAGGCCAGACTGGAGGAGGAGACCGAAGCTCCCCGGAGGTCAGCCACAAGTGCTGACCTCTGATGGAGTTAGGAAGATCCACCAACGGCAATCATGCAGCAGCACTTGGGGAAGGCCGTTGGGTGGGAAATGGCTAAGGTCATAAGAGGTCTGAAATTAATCAGACCAAAAATGAAAACTCTTTTATGTTAATTATTAGTGTGGAATTACTCTTGTTAAAGTAAATCAGTTACTTATGCATTTATGTTTTGTTTGCCTGGAGCACTTTTGCCTGCATCTTTTTTCATGTAGAATGTAGCCTGACGGACTCCAGTATTGAACTAGCTCACGGTGGGTCCGTCCCCCAGTCAAAATGCACAGCCTCTCGGAGATCATACTGCCCCTTGTCTCCTCACATCTGGCCTGGGTGCTCTGTCATATTTTTGAGCACCAAGGCTTGATAGACGACGACCTCTGAGATTCTGAGACTCTTCTCAGATCGCCGAGGAGCCGCAACCCCGTACCCTCTTTGTGATCCGTGGCGTGTGTTCTCCGGGAGCAGCTGAGGTGCCGAGGAGCTTTCAGTGCAGACCCACTCGGCCATGGCTGTTCCCGGCTTCAGCCATAAACAGCCCTCATCCAGAGTGAGAACCTGTTGAGTATATTCTGCCATAAGACAATTCACTAATTACTAGAATTTTAGCTCTCTTAGTTTAGGACAACCTTTTCGTCATTACGTGGCATGCTTGTTTTTAGCAGCTAATATGTGTAATTACATTTAAAATAAGTGGCTCCGAGTGCTTTAACAGCATTTTGATATTAGTGTTGTGACCTAGGAGTTGTCTTCTGGTGGCTGAATAATTAATTTGTGTCTAAGAGCTTTCACGTTTGATAGTTGCCTAACACGGGGTTTCCTTGTGGAAGGCCTGCTGGCTTCCAGTGACCCTAAGCTGCCATCTGGTACAAAATCAGAGTGCTTCTGTCATCTGCTAGTAATTGCTGGCACCTGCACGTTGCAGTCCCCCAGAGCTGAGAGTGTGTGAGTAGCACGAGTATGGCCTTTTGGAGTGGGGTCCTCCACACACGCACACGTGGACCCCTGGCAGGGGAGCAGAGCCGTGGGGTTTCTCAGTACAACCATGTGGTAGTTCATCTGTATTTTCATGCACAAGGTAGGAAAGATGGTGACCGTTTGGTGAAGGTAATTAATTCACTAAATCCTGGCGTTGTGTTTGTTTTATGATTTGTTTTAATGGGTCTAGTACTTAGTAGCCTATTTAGGCTGGTAGGATTGTTTCCATGACATTTTACAGAAGACTTCTTTAAATCCTCTTTTGTGAGCGGATAAACTTTAGTCAGGGCACTTAGCCTCTAGCACCATATTATATTAATGTATTTTACTTGTAATTTAGAGAACAAGAGGAATGCCCTGATTTGAAGGCTAAACTGTCCCCCGTGGCACTGGCACAGCTGATAATCGCGAACTAGAAAGATGTGTATATCAAATAGTTTACAAAATGAAGCCAGCTGTGTTTCCCTACATACTGTGGCTTCCTGACATGCATCATTAAACCTTATTAGCTACTTCCTTTTACAAAGATTCTTGTAGTCTTGAACATTGCATATTAACATTTTCTGCCCCTCCAACTGGAAATTATTTGCTTTATTGTAGAGTGTCAACTTGCTCTAGTTTCTGATGCGTTCTAATTGGTACTTTAGAGTGTAATCATCGTGAGATACCACGCCATGCATTTCTTTATTTGGAAATTAATACAGACCTTTTCACTTTATCCGTCAATCTGGGCAACTTTTCACACAATTCCTAACTCCTGGGATTGCTTACAAGCCATTAAGTATGAAATGGTTCATAAAATGTCTTTGAAAACATAAAGTAACACAAAAATTTTAGATGTTTAAAATAGTGTTACATTTTGCCAAGATGCCACTAATAAAGCTCTTACACAGACAGTTCTCATAATAAAGGAGGTAAAGCAAGATGGAAAGTTTCTTCAACCACCTGAAGTTGTCATTTAAAATTTTTAGCCAATCTGCTAAATTCCATTTTTCTTGAAAAATAAGAATGTAAATCATGAGAACCGTGGACTGACTCAAAATTAGATGTTAGACCCACTGGCCACTCTCCATCGGTGTCTCTCTCTCTGCCATTCTTTGTTGGCCTTATAAGGGGCTAGTCACTGCTGATGCTGACTCGGGGGTGCCAGGACATGGGCAGAACGAGCCCCTGTGTTCACGACAGTGTCATCCCCAGATGTTTGAGACACCGGTCCCCAGTGTGTTATGGATCTACCCTATGCTTGATGCCGGTACAGTCGGGGGCATGCGTCGCATTGTCAGGGAGCTTCACGAGTTCTGTGAAACCATGATCCTAGCTTGGGTTCCAATAAATATCTTCGTCATAGATCTTGTCAAGTCAGCTAATGACTCTTGATTTAAAAGCACTGTTGACTGGTTTATGTAATGATAGGTGCCGGATATTCGGAGATTGGGGTAGGGACCTTATGTGGTCCATAAATTCCTGCATATTTACACAATAATCTAAGAAACATTGAGGGGAGACAGTGATGCGTGACCGGACACCATTGCAGCCTTCATGTGACATGGCGGCTGGTGGTACACAGTGTGGGTCCCCGTGGGGCTCGCTGCAGAGGCTCACACGTGGAACCGTGCTACATGAAACTGCACCACTAGAGCAGTTAAGCCTTCTTTTCCTGCTAATTGTCATCCGTCCCCACCCCAAGATGTTTGATTCAGAACTAGCAGCTTCATAGGCTGTGTTTAGTGTTGGACTCAAGTCTCTCATGAAAGCAGACTTTCTGGAATCTATTATATGAAAACTCTGTTGACTAAAGTTGGTAAACTCCCCTGCACAAACCATTATGTACATTGTGTTTGCTGGTACGTCGAAGGAAGAGTTTAGATGTAAGTAACGTTTTGAAGCTAATCACTGAGCAAGTTTCTGACTTTATTTTGGAGACTCCTCTGTATCGTGACCTCTTATGAAAGAGGATCTCAGGTTGGAAATTAAGGTTTCATTTTAAATTAATGGGACCTCATTTACTAATAAAAATTGAGCCATTTCCTTAACCAGAATTTTATAAGGGAAAAAATACAGGTGGAAAGGTGGTAACCCCTGGCCCCATTACATACAATTTCTTAAAAACACACACACACACACACACACACACACACACACACACACACACACTCCCCCAAGAAACGGAAACCGTTCTCATGGCGCACTGCCAGGCAGGCTCCAGGGCCAAGGGCTGCTCCGGCCATCCCCCCGTCAGCCCCGTGCATCCCCGCTGTGGACTGTGCTGGGGAAGGGGTGCTCTGACCTGTATCCTCCCCCAAACCCAGCCTTTTCATATCACCTGTAGTCCAGCAGCTCCAAGCCACTCACCAGAATAATTCCTTCAACACCTCATTTTCTGGATATCAGAAAGGGATCGCATAATTATTTTCTGGCTCTTTAAATAGAGTTCAGAGGGTCTCCTGAAGGGAAGCTGTCACTGTGCTTGGCAGTTTGAGGATGCAGTAGAGTTGGAAGGCCTGGCTGTATGTTTAGTAATTTCCTTAACAAGTAGTCATGGAGCCCAGATTTTAGTACTGGTATTATTAACATCCTTAGCAGTACAATACTGTTTTCTAGCCAATAATATTTTACAGATTATATCTAATGAATAAGAATGTGTCTTAAGGGTGTTTCTGAAACACACACACAAGATATTTAAAACAGAGGACTTGCCACGTTGAGGAGAAAGTAAAGATGCACACGTGCACGTGTCTCCCAGAAGAAGACGGTGCTGGGCAGTCTGGTCTCGTCCGTGCAGACCGGTGAAGAGACGAGCGCGGGAGAGGCCAGCACGCGCACCTCCCCCCCCCCGCCACCAGCAGTGCTGCAGGAAGCACAGTCTCCCCTTCAACTCTTAAGATTCCTAATAAAAACCTTTCAACTCTTAAGATTCCTAATAAAAGCCTTTCTGTAAAAGTATCAGTACCATTTAGGGTTATTATTAGAAAAATCTGATTTTCATGTTGCTAGGGAACAAAGAAATCCCAAGAGCGTCGGGTGTACCGCAGGCCGTGACCCTGGGCGTGAGGTGGCTCTTGTACCTGCAACCTGGGCCCCGTCCCTCCTCCCACATCCCTCCAGGCTTTGTCCTTTAAACACAATAACATGGCTAGACCCCCAACTCGTGGGTGTTGTGTTTGTAGATAGTAAGGATTTGAAAGTAGGTTAATGCTGTTTGTCAATATCTGTTAAATATAAAATTACCAAAATCAACTGCTTATTTAATGACTTTGAAATCCAAATGCCTGACTTGGAATTCCACTTATGTGAATGATGTTGAATGTTAAGGTTTCTGGTGTCAGTGGATAGCTTAGGTTATTGAAGTAATTATTTTAAATTGGTGAGTGGCTTGGCAAAACCATTTAAAATTGATAGCTTCCTACACTGTTAGGACAAAAATAAGGTTAAATATATGCAGGATCTTCTGAAACCATCAATGGAAGCTGTTGTTACTGTTTTATCAATTTAGTTTATAATAGATCTAAATCTTCAGAAGCCTTAGTCCCGTAGTACTCTGCTGATTACCTGCAGTATTCTGAACGTATTCTGGATGTCTGGTCTCTAAACATGATTCCTTCTAGAACAGTATGTTTCTATTCAGGAAATTCCCCTCTTGGAAGTCCTTATCAGTTCTGCCTTGAATTCTGCATGGCAGAAATTAGATGTTTAGGGTAACCCTTTTAGGCAACAAAAAAAATACATCCATGTATGTAACATGTATTCAATATACTGAATTGGTTGAATTAGAGATCGAAGTTCTGCATTCAAAAAGCAGGCATTCAGGATTCAGAAAAAATAAGCGTGAGACATGCGCGCCCTCTGCTGGCCACAAAGAGCAGCAAGACATTAACATGACCCGCGACCGCGGCGCACTCAGGTTATAGTCGGTACAGCGCTGGCAGGTGCATTTTAGTCTTCTTACGTCCCTGATTTTCAAATAAATTATGTGGACTATTGTGAAATAAGATTGGGAATACTGTACATTAGAAAGTTACGGGGTTTTCTTAATACTTAGTGCTGGATTTTGATGTAACTTGTGTACATGGAGTACACATTAAATTTCCAAATAGTTTCCAGGCTGTTTTGCATGTTTTCACTCCATTTTTGTTTAAATATGGCATTGATGTGCCACAAGTTGTATACACGAGTATTTGAAATAATTTATGTTAAAAATTAAACTTAGCACTTATTTCTAAGCCACTGTATTGCATTAATTTTGATGACTTCTGACATATTGGTTATCGTTTAATAAAAGTTCTAATATGACAGAGGAAGCTGTCAGACAGTAGCCGACGTGACCAGGTAGGTTGTCTTTCAGGACCATACAGCAAGCCTGCATTTGGGAAAACCAAATCTGAGATGTGTGCATACATATGTTCATAGACAACCTGCTATTTTTGTGACATTTTTGTCAGTTATAAAAAGTGCCCTGTTGAGTGGATATGTGTCCTATCGGAAATGCTAAAACCAGTATTGAAATTTCTCCAGGGGTCTGCAGGGCCAGCAGTTTGACCAAACAGCTTCATTGTGCACTCGACTTAGCAGGTGACATGTTTGCAGATTTCAGCAAGGCTTTCACCTTCAGCAGCGTGTTTACTGACAGCCAGCTGACGATGCACGGTCTGACAGCGGAGCTCAGTCCCAAGTTTGTGTAAACCAGGCTCACTTAGGGTTTGCCTTGAATCTCCTGTCTCCTCTCTTAAGTTTCTCCCGTTGATATGCAAAGTGGTTTTACTTCTTGCTGAATAGCTGATCCTCCCACCAGTACTTTTTTGTTCCTGTAAAAAATAGAACAACCCCATTTTCTTTTTAAATGTTCAACACTGAAGGAAAACCATCTTACGTAATAACTGTATAGGAAGCACAGGAAGAAACCTTAGTTGCTGAATATAGGAGAGTCAGGCAAAATTTGTTGGTAGGTAAAATTGTAGGATATGAAATATTCTCTAACAACAGACTTTAAAATGTGTATTGTGTAAATATACATTCTTATTTTTAAAAATTAAGGTGATATATTTTAACATTAAGAATTTTCGTACTGATACTTATTTAGGGAGCTTTTAAAAGCACAGATTCTTGAGCCAATAGACTAAAATGGCTCAGAGAAACGCTGCTTATTTCGCAGATCACTGGGGCGGTGAGCAGTAAGAGCTCAAACACGGCTGCAGCGTGTGGCCAGGCTGTGTGTGCAGCAGACACGTCAGACTTAGTAGTTCATGTCCAAAGATGAGTAAGTAAGTAGACTTGAGGAAAAAAATAAAAGGCTATATAGCATCACTTTTTAAAAACTAATACTTTCCATTGAAACTCCAAAATGGAAAAAGTTATTGCTGTAAGAATTAGGAGTTAAATGAGTTTCAATTATTTGAAATACATAAGTACAAATGAAGGTCTGTAGATGACTTATTTTTTTCTTGTTTCTTAAGATTCTACTAAAAGTAGAAAATACAGGGCTGATTTGTTTCAAAGATATTTAAAAGGAATGTGCTTTTTATAGGAATTTCAATTACGTTAAAGTGTCGCCCTGTCTCAGTTTTCTAGTCAAGATCCAAATTCTGAATGATGAGGAACCGGTGGGCTGGTCCAAGAGTAGTTTAGCTGCTAAAAGATAAACAGCGTTAACAACGTTATTTTTTCCCCTAAGTGATCTTTCATGTATGACGCCGTACTTCTGCCCGTGTAGAGTCATCTTGAGTAAATTAGCTATTAGGCTTTTAGATTGGAGGCTTTTCTGTTTCAAAATGTGATCCATGTACAGGGATAATATAGGACAAATTAAAATATTATTTAGCTCCTTGCAAGAGTTTAAATTGGCTTTTTGACATTTCACATCTTACTGTTTAGTTATTCTAAAATACTTCTGTGTAACAGGTGAGTTAAATGTGAGTTTTAAAAGAATGGTGAAAACATTTTGATGTTCACATCATGCTCCTCCAGGGATAATACCATATGGTCAGCACTTAGTGGGTGTCAAGGCCCATTGTTTTGTCTCTAAGTTTGTATAGCACGAGACCTTTGTTCGAGTTTGGGGTGTACATTGACTTCTTAGGGACCTGGTAGCGCGGTAGGGGTTTCACTGTGAGATGGATGGGACAGCGCTGCATCTCAGAGATAAGGCGGGCTCTCATTCGTCCATTTACAAAAACCTGACTGATCTTTTCTTGATTAAGCAGGAGAATACCGTATTTACCCTTTATTGTTGGTAGAAACTGTTATTTTACTGAGAACCATTAGCTATTTAAACTTGGTACATAAATTAAAGAGGAGCTAAATGGATTTGTGATCGTTTTAGATTAGTACCATTTTAGATTATACAGGCAATTATTGTGTTCATTATCCTAGAACAGCCCCTTTGCAGAACCACTGTGGTATCTTAGACATTAGGCACAAATTTTCCCCTGGAGATTAAAATTTCCAGTAGCGTATTTAATTTTGTTATCACAGTTGTTTCAAATAAAACAAATATTATGACAAGTAGAAGAAAATTTGCTTTACTAATATAGGAACTTACAATAAATGTTGAAAATTGCTTGCTAGTGTACATAATTTACCTTTTCTTACACAGTCATAATTACTTCGAGTGATTAATAATATATTTTATGGGTGGAAAGGTTTTACAATCACAGCAAAAGGTATTTGCTCTGTTCAGGTGTTTAAAGAAATTTTTTAAAGAAGGAAGAGATTCACATCAAAGTGAAGTTACCATCTTCTTTATAAAACCTGTAAGTTTACGAGTTAACTAGTTTTTATACTGAATATTGTTTTTAAGAGTCCAGATTGCATTTTAAGCGAGTTGTAGAAACTTTTTAAGCATGTTTTAGAGAAATGAGTATAAAAATATTAACTATTAACTAAAAGTGGACTTTATTAGAATTGACCCAAAAAACCAGCAAATTTAGATCATGCTATATACTGTAGCTTGGTTGCAGTGATTTTCCAGGAAAAATAATCATAGTTCAACAAGGGCTACCTGAAAGAATGCAAAGAACAACCTGTTATTGAAAAGTTGTATTTTGCTCTGTAAACCTAAAAAGTTCAAAGTGATGAAGCTTCCCTTTGGATCCCAGGGGTGTGGGAGAGGACCCGCCTAGCGGGAGTCAGGCAGTTGAGCGCCTGCGTCCTGGTCAGACAGGTATGAATACTTGGAGCTATCTGCACAGCAGTGTGCAGTGGGCTGCTGCTCATTGCGGTCCTCTATGTGGCATTTTTTCAAAGGAAACTTTGTACTCATTTCTGACTGTTTTTGTCCCTGTGCTTACAGTCTTTCACTGCTGGGATGCAGGGAGAATGTGAGGTAGTGGTTATGCATTTTGCAAGACAGTGATTCTTTATTTTATTACAGAAAAAAGACCAACTCTGCAAGGCCAGATTAAATCATTCCTTTCACTTTTTAATGGGATTTGGATGAATAGAGTAAAATATGCACTTTGCATTCATTGATAGCATCTTTAGGTTGAGGTAATTGAGTCTTTTTTCCCTGACTGAATGAATAATGACTTCATCCTACCCTCAGCGAGGCCTGACACTCAGGCCTCCTTTGTCACAGCAGAAGGGTCTGGGCTTTGAAACATGCTCTACTTCCTCAGCTTAATTTTTCTTCATTCTAATCCAAAAACCTATTCTCAATAATTCAAGCATAAACTATGTAGTAGTTGAAGTGGCGGAAATTGCAAGATATTTGTCCTGGTTGTGCTGCTCTTCAAACGCGGTTGATAAATCCAGTGCGGGGCTCTTGAGCTGCCCTGTTCTCAAGGGCTTTTACTGGGCGGCCCTGCCGGAGGTTTCCAGAAGCTCGCAAAGGGCTCCTGTGCAGCCTGCCCGTCCTCTGGGGAGGGGGCGGGCGCTGCCTGCGGGGCCTGCAGGTGGGGGGCCTCGCGGTGACCCCTGGCCCGAAGGTGACCGCTTGTGCAGGACGGGAAGGCACCTGCCCACAGCCTCAGTTAGGGCGTCGCCAGACCACACCGCGTTCCGCAGGCCCCGCGCTTTCTTCCCGGGGCGGGGGGCGTGGCCACGGGGGCGGGTCCGATGGGTGGGGCCTGGGGGCGGGGCCTACGGGTGGAGCTGGGAGCCTCTGGGGTGGGGCCTGTCGGGGGATTGCCGAGCCCCGCCCAGGACGCAGACCCTGCCTTGTCCTGGTGGGTGAGCAGGTAGAACCCAGGCTCTAGAGAAACGTCAGTGGTTACTTCTGGCTTCTTGTGGTTCCCGTGTTTCTAGGCTGTTCTTAAAGGCCTATAGGAGTGGCATCCGGCAGCAGCTGGGTTAGACAAGAAAACTTTCTGTTTTGTAATTTTATCACTGCTCTTCATCTTATTTTTCCTACTAGACTGGCTGTTTCTTGCGGGTGGAATCTCAGTGGGCTCATTTTTCATCGCCTTACGCTGTAGCAGAAAGCTCAGCAGACATTTCCATTTATTCAGTGAGTGGATTTCGTCCGAGCTACACTTACTTACCTGCACTTTCTGACAAAGTTTGGTGTTTTTTTCTAACTACAGGTTCGAATGTTCTCATGCAAGTCTGTGGCGGATGTTAATCACAACCAGATACAAACTAAAGACTGAGACATGGGGAAAGCTAACCTCATTTTGGCCAAAATTAGGGGTTTTCAAAAGTACTAAAAAATAAACCAAGTTACTAATTAATTAGCTCAGTAATTCTCAAACACTTTAGTTTGAGAATTGTAGTATCTCGTTTATTTTATCAAAGTTATGGCACTCACTTTCTTTTTAGATTATTCTCTTTCACAATTTGTACGAGATTCGGGAGGAGCTCAGATGGTGGTGAATGACAGAGGTGGTAGGACTCGGTGCCTGTCAGGGTCCCGTGAGTGAGGAGTAGGCAGGGTGGGCAGTCACCAGGGGCGACTGTGGGTTCTCCAGGGCCGGCAGGGAGCCCACCTGGTTAGCAGGTGGGGAGCCGCAGCTTGGGGTTGAGGAAAGCGAGGGTAGCCAGGGGAAGGCCAAGGCCACAGAGGTGGGAAGTGCAGATTCAGATCTCAGTGTTTCCTAACTCAAAGAACGAGAACAGGAAAACGTGTGTGGGCTTACTCTGTCCCAGGAGCTGTGTTTCGTCTTTAACCCCCTGAGTCTTGTTAGGGAGGCACTTCTGTAACCCTGTTTTACAGATAAGAAAATGGGTGTACAGTTTGCCCAAGGTCCTACTGTGAGGTGGCAGAGCCAGCATTCAAATGAGCCTACGTTTTGATTCCCGAGAAAATATCATTGCTGTGTGACCCCACCTCTCCCCCTGTGTGGTTCTGAAGGCTTTTTGCAAAGCCCAGGACCCCACCCCTGTGTCCACCCACATGCTGTACCACACTGTGGTCCTTCAGCCAGGCAACTTAGCAGGGGAGGGCAGCATGCAGACCACCAGAGCTTGAGATCACTTCTGACTTGAGGAATGAACACTACTTCTCACCGTTTCCAAGATCCCACACAGAATGCACCCCAAAATGAGTTCATTCCCATGGACATAGCTTCCCCTCACGGTTTGCCCAATCGGGCACAATCCACAGAATGAATTTGGGGTTGTATACCTTATGGGGAGAACCTAAAGCGTAGGGTTTGTGCACATTAAAAAGGCATTCAGTCAAGCTAACTACCTTGTCTGTTGCTTTTCTGCTTGATTCAGAGAAGGTGTTTTCAGAGACACTCCTGGCAGAGAGGGATGACAGACACTGTCCTCTTCCTGGGAGCCTCTACGTGAACATGAAATCCTTACGTGGGATGCACTTAAGCATCAGTTAGCTGGCATTCCACGTGCAGAGAGACACACATGCACTCTCCACAGCCTGAGCAGGGCTCTGCTGTGCTTTGCGCCCCCCCCCCCCCCGTCCCAGTCTGCCCTAGTCAGCTGTCATAGCATCTTCATCTTGACAAAGGATCTGGGTGTTTTTTGGTTGGATACCCTGGACTCCCGTTGTCGCAGTAAATCCTTTCTGGGAATTTCCTGGGGATCATGACTCCCTTTCAGAAATTCTGCTTAAATCTCTCAGAGGCTTTTCAGGAGAAGAGTAAAGTTAATACCGTTTTGTATTTTATTATAGTTAAGGTCAGTACAAGAGGAGATCTAAGGATGTCATTCATCACTATCATGTATTCACATTTGTCACGTTAGAGACATTATGGTTATGCCCTAATTCTGTGTTTTCCTTTCAGGTTGGTTTGTTGGACCTTGAACTCAATCAGCTGACCAAAGCACTGTTTGTGGCTTTAGTTGCTCTCTCGGTTGTTATGGTGACCTTACAAGGATTTGTAGGCCCGTGGTACCACAACCTGTTTCGGTTCCTCCTTCTCTTCTCCTACATCATTCCCATCAGGTAGGTGTAAGAATTAAGAGAAAACAAGGAACTGGTTTCATTGAGTTTGATTTTATTGAAATTTATCTTTGTCGGCATGGAAGAAGTTATTCATACAAAGCTAAAGAGGAAGGAGCCAACAACTCTGATGAATCTTAAGGAATGCTTCTGTAGAAAATAGTATTTTGGGGGGCGCCTGGGTGGCTCAGTTGGTTAAGCGACTGCCTTCGGCTCAGGTCATAATCTCAGGGTGTTGGGATCGAGTCCCACATCGGGCTCCCTGCTCCACGGGGAGCCTGTTTCTCCCTCTCCCACTCCCCCTGCTTGTGTTCCCTCTCTCGCTGTCTCTCTCTGTCAAATAAATAAATAAAATCTTTGGGGAAAAAAAAAAAATAGTATTTTGGGGAGGCAAAGTCAGTTTTGTTAGAATAATCTAGAAATCTGATGCTCTTCCTTATATGAATGTTTTGATAGTATATTCAAGAATTGAGAGATGTTTCTTGATAAAACAAACAGTTTTGTTTATTGCCAATAGACTTTATTTCTAGTGCCATTGGATTATATGCATCACTAAGTTATATTTCAGAAACAATCTAATATATCTGTCAAGTGAGATAAAATATTGAGTAAGACAGACTTTAATATGAACAATTTTTCAAAATGATAACCCCTCTAACTTGAAATTAGGATCTAAATAGTTAATATTAGGTATCTAATGAGTTTAATTTACTAATATTTACAGTACAGATATATATAAGTCCATTCTAAAATATTTCCACAAAGTATATTTTAAAAAATGCTTCATATGTAAGACTGAAAATTTTTACATGAATGAGCAATTCAAGCCTAATCATGTATAAAGCATGAAGCTAGAATAAGCATCTTTTGTAACACAGAACAGAGTAACATAGACTAGAACAGTCTTGCGCAAGGATGTAAACATTCTGAAGGGAAAGGCTTCTTTACAGACCAGCTTTCTCCAAAAGTTTGTCTAAAGGTGAAGTCTCTTTCACTTACGTACATCTAAGTGGAGCTGTAGCGTGCCCCCAGGGTGCTGTGCCCACGACAGTGTCCTGTGTGCAGCCCGCTCACGCATCCAGCCCCACTTGCTGTTTGAGACGGGGAGCTTGTCTCTACTCCTCCAAGAACACGCAGTCTTGTGCATTCGCGGCTGTTTCCGCTGGAACTGGAACACTTGCTCCCGTGGCCGCTCTCCCCTTGACTGCCTCAGCGTCGTGCCTGCTGTGGCCAGCCTGCCTTCCCAGCCCTGTGTGTCTTCCTCCACCACCACACCACACTCCAGGCTTGGCCCTTCTCAGCTGCAGGAAGCCTCTCCTAACCTGGGCTCGGTGCTCACTGCCAACTAGCCTCTTGGCGTATCACATCAGCCTGTTTTAATTCTGCTGACGTTTCCACTGGTCACTGATACTTGGTCTTGCTTTTCTGATGCTCTGTGCTCACCACGCTCCGTGAGGATAGGGGCTGCGTTTGGCTCCATGCTTAGAACAGAGTGCAGGGCATGCCCCAGGGCTCCTCACACCCTCACTGAACGGACCCGGCACAGAGTTCCCGCCCTGCTCTGAGGAGCTGCGAGTGTGCAGACCATCGGTTGAGCTATCATGCAGTGTCGTCGTTAGCACCTAGATGCATACCGAGTGCCAGCAGGGGGCTCTGGTGACAGAGCTTTGTCCCCAGAAACTCACTGGGTAAGTGGAAACAGGCAGAATATAGCCATTGATCAGTCTTCCCGAGCCAACTCCTTCAGATGGGACGGTCCAGCGGGCAGTTCCTGGTCTGAACGCACGCAGCCCGGATGCCTAGTCACCATCCCCCCACAGCCCTGATCTGCACCCGGCACGTCACCCAGTGTCCCCTGGGGACATGGATGCAGTCGTAGGCCCGACGCGTGCGTGGAACCCGGCAGAGAGGGCCTTGGCTCAGCTTACTGCCGCTCCAGCAGCCCCAGCCTGGTGCATGGCACACACCACATCCTCAGTGCAGGGCTTGGAAAGAACGGCCCCGAAGGAAAGTCAGCTTGCAAATGTGATAAGTCTGTGTTGCTGGTGTTTTCACTCTTTTACAGTAAATGCAATACAGAGTTCCCTGCCAGACGTGGCACACCAGTGGGTATGTTTCCCAAAACTAGCATTGGAAGCCTCCCTTCCCTTACTCTCTATGTCCACTCCACCACCCATTTCTGTGGATTGTATCTGCTGATGTAGCTTGACTTTGTTGCTCCCTAGATCAAGGACCTTGATGTCATTTCTGCTTTGAATGAATGTCACAGCTTTCCCCAGGAGCTTCCTGACTCGAGTCTGAGGCCGACAAGGATTCCTTCTACAATTGCCACGGGAAAGAAGGCCACATGCCTAGCACCCCACACACAGCCCACTAGGCACCAGCAGCACTTAGTGCTGGAAGGTGTGAGCTTGGGGCCCCACTGCCCAACAGGAGGCCCCTGCCCAGTGTGAACCAGCCCCCCTGCCCGGTGTGAACCAACCCCCCTGCCTGGTGTGAACCCCACTGCCCAGTGTGAACCAGCCCCCTTGCCCAGTGCAAGCCCACCTGTCTGGTGTGAACCAACCCTACTCCCCAGTGGGAACACCCTTGCCTGGTGTGACCCAACCCCCTACCCAGTGTGAGCCAACCCCCCTACCCAGTGTGAGCCAACCCCCCTGCCCAGTGTGAACCAACCCCACTACCCCTGTGAGCCCCCCTGCCTGGAATGATCCAACCCCCCCTACCCAGTATGAGCCAACGCCCCTGCCCAGTGCAAGCCCCCCGCCCGGTGTGAACCAGCCCCCTTCCCTGGTGCGAGTCCCCCTGCCTGGTGGGGAGCCCCCTCCTCCCCTGCTCAGGCTGTGTCCACAGGGACTGGCACTGCAGGTGTTAGCCTGTTAGCACACTCCTCTACTCTCCTTCAGCTGCCCACAAAAGTCTCCTACTCCTGCATCCATCGAGCAAACACCTATTTTCTTAGTAAATCCTGTATTGTTTTGTTTTGCCTTGGTTTGTGTTTTTGCTTCATTAATCTTGTTTTTCTTCATTTGTGTTGCTTTTGTCAGTTCTAAGGTGTTTTTCTGATGTCCCTTTCAAGACTCTCATAGTGCAGAAGGCCTCTTGGGGACTTTGTTCCTTCTTTTTTCGGGAGCATTTCCGTATTTAACCAGTGGAAACCACTGAACACTATTCAAATTTTTATTATATTTTTTAGTGAAATATTTTATTCCTATGGACTCTCATTTCTTCAGCATAATGACAGTATAAAGAGACTTCCCATTTCTTTTGTCAAATTAACAGGAAAAATGAACTATAGGTATGAAATATACATTATAAGCATTTTTAGGCTGATACTAACTTTCAATGTTTTTTTTTTGGATTTCAGTTGTATATATATTTATAGTAAAAAATTAGATAATATCTAATAAAAGAGAAAGAAATAGGTATCTGTAATTTTACTATTGGTAAAAACTAAAACTTTTCAGATACGTGTACATATACAGACTTATAAATATGAATGTGCATGTTTACATATATGTAAATATACCAGCATTTACACAAAAACAGATCTTTGTTTTTGTTTGTTTAGCTTATATAGCCTTTTTAAAAGTCTGTTTACAAAATGAGGAATGTACTAAGTTTCTGCAAGTTTGTCTTGTTCTGGTTTTGCAGTCAACAGTTTCTTGGTGTTTTCTTTTTTTTTAATTTTATTTATTTATTTGACAGAGAGAGAGAAAGACACAGCGAGAGCAGGAACACAAGCCGGGGGAGGGGCAGAGAGAGAGGCAGAAGCAGGCTCCCCGCGGAGCAGGGAGCCCGATGTGGGGCTCGATCCCAGGACCCTGGGACCACGACCTGAGCCGAAGGCAGATGCTCAGTGACTGACACACCCAGGCGGCCCCTCCAGTCAACAGTTTTATATTTACATGTTCAGTCAAGTGTGGAGAGACTTACTAGACAGAATTATACCTGCACCTCTTTTTAGCTCCAAAATGTCTCACGCCTACTTCAACATGATCCTTTGTCTTGTTTTTCACAGTTTGAGAATCCAGTTAGACAAATGTGGCAGAAGAAATGAAAACTGTAAAATGTGAAAAGCCTAGGATGCTGATTTAAGGACTTCATGTTTACATTTGATTCAACAAAGTTTGTTTTCCTTTTGCAAAGTTTCCATAAAATATGAATAGTAATGTTTCAGTATTTGCCAAATACGCTTTTCAATTTAATAAAGGATAGATTTAAAAAAATTTTTTTTGAAAGTGCACAATTTTGGAAAGTTAAATGCTTTTTCCTCTATTGACCTAACACATGTTTTTAATGGAAGTCCAGTGTTTCGTTAGTTTCAGGTGTCCAGCATAGCGATTGGACAGCTCCACGCCTTACCAGGCGCTCCCTGCAGTAAGTCTGCCCCCTGCCGGTGACCGTGCAGTTACCACAGTCTTACCAACTACACTCCCTGGGCTGCACGTTTCATCCCCGTGACTCCCTTATTTTTTAACTGGAGGATCGTACTTGTTAATCCCCTTCATCTGCTTCACCCTTCCCCAGCCCCCTTTCCTGTGGTAAACACCCATTTGTTCTCTGTGTCTGTGAGTCTGTTTCTGGTGTGTTTGGTGGGTTCAAAGGCTTTTCAAATTTAACAAACTTAGGCTGTTTCCTAGAAATTTTTCTCGACAGAATAAAATATTTTTGAGCCACCTGATATAATTTACTTTGTCTTTCAAGGAAAACATTACAGGGTTTAAGTCTTGTAATTGAAATGGATATATGTTCCCTGCATTGTTTGTGTCACTCGTAACAACACACACACCATCAGAGTTCTTCATGGCTCCGTCAGGCCAGGCACTGGTGGTTGCTTGTTGGTTCAGTCGCTCTTCTCCCCACATGATTTCCAAGTGTTGTGTCACGTTCTAGCTGATGGTCCAGAAAACTGTCCTATCAGTGCTGGGTCAGAGGGACCTTTACTCTCACGGGGGCACGCATGGGTGATGGGGGTAGAAAGGTGCTGACAGTGAGGACTCTGTCCCTTCTGAGAAACACATGGGCCCGTCTTGTCTAAAGCACTGCAATCGGTGGGGGCCCTGTGGCTTGGGCAGCGGGGCCCCCATTCTGCCACCTAACTGCCTGAAGGAGTGAGTACCCAGCTCTGCTCAGAGCACTGCACAGTAAGAATCAAGTATCGAAAATGTCAGGTAACATGGGTACAGAATTTGCTTCGGAACCTAGAAATGAACTCTCTTAACATCTCAGTAGGGCCTCCTTTTCCATTTAGCATGCTTGGGGAAAAAAGTGTTTCCAACCTAGGAAACCAGTCAATGGTGTTGGAAATTTGCAGCCTATCCAGATTGCAAAAGATACTAATATAGAAAATTCACGGTTTGTAAAGCATGCACAGGATAGAGGCCAAGGGTGTCACTGGACAGCTCTTTGCTGAAGAGGTTAGGTATGTAACTCATGGACTCACTCACCCACTTGGCCAGAGCCTGGAGCAGATGGGGTTATCCAAGGAGAGATGTGTGCAGAAGCCTCTTGTCAGGTGGTGTGGACCCCCATAACACACATTGGAGAAGCACAGAGTTTTTGAGAATCCTGGATCAGCAGGAGCACTACCAGCTTGGGCTGGAAGGAACAGAGACAGGCTAAAATGAGGGAAGCCTTTTGGACCCCCCAAATCCGACAGGCAGGAAACAGGCTGATAGAGCTGCCCCGCTGCAAACTGGTGCTACCCTTGCGGAGAAAGGAAGAATCACTGTGGCCACAGGTGCACAGGCCTGGACCCACAGGGCCAGAGAGTGGAGCATCCAGTCACAAAAGACTGTCCCCAGCTCTCCTAACCTGAAAGAGTTGGCCCTACTGGGCAGGATACGGGTGTTCTTTTCAGGTCCGTGTTTTACTGATAGTCTTTCTCAATCTATAGCTTGAAGTTTTACTATTGGTGAAATTATGAAAAAATGTTAATTTTGCAGAGTCAAATTTATAAGTCTTTTTTGCTGTTGGTTACACTCTCTTTATGTTGTTCAGAGAGCCGTTCTGGGCTCTGGATGATGGAGCTACCCTCCTGCATTAGCTTCTGAAAGCATGGCAGGGTTGTCTGACCGCTGGAAGTGGTGGGTTTTTTAATAGTGTGAAACAGGATTTTCATGTGTCACTGCTTTCCACACCAGTTGTCTCAGCAGACCTTGTAAGAAAGACTGTTCCTCAGTGACGAGAGCCCCTCCGTCGTACGCTAGGACTCAGACACGCACAGGCCACTCTGGGTCTCCTGTGCTGTCCCCTTGGGGGTTTGTCTATTCCTGAGCCAGAACTCACACACCTTTGTCCTGAGTTAGTGGTTCCTAGAAAGGGCCTTCCTCCTCGTGCTCTTCAAGAGCAGCCTTGTTCTCACTGGCTGTTTGCATTTAATACTGTATCTTCAGACCATGAATCTAGCCTATCTCTAAATTTTTTTTTAAGACTTTTTTTATTCAGGGGCGCCTGGGTGGCTCAGTCATTGTCTGCCTTCGGCTCAGGTCATGCTCTCAGGGTCCTGGGATCGAGCCCCGCATCAGGCTCCCTGCTCGGCGGGGAGCCTGCTTCTCCCTCTCCCACTCCCCCTGCTTGTGTTCCGTCTCTTGCTATGTCTCTCTCTGTCAAATAAAGAAATAAAATCTAAAGAAAAAAAAATTCATTTATGGGGGGGCGGGCAGAGGGAGAGAATCTCAAGCAGACTCCCTGATGACCATGGAGCCCAACACAGGGCTCGATCCCATGACCCTGAGATCATGAACTGAGCCGAAATCACGAGTCAGCTGCTCATCCGACTGAGCCACCCAGGTGCCCCAACGTAACTCTTAATTTTTTAGGTCTTCTGCCGTATCTCAAATTTTAAAAAATTTCTCCGTAGAAATCTTGCACAACTTTTATTAGAGCTGTTCTTAGATACTTGATATTTTTCAAATGCTGTTGTAAATACTATGGGTTTTGAAGGAACTGTTTCCTTTGTATTTGTTACTGGTATGGAGAAATCAAGTGACTTCTATAAAATGATTGAATCCATCAATTTTGGTAAAACTTTATTGATTTCAATTATTAATCTGGGGTTTATTGGACTTTCTCTAAGGTAATTGTATCATCAGTAAATAATGACAGTTTTGATTCCTGCACCATTTATTTCTTTTCCTGATCACTGTATCAAAGATTCCTGATACAACGTTAAGCAGAAGTACTAATAATAGACTCTGCTTTTGTTTCCATCATAAAAGGCAAAACTTCCAAGATTTCATCAAGTATGCTCTATGTTTTTATAGAAACCATTTTTATCCTAAGGAAGTTTTTTTTTTAAAGATTTTATTTGAGCAAGAGAGAGAGCACGAGCGGGGGGCAGGTGGGGAGCAGCAGAGGGAGAGGGAGAAGCAGACTCCCTCTGAGCAGGGAGCCCGATGTGGGCTCCATCCCAGGACCCTGAGATCATGACCTGAGCTGAAGGCAGTCGCTTAACTGATTGAGCCACCCAGGCGCCCCCTGAGGAAGTTTTTCCTATTACTATTTGGCTAAAATTTGTTTTAAAATTATGATTATAGTTTTCGATAGATTTTTAAAATCTATTGAAATGATATTTTATCTTTAAATTTTTCCTTAATATTTTATTATGAAAAATTATATTGTTTGGCTTTCTAATGTGGTCCCTGCCTTTATTCTTTGGGGGAAAGATGCAACTTAATCATGATATACCATTCTTTTTGTGTTACTGGGTCCCATTGTTTGCATTTTTTGTGGAATTTTTGCATTGGTCCATATGATTGACTCCGCTGTAACTTTCCTGATGGTGTTTAGTGTCAGGAGCATGCCATTCTCATGAGTACATTGACAAGTCTTCTTTCATTTTCTCCTCTCTAAAATATTTTCTGTAAAATTATAATGATTTATTCCTTGATATTGACACATTAGGGAGGCCTGAATTTTTTACTGTGAAAAGATATTTGGCAGAGTGGATGTCTTTAATAGGTTAAATATATTTATCAAGTAGTTGTAAATAGTTAAATAGTTAAAAAGTTGATTTCAAGTTTTTAATTTCTTCTTCAGTCAGTTTTGCAGTTAACAGTTCTCAGGAAATATGTCCCCTGTGCCCGTATTAAGGTGTATTCCCACAAGCCTGTTGATAATGTTTTCCTTTGACCTCAAATGTGTAGGGTCTGTGGGGTTGATCTTTGTCACTCACTCTTGATACTTGTTCCTCTTTTCTGTTTTTCTTGATCAGTCTTCCAGCAGGTGTATCAGCTGTAGAAGTCTTTTGGGAAAACCTTCTCTAGGCTTTATTGATTCTTTGTGCTATATAATATTTCTCTAATTTATTGTTATCTTCTCTCCTCACACCTTTTTTGGTTTGTGTTATTCTTCTTGAGATAGATGTTTCAGTTACGAGTTTTCAGCCTTTTTTCCCATTCTGAATATGTCATTGAGGCTATAAATTCACACAGAAGTACTGCTTTGGCTACATCCCAGATGCTTCTGTACGTGGTATTTTTGTTACTGTCAGTACAGAATTTCCACTGTGATTTCTTCTTTGACCTGTGGTTATTATAAGCATATTTGCATTTCCTAATTATTATCTGTGTTCATATTTATTTTTTTATGTTGTTGTCAAAGAATGTATCTTAGTCATTTCAGATGCATGCGCTTTGCTGAGATGCATTGTAGGGCTGGGTGTCTAGTTGACTTAAACCTGGGTGCTGGATTGCTGGAATGTGTGCACGTCTGTTAGGCCGAGATTGTTAATCTTGTTTTTTAGTTTCTCCGCACCCCCGCTGGCTTTTCTGTGCCTTCTGTCACACTTGCAAAGCGTCAGGTGGAAATCTCCCATTGGTATTGGGAATCTATTTTCTCTGGAATTCTATTGCTGGCATTATATATTTTGTGGCTTTGATATCAGATGTATACAAATTTAAACTGTTAAATATTTCTGCTGAATTAAGCATTTTCTCATTATAAAGTGACTTTGTCTCTGCTAAAGCCTTTTTTTTTTTAAAGTTATTTATTTGAGAGAGAGAGAGAGAGAATGGGGGAGAGAGAGGGAGAGGGAGGGAGAGAATCCTCAAGCAGACTCCAAGCTGAGCACAGAGCCTGACACGGGGCTTGACCCCATAACCCCCAGACCATGACCATAGGTTAAATATGCACTTTCCCTTCTGTGTGTGTGTGTATATGTGTGTCTCTTACGTTTCATTTTTACCTACTCTGACAAACTGTGCCTACACACTTATTGTGATTCTGTTGTATTTCTGGTTTAAACCTATCATCTTATTTTGTTTTTTTAGTATGACTCACCTGCTCTGTATTTTTCTCCTGTCTTACCATTTTATAATTCTAGTAGAGTTCCACTTTCTTCTCTACTAGTTTAGAAGATTTTAAGCCATATTTATTCTTTTAGTAGTTAGCCTGTGAACTGAGATCATTATTCTCAATCTATCAAATCTGCAGGTAGTTACTTCCTTTACATTATTGTCTCAGAGTAACGTTTACCTCCCTGCACCCTTTCGACCTTGTGCCACTTTTGTCGTGTATTTAAATTCAAGTCATTCTTAAGTCCCAAAGATACTGTCGTTTTCTACATTCTTTATGCACTTTGGTGTATCCGTGTGTTTTTTCATTTCTTCTTATACGTCAGGCCTTTCATGTAGAATGATTTTCCTTCTGTCAAAAATTTATTGTTTTGTTTACTATGGGTTTGTTGGGAATGCTCTAGATTTCTGTTTGGCTTTCCTTCCTGAAACAGTTCCACCTGCGTGCCCCACGCTGCTCCTTGGTGCCCTCCGCCCTGCAGCAGTTTTCCGACCTGTGTCTTGTTGCTCTGGGCTTGGGCGCTGTGTGGGGACAGAAGCTGCTTTTCATATAATGCTTAGGATTTGGTGCGTTTCTCGAATGCACCAGTCTGTGGATTGGTCCTTTCCCATCCCAGAAAACTGGTTGTTGTCTCCTTTTATATACTGCTCTGTCCCCTCTCTTTTGGGGACATGAATGTGGGATTTGTTCAGTGTCCTAACCCCACTTTCTTTCTCCTGTTTTTCCCTATTTTCCACCTTCTGTCCCCATTCTCCATTTTGTATCATTCCCAGCAATCCGACTTCCAAGTCACTGATCTCATCTGTGGCTGCGTCTAGGCCTCTGTCAAACCAATTGAGTTCTTAATTTCAGTTATTGATACTTTTTAGTTTGGGAAATTCTGTTTGGTGTCTTCATCACATTGATTTATTCATTTTTATGTTTGTCTCTGCCTTGCACATGTCTTTCTGGTTTTCCGTACGTTCCCTGTTTTACAGCCTGTGTCAGTCACGTGTGGGATCTGCTGCTTTTGTTGATCCTTCCTCTTGTTTTTCCCTTCTGGCTCTCGCTCCTAGTACAGTCCCCTGAGTGCTGTGCTGTTTGTTGTTGTGTTTTGTTTTTGGTTTATTTGGGGAGGTTTTCTTTGGTAATTGTATTTGAAAAGCTAATTATATGAGTAATGGGAGATCAAAGATGAAAGTGACGTGTTTCTGAAAACTCTACACTTGCTTCTGCGGTGTACTTGGAGGTACCACCTGTCTTGGAACATCTTCCCCCAAATTGGAGATTCACAGTCACCGAATCATGTGAGCCTGGTGCCATCTCCACATGCACCTGCCTCGCTTTCCAGCTTCCCCCTTAGTGTGACAGTGTAGCCCCTCACAGCCCTGCCTCTCAGGGAAAGAAGGGCCTCTTGTTGGACCTCCACCTTTTGATGGTCCCGGTCTTTGTTTTTGCTCCTGCACAGGTAGTCTGTTGAAGAGAGAATTCAAATTCTTGGGGCCTGGCCCGTGATCACTTAACCTTTGTGGAAACTGATGAGGGTTCGACCCAGAAATTCGTATCTAGTCAGTGCCTTATTTCTTTTAAGAAATTTCAAAAACATTTTATACAGTATTTCTTACTGTTTTCAGTGGGAACATTGGTTCAAATAGTATAGCCTACCGTTACCCAAGATCCCAGAACTTTCTTGCAGTTTTGTATAATGAAAGTTAGACAAATTTGAATGAAACTCTCTGATTAACTTTGTTGGCAGTACTTTCCAAGGGTAGGTAAAGTTTTCAGGCCCCAAATGTGATAAACTTTATTCTTGAGAATGCAGCAGGCTTTGTTTTAACAACAAAGTGCAACTATATCATAGCAAATTTGGGGAATGCAAGGTGACAGTAAAAAAAAAATGTGACCTGGATAAATTATGGTCTATCTATACGATGAATACTATCCATTCATAAAAAGGAATAAAGTATTGATACATAGAACAACTTGGGCATTTATAGGATGTTCTTAAAGTTAGAAAATTATAATGACGGACAGTTCAGCAGTTGCCAGGGTTCGGGTTGGGGGCAGCTAGCACTGTTGGGGGTTAACCTGAGGACTGTGAGATGGAACTGTCTGATCCCGATGGTGGACAGGGTGTAACACGAATCTGTCCTTGGGACCCATAAAGCAGAAGAGTGTGTGTAAAACCTGACAGAGCCTGAATGAAGCCTGCGTTTGACTTAATCGTGTTGTAACACTGGCTGTGCAGAGTGTGTTTCATGCCCTAAGGTGTCACCACTGGGGGAGCACCCAGGAACTCCCCTGGTTTTGCTACTTCTGTGAGTCTAAAAACAACTTCAAAGTTAGGAGTTACAAAAAAGCGGGGCGCCTGGGTGGCTCAGTCATTGAGCGTCTGCCTTCGGCTCAGGTCATGGTCCTAGGGTCCTGGGATCGAGCCCCGCATCGGGCTCCCTGCTCCACGGGGAGCCTGCTTCTCCCTCTCCCACTCCCCCTGCTTGTGTTCCCTCTCTCACTGTGTCTCTCTCTGTCAAATAAATAAATAAAATCTTTAAAAAGAAAACGTTACAAAAAAGCAAAACACTGTCATCACCATCCACGAGAGTTGGTATATACTTGGAGGTGGAGGTCTCAGGCTCTGGAGTCTGGGGGCTGTGAGTTTGCATTCTTGGGTTGAGGACACCTCACTCCTGCTGTGGCCTCAATTGGTCTCTTCTGTTCCTTCTCAGGGTAAAGTGGTCTTTACTGCACCAGTAGCTGGATTCACTCTTCAGGCCTTTGTCCTTCTGGCTCTTCTTGTTTCAGTTTGTGTTGTCTTTTCATATGATAACGAACAGCTCTTTCATATTTGCAAATATATTTATCTCATTTGCCTTTTCATTAGACTGTGGTACTTTTTCATGAAAGATCTATAGATGCGGTTTGTAAGTTAAGTTAAAGGGGGACTTTGTGTGTCAAACAGGTGCAAAGAAGATGAGAAGAGCGATCTGTTGGGTGTGGCTCGAACAAGAAGCCCAGTGCCCTCTGGGTCTTCTCCCCGTCTGCTGACTCTGCCTTCTTCCGCTTAAGTGTCTTCTGTGCCCCATCTTCCTCACCTGCCTGCACAGATGGTGTTAGCGGTCTCAGGCTCATGTTCTGCTCCCGTAATTACACACTTTATTGAAACTGATTCAGGAAAACTGAGAGTGCACTGGTGCTCCCAGAACCCAGAACCCAGCACTGCCTCACTGTGCGTAGCCTGGATATTCAAGGCCCAGTGCCCCGGTCCGACCTCAGAGCAGGGGTGTGCCTCTGCTGCTGCAGCCTTGCAGCCCAGCAAGGGCGTGACTCGTCCCCGCTCTATTTGCAGGGCTCCATCGTGGGGGCACTAGGGGGCGTTTCCTCCCAGTCCTATACTCTGCCCTGGTTTCACTGTGGTTACTGTCCCCTTCGGGTAGAGAGTTGAGCTGAGCTTTTCCAACCTTGAAAAGCATCTGATTTTCTGCCTTCAACCTTTTTTCTTTTTTTTTTTTTTATAGATTTTATTTATTTGGTTGTCAGAGAGAGACTGCGTGCACAAACAGGGGAGGGGGCAGGCAGGGCAGGCAGAGGGAGAAGCAGGCTCCCCGCCGAGCAGGGAGCCCCATGTGGGGCTCGATCCCAGGACCCTGGGATCATGACCTGAGCTGAAGGCAGACACTTAACTGACTGAGCCACCCAGGCATCCCTGCCTTCCACCTGTTCATCTGGTCTTTTTTAGCCTGGTTATAGCTTTCTTATGAATATTTTGACACAACCGCTACATGCTTAATTTGGGGTCTTATACACCTTTGCCATTCCTTTATTCTTAGACTACCAGAGACATTTCATTTTAAGGTGTACCAAATTGCATTTAATTAGTACTCTTATTTATGAACTACAGGAAGTGCTGGCCCTTTAATAGGAATATTTATCTCTTTCACGTATTGACACAAAATATTTGGCCTCACTCCTGCATAAATATCTTTATGCTGTTGCTGTATGGTGTGTTTTACCTGTCAGTACACACACACACACACACACACACACACACACACACACACACACCCCCTCTCGACTCCAGCTGGCGCATAGTGTATGCAGTAGTTCACGTGGCCCCCCCACGTAAACACTGAAACAACTCTGAATGGTGGGGAAGGCCTAAATTACCTGTTGCCATTCACCCTGATAATCTGAGCCTATGATTAATATTTGATTGTGGGGGATGTTGAGGAGCTGGGGCTGACATCACTCTGAACAGAAGGCGAAAAGGCGAGTCTCCCTGAAGACCGTCCTTACTGTGCCCCCGTCTCCCTAAGTGTGGCACGGAGCAAGGGTGTGTTCTCGGAGCCCTCTGGGGGGCCCCAGGTCCTGGCACACTCCCGGGCATCCCGCTGCCTCGTGTGCAGCTTCTGACTCTCCTTGTGGCTCTGGCATTTTTTGCTTCAGTTGATCTGGAACCTCGAAGCTCCGTTTATTTCTCCTATTTCATTTCCAATCTCTCATCTTCCCACACCCATTCAAAAACTTAATAATGTGATGTAGAATTTGCATATGCCAATTTAAACTACTTTCATACCTTACCAGATTTTTTGTTTCTTAGGGCCGAAGGCTGTACATTCTTTGTGTCTGTGTGTGTAGTTGATGCGGTTCAGGTGGACTCTCAGTGGATTTAGGTGTGTACCCACCTTTGTTCCACTTACGTGCCATCGGTACCTTCCAAGCTCAGGAGGTTTGCTGACGACCCGCCTTCCCCTAGTGGTGCGCGACATGCTGCCCGCCCGGGTCCGTTCCATTTTAGCTCAGGGCTCATCTTTTCTATAAAACCTTCTCCCGACTGTTGAGACAGTGATATTCTGCTCCAGTAACATAATTCCGTAACCTGCTTTTATGCATGAGTGCCGATACCGACAGTGACCTTCCCTGTAGATGGCATTTTAGAGGTACTATGACAGGCTCAGAAAGATCAAGTGTGTCATTTGTCCAAGATCACAGAACTGGTAAATTTGGAAATTAAAAAATCAGTACAAGTCATACCTAGCCTTAATCCTGTAAAATTCAGTTAGCCATGCCTCTTCCTGATGGAGCATAGAAAGAGGGTTCGGAGAATTGGGGAGGTTGAGTGGGCCAGAGTTGATTATTGAGATAAGGGAAATGAAAGGGAAAAGGAGCCTGGAGTCCTTCGGCAGTTCTGGCTCAGGTGACAGGTGGTCCCAAGGAGTGTTTCCTCCTCCTTGAGAAAGAGTAGATTTCTCTGTTTTGTTTTGTCTGGCACCGGAAGACGAGGAAGGGGGAATGTTACCCTCCATTGTATATATCCCTGTAGAGGAGATCTGTGATGAGTCTGAGGTAGGATCGTCTGCAGGCAACAGAATACACTGGTCTCAAGCCCAGGGCAGAGGTCCAGATTCCTAGAAGAGACTTGAATGTTCCCCTCCACGTGCCCAGCGTTGGGAGAGTGCAGCCAGTGAGGATCTTGGTGCCATCCCTTGCCATCCACGGTGTGTCAGGAAGAGGTGGATGGGGCGCCTGGATGGCTTCCTCAGTGGGCATCCGAATCTTTGTCTCAGCTCGGGTTTTGATCTTGGGGTCATGGATTTAGACCCCACATTGGGCTCCACACCCCCAAGAAGAGGTTAAAGATGTCCCAAAATGAAAAATTTGGGGGGAGATTCAGATAAAACGGTATCTGTGCCATTTCCCACAGATGACAATTTACAGGAAAAAGCTTTGATTACTTTTGATAGAACTTCTCATTAAAATGACTTTTCTTTTGCTCAGATTAAGATCTACACATACGCCTCAGTCAGGCAGGAGTGTGTGAGGCCTTTTGGGCGGCTGCGTTCCCTGGGGAGCGCTGCAGGCGCAGGGCCTGGCTCAGCCGGGAGCCCGAGTGCCGCCAAGCGCCACTGCACCGTCGTATCACAGGACAGTCTGAATGCAGCAGGCAGCGGGTGGGCTGAGTGGGGTCCTGGCCCCACCGTGGCACTGAGGGAAATAGGCCTCCTGTTGCTCCAGGGCTCGGGTTCCCTCCTCCGACATTTCCCGGCGGTGAGGTGAGGCCAGGTGGGACTGTTTGGTCAGGAAGGAGCCCCCAGGAGGCGCCTGCTCCCCGGTCAGCCTTGTGCTCGGCTGCGGCGCCCCTTCTTGACACTCCTGACGCTGCGCAGAGTCCAGGGGCTCCGTTTCGGTGTGTGTGACAGCGAGGGCCACCGTGGCCTTCTTGTTCACGTGACTGTCTAAAATGGCAGACAGCTTTTCCACTTCATTTGAAATGGATCTCTTGATCACAAAATCACAGTTGGTCAGTTAGCAATAAAATGAGCTTAAAGTAACTGGTATCCATTACCTTATGATCTATCTCTGTAATTCTCAAAATGGTAGGCTTAATGTTTTTTTGTTCATAGGTCATGTTACTGTAAAGTACTTTACTAGACGAGCGGAGGTCTAAATTTTAAAATTCTATAAATTAGCACATTACTAAGTATAGTGATGATAATTATAATTACTCTGTCAACTTAGTGTTTGAGGTTTGAGCTTCTAGAGATTTTTAACATTAAAAAGCAAACTATACGAACATTTGACCAAAATATACAATGCGTGTAAACTCAACCTTCTGCTTCCTGTGTGGTATTTCAGTCTTAGTTGAAGATACATTTTCTATGATAGTTTTCACTTGTAAAGTGAACTTGTGTTTTATTTTTCCTTGAAGATTATCCGCATTCTCTGTTCACGGGCCTTGAGGGTGTGTGCCGTCAGCCGAAAATAGTCCACTGACGTTTATTTGTGACTCAGTATTTCGTGAAATAACAGATTCTTACGGCTATGTGACAATAGCAGTGGTTTTATTAAGCCCTAACCGTTCATGATTTGAAGAGAGCACCGCAGATGAACCCAGAAGGTGCTCCTTGGGTTTCCACTCCGCCCCAAGCCCAGCAGCACCCTGTGAACTCTTGAAAACTTCCTGCCTGCCTGTGGAAGTCTGTGTACTTGTCAATTAAAACTCTTCTTTCTGACCCGCCGAGTTCTTAGGATTTTTAAGATGTGAGCTTTATGGACAAATAGCTCATTATGATTATTTTAATTTTCTTTAACTTACCTACAGACTGGACTCTCTCCACTGACTCTGAGTCCTCCACGTTGCTTCTCAAGGGTGCGTTTCTTAGTAGGTAGATCTGTATGAATTGCCGTGTTGGTCATAATGAGTGACTGTCAGCAGCTTCCCTGCATCGTGTAGGTATATCACATACCACGTCTGCTATTTTCTTGACAAAATCAAATCAGGCACAGATTTTTTTCTAGAATTGGAAGCATATCTGAATGGTCTTGAGTCTGAATGTGAACGAGAGCAAAGCTGGTTGTGTGTGAAGTTGGGAGCAGAGTGAGCAAGTCAGTAAGCCCCGCAGGGAGCTGAGTGCCGCTGGGGTCACAGAGGAGCCCTTCATCCGTTGCCCTGACTGTGAAACCCACATTCTGCACCATGGTCTGGCCCCTGCCGCGTCTGATCCCACCTCCTGCCACTCTCCCCCGCTGTGCTTCTGCTCAGGCCACACCACCGCCCCAGTCCTCAGGGACCCTGCTCGGGAGCCTGGTATTCTGAGGGGCCTGGATATTTTACTTTTGCTCTTATAGTTTGGTTAAATAAGGAAATCTAGGGTAAAACTATCCTTCAGAATTATTGTCATTGTTCCATTGTCTTCCAGCTTCTAATGCTGCTTCTGAGAAGTCTAAAGTTCTTCTTCTTGTCCCCTTGAGTGTGAACTGCTTTCCATCCTGTGAAATGTGTGGGATCTTTGTTCCCAATGTTCTTGCAGTGAGTCCCTTTCCACGTACTATGTGGGGCACTAATGAGCCCTTCCAATCTCCAAATTCACATCCTTCGGATCTAGGAATCTCTCCTCTCTCCATCTGGAATTCCTATTATTTGGATGTTAGATATCCTGAATTGGTTCTCTAATATTCTAAACTCTTCTCCTATTTTTGTCATTTTGACCTATCTTCTAAAAAAGTTCTCTATCTTCCAGTCTTTTAGATAAGTCATTATTTCTAATTATCAAGAGTCACTTTCTGTTCACTAGATACTCCATTTTTATGAAATCCTGGCCTTTGTCATGACTGCACTCCTGGTCTCTCTCAGGATATTAACAACAGGTTTATTTTTAAATATTTTCTCTGTGTATATTGTCTCCCCCGGTGGTCTTACTTGTTTTGACCTCTCCTTTCATGTGGCTCAGAAGTCTGATGAACCGTAGCTGCCTGCTTATATTTAAGAATAAAGCACTGGGACATCAGTTGATTAGGGCTTCCAACTTTTGGTTTCAGCTCAGGTCATGATCTTAGGGTTGTGACATCAAGCCCCACATGGGGCTCCATACTCAGCGTGAAGTCTGTTTGTCCCTCTGCTCCTCCCCCCGCTCGCATAGGCTCTTCTGTCTCTCCCAAATAAATAAAATTCTTGGGGGGAAAAAAAAGAACAAAGCATTAAACATGCTCATGTGAAACCCAAGAGTGTGTAGGTGGTGGCTGACAACTTCTTACTGGGTAACCCAGTCAGGCCTTTCATGGAGGACACCCTACTGCTGGCTTCTGTGGGGCTTTCCTCCTGGGTTAGACAGACTCCCCAGATAAGACTCTTCTGATCTCCTTGGGGTATTGAAGCTTGGCTGTCCAAGTGAAGGGAGATGGGAGCCTGTGAGCCCACACCCCATCCTCTACTTCACCAGGCCACAGACTCTGTTTCACTCTCTGGAGAACCACCCTCACTCTTCTCTTGGGCTAGGAAAGAGCCTGGTGCCTTGGATGGAGGGAAAAAGTGTAGAGAACAAAATGCTTCACCAACAGGATCTTCAACGAGCCCTCCTTACCTTAAACTTACTCCACTTCATCTCTACCTCCTTATCTGGTGGTGCCACCTCTTGAGACTTTGGGAGATTCCAGGATATAAATCAAGCACAGATGGCTTAGGATTTAGCTTCCTTGGGTCTGCTAAACTGGTTACTTCTAAGGTTTTCTCAGGTCTACTAAATTCCAAAATTTTACTGGGGTTTTCTCAAGTTCTCATTCTCTGAACCTCATTGTTCTCATATGTGAATGAGCTGTATTTATTAGGATGTTTTCCACTCAATCAAAAACCTCAATTCAAAGTAGCTTTTAAAAAAAGAAAATAATTTCATGAAATTAGAAGTTTAGACACAGAGTGGGCTTCAAAGTGGGTTTTTTCCCACAGCACAACAGTGACATCCAGGGACTGAGTGCTGCCATCCACAAGTTGGCTTGATATGAAGACTGGTGGCTCTTTCTTCTTTAATGTAATTTCATAATTTCTGTTTATTTTGCTCTTTCTTTTCTTCTTTTCCCAGCTAGTAGAATTTCCGTTTATTCTTTTTCCCTATGTTAATTTGGCACTTCAGTGGTTACTTTCTCACTGTTAACAAAAGTAGACTTGTACTTTTTTTAAATATAACATAGTTATAACCCTAGTGATGCCTTACTGAATAACCTTCCTGCACCAAGGTGAAGCTTTCATGATACTTTTATCTATTCTTTCATTGCTTCCCACCCATTCCTCCTAAACCCTGGATTTTGCTGGGATTGCTTTAAAAATATTTAGTATAGGCGCACCTGGGTGGCTCAGTCATTAAAGCATCTGCCTTCAGCTCAGGTCATGATCCCAGGGTCCTGGGATCGAGCCCCACATCAGGCTCCTTGCTCAGCAGGAAGTCTGCTTCTCCCTCTTCCACTCCCCCTGCTTGTGTTCCCTCTCTTGTTGTATCTCTGTCAAATAAATAAATAAAATCTTTAGAAAAAAAAAAATTTAGTATACCGGGGCACCTGAGTGACTCAGTTGGTTAAGTGTCCAACTCTTGATTTCGGCTCAGGTCATGATCTAGGATCGTGAGACCAATCCCTGGGACAGGCTCCACGCTGAGCATGGAGCCTGCTTAAGACTCTTCCTTCCCTCTGCCCCTCCCCTAACCCCCTCAAATTAATTAATTAATTAATTAAATATTTCGTATAAGATTATTATTAAATTTTTCTTTCAATATAAAAGTTGCCATATCCTTAATGCCTAGAATAGTACCTAGCACAAATTAGATACTCAATATACAGATAAGAAATGAAGGAATAAATGAATGTCTTTTTTGGCCCTAATATACATACGACATATTTATAAATATATGAGTTTTTCATTGCAATCTTTCCCCCCCACACCTTTAAAACTAATGATATTATTCAATAATCCTTAGCAGGTTACAAACGGGAAGTTTAATGTTGATTTCTCTCTCCTTTATAAGTGATTTTTCTATGTGAAAGCTTGTAAGGTGTTTTATTATCACTATTCTTGGAATTCAACAATGTTACACAATAAATCTAGATCTTTTAAATGTCCCGTTTAATAATCTTGTCTAGGACTCTGTGGTCTTTTAATCTGCACTAAAATTTTTCTTCAGTTCATTGACATTTTCTTCTATTATCTATTTACTTATTTTTTTTCTACTTGTTCTTTTTCCTCCTTCTAGATGCTTACTATTTAGATTAAGCAGCTTAGCTCTAGTCTGTGTCTGCCATTTCATTGGTGTTTCCTTCTCTTTGTACTTTTGGCTTGTGACATGAAATAGTTCTCCCACTTGATTCTACCAGATAATTAGTTCAGTTTTCAGAAAGACTACACTCATTCCCTATTGCTGCTGTGACAAAGTACCATAAACTTAGTGGCTTAAACACTAATTTATTATCTTACAGTTCTAGAGGTCAGAAGCCTGAAATCTGGGTGTCAGCAGGACTGTGTTCCTTCTGGAGATTCTAGGGGAGAATCTGTTTCTTTGTCTTTTCCAACTTCTAGAGGCACCTGCACTCCTTGGCTCATGGTTCCCTCTTCAGGTCACTAGACACCTTTACTTCCACTGTCACATCTCCTTCTCTAACCCTCACTTATGACAATGCTGTGAGGGCACTGGGCCCACCAGATCATCTGGGATAATCTTGAGACCCTTCACCTAATTACCTTACAAAGTCCTTTTTGCCATGTAGGGGACATGTTTATGGGATCAGGGTGGTTAGGACTTGGATACTTTTGCAGGGTCACTATTCTGCCTACCATAAGGTCTATTTCATCTTTTGTCTACTGAATTTTTAACTTTTTTCACATTCCAGGTGGTCTTTTTTCTTCTCTAATTATAGCTCCTTAAAAGTCTCTATTACTGGGGCGCCTGGGTGGCTCAGGTATTAAGCGTCTGCCTTCAGCTCAGGTCACGGTCCCAGGGTCCTGGGATCGAGCCCCGCGTCGGGCTCCCTGCTCAGCGGGAAGCCTGCTTCTCCCTCTCCCACTCCCCCTGCTTGTGTTCCCTCTCTCGCTGTGTCTCTCTCTGTCAAATAAATAAATGAAATCTTTAAAAAAAAAAAAAGCCCATATTACTTTTGGGGACTAAGTACAAATTCTTATTTGTCTCTCCATTAACTTTTAACTTCAGTGGGAATCATTGTTGTAGATACTCATCTTAACCTTCATCACTCAGCCTTAAGCAAGTGATCATTTTTCTTTATGCACTGCTACTGTTCCCTTCACACTTAATCAAGTCAGACAGTCCTTCAAACAATGACAAACCACTTTGAGGGCCCAGCAATTTCTGTTTTGGGGGCCTGGGGATGAACTGGCCAGAAACAACGATGCAGGAAGAAGAAGCGTTGGTGCTCTGGGGTTTCTCTCTGCAGCTGTACTCCTTTCTCAGAGGGAGAAAGAAAACAGAGGATTCACACCCAAAGTGCAAGATGGCAAAGGTGCTAATGCACTAGGGGAATTCAGAGGCTCTTTTTCTAAGCCCTCCTGGAGAATCACTAAACTCTAGTCTTGCCCTGGGTTCCTAGGAAAGGTAAGTACTGTGCCCTCTGCATCGCCTTCCTCACTTGTGTCCATCACTGAAGAGAGAGAAATTCAATACCTTCTCTTTTGGAGAGCCTGAGGTCTTGAATGCACTAAACTGTTCTACAGCATTTCCAGAGCTCCTGAGTTTAATCATTTTACTAGTCAATATATAACTGACATTTATAGGAGAACAGGGTTAAAGACACAGATATTCAGGTTATAGGAGAACAGGGTTAAAGACAGAGATATTCAGGAAGTGTGGCCCAAAACTACTAAACTTTGACTATGAATGTAGTTTATAGAGTTTCTGGTAGCCAAAGCCAAAGGGAGACAATTAAATTATGGAATCAATAATTATCTCCATATAAGAAGGAGACTTACAGTAAGATGGCATGGTATTATAAGGTTTTCAAGTGTCTTTGCATCAAAGCTTAGACTACATAACAGTCTTAGAGATATCTTTTGCTTTTTACCCCATTTCTTCATAAATTATATGGTGTGTATCTGTAGTTAATGCTCATTTAACTTCTCTATCTGATTAATTACAAATACAATTCCAAACTATACTTCATTCCCTGTATTTATAAAGAAGCATTATTCCAGTAACCAGTTCAGTGCTAAAGAAAAATAATCTGATGAATATTCAGAATTTTAAAATGGAATAGGTATCAGAAGAAACAGTATTCCTGCTGCCAATTTTAAGTTACGTGAAAAGAAAGAAATGCCTACTTTGTGGGTGTGGTATCTGCAAAGCTCAATACAAATATCTAGACCAATCACTATATTTTTCAAAGGAAAAATAACTAAAGTAGTATCTGAAATGCTGTGTTTTTTTCAGGCGACACAACGCTAGGCACACAACAGTTAATAAATACTGACTTGCATACAAAAATTAAGAATACATTCTCATTATCTTCAAACAAAGCATGCTTTGATTCACCTGGAATAACACAATTTTCAAAGACATTACCATCCTTTACTATATATGTATCATTACCTTAGTGAGAAGAGCAAGCGTGTTTAGGCAGAGTCTTCCAGTGCAAATGACCAAAAGGAATGATGGCTATTGTAAGGAATCAAGACACACTGCAAACACATTGGAATGTGACGGGAATTTAAGTTGCACTAAAAAAAAATCATCAAAATATCCTGAACAATTGTATTATCCTTACTTTATTTCAAAATGAATCTAACATGCTCCATGTCAGCATTGTCTAGTCAATAAGTCAAATCGGTAGACAAAACCTGTCTGGACTAGTCATGAAAAATAAAAAGGGATTCTCCAAGAAAACCACAAAGCAGCTCATTTAAGGTCAATTTAACGGTATTATTCTGTTTTTCTTCCAGCCTCGACATAAGATGTCACTACCTCAAAGGAAATTAGAAGAGTATCTATTTGCATTCCCCTAGGTGATTGGCAGTTCAACACCAATTAGTTCAAAATTACACTGTTACTAGCGTGCAATAAAAACAACACCTTTCATCTTCCTTACACAGGTAAGAATACCTTCAGAGCCAATAACTTTGATCAAGTAAGTATTTTTGATCCTGTCCCACCCGTCTCTTTGGATTCAGGAAAACTAATAGCTGAAGGCAACTCTTCCCGGCTTTATTCTTAAGCTGAAAAACTAGTGTGGTATTAAAAATATTTTGCGTCCAAGATAACAAAATTTCCCAAAGCCCAGCATTTCTTCAATAACTAAGCCTTAATGCATAAAAAAGCTTTAACTGATACTCATATGTTAAAGGGCAGATACTATTTAAAATATGTAATGCATTTTTAAAATAAATATAAATCTCTAAATTGGTATGTAAACAACTCATATAATGTGAAGCAACGAATCTCCCTAGACAATTTAGTGTCCTAAACTAAGTCTCATAATGAATACTATTTAGAAGTAGACATCTCTAGTATAAACAGATTAGTTTTTCATTTTTTTAAATTTAGCATATAACCAAAGAAAGTTGATTAGAAAATCTGTTGCCTAAGTAACTCTTTAAAATTTTGATTGTACTTAATACATTAAATTGACCAATGTGATCTCTATCAACAGATTGTGAGGTCCCTCAAGTACTTTTTAATTATTTCTAATCACTTAGACAGATAATTTTGTTGTCTAAAGCCCAAGACTCCTAAAACTTCATAGAGTGAACAGTCTCCATCCTCTAAGCAAACAGCAATTACTGTTCAGCACAGAGCCACTGCCAATGAGGCAGGCCCCAGAAAGTTTTTGAAAACTGAAGCCCGGACATTCAAATCTCTAAAGCATCTATCTCAGCATCAGCAAACTCTGTTATTATCTATAAAAGAGATTGACAATTCATACACTCAAACACTCTATTTCTATTTCATTTGCAATGCTAATATTTGTTAAAATATTAGTTTCTATTTACTCGTGACATATCCACAAAAATATGGCTAAGTACAGAAATCAAGTACTATAAGACATTTCATATCCAACACAATTTGAAGAATCAAATATACTTTCATTATAAACGACCACAGTAAGACATTAAACAATCAGTTTTAAGAACATTATAAAAAGCTACGTACCAGGGCACCTGGGTGGCTCAGTCAGTTAAGCCTCTGGCTTCGGCTCAGGTCGGGATCTGGGGGTCGTGGAATTAAGCCCTGCATCAGGCTCTGCAGGGAGATGGCTTGTCCCTCTGCCCCTCACTCCACTCGTGCTCTCTTTCTTTCACTCTCTCAAATAAATAGATAAAATCTTTTTTAAAAAAAATCAAGCAATCAAAGTAATTGTTTGGCTTTTTTTTTTAAACCTTAGATATAAGTTATTGGTAGATCTTAAACTAGATAAGATATTAAGATAGTGAATACTATCATCCAAATAGGTTGTGGCTGAACAAGTAGCTCGTGTATATTAAATTTTTTCTTCTGCTAACAAATTTCGATCATTTATGTACAGCAATCTTTCTCTAAATTTCAGAGACTATATGATACTTGACTCTTAAGTTATTCTATAGGTTGTTACTCCAAACTATTGCTCATCTACTGATAATATATCTTATCTTACATCTCTTCAGTCACCTCATTTCATCTTGCAACAGATCATTTGTTTGGGCCACAATTTATAGTCAAGAAAGTGGTTATATGGCCCAAGAAGCCGAATAAATTGTTAACAAGGCATCTCTCATTGTTTCAGACATTTGGACCCAAATGTTGGTAATCATGTTAGAAAGAAACCATTTAATTAACTTCAACAGTAGAGTTAATATTCTTTCCTGTTAGCTCAGGAAGTCAAGATATTACTAGACACTTTCTTCTATCACAGTATTGCCAAAAGGAGGGGGTCACTGAGTATCAACAATTTTTGATATGTATGTTGTTGATGAGAGCTGGTATTTGATCACCTTCAGCCAGTCCAAGCCCATCACTGCTCAAAGTGGCCCAGGGTCTGATACATTTGAGATATTCTCAATTTCAGTGCTATAACCAACAGTAAATCGTATTCCTAGAATAACCATTGCTAGACTATAGAAGAATAGCTAAAGAAAGTCAAGAGGAAGGTATGTAGAGAACACAAGATGTGATACAAGCTCCCTTACATTATGGGTGTTACCTTAATTCAGATAAGGAATGACCAAGTCAGCAAACTGTACTGACAGTAATGATAAAAAATGCCTCTGACAGGATGTAACTACTCTAAACCAAGCATAAATACCACCATAAACCTTGACATCATCATAAAACTGCCTGGCAAACTCAATGTAGTGATAAATAAGCAAGATTCTAAGACTGATGGTGACCAATTGCTTCTGACAGGTAACTACGTTCCACGAGAAGATTGAATGAGTTAATTTTTATCAATCTTCTATTTTTCAGAATACAAAGGTACTGCAACTTGACACTCCACAAACATGAAACAAGTACATTTTCTGTGCTCTTAAGAATAAAGAATACAAGCTTCAATGAAAAAGGACTTTTTAAAAAAAGATCTAAATCAAGCAGGAAAGTAATTGCTACCAAAAGTGATATACTAACTTTTTATCATGAAGATGAAACTAGTACCTAACAAAGTTGAATTGAATCATTAAGTTCAAAGTTTACAATATTTTTAAATAAATTACATTAAAAGAACTGTCAAGGTTTTGAACTTAAACAATAAAAAATAATTCCTATTCATTATGGTACTTCTAAAGTTACCCAGTACACCCATAGGCTATATACACACGAAAGCTAATTATTTCAATTAATGCTGTTGCATTACTTAAACATTTAAACATGCTAATGATATATGCATCCTCTTAATCCTGGGTAGGAATTACAAAAGATTTTCTACCACAATTAATGTAATGGGACTTTCTGTTGGGCTACTCTTCTGGGGTCTTGGAGTAGATAGAAATGGATCTTGATTGCTTGTATTTCATGGCTTCACACTAGGGGAAATCACCTTATGTCTGCTTCTTTACTAACACCCCAGGGCATAAGGTCCTCCAGCCCCACAATCTTGGCTTGTCTTCAGAGGTCTCTACTGTGGGCCTTCCTAAATAGTGTCTCCACGTAATTCTTTTATCCTATCACCAAATTTTATTTCTTCTGCCTTCTTCACTTCCTTCTGGATAAAATGACAACTCTCCATCATGCATGTTTTTCATCTCTTCATTTACTCATGCAACAAATATTTACCATCAACCCACTACGTGACTGGGGATATCATGGGCTCAGGAGTATGGAAAGGAAGAAAACAAACAAAAATCCCTGCCCCTGTGCAGTTCCTGTTCTACTATGAAGAAACTGGCCATATATTTAAAAAGTGGAGAAAGTGGAAAGTGTTACAGGAAAACATAAGGCAGGAAAGAGGGAAAGAAGTGCCAGGGCAGAGGTGGAGCTTGGCAATATTAGTCATACCCACAAGGCTCCAGTGTGGGAAAGCCTACCGAGAAGGGGATCTTTAGGTAAAGCCCTGAAAGACAGGAGGCAAAAGGGAAACGCAATGCCCTGGAACAGGAGGCAGTGGGCCAGGGAAGAACAGCAAGGAGACTGCAGGAAAGGAAGTCAGAGAGTACGTGGGGGGCAGAAAGGGAAGCACTGCAAAAACTGGTTTTTATTCAGATTGAAAAAGGAAGCCACTGGAGAACACTCAGCAAGTAAGTGAGAAGATCCAGCTTACATCTCAAACACTTTGACTTATAAGGCCAAAGACAGATGCATGGAGGCTAATTAGGAAACAATCTAACCAAGAGGGGACTGTCGCTCAAACCAAGGTGGTGACACACAGATACTTTGAAGCTAGAGCCAACAGCTTTGCTAAAAGGAATCCATACGGGAATTAAGAGAAAGACTCCAAGGAATTGGCCTGAGCTCCTAAAAGAATGGATTTGCCACCTATAGAGACAGGTTGGCTATAAGAGAAGCAGAAACGGGAAATGAGATCTTTAGCTGATTTTGGACATATCAAAGATATGTTTGAGATGCCTATCAGGCATCCAAGTGGAAACGTCAGTGGACAGATGGAGAGGTCAGAAGGGAGATCAGTAGCATATAGATGGTATTTAAAGCCATGAGACCAGATAACCAAAGGAGTGCAGGTAAACAAAGGGAAGAGTTTAAGGACTGAGGCATGAGGTTTTCCAGTGTGAAAAAGCTATGGACACAGAGAAAAACCAGCAGTTTTTTGAGAAGCAGTAGCTCCTTAAGTAAAAGAACAAGGAGAGTGTAGTGAACTGAAAACCAAGTGGAATGAGGAGTGTGGCTGAGGACTCCGAAGTCACTAGCCAACTTGACAACAGCATGTCAAGTACAGCAGTGGAGGCGAGAGTGGCTCCAAAACCAAATACGGAGCACAGAAATGAAACCGATGCATGTACAACCCCACGAGTTCTGCTATGAAGACAAGCAAAGCAATGAGATGGTGAGCCAGAAGGGATAGGAAGTCAACACAGATTGATTTCATTTCCTTCTTTCTTTTTTCTTTTCCTTCCTTCCATTTGTTCATTCTATTGAGAAAAATTATAGCATATCTCTGTGCTGAAGGAAATGATCCAGCTGGAGAAAGACTGGTTATGTCAGAGAGACAGGAGAATGGTCATAGATGTGTCCCTGAATCAGGGAGAAGGGACTGAATCCAGTGCCTGAGGGGAGGGCTGAGCTTCAGTCCGGTCATAGCATCAGTAGAAAAGGCAGCCTGTGGGGGGGGGGGGGTGCAGATAGATGAGTCAATACGAAGGAAAAAGCTTGTCAACATTTCAGCATGCTTGCTTCTATTTTCTCAAGAAAAGAGGAAGCAAGGTCATTGGCTGAGAGTGATGGTGAAGAAGTCCTGAGGAAAGAGAAGGCATAAAATGACTCCAGGAGAACATAAAGTACGCTTAATATACTGGTCACACATTTAAGGAAAGGCCAGGCAGGCAGTTGAACAGGCGTGCGTGCCGAGAACGTGAAGAGCTGGCTGTGACCAAGGCTAGGGTTTGGCCAAGCAGAGAGAGGGAAAGGGAACTGAGAAAGCAGGGCACTGAGTAAAACGATGGCCCAGGAATTGAAACTGTGTGAGACAGCAAGGGTCTGAAGGAGGTGCGGGAGAAAACGCAGTAAAAAGTTACTGAGATGCACAGACGGCATGAAGAACCACGGGGCATGGCACACTTCAGGCAGCAAGCTGGAGGGCAGGGTGACTCATGGTGAGACCGCACAAGAGCTTGTCCTGCTAGTGACAGGCCTGCGCTGTGGCCCCAGGCAGCCAGCGGCCGAGGAAGACCACCGAGAGAGGTGTAGGGTTGGCCAGGCAGGCCGGAAGGGTCATCCACACAGACGCCGAAGTCCCCAGTTGCGACAGGCGTAGTGGCAGAAAGACTGATCAAAAAAAAAAAAAAAGAAAGAATGATCATGAACCTTAAGGATGGAAGAGGAAGGATGGAAGAGGAACTGTCTGGAAGGAGAGGAATGAAAGGAAAAGAAGAAGTAATCAGGCCACGATCTAATGAGATGAGATTCAAAGCGTGTGAAAGCAGAAGAGGACGGGAGGACGCCTGCCCAGACCCCCGCAGGAGCAGAGTAAGGGGCGTGGGAAAGAACACAGCTATCACCTGAGAGGGACTGAGAAGCAGTATGTGCTGGGGGAGCCAAATTTCTTCTAGCAAGAGGGAGAAGACGGAGGATTTCGGTGGCTCTGCTGCTGTGTCCCAGCAGCTCTTAGATCCACAGGGTTCCACATGGTATAAGCAGAGTTTCAGGAGCTCAGGGACAGCGGGAAATCAGGTCAGAAATGCGACGTAGAGAGATGTGAGGGACAATCTGAGATGCAAGGGTCCTGGATATTCTGGGCTCCTTATGCTGACTACAGAAAGGGGGAGGGAAGAATGCAAGCAGTACTCCCCCTGGCCTCAAGGCAGACACCAAAGTAAGGCCGTGTGCTGCGGCCGAGAAGAGCAGGAGCCTCGTGGGACAGTGCTGAGTCCTGGGACATCTCACTCCTGCATGTGATGTGCACACTAGGGAGGGCTGTCTGCAGCAGACGGCTGGAAATCCGGGGCTCCCCCTGCTCCAGGAATACATATGACTCCCACCATCTATTTCTTTTGTTTTCAAGTATTCCAGTTCTGGATAAAATCTTATAGATCCTTACCCTTGTTTTTCTCTTCTTCAGCCAACTCATCTATGATCTTGAGACTCAGAATTTAAATTCATCTGCTCAAGGTCTGCTGCTTAGAAGAAGATGAGCAGTAAACAGAAAAGGGAGGACAAAAAGTCAAGCAGACCACTAGCAGGATGGCTTCTTTAGAACACTGATTTACATTATAATAGTGTACAGGTTAGCTTTATTTTATTAACGTATATTATATTTTATAACATTAAATTTATTTTAATAACATATTAACATGTTTTGTTTTGTAACATTAACTTTATAACTTTATAATTTTATACCTTTATTTTATAACATATTAACATTCTGAAGTAATACTAATATTCATAAGAACAAAACTAGCACCAACAAGTGATAAACACGAACAATGGAGAAGTCACAGGCAAGTATTCTATCAAAAAGTATACTGATATTTTAAAAACTATGCATGGAAATTCAACTCCAATAATATAAGAACTACCACAACAAGTTACATATCTTCCAGAAAAAAAAAGTGTTATTTTTTTTCAATGACTGTGAAGCTGAGCTCAGAGCAAACCACGCTGATGTCCCAAAGATTCCTGTGATGTGCCTCACACATCCCCGCACAGACCAAGAAAGCACACTCAATGGCCACTAGCAAAACACCACCATGAATTCTGGAGTAAATCGCTGCTGTAAAAAATTTTTAATTTTCTATTATTATTATTCCTATATTCTTTTCAAGAATATAGGAATATAGGATGCCTGGGTGGCTCAGTCAGTTAAGCGTCTGCCTTTGGCTCAGGTCATGACCCCAGGGTCCTGGGATCAAGTCCCATTCCGGGCTCCCTGCTCAGCAGGGAGTCGGCTTCTCCCTCTCTCTTTGCCCCTCCCCCTCCCCCTGCTTCTGCACAAGTGCTCTAATAAATAATAAAACCTTTAAGAAAAAATAGCCCAGGGTGCCTGGGTGGCTCAGTGGGTTAGGCGACTGCCTTCGGCTCGGGTCATGATCCTGGAGTCCCGGGATCGAGTCCCACATCAGGCTCCCTGCTCAGCAGGGAGTCTGCTTCTCCCTCTGACCCTCCCCCCTCTCATGCTCTCTCTCTCTCTCAAATAAATAAATAGAATCTTTAAAAAAAAAAAAGAAAAAGAAAAAATAGCCCAGAATAACAAATATTTTAAATTCACTTTTTTTATTTTATTATGTTATGTTAATCACCATACATTATATCATTAATTTTTGATGTAGTGTTCCATGATTCATTGTTTGCATATAACACCCAGTGCTCTGTTCAGTACGTGCCCTCCTTAATACCCATCACCAGGCTAACCCATCCCCCTACTCCCTCCCCTCTAGAACCCTCAGTTTGTTTCTCAGAGTCCATAGTCTCTCATGGTTTGTCTCCCCCTTCAATTTCCTCCCCTTCATTTTTCCCTTCTTACTATCTTTTTTTAACATATAATGTATTATTTAAATTCACTTTTAAAAAAATAATTTAAAATGCAAAATAACTGTTACAACAAAATGCACTTGACATAATACTAGATTAAATCAAACCCATGGGGATGATTTCCACTACTTACATTCTATGATCTATACTTTTTTTTTTTTAAGTAGACTCCATGCCCAGTGTGGACCCCAACATGGGGCTTGAACTCATGACCCTGCGATCAAGACATGAGCTGAGATCAAGAGCGGGACGCTTTGCTATAGAACCATTTGTGTTACAAGCCTGTTGTTTTCCACCTGAAACAGTCCACAGTGCTAACAAGCAGCAAATAACAAAACTACAGCAACTATCCCAACATATCATTAAAGAGCATGAATAGAAAGACTTTAAAAACCTACCAACAGAGCACTTAGAAGTGGTGCATGGCTTACCAAAATGGCAGAAAATAAAATTATACTTAGCATTAGCTATCATAACATGCTTAATCCTCTCCAAATTATATTTCTGTGGTAGTCAGGGTATTTTGTTTATTTGGGTTGGGCTTCATTTTGTAATATATCTAGCCTTCTGGCAACTACTTCTTTTGCAATTTCTTTAGATATAATGATTCACTTTTGAATTTGAGGAGCCAAAGGATTAGAAAGATTCTGGAGGGACTTTTTCTTAAAGCAAAAAGTGGGAAAAGGTTGTATTTTTGGTTTAGTTTTGTTTTAACTCAACTTCTTTAATTCATGGGGCACTATATATATATACATATATATATATATATATATATTTTTTTTTTTTTAATTAAGTAGACTCCACATCCCACGTGGAGCACGATGTGGGGCCCAAACCCACAAACCTAAAATCAAGACCTGAGCTGAGATCAAAAGTCGAACGTTTAACCAACTGAGCTACCCAGGGGCCTCCATGGGGTGCTATCTTTTACCCTTCCTAGTTCTCAGCCTCCTGATCTGTAAGACAGAAAGACCATATATTTCAGGCTGAAACATAACTGCATACTGCAGGCAGCATGACAATTCAGGCATATTTATCACTTATTAGCATGATTACCTAAGTAAGACAAATTTATTATAATATTTACTACTTTAACGAAATTTTATAAAGCTGACGGTATTGAGTGTAAAGTTATAATTCTGAAACAAAATAGGCTTAAATATTAAAATAGCTTTAATAACGTTAGAAGAATAAAAGATACACGTAGTTCCAGTCTAAAAGTTATTGGTACCAAAGGATACAATATTATTGCCAAGAATTCTCTAAAATAGATAAAATTTGATTTAAGAATAAAGGTCTAAATGTTAGCAACACTTTTGAGTTGATGATTTAAATTTATTATTTGTGGGGCACCTGGGTGGCTCAGTCGGTTAAGCGTCTGCCTTCGGCTCAGGTCATAGTCCCAGGGTCCTGGGATCGAGCCTAGTATAAGTCTCCCTGCTCCATGGGGAGCCTGCTTCTCCCTCTCTATCTGCCTCTCCCCCTCCTTGTGCTCTCTATCTCACTCTCTCTCTCAAATAAATAAATAAAAATAAAATCTTTAAATTCACTATTTGTAGCTTAAGAAAGTAGGTATATTTCTTCCTATTTCATACTTAAAGTACCCTTCCATTTTATATCTACTCTTTAATTATGACCCTGAAATACAGTTAGCTATTAATAACCTGATCTTGGGGTTGGTTTTCAACATTAAAGAAAAAAAAACAGCTTTTCAGGAGAAGAGAGTGCAGAGTGCAAAGCATTTAAGTAAAATAGAAAATTTACCCAAATTATATCATTTCTCTGTTAAACTATGTCATTATTCTTTTTTCTACTGGTCCTTCATTTGAAGCCAAAAGGATGGGTAAATAAAAATTGAACTTTAAGATCTTTGACATGCTTACTTGGTTATCACAGCTGATTATGAATAGCATTCCTAAATAACAACAGAGCTCCTAAGCATAACTGAGACAGTCAAATTTAGCACCTAGTAGCAAAGAGACATACTACTTTTAACCTTAAAGATTTCAACAGGAAAGAAATGCAGTAGGGATATTAAAGTCACTAAGAAAACATGCAAATTTGCAAAACCTCAGTAACTAAGTCGTCATGCTTAAAATACATAGCAGTAGAGGTGTGCCTTAGTGGCCAGTGTCTCAGAACTGAACTGGCCTTGCTAGACTATAGCTAATCACAGCTAGGGAAAGACAGGAACTTGACCACAGTGCCACTAGTCTTCAGCAAAACTATCCTCACCTGGGACGTTCACATGTTACTCTCAGGTTTTGACCTAGTGCATCAGCACAATGTGCTAAGAGGCTTGTATTTTCCCCCCCTCAATTAGCTGTCTTTTTGTGAATTAAATAATTTTTTATTGAGCTCTAACTATGGAATACATACGTACCATTTAGTCGTCTCTGCAGTGCTTCCTCCTCTAGGGTAATAATATAAATTTGTTCATCCAGGTCTTCAAGAATCTAAATTCAAAGATCAAACCTTTGACTAATGCAACATTAGAAAACTAGTGCTTATGAGAACACTTAGGTTATTTGGCCTATGACTTAGATAACCATTTAAAATCATTAGGAATTTAAAATAAAAATACTCAAACTAGTTTATTTATAAGTTTAGGAAAAATATTTTAGCATATAACTAAACACATCAAAAGTTGACTATTAGAAAATCTACATATATTTAAATTTAAAGGATTAAAGAACACTGCAGTTCTCTCAATGACAAGTAAATGTATGAATTCGCAATATCCAAAAGGCTAAATACAATTATACCTCTTATGCCCAAACCAACATTTTAGAGCAAGAAGGAATAGATCACTCCGTCCAACACTGGTTTCTCATTTATATTTACCTACATAATATTTAACACAAGAGACCTATAAACTCAGTAACTACCATGCAATACTTTCCAATTACATCATCTGTATATAATAAAAATTTTCTGCAAAGTATGAATACTGGTATTATCAAAATCATTCTGTAGACAGAATCCGAGAGAAACATTATGCTTGTATATACCCCACCCACTACCATACCGTACAACACTAGTAAAAAACAAGAACCACTAATCAATCACCAATTACATAGGATATGATCTGCACTATCTTCACAACTGATAAAGGCTAAAATATGTTTAATTCTAGCTTTGTTAACATAGGTATCCTTCTTGAAATGATCCTAAATATCTTCCTAGCTCTGGGGAAAATCTGAAAGAAGACCAGAGCTGATATATTTAACGTCATTCAAACCCAAACTACTTATTCCCAACAAAACAATAAATTGTGAGAAGTTGATGGACAAAGCAAAAGGGTAGAAACCCTATATATGTATATCCTTTCAGCTCCCTGATGAGGTACATTCATAAAAAGCAGTCTCAAAGCATGTAACTCCTATCAGGTATCAAATCTGCCTAATTTCTATAAAATTTATTTAGAGCAATCCAATAATTCCCAGTATTTCAACAAATATTGATAATCCCTTATTATCAACAGGTTTAACACTCACAGCAAAATAAAATAGTAAAATAAGAATAAATACCAACACACAAATAAATAAGTACAAAAGCTGACCGACCTAGCAGAAAAGGGTGGGGTGACCCACTTCAGCAGGCCACCACTGAGGGCCTCCCCCAGGAGATGACCCTTGATTCCTAAATGGGAAAGACTGGGCAGATGGACAGCACCGGTACAGGCAGCGGACTGGGCTAAATTAATCCAAGACAGGCTCTGAGCCTACAGTAGGCAGGGGCCCTATCTTTGTGGGTCATGATATCAAGCTTCTTTCCCATCAATATTCTCACCATTTCTACCATTTGGATCACAATCCAGTTTTTACTTTTCCTAAGGTCTAGCCCATACAAAAAGATTTCCTCTTACGATGCAAACTATCCATCAGTGACTTACCACCATGGGTCTGTCTTCATGTGAGTGAGTGACAACGAATGGCACACCGATATTTGTGTTAAATGCTTGTGTGCCTCATCCCCTTGATTCTACAACAATCCAATGTAAAACAGACTGTTATCACCCCCATCTTATAATATGCCAAGAAACAAGGGTTTGGCAAAGAAAAGTTATCTGCCTTTTAAAGCCTATACTCTTAAACACTCTGAGCTGATGGGGACCTAAATATGAGTCAAACACAGTCCCTGACCTCAAACAGCTTACGTTCTAGTGTCCAGGAAAAACAGAATGAACTCAAAAAAATAATTATAGGGTGAAAATAACTGTCATAACTGAAGCAAAAACAAAATGTTACAAAAGTTCAGAGGAAGAAAGACCCCCAAATTCTAGGTGGGAAGAAAAAAGTTTTGGCGAGTGTTTTTGATAATAGTAGCCTCTTAGCTGATAGCTTAGCTTACTAAAAAGGGGAAAGGCATTTGGATCAGAAAACACTGTAAGCAAAACACAGAGATGAAGAGGTATGAAGCACACTCAGCAATAAAGCGGTTCGAGTATTCTGTAGCTTATGGCAGAACAAAACAGTGGTCCAGAGCCCAGGGTCTGTAACCAGTCTCTGGGTTCAAATCCCACCCCATCATGACTGATCTGTAATCTCGTACAAGTGACTTAATCTCCCTGAACTACAGTTAATTCAGCCATAAAATAAGACCACCACCTAACTTATGGGTTTGTTAACACAATTAAATGAAATGTGTGTAAAATATAGTACTTATCACAAACATAGAGCCTACACTGAATTGAGTATCATTAATATTGGATGTTAGGAACAAGAAAAGAGGTGAAGATAATTAAAGTTTCGAGAATAATGTTAATAAAGCGACAAGTTTAGGACAAAAATCAGCTTTGGGAAGGGCACTAAGTAAGTAGTTTGGTTTTCTATAAGCTGAGCTTTCAGCTCCGTTGAGTATTCGGGTATAGCATTTACAATGTGGTGTAGTTTGTTTTCGGTGCCTTTTGCTCCCTAGAGCTACACATTTAGAAGTGTCATGAAAGTGGCAGAGGTGGTAAGGAGAACAGAGCAGAGCAACTTTAGACCAAGGACAGAACTTGGAACATTTGCCTATCTTAGGGGGCTAGGAAATAAAAACGGAAAAGGAGACCAAAAAACAAAAAGAAAAGCTCTGCCAGAGAATCAGGAAAAAATTAAGAATGCAGTGTCATGAAACCTCTTCAAGAGGGAAGTGAATTTCAAGATTTGATAGCATGTTTTGAGTGTGTATACATTTATGTAGCAAGTTAAATAATCCAATTTTATTTTTTTAAAAGACAGGAAAAAATTATTTGTCACTTATTTTTTTAAATCTTTCAAAATTAAGCAAGCATTACTAAAGGAATGTCTACTACAATATTTCCTCAAATTTTTTCTGATTAATCACCTCAATAGGAAAGACAAACATATAACCAAAATAATTTAATAGGTACTAACAAAGGGGAATATGAAAAGTGCAGAGAAAGGAGCTTGATTATCTCAACTTAAAGAAGAGGTGAGGCAAGGTTCAAGAGTAGGCAGTGGGTGCAGCAACATCAGAGCCAGGCCTTGAGGAGGCGGTCGGGCGGCTGGAGCAGGCAGAGGGCACTGACAGGAGAAAGCCCCGGACACGCCTGCTAAGTGAAAGCACGTGGCCCGTTGGGAGCACAGCCCATTAGCAGCGACCGTGCAGTCCGAGCCGCGGGGGCAGGAGCACAGGTCAGCGGACGAGGGAAGAGGCTGTGAGTCATTCAGACCTGAGTCTGTAGGCAGTGAGGACCCATGAAAAGAATGTAAATGGCAAGTTCCTTAAATGCAGCTAAGAATTACTACCAACTGAAAATCAAAAATGAATATATGGCAACTCTGAGATTCAAGTGAAAAGTATAATCAAAATGTAACATGCAGACAACTTCTCAGAGACATAACTGCTCTGTAAATCAAGGAATATATGTGGTAAATTTTGAAACATAACAGAGTTACTACTGATACAACAGACACCTAAAATACCTGTAAGTATTTGTAAATTTTGTCTTAAAATTTGCTAGAAGAATTTCTACCTGAGTGTCTATAGTTAGTATTTTAAAAGCAAAAACAAATTTGTTTCCAAAGATGAAAAAGATTAAAATAAAAGCAACAACAAGGAGGTCACAAGCCCACAGAAATACACTAATGTTTCTGATTGCTAATTCACAACCTAAAAGATGTTCAAATGTAAACACATTTAACAAACAAGATGACACACTTACTGTTGGCTTCACCAGCAACTGACCCATCACTGTGAACATGCGGGAAAGGCCAACAGGGGTACACACTGCAGGGGAGGTCACAGAGAGGAGGCTGATAAATGGCTAGTGCAAAATACAGAACAGACTCCAAGACGATCGTTGTAAGAAAAGTCTTGCCTCAAATTTAGATTCTCTCAGTGTTTTATCAGAGGAGCCTTCATCAATAAAGAAGCTAGAGAGGATGACAGGTGAAAGATGAAAGATACCCAAAGACTGAAGAAGGCTTAGCACGTGCAAGACTCTAGCAGTTGAATAATAGTATTTTCACTTAAAAAATTAAAAAAAAAAACTAAAGAACAGATTAAAATTTCAAGTACTGAAGGAGTTGAGAACCAAACAACTATTATCTTAACTCCTTTTAACTACATTTATCTGCTTATAATATCCCTGAGATATGCTGTAATGCCTCAGGTAAAACTGAGTACATTTTAACTAAATTAAACCACAAATTCACCACACAGGGTCTATGTTACCACTCAAAAGTAGAATCTAATGCTTCAGTGAGTGTGGGCCTGTGTGTGTGTCTCTCCACAAGAGAGGCTTTCCTTACAGAACAGCACATGAGTATTATTTCATGGCTTCAGTTTATCAAAATTTATCTTAACATAAAAAAAGTTAAGGGCCAATTTTAAAAACATCTCCAAGCTGTTAAGTAATTTCATCAGGAAACCTTAGTATAATTTTCTAGAACAAAGAACTCCATTTTCCCATCAACATTAAGCCAGAAAAATACTTACAGAGAAGTAACAAACATCCCGTCCGAGATATACAGGAATATAAATAGGGTAGGTAGAACTCCCAGAGATCTGTAAAGAAACACAAATATATTTTAGTAAATCCAAAATATTGTACATTAAGATATAGGTTGACTATAATGTTTGATAAACATCATAATTGTCTATTTGAGTCTACTAAACCATATAATTTCTAAATTGTACAATAAAAAGATCTAAAACAGAAAAGGAAATACCCCTTTTGCAAAACCTGTTTGGAGGGAGAAAAAAAGTCTCCATGGAATTTTAAGAACAGAAACCAACTAAGAAACAAAGAAAAATCTTAAAAGCTGCTTACTCGTTCTGAATACAGCAAACACAGGAACACTCATTTATGTTCTTAAACCTGTCTAAAGACTTGTTAACTCTGTAAATTAACAACAAGGGCTGACCACACAAAGAATCACTACAACGTTCACGACAGCGAACGTGTAGTCATAGGCCGGTTCAAGGTCCCGGAGAGAAGCCGACTGACCGTACAAAGACTCCATGCTCGCGGCGTCCTCGTCAACGAGCGCGGAGGCCACCCACACCATCCCCAGGATGAGGAGCGCAAGCAGGACAAGCATGACCAGAGTTTCTAAAATTCGGGCTCGGATTCCCTGAAAAAGATAATGGAGATCTAACTGTATTTCATTTCATCTCATGATTAATTAGGCTTCTATCTGTAAGAAAGCACAAAAATTCTTTGGAAAGGGAAGAAATTTCTATTTATAAGGAAGACAGAAAACACTAGCTTTACAGTGTCATGTTTAGACTACCTTTGTTTTACCAAATTATGTAGAATACCATCAAGCTTTAAAAAACCAAAAAAATTCGTCACGAAAGCATTTTTCAGAGCAGTGTTTTAAGGGGCGCCTGGGAGGCTCAGCCCGTCGAGTGCCTGCCTGCCGCTCAGGTCATGGATCCAGCCCCACGCGGGGCTCCCTGCTCAGTGGGGACCTGCTTCTCCCTCTCCCTCCCGCTTGTACTCTCTCTTGCTATCTCTGTCACCGCCTCTCTCTCTCTCAGATAAATAAAATCTTAAAGAAAAAACAAAAACGGGTTTTAAAACATAGATTGATGAATTTTTGTCTGTGGCTCTAAGCAAGGGCCTCGAGGACGACCACGGTCCGGGGCCAAGCAGCCATGGGAGCGACGGACCCCGCGAGCACACACAGCCCCCAGTCCCCGGGCGCCAGCCACCTGCACCGCTCCCGCAGCCGCGGGTGCAGCCCCCCGCGTCCCCACCCCCTTCCCCCCACGCCCACAGGGCCAGTGCCCCTCCCCCGCTCCCGCCAGCGCCCCCCTCCCCTCTCCCCCCGCCCTGCAGCGGCCAGTGCCCCCTCCCCGACTTCTGCCAGCGACCACCTCCGGCTCCCGAAGCCCATGTCCCCCCTGCTCCCGCCAGCAGCCCAGGACTCCCTGAGCAAAGCCCGCAGCAGAAACCAAGGCCAGGCGCAGTGCACGGTTATCGATTATGTACTACACTTCTTTCTTTACATTAGATAAAACCGCCATTACTTCATGTGCCTGGAATATAATAAACCATCTTTCTGCACAATTTTGTTTTAAATATAAAACAAATTCTGACCTCAGGGCCAAACCAGAGGCCGGGCTCCTAAACTTGAAACCTATTGGACAAGCCAAACAAACAAACGAATAAAAACAACTTTCTTATATTCCTGAAAAGTCACCAAATGATTGAATCCATACCTAAATTCAAAGATTCACATTGTTGTTTTATACTATAATGTACATGGAATACAACAAACAAAATTAGAAGTAAATCCATGTCTCTCGATAAAAGAGTTGGAGGGGCCTGCTCTTATAGCCCAGTCTTACACAGGACTGCCCTCGGCCGGTTAAAAGATGTCCCCAGGTGTGGAGTCAGCACACCTTAAGTGTTTCCAGTAGGGACATCGGTGGACCAGAGTAAATGACGCTTGTATTTTATTTAACACATCAGATCTAACAGTAGTTATGACTCAAGTAAGATGAAATATGAACAGTCCCCAAACATACTACTAAAAAACACACTCCAGCTTTCCTAAAGAACTCTCCAAACCCGCACTTCACAACTTTCAAACCACTTAGGATACCAAAACATGACCACCACCCCCCTTTTTTCTTTTTTAAGTAGGCTCCACGCCCAGTGTGGGGCTTGAACTCACAACCCTGAGATGAAGAGTCACAGGCTCTACCAAGTGAGCCAGCCAGGTGGCCCAGACAGCCACCTTTTTATGGTAATTTCTTTTTCCTTCCTTCTCTCTTTCTGAGCAATAGTCTTTTTTTGTAAGCAAGAATCTTCTTATTACACATCAAATATTACGTGGAAAGCTTGTAACAGATAAAAAGCACAGGTGCTTTGATGAGAATGTGTAACACCCTTTCAGCTTGTCTCCTCCTATCTCTGACTGGAGCCCAAATCCTGCCTGCCTCCAACCAGAACTTAGGAATACTAAGGGCTCCCAAAACACCTAACACATGTGTCTTAAGTGTTATGACATATGAGCTAAACACTGCAACCATGTTTGATACAAAACAGTAGTGATCCTTGGAACCATCTGAGACCCACTGTCCCCAAAAAGTGTTTTAATAATATAATTATTAAACAATTGTAATAACGTAATAAGTATATAACCATTACGATGATATTAAGTGTTGGGGAATCAATCTACCATAAGATTTACACACTTCCTCTGTTATTTTGGTAAGAAATATCTGTTGGCAATTAAATGTATATTTCTTCAAATATGTTATTCTGCTTCGGGAGCTAATGCTCCATGGGCCTCTCTCATTTCTGTGCATCTCAGAGGCAGGGATAGACCTTGTTCTGGAATTTTTTTTTTTAAGATTTATTTATTTTGGAGAGAGAGCATGCATGCATGCAGGGGGGAGGGGGAGAGGGTGAGGGAAAGAGAATCCCAAGCTGACAAACCACTGAAAGTGGAGCCCAACAAGTGGCTCAATCCCATGACCCTGAGATCATGACCTGAGCCGAAATCAAATTGGATGCTTAACCAACTGAGCCACCCAGGAGCCCCTGGACTATCTTATTAAGGATGTCTGGATAGCAAACAGCCTTGGAAAATAGAGACGCCGTCTCTCTGAAGCAGGTCTGTTTCATACAGAGCAAAGCAGAGACAAGTTTGCTTGAAGCCCATTTGTGGGTTCCCCTGAGATTCCTCAGCTATGACTTGAGCCCACTGTAGGAACAGCCTCCACCTGAGCCACACTGCCCCCATGAAGCTGGTGGGTGCGGGTGTTGTCCTGGAGAACAGGAAACTCATGGCTTGCCTGTTCTGAGTAATGAAGTCCTTTGTCTCTGATCCAGGAGTCTCATGTCTACAACTACCATGCAGGAATCTAGCAGACTGTCAGCTTGCAAGTACAGTAAAATCTCAGACCCTCCACAATTCTTGCAGCTTTGGGTGACAAGGGTAGGCAGCTAACATGGCTTTCTAGAGAAGAACAAATAAGGGCCCACAAGGTTGGGTTAGGGGCAATGAGAAAACTCCCAAGATCTAGCAGGGAATGCTCTTACCCAAGCAGTAGGCAAGTGGGAGAAGTATGAGTCCCCCAAGGACCTGACGTGCTAATGCCTGTCAGAGGCTGAGCTACAGGTGGAGCTTGGTCATAGCCCCTTCTCCCAGAGAGTAGGGGTGTTATCATGTTCGTGTAACACCAAGCCCTACAAGGCCAACTAAAAAGACTATGATTACAAGGAACTATTTTTCTTGTATACTTTGTCCTTTTCTGTATTTTCCAAATTTCATAGAGTGAATGTGCAGGGCTTTAAGTAATATGAGAACAAATTAATGTTGTTTTTAATTTTTTTTTTTAAAGATTTTATTTATTTATTTGAGAGAGAGAGAATGAGAGATAGAGAGCACAAGAGGGAAGAGGGTCAGAGGGAGAAGCAGACTCCCCGCCGAGCAGGGAGCCCGATGCGGGACTCGATCCCGGGACTCCAGGATCACGACCCGAGCCGAAGGCAGTCGCTTAACCAACTGAGCCACCCAGGCGCCCTGTTGTTTTTAATTTTTAATTTTTTTCTTAAAAGAACTAACTTCCAAGAGATTGACACTCAGAAAAATAATTTTTTAAAATATCCAACTTCAGTTTATGAGACAGTATAGCGAGCTAGTTCAGGACCCCAACTCCAGCAACAGACTGCTTGGGTTCAAAGCCTGGTCCCATCACTGACCAACTGTGTAACACTGTGCAAATTTCTAAACCTCTCTGTGCATCAGTTTATTTCTTCATAAAATAGGTTTATCCCTACCTTATGGGGTCATTATAAGGATCAAATAAGTTAAAATAAGTAACATGCTTAGCATTAGGCTAGGTGTTTAGTAAGCACAATATAAGGGTTAACTGTAACGGCTCAAATTACTGCCTTTGTTTTTAAATTTTCCAAGCCTTTGTAGTTCACCTATCATTTGTGTTTCTGGATTAAATTTATTTCTCCTAATGCCAGCTTATCAACTTCTTTCCATCTGTCACCTATCATTCACAGACCTGTAAGACAGCACATCCACTAGCCTGACTCCCTCGTCTCTCAGACCCATCCTAAGATCTCAGACTGTGAGACTGCTCCATATTTCTCTGATACCTCCAGTCCTCTAACCTACACTGTGTCTTCATCATTATAACCTCCACTCCCTCAATCCACCCAACTCCTCCAATCAGTCTTGTTTTCACTTGCTTAAACCCTATGTTGAACTGTGTATTTTTTTTTTTAAAGATTTTATTTATTTATTTGAGAGAGAGAGAATGAGAGATAGAAAGCACGAGAGGGAAGAGGGTCAGAGGGAGAAGCAGACTCCCCGCTGAGCAGGGAGCCCGATGCGGGACTCGATCCCAGGACTCCAGGATCATGACCTGAGCCGAAGGCAGTCGCTTGACCGACTGAGCCACCCAGGCGCCCTGAACTGTGTATTTTAATGAAAATCCAGTACCAATAATATTCTAATATTCCTGGTCCCTTTGATTTCCACCAGACTACCTTAATTCCACTGGCGGCTCATTCCTTTGAATTCTCAGTCCTGTGAAAGAAATTTACAAAATCTTGAGAAACATGTGCTACTACATTCCAAAGTGGGTCTTTGCTGTTACCTGGCAATACTTATGCTGATCTCTGGCTAACGATTCCCTCAATGATTTTTTAAATGTTTTCCATTCTCCTTGACCCTAAATCTCATCCCCTGCTTTCTAGCAAATTGCAGCTGCCCTTACCTCTTCCTTAGTAGGACATAACTGGGGAGACTGCACATCCCTCAGCTTCCTTCCCCTATCTCTGGTTTCTCTGTCTCCATTCTTTCTTTCATTCTTTATATAAAGGAAAATGCCTCAGATCCCTTTTTTCCATGGCTCAGGCTTAGATGTTCATCCTTTCAACATGCCGGATTAGTGCTTCTCAAACTTCAGCGTATGTCAGCATTACCAAGGGGCTTGCCAATCCCTGAGAACCAGCCCAAAGACACTTCAGTCAATTCTGACGAAGCCAGTTCATGTGACGAAGCCAGTCCAGATAGACCGCTCTGTTCTTCCCCTGGGTGATCTCGGCTCCTCACGTAACCAACGGCTCTAAAGTTTCCATCTTTAGTCCAAATCTCACCACTGAGACCAAGATCCATACATCTAAACGGCCACCTCCCCTCAAGTATCTCACAAGTACATAAACAATTCTAAAGTCAAACTCATCACTTTATCCCCTAAACAAGCTCCTTCAGTGTTACATACCCCAATTAATGGCACCATTACCCACTGTTTTTTCCAGATGCTGCAAACATCCTTATCATCCCCCTTGCTGCTGCACCCTCTCTCTCGCTCTCTCGCTCTCTCTCTCTCTCTCTCACACACACACACACCTTGGACTCTGATCTATTCAAACACCAAGTCCTTCTGATTCTACTGTGTCATTACAACTAAATCCATCCGCTTCTCTTTCTGCCACTACATCCAACTCACCTGGACAACTCCCTACTTTGCTAGCTAGTAGTCCAAAATGCAACTCTTAACTCTTTCTGCCTGACCTGTTGCCTACATTGCAGTGGGAATGCAATCTTTGCAAAACACAACTCTGATCGTGTCACTCTTAGTCAGAACTTGCTAACAGAAGTACAGGCCAGCAACAGGGAAACAGGTGCATTAATGCAACAACACATAAACATCAAATCTCATTAGCATCACTTCTAAGAAAATGAGGTGCTATACACATAGATCCTTAAAGCTGGGTCTTACTCTGTCTTCTGCTGTTTAGATGGTAGACAAAATAATTAAAGACAAAACAAATATAGATGAAACAAATTATTTATGATTTAATAGCATACAAAAGTGCTGTCCAAAAGACCCTTCTGTGATGATGGAAATGTTCTGTGTTATCCAATAAGAAGATAGCAACTAGCCATACGTGTTTATCAAGCACTTAGAATGTCGTTACTATGAACGAAGAGCTGATTTTTAATTTTATGTAATTTTAGTTCTTTTAAATTTATATAGCCACATATGGCTAATGGTTACCATATTGATCAGAGAAGATTATTAACAGCCTGTTGCTAATAAAATCTGATATAAGTACTCTCTGTACTCTCAAGTACTTTCTGGTTATTTTTTTTAATCCATTTGTTATTCTGTTTTTTTTTAAGATTTTATTTATTTATTTGAGAGAGAGAGAAAGAGACAGCACAAGAGGGAAGAGGGTCAGAGGGACAAGCAGACTCCCTGCTGAGCAGGGAGCCCGATGTGGGACTCGATCCCGGGACTCCAGGATCATGACCTGAGCCGAAGGCAGTTGCTTAACCAACTGAGCCACCCAGGCGCCCCTACCTTCTGGTTATTTTTCTAAATTTAACCTTGATATAAAATTATTTGAAAAACAGCTTGGTTAAAGTAACCTCATTTAACATGCTATTGCTCTACTTAGTATTTTCATTAGCATTTATGTCAAAAAGAGGTAATCTACTTTTAATTCAAAAACTGCCCCCTTCTGTTTATATTAAGAAAAATTACATTCTCTCATTAAGAAAAAGTTTTTAAAATGCAGCCTACATATGACCCATCTAACACTGATACTAAGGTTCAAGACCCACACACTTATTCCCATACACTGACAAACCAAGTCCTTCAATAAATCTCTTTGTGTTAAAAAAAAAATAAATGATATGTGAACAGTTTTTCTAAAAAGAAACAAGCTGTGTAATTCCAAGAAGATGCTTTTTTCTATTACAGATATATGAATAATATCAAGAAGAAATGTCTAAAATGTATACTCACATGCTTAAGCAGTCATATAAAAATCATTTAGCAAAAAAAGACCTCTGTAGTCAAATCATATAAGTGGTTCAAAATTTACTATCAATATTTCTTTTGAAAAGTACTAAATAGGGCGCCTGGGTGGCTCAGTCGTCAAGCGTCTGCCTTCGGCTCAGGTCATGATCCCGGGATGCTGGGATCGAGTCCCGCATCGGGCCCCCTGCTCCGTGGGAAGCCTGCTTCTCCCTCTCCCACTCCCCCTGCTTGTGTTCCCTCTCTCGCTGTGTCTCTCTCTGTCAAAGAAATAAATAAAATCTTTTAAAAAAAATAGTAAATAACACAAAAAGAAATCTGCTCATTTTCAGTTATCAATCTAAGCACAAAAGAGTGAATTAGCAATATTACATGTACAGAAAAGGCTGCCACAGAGCAGGTCATCAAAACTGTTGGATAGGATTATGCCTGTTATGAAATACTGATAACTGCTGTAGGAAGAAATAACCGTTATTCTGACTCAGTCCACTAGGAGGCCAGGACAGTTATGTTTTTCTTTTAATTGTATTCTTTTTTTTTTAATTAAACGAGACAAAAATCAGCCCAACTTGAAATCAGTGAAGTGTCACATTTATGAGCTTTAGCAACACCAATAGAAAAATATAAATTTTTTCATTAAATGCAACGTGGCAGCTTTTTTTTATCCTCAACAACTTTAGGACAGAGAGAAGAGGGGTAATGGGGCTCTAAATAACCAGAGACTTCATCTGTTAATTCAGAATTGACTGGCTCCTGCAAGTGCCAGAAATACATAAACTATGGTTACTACCTTTCTTGAGACCATAAAAGTATGACAAAGCCTAAAAAGTACAGGCTTTGTGGCATGGAATATGTGAGATTTTTAAACTTTTGTACGTGATTCTGCCTGCAAAAGTAATGAAAGCCTTGAGAGAGCTTTTATCGCTACCACTAATCACCAGCAGGACAGCATATAAGCAAAAAATATGCCTACTGCTCATTTTTCCATTAAGAGTCAGAATGAGGAGCTAGGATCCCCAAGGGGAAGGTTCCTATCAACTCTATGCTCGCATATGCTGAGCTGAAAGATGTGCCAGATGTCAGAATAACTGACTGAAATACCCTGCAAATAACAAAGTGGCAAAACATTGTCAGAGGGGAAAAGGTTTCCATGTTTATCTTAAAAAGTAAGGAAAGTCTCCTGAATATAATAAGATCACAAACTATAAGAACTTGAACTTAAACAGTTGTACTTCTTTCAAGTACTTTTGAATGCTTATCCTCTATCATATATTACTAAGATTTCAAGAACTCCATAATATTTTTATCCCCAGTATAAATACTGGGATAATCCCTCCCAAAAACCATGAACCTAAGTTACTTTAATGAAACTCCACCCCTTTTATTAAAATCATAGTTCAATAAGCACTCAATGTCTAGTTAAAAACAGCATCGAAACTAAGTACTTCTTTCTGCTAACACTTTCTGAAACACTACATTGTTTTTAAGAAAAGCAAGCTACATAATTACACTAGTTTCATATCAATATCATTTTGAAAAATTACAACCATCACAACATAGTAACAGGTTAAATTAAGTAGGCTAATAAAGACGAAATACATGTAAACAGAGATTTCTTTTTACATTTAAATAAGCACTGAATGGGTAAAAGTCTAAAACATTAAAATAGTTATTGCTTTTTGAACTTTTCGTGCTGGTCAATTACACATTTAATTGCTTTGTGCTGAAGATCAATGAAGTGACAATTACAACGTATACACAAAAGCTCTAACAATAAGCTGACATGTTTCTGTGGTGATGAACATTTAAACAAGATTTTGCCTGGACATCTTGACCTCTCAGAAGGTATGTAAACACCATATTATATACTATGGCTCCACCCATCAGGAAAGCCTGGTAAAAATTTCTACAATTATAGAACATTTAAAATATGTATCAAGCCACTGTTCATTTAACAAAAAGAGTCTCTTAGTAACACTAAGATACGGTTTGCTCAGCATGCCATCAAGACTGCACCAAACAGGCTCAGTCGTTAGGTGTCTGCCTTTGGCTCAGGTCATGATCCCAGGGTCCTGGGATTGAGCCCCACATCGGGATCCCTGCTTGTCAAGAAGCCTGCTTCTCCCTCTCCCACTCCTCCTGCTTGTGTTCCCTCTCTCGCTGTTTCTCTCTCTGTCAAATACATAAATAAAATCTTTAAAAAATAATAAATTAATTAAAAAAAAAAAAAGACTGCACCAAACATATATGCTGTCATCTGGGGAAGATTGACAGAAACACTAATAAGGAACAGAAAATAAAGGCAGGTATTAATTATTTTAAACCATGAAAATAGCTACAAACAGGCATCAGTAGAGTGTCACACATTTCCCCCCTTTGCTCCCAAGGTAATCATTAAGAATTTGGACAAAAAAAAGTTTTGGTCCCAGGGCAAAGAAAACAGCTTTACAGAAAGCTTTGTTAAGCTACAGTGAAATATTTTTAATATTAATATTTTCTGCATTTAATCTATTTAAGATGGAAAGATTAAAACTATAAGATGTTCAAGCTATTAAAATTTGACAGAGAGAATATATTTTAGGATAAGATAAAATAAAAACACTATGATTGCCAGTTTATTTAACTAAGATGTTCACTGTATTCAAATTTATAAGAAACCTCCCATGATGTTAGACAAACAAAAATCCTCAAGATTGCAAGTAAATAAATTAATACGGCAAGTAAATGAAACAAGTAAATAAAAGAACTGAACCATAAAAAGATTGCAAAGAATTTATATTAAAATTTTAAAACGTAATTCTAAATTTGGAAAAAAAGTATTTCTCGGTATACTACATCATATCAAAATAACTTAATGGACAGCCAGTAAAGACCTTTCCTTCTACTTCTTTTCCAATAATCTTTAGTTATCAATTTCACAGAAAAGAGATGGGAAATGACATTTGCCAAGCTCCTACCAGTTGTTTTATATGTGCTCACTGAACCTTCATGATAAATTAGAAGGTAAGTTGTATTATAAATGAGAAAGCTCACACCCCAAAAAGTTAAATAATCTGCCTAGAGTCACCCTGTTCAAGGTTTGCCTGCACTCACAGTAAACACAGGTCTGTCAGCTTTCAAAGCCTGTGCTTTCCACCTCCTCACACAACAGAAATAAGACACCAAAGACAAACTGACATGGAAATAGGGACGTGGGGGAGAATGCTTAAAACATATTTAAGACAAACCTCTAATTTAGTAAAAGAAATAAAGCAAAATACATAAAAGCTTCTTTTACTAGAACATTAATTTTCAATCCCATAATAGCAAACTCATGCTGAGGTCAAATCCTCAGTCCCGTAAGACACTTAATACAAAAGAAGTCAATACCTTACTATTGGTTTCATAAAACACCCAAGCATAAACTCCAATAAAGACACAACAAAACAGAGATTAGGGTTTTTATCACATTACTAGAGCAAAATGTACAAAATACTAAAGTGTAGAATATAATAGAAAATACTGCCACATGATTTAGATGTAGCGTCACATCGCTTATATGGCAAACAGTACATTCACACAAAAAGCACTAGGAATTCCAAAATACTACATAAACCTTAGGGCTATCTGCCCTCACTCCATTATCTGAGTTGGGCCCATCTCTCCCTGATTTCCACATTCCCTCCAGCTCTCAATAAAAGCTGCTTTGGGTGGATAGGTGTGCACGCATGTGTATTTTACAGTTTTCCACTGAAAACCAATAAATTGGCATTTTAGTTTTACCTATCAGCTTCAATTTGGGTAATGTGAGCCCATCACCAAGAAATAAACAGCCTTTTGTTCCTTCCTATTTTTAAATAATGACAGGATACTGTTTAGCTCTGTATGTCTATTAAATACTTGTGGATTTACCACCCAACTTAAAGGAACATCATCACAACCACTGCGGCACCCATGTGGCCCTCCCAACTGCACCAAACTTCCATACCAAAGTGGCCAAATGGAACCACTAATTTGAACTGCCATCTTTGTCATTTATTTACTTTTATTTTGGATTGTGGTAACATACACAGAACATAAAGTTTACCACTTTGAACATTTTTAAATGTACAGTTCTAGAGCATTAAATACATTCATTCACATTGTTCTGCCATCACCATCACCATCCATCCCCAGAACTTTTTCACATTCTCCAGCTGAAACTCTGCACCCATTATAACAATGACTCCTCATTCCTTCCTGCTCCTACCCCCAGCCCCTAGCACTTACCATCCTATTTCTGTCTCAATGAATTTGACCATTCTAGGGACCTCATATAAGTGGCATCACAGTATTTACCTTGTTGTGTCAGCCTTACCTCACTCAGCATAATGCTCTCAAGGCTCACCCATGTTGCAGCATGTGTCAGAAGATTTCTTTACTTTTTAAGGTGAAATAATATTCCATTGTAGATGCAAACTACATTTTGTTTATCTATTAATCCATTGGTGGATACTTAGGTTGTTTTCACCTTTTGGCCATTATAAATAATGCTGCCAGGAAAATAAGCATAGAAAGGTCTGTGAAGGAAAGAGAGGAAGACGGCGGTGGAGAAGGAGGACCCTAGGCTCACTGGTTACCAGAGGGCAGGTGGGCGAGAGGACGGGGGAAATAGGTGATGGGGATGAAGGAGTGCACTTGCGATGAGCACCAGGAGGTATATGCAAGTGTTTCACTGTGCTGTACACCTGAAACTAACATTACTCTGTATGTTAACTGGAATTTGAATAAAAACTTTTATAAATAAATAAAGGAATATCTGTGGAGTTCTTGCTTTCAATTCTTTTGTGTATATACCCAGAAGTGGAATTGCTGGATCATATACAGTAGTTCTATGTTAATTTTTTGAGCAACCACCATGCTGTTTTCCGCAGCATCCACACAATCTTACATGCCCACCAACAGTGTACAAGAGTCCCATTCTCTCTACATCCTCACCATCACTTGTTATTGTTTTGGGGGTTTTGGCAGTTGTTAGCAGCCATCCTAGTGGGTGTGAAGAAGTACCTCACTGCGGTTTTGATTTACGTTTCCCCAAAGACTAGTGCTGCTGAGGTCTTTCATGTGCTTATTGGTCACACGTATGTTTTCTTTGGAGACATGTCTATTCCAGTCCTCTGTTCCTTTTTTATTTGATAGAACAGGTACCATCACCATGTTCTTCAAAATTGCTTTGGCTATTCTTGGCTCTCTGTTCCTGCATAAGAATTTTACTATCTGCTTATTACATTCTTTAAGATAATTTGCTGGAACTCTTTTTAGAATTGCATAAACTCTAAAAAATAATTTGAGAACTGTTATTTTTACCATATAAAGAAAGTCATAAACACAGAATAACCTATCCATTTGTTTAAGTCTCCTGTAACATCCTTCAATGAGATTTTTTGTTTCCATATATTATTTCCATAAAGATTCTGCATATCATTTGTCTAATTTATTTCAAAATACCTTAAGGCTATCTTGCTACTATAAAAATATTTTTAATTAGATTTTCTTTGTTGTTATTTGATTTTTCTATATTAATTTTCTATTTTAATCTATATTAATTTTTTCTATGTTAATCTTATATCCAGGTTCCTTGCTAAATTTTTTTTTACTTGAATAATTTATCTTTAGATTCTATGGGATTTTTCAATAGACAATATCATCTAACAAATAAAATAATGACTATTTTATTTGTTCCTTTCAAGTTTTCCTTTTCTTGTCTAAATTGTACTACTAGTAACTCCATTACAGTGTTATTATTAGAAATAAAGGATTTAAGACGGCATCCCAATTTTAAAGTAAATACTATTTACATTTTTACCATTAAGTACAATGTCAGTTACAGACTTAGAGTAGATATCCATTATCAAGTTAAGAAAGTTCACTCAAGTTCTTAGTTTGCTTTTTAATCATGAATGGTTACTGATTTTGCTAAATGTGTTTTGTGTCTCTTTGGAGGTGCTCGCTTGACTTTTTTTTTCCTCATTTACTTTCCTAATATGAATTACAGCCATTGATTTTCTAATGTGAAACCAATCTTACATACCTGAAATAAAATTTTCCTTGATGATGATTTTTTGCATATATGGCTGAATTCAGCTTAATATTTTCTGATTCACAAGTATTCGCAAATAAGAATGGCCTATAATGATCCTTTCTTATACTGTCCTTGTCTACTTTCAGTATCGAGATTATATTAGTCCCATAAAACTCTGAGTGTTCGTTCCATCTTCAAATCTCTGAACAAATTTGTATGAAACTGAAGTCATCTAGGGGCGCCTGGGTGGCTCAGTCGTTAAGCATCTGCCTTCAGCTCCGGTCATGATCCCAGGGTCCTGGGATCGAGCACCACATCGGGCTCCCTGCTCAGCGGGAAGCCTGCTTCTCCCTCTCCCACTCCCCCTGCTTGTGTTCCCTCTCTCGCTGTCTCTCTCTCTCTGTCAAAAAATAAATTTAAAAATCTTAAAAAAAAAAAAAAGAAAGAAACTGAAGTCACCTATTCTTTGAAGTCTGGTCAAAATATCTTGCAAACTGTCTGGACTTGATTTTTTTTAAATCTAATGACTATAGAACTTTCATTTCTGGCAATATTGAGAATAAGATATCCTTAATTCCCTCCGCCAAAAAATGTCTAAAATGCTAGATCAAATATTTTTAAATCTCCCTGAAATCTTCTCTTTGTCTATTTATTCTGAGCAATACATTGAGTTCGGTACCTCTCACAGTGTTGGCTTTTCCCAATGTCAGGTCATCTTCTGAGTCCCTACTCATCCTTATATTTAAGAGTTTTTGTCCCTCCCAGTTCTCTTTATCACCTCCTGACTCTGGTGACGGTAGAACTAGTAAGTGAATCTAGAAAATAGATCTAGATAGGCAGGATCTGATTCTGAGTGACGTGTCTTGGTAGCTTGTATCCTGGTGGACACTTTTAAGTATTTACCAGACGCTCTACCACCAGAACCCCCATTTTCTATGTCGTCTACAGTATTACTGCTGCTTGCTAACTGCAGCTCCCCTCTGAGTACCCTGATCCTTTCTGTTCCTCACATCCTTTACCAGCAGAGCCAGATGGTTTTAATTTTTGTTAAGACCAGGTCAAACAAAAATGTGAAAAACAGGGCGCCTGGGTGGCTCAGTTGGTTAAGCAACTGCCTTCAGCTCAGGTCATGATCCTGGAGTCCCGGGATCGAGTCCCACATCAGGCTCCCTGCTCTGCGGGGAGTCTGCTTCTCCCTCTGACCCTCTTCCCTCTCGTGCTCTCTATCTCTCATTCTCTCTCTCTCAAATAAATAATAAAATAAAATCTTTTAAAAAAAATGTGAAAAACACAGATATACTTAGGTAACTGGAAATGCTAAAATCAATTTGCTAATAGATGCAAAACTGGATAGTATCCTATGGGACAACATAATAAAATGTTTGGCGTTATCTTTTGTATAGAAAAGGAATCAATTCTATCAGACAGAATCATTTTCATTGCTCTTACTTTCCTACAAGTTAACTCTAATCCTAAAGAGATGTAAAATAGTCAAGTCAATAGAAAGTCAGCCAAAGATACACACCCCTACAAAATCGGATGACCACCACGGTCTACTACACAATGCCTAGGACTCCACTGACAGAACACCCAGGATCTCCTCTGCCCATTTCCAAGTCTTGGACAACTCTTCCTGGCACCAGAAAATTTATGTATGCAAAATAAATTATTAAAATAAAAAGGATATAAACTATATGTACACACTAATTATAATTACACAATACTCCAAACACAAATATTGACAGGTAATCTGAATGATATAAAGTATAATGACAGATTAATTGGCTTTCTATGAAATTGTCTAAAATTAAAATATTAATGAAAAAGCAACAGAAGTCAAGATACATAGGACAAACAAAATCATCAGCCTCATAAGTATGCTTCATGCAAGCCCAATATGACATAGGAAAAGTAAACATTAAGGATCCTACAATACAGATGCATTCAGGAAGGATGTGTACATTTGTAGAAACCATCTTGGAATCTTGAGGATTTCTGAACATTAGATTGAAAAAGATCTTCTTTGAACAGTAAGGCCATGAGAGGCCAAAACAGTTTACAAAGCTAAAGAGGAGAGGCCAAAAGGAAAGACTGGACCCCCATATTTGCTGACAAAATCAGAGACAATTCAAACAGAGACCACAAAATCTCCCAATCTGGAAAAAGACCCAAGAATGTCCCCAAATTAACAATTAGCAAATTAACACTGTATTCCAGATAAAGGGCCAGTAAAGTTAACAGGTAGAGAGAAAAGAGGAATCAGGGAGATTGGTTCAAGATGATGGATTATCATAGAAGACAGGAAAAATATATAATAATCAATCAATCAATTAATCCGCACCATCCCTAGCAGCTGTAATAATACCAAGCATACAATAAATGGCCAACAGGAATTAACTGAATGAACTATGCTAGAAGACAAGACTGCCATCAGTAGACTAATAATGTTAAGAAATCCCTAAATGATAGAAAGTAGATGGGATCAAATCTATAGAGAAATTATAGTCTTAAAAAAAGGGGGGAAATAAGAAAAGAGCAGTGATTCTAAGAGCTATAAGCTTCTAGTCAAAAAATCCAAAAATTATAGATAAATATAGAAAAGATCAGAACACAATAAAATATTTAAAATAATAGATAAGAGTAATATTCTTATATAAATTGCCTTAGAATTGAATAATACAGAGAAAAATAATTTAGATTCATTCTTTTTAATCACCTCACAAAATTAACTACATAGATTAAAATACTAGATCTTTGTAAAAACTCACAGAAAAGGGTAGCTAAAATAAAAGAGACTACATTATTCATTCTTGACTTTGAGGGATGATAACACTTAACAAACTAAACCAATATCAAATTACTAAGAAAGAATATAAGTTTAAAGTGTACAAAAGCTAGGATAAAATGAAACCAGGTTTTATTTAGGCCTGCTTATGTAACATTTATTGTCAGGCCTGAGTTTTCTCACACAATTAATTTAAAGGCAATTAAACAACACATGTCATAGTTAAATAGGACCAGGTCAAAAACATATATGGATTATGAATCTTGAATTATAGTAAATGAACTTTCTAAAACCAACTTTAATTATATATTTATATAAACCATTTTTAACTAAAATTTACTTAAAAGTATTACACACTAGGTTAAAATGACAAAATGATGCATAATGCTTTGAAACAACTTTTATGCTAATTTCTTGTCTTGGGATTTCCCAGCAGTTGTTAAATACTGAACCCCAACTCCTAGGAGGTAAAGGCCTGTGCAGTAACTCTCTACCCAGAACTAAGGTTGACAGTACAGTCTTCCCCTATCAGTGGGCAAAGGGTGTGAGTGTGTGTGTATGTGTCTGTGTGTCTGTGTTAAACAAGGAGGCCCTTTTGCTGAAGGTTTTCAGAGGGGCCTCAGTTCCATCTCCTTGCCTCTATGCGCCTATGATCCTCTGTCACCATATAACCACCTCGCTGTCCTGACCAATGCAGCCAGGGCATCACCTACTCACTATTCATGTTTTTGGTGCCTTTTCAGTTTAGTCTTTGGAGATCTTCTTGCTTTCCTGGAACTTATCTATGCATTTAATCATACAGGGATTTGGTTATACAATTAAATTTTTGACTTGGTTCTCTTTAACAATGATAGATGCTATTTAACTTCCTTTAAACTAACTATGTAAGAAAACTCATGAGTTGGGGGCGCCTGGGTGGCTCAGTCGTTAAGCATCTGCCTTCGGCTCAGGTCATGATCGCAGGGTTCTGGGATTGAGCCCCGCATCGGGCTCCCTGCTCAGCGGAAAGCCTGCTTCTCCCTCTCCCACTCCCCCTGTTTGTGTTCCCTCTCTCACTGTGTCTCTCTGTCAAACAAGTAAGTAAAATCTTTAAAAAAAAATTCATGAGTTGGCATCAAACATCATATAAGCAGACCTAAACAAAGCCTTATGTATAAAATATATAGACTAAATTTTCTCTATGTATTACATCTTACAGTATTTTTTTAAACTCTAACGTCTCAAACTTTTAAAAAACTATTTCTTATAACCTTCATATTTTATTTCTACATATTGAAGTAAGAGAACATTTCAAGCAGTTATTTGCAAATGTTCCTCAATAAATAACACTCCAGGCCCAAGTTGTCTATTTTTAATACATAAAAAGCCAAATTAGATAAAATTATTATTCAATTTTCTCTGGTTAGCATTAATTTTGAAGCTCCAGGGCCATCTTAATGTGCAGTACAGAATTTTTAATGAGGCAAATACCTTCACCACAACCCGGTGAGGAGTTACTGGGTGGGTCTGCAGAATCATGATTTGTCTCATTATTAGTTGCATGTTCTCTATCCACATTGCACTTAAACCTCAGTGCCCCTTAGATTCATGGTATTTAAACAATCATTCATTGTAGCACTAAATGACTAAGAATTTTTAAAAAAGAAAACACACAATGCTCAAAACCACTACTGTGGCTTGTGGGGTTCACCTGAGTGATCAATCAGTGGAGTACTGCAACCATGAGCATGCTCCCTGAATCTCCACTAAAACCTGGCAATCTCACCAAATACACATTCACAAGCTCTCAAGATATTTTCTTTTAAGGAAAAAATATACATTTATTGATTTTTTAAAAATAGAAATAGTATGAGATCTCTTTTTAGAATTGCACTGCAGTAACCCTTCTCTAATCTTGAGAAGGTTTGAGAACTATTTGATTAGTAAATACTAACACAGGGAAAACACACTCTTCGGAGTCTATTATGAGCTTTGCCATGGACCATGTCCTGGAAGTTTCCCAAGAAACCTGGGCTTCAAGACATTATCTATAAGAAATGTGCAATATAACTTGCCTTGGTTACTTCTCAGATATTTAACAAATCAAATGAAATATATGAAAGCAGTTTAAAAACAATAAAATACAAAGCAGGCATGAACCTTCAATAATACCTGGCTGCAGGGAAAAAAGAGGCTAGTGCCTATTCTATGTGAGAATCAGATTTGGCATAGAAGACATTAGGTTAACAATATTAACGCTATTTTCAAAGTTTAACTTTTCATCAATTTCTATCACAAGTAAACACTAGCACCTGTCTTCCTGCCTCTCAGGCACTCCAACCCAGGAGGCATGCTAGTCCTCCACTGACAGGCCAGGCAGAGAAGGAAACTGGGAATGGAGCACTATGGACAGAGGAAAGCTCCACTGCTGAACACGTGGCCCTTGAAGGGCATGGCCAGGAGAAGGAAGACCTCACACCCTGGCAGGTGGTCAACATCCTGCCAGGCAGGCTACAGTCAGGCTGAGCTCTAGCACAACAAGAGAGCTAGAACTACCAGTCTCACCCAACAGGCAAACACGGTGGTGACTGTGGGGCTCATTCCTAACAGCCAGCTAAAGAACCAGGATGGGGTGGGGGAGATACGGTTTTGTAAACCAAGCCAAGGATGGTAAAGATCCTGTAAAGACTCACTTCATTAGTGAAGAGCCTCAGTATAATTTAACCTGGAGGTTCTGGACTAAAAGCCTAAGCTGTACTAAAACAATGCAAACTCTCATGTCTTCATTTGTGTTGAGGTTCTAAAATGATTCTAAAAATAACACACCCTGAAAGATAACCATGCAGGAACCCATAACCAGCCCCCTCCAGAAAGGGGAGCATTGATGCATTTTTAGATCCTTCCTCTGACAAACCAATGGAACCTAAGACCTACTCAGCTTTTATGCTTTATTTTTCCTGTACAAAAGCTTTGTCTGCAGTAGGCTAAGTATATATATTTGGGAATACCATGGTAAATAAGAGAAAAAGACACACCTACAAACAATCACAATAGAATTACAATCCCTAACTGCAGGGGGAGGAAGCAGGTCACCACAAAGGAGGCCCACCGGAAAGACTTAAGGAGCACCAGGAGGTAGCACTAAAAGACAGATTCCACTGGGAAGTGAGTAGAGGGCTTCCTGGCAGAACAGCACATGAAGACAGGAGGCCATGAAAGCACCTGGAAAGTCCTGGGCAAGGTGAGGAGCTCAGGGGGATACAGCTTGGGGAATAGGGGAGCCTCCTGAAAAATGTGGCCGAAATGACAGACGGAAGCCAAATTTCCAGAGTTGTAGATATAACGTTACAGATTTTAGACTTCATTTTGTTGGCAGTTAAAAACTATCAACAGATTTTATGGAGGTTAGTTACACAATATCATTAAGAAAACAATGCTGGAAAGCAGTGTGGAGAGTACATTGTATAGGAAGGAAACTGGAAGCAGAAAAAACAGTAGGACAGTGGTTTAAATAAATCCAAGCAAAAAATGATGAAGCCTGAACTAAGGTAACGGCAAAAAGAAAAGAGGAACACTCAGAACACTTATTCAGAAGTTATTCATAGTAGTGAATCCAGTACTTTTAAGCTATCTAATGCACTAAGTTCTTACTACAAGGTAAGGTACTTTATTACATCTCTTCTAAAAAAAATAAATCAGAAGTATAATTTAATTCTGGGCATTTAAGAAGGAAACAAAAGTCATCATGAGATCAGACAAATCTTTATGATAACTCAAAAAAGCTTTAAAACATTTTAAGCCCTTCCCACGCCTGTTTAAAAAAAAAAATCCCACGCTTATAATAAAAATTAATACTCATTAATTAATGTGTAAAGAGAAACATTAAATATCAAGTAATCCCAACTAAAATATGAAAGTATACAAGTATTTAAATCTAGCATTCTGAACAACTTCAAATTTCTTCTTTGTGTTCTAAAAAAAAGATAACAGGAAATGTTTTCTAAGAACTGGTCATTTCAGTACTTAATTTTAACTTTTTCTTCTGTTGATATAGCCTTATTTTTTCAGTTTTTGCCTGCTAATCTTATTTTTAATAACTAAAAGAACATACATTCATATATATACTTCTGACAATTCAATGCTTTAAAATTCAATCATTCTAGAACAGTAAGAACTTGTCTTTTTTAGATAAGAACTTCCTTTGCTTACCAGATGTGCAAACCAGTAAATTTGTAAGTAATGAAACTGCTAATAACTTCAGTTTTTAAAAAAAGTAGGTATATCACAACCTAAAATATTCCCTAATGTCAAAACTATCAGGGGCGCCTAGGTGGCTCAGTCATTAAGCGTCTGTCTTCGGCTCAGATCACGATCCCAGGGTCCTGGGATCGAGCCCGCATCGGGCTCCCTGCTCACTGGGAAGCCTGCTTCTTCCTCTCCCTCTCCCACTCCCCCTGCTTGTGTTCCTGCTCTCGCTGTCTCTCTCTCTCTGTCAAATAAATAAAATCTTTAAAAAAAAAAAAACCTATCAAACAATCCAATCGCCTTTGATTTATCTGCTTATGCAACATTTATTTCCCATACAAATGGGCCAAATAAATGGGTTGGTAAAGTAATATACCAAGTTTCAACTATACACTGGCAAACATTTCATAGAGATCAGAAGATTAACACTGTACCATGCTGAATAAATTATTTTATACACAAATAAATATGTTTAAATGCCAAACAGATTTTAACAGCCCAAACTCCAGCCGTCCTGTGGACCTGTGCGCATGTGCCATAACGTGCCATAACCAGGTAAGCAGGTCTCTAGTCAGCATGAAATTAGACATTAATTTTACTTTCAAATAAAGTTTATTCCAGCCAAGGGTAGATAGTTTTCAAGTCCCCCCCCAAGAAAAGTTTTGGAAAAGAGACTCTAATCGACAATGATTATTTCCATAAAATTGTTTCATGAATGTTGGAAGTAGTAGGGCCAATTTAATTACGAGTATAATTACTTTAAAATCTGAACCTATTTTTTATTTCGTCCATACTAAAACTCTTCATTTAACAAGGAGCCCAAAATTGTGAGACTTTTAGTTAATACTTTAATCATCATATAAAATAAAGTTTGAAGTCTAGTTACCTATTAAACATAATACCTATATTTTTACAACTTATACTGTTACAAGATAAGGCAGTTCCTATTTCAAAAAGTAAATAAAGCTATGTTGACACCACAATAGTATCTTATATGTAGCTTTGCTATCATATGTAAAAAATAATCCTACACAAATCTTCCTGATGTTTCATATCAACTTCCACACAGCCAATACATTTAAGCACCTACTAAGAGTGGCTGCTCCTACTGCATCTCATATGGTAGGTGAGACAAACAAGACCCTCAGCAACTCCACACCGAGATAAGTACTGCCAGCCCATTTTACAGATTCAGACACTAAGAAACATGCCGAAGTCCCACGTCAGTAAGGAGAAGAGTCAGGATTTAAGTCAGTCTAAATGCCAAAGCTCACAATTTGTCCACTATACTATTATGCAAATAAAGAGAAAATTTAGCCTTAGAGTAGAAATCTCTCATTTTCTGATAGGACAGAAAGATGAAAGTGCTATATATTGGTCCAATTCAACACTCATACCATCTCAAAGTATATGGGTATACCAGTGATAACTTTTAGAAACACAGCTGCTATTTAACAGTAACAGTTACTGTTACTGAAATTATAATTTAGTTCCCTCCAATATGCCATTATACTAAGAACAGTGACAAAATTAAGATCATTTCATGAAGTAAATGATTTTTAGTTCAAAATCTTTATAAACTCAAATAATTTTAAATGAAACAAATGTATTCTTTTCCTCAAAGTAGTACTTTTATACATCTTTCTCTGAGATCCCATATGCCAAGCTTCAATAAATCATTATAACCACGCCTTTTACAGTAGATTAACAATTCCAAAAAGAACCCTGAGCATAACAACACTACCAGAATCAAACGTTTTAAAAATAATCATCTTTATCCATGTTGTTTCTATGGAAAACAGTGAGTGCTCCCAAGTGGGGGAGGGCAGAGGAATTCTATTAATAAATTACTGAATGATTTTTTTTTTCTTGAAGGTGTTGGGAAAATCAAATTAACACATAACAATAGTTAGTGAGATATGACTCCATTTTCTGTAATAAACACCAAGATCAAAACGCACCCAAGGTAAATTTCCTTGCAAGTTCCCCAGCAGGAGTTTTCCTGTTTGTATGCGATTTCCTCTCACCCACAAAAACCAGGCCAAATACGCGCATGTGCCGCTAACACTAAGCAGCACTTCCTTATTCACTCATGTCCAACAATTTATGGATGATCAGTGGCAAAAACGAGCAAAAATAACGAAAGAATGCCATGAAAGCTCCCTGAGACCAAGCTGGACTTCCTACTCATTTCTGTGTCTCTTTCAGATGGAGGCCTGATACAAATTAGCCACTGGGGGGAAAAGTCATCTGGTCATAAAATACAGTACAAGGTCACTTTTATGTAAGTTTGCCAAAAGGGACATAAACCAGGACAATTTCACACTGTGACACAGGATAGAAACATATTCAAACAATCTCTGTTCCTCCTCCATTGTGCTGTCACAGTGCTCAGGTTTATAGGCCTTCCCGGCACCGGCACCGGGCTCTTCGCTTCCACCTGGTCAGTCTAATTAATTAAGAAAGGAAGTTACCTCAAATTCTGTACTTTTTGCTTTTATTATCAAGCACTTCGTTTGAAGTTATAGGAGTTAACCTCTTAATCCTACAGACCGTGTGCTATGTTCTGGACATTTGGGGATGTCTGGATATAGCTGGATAATTGGTCAGGATGTTGCTGTCGCTTATGTTAAATTTTATGCAAAGGCTTCAAATCAAAGATAGGCACTAAGGTGAGGCACGATATAAAGTTACTCCCAGAAACATCTTTGGTTTGCGAATTAATCTGTCACTGATTATATTTTTTTCACTCTCATTAAATTGTTGAATTTTTACTTCGTAACATCTGAACTCAAAGTAAGATGTTAAAATATAATATGAAATAAATATATTCCTAACCCTTATTTCAACCCTGGCCAGAGGTTAGACCCTCAGAGTTCACGATGCAATCAGCAAACATCTTCTGACATCATCCCACATAATCCAGAGGCCTCCCCGAGGCAGAATGGGAAGAGAAAACCACACAGCTGATCTGAGGTGTGACAGGAACAGTAGTGCTGTCGGCCCCAATACCCTTGTACTCTGGTATATGACTGAGTGACCAAGACAAAAACTGCAGAGAAAGGATCTCCACCACAACACACAACACTCAGCAGATGCAACCGTTTTTATCAGAACTGAAACAAACATTAAGATGCAAGCATGGGATCAGGTTCAAACACACATGAACAAATATAATGCTTGACACAATACATAAAGGTGACTAATAATATAAATTTGATAAACATTTAAGTGCTAATAATAAGTTAGAGTTCTAAGATAAAAGTTACCTTCTTACTAAAAAAATGTTTTGCTTTATCCAAACCATTTACATTCTCCTACCCTTGAGAATATAAAGAATGGGAATAGTGAGGAGATGGTCCTAATAAAATAGAAACATGCACCATGGTAAGGAGAGAGAAGAAAGGCTTATTTAAGGCCCTTAAAAGGGCATGGTCAACCCCCCAGGCCTAAAATGTCCTGTTTGAATTAACATAGTGGTTTAATTAAAAACTAAGTAGAGAATTCTGCTTAATTTGATTTTCAATTCAAGCTCTGCATCCGCCCGTGGCCAGTGGCCAATTTCCGCGTCTCGGCACAATATGCAAGGGGCTGTTTTAAAATCGATTGCCCAGGGGAATCAATGGGAGTATGGTGGAGCCATATGCCATTTAGGGACTCCACCAGACTTAGACATAGTAAAACAGCACCAGGAGGGTGGCCAAAGGAATAAAAAAGAAATTTAACTTAACCATATTTCAAGTTTGTCATTACTCAAATCATTGTGCGGAATCTACCAATTAGAAGTGTTTTCTAAGCCCTCTTCAATATCCCTTCAGACTAGATGTGTCTAATGCCAATGAGCAAAAAGCTTTAAAGGATATACACAAAGGAATATCCTTGCTAGCCAGCTGTGTTAAAAGTCAATGTCTGTGATACATTCGCTTCAGTGAGGCAGCAGTACAAGTCTGGGATACAGTCTACAACACTGTGTAAAGAACTACAGATCTTAACAAACACGATGTAAAACCTGCACAAGTCAACTCCTAGGATCGTGTATTAGAGAAAGGCCTAACAATGAAAGGCTCAAACATAGTTTACACATTTAAGACTTAACCATGCAATGCTAATAACCCTTGCAACTTTCACGTAACTGATTTTAAAACTGAAAAATATGAATATTTAAAATAATATGTCACAATTACCTCAATTTTAAAGCTTTCCAAACAATTCTAATAGGGTCTAGAATGCACCTTATCTTCAAGCAGGTTTGATTTTGCTTCAGTCCATGTCATTTCAAAATGGGAAAAATAATTTGTAACCTTAAAATTGCCCAAGATAATAAGTGAATAATTAAGAACTGACTGTACTGTACTCCGTTGCTTTCTGATGGCCCCATAGAACACTTACTGGTGAAATGCATTAAGCTCTAGAATGACAGCACTAATAGCTACCATACCCTGGGCTGTGTGTTCTACATGAATAATCTCCTCTCATTTAATCCTTAAATAATACAGTAAGGTAACAATCATTACTATACTCATTTTACAGAAAGAGAACGTGAGGTCCAGATGAAAAACTGGCCCAGGCTGTGAGACTCAAAGGGCAGATTTCCTCACCTTAGCACCCTCACCCTCCATCTCTCTGCCACAGGCCCCTCAGTGCAAAAAGAGCAGAATCATTCTGCCTCTTCTGCCTCCAGGCTACAGCCCCATTTTCCCTTCCCTCCTCTAAGAGTTTTAAAGACCAAGTTCTTTCATTTGGTTCCTACAACGCCCAATCATTGTCCAGAGATGCAAGTTGGACAAATGGTAACCAACCATCCTGAGCTCTGTCTCCTTGCCCTCCTTTAGATCCTTCGCTGAGCTGGGGAATCACCTGGACTGGTCATGTCGACTGTACCCTACAGTCATCCAACACATCAGTCCCCTCTGAGATCACGAAATGGGGCTGGTGATGTTGAGGGATTCTGAGGAGACTAACAAAGATGTGCTTAGAAAAGAATAGTCTTTTAAGTGCGTATAGAGAGACTAGACGTAAAAAACTTAGAGGAAAGAATGCTCTACAGTGGTAGGTATGAAATATCTTCAAGTACCTTCTTGTGTCCTTCCTCAAGCTGCTTCTCCCCTTGGACCTTAGTCTACAAGGGGGAACAAGAGAACAGTGACATGTCACTGGGGTTTTTGTCAGTCTTTTTTTTATTCTAGAGATGGTAATTCTACTCCAATAAATGTAGCCAAGTCCCTCTTCTAGTTGGTTAGTTCACAACAAGGGAGGAAAACAATTTGGAGACAAGAGGTCTGTCCACATTACACACTGTTTTTTAAAATAACCTATTTAACTAAAAACTAGAATTTTATAAAGAGTATAAATTAGGTAGAGAAGCGTATACTACCAAATATGAAATTACACTTAACACTGGGCTTTACCAATTGTTTTTGTACTTGGCAAGATTACACACAAGGCAGAGATAGGACAAAAGAACAATCTGCATATTTAACGCAAACATCAGCACAACAATGTTGGGGACCTATGCTGCAACGCTGTTTAGCAGGACAAGGTGCGTGACCGATTCAGTATGGTGGTGTCTCCACATGTACTCCTTCCCTTAGTGACGTATGTTTAAACTCTGACATGTGCATTTATCTCCATACTCAAATAAAACAGTAGATGCAAAAATCTTTTTCAAAATTCTGTTGCCAACACCGTTATCTATAGATAATGGAGCACAAAATCCAAACTAACTGGCAGAGGATTCAAGGCCTCCAGGATGTGACCCCAACAAGATTCCACGCACCCTGATCTCTCACCAATTCTCTGTTCTGTAGCTAAGGGTCAGCCATTCCCGCAATCCAGTCAGAACCCGTGCCTTCCCCCAATTCCCTAGGCAAATCAAGCTCTTCACTCCGCAGTGCCCCCCACCGCAGCGGTGTGAAAGTCCATCACACTGCGTCCTGGCAGACTGCACCTCTTCTTTCTCCTTCCGCCTACCCCTGGGAGGCAGAAGCCCTGACTTCATTTCTGTCCCCAGCAAGGTCCTACAGTAGCATAATAATTACTTTCTAGTAGGTGCTTAGTAAAACTCTGTTGAATGAATGAATATCCATCAAAAGCTTTGGCTCTAAAATTATACAGAAATCGCTTTCTCAAGTGTCTCCTATGCCCTCACTTCTTCTTGATGTTCTTTCCATTCCATTCTTCTAGAAACTCTGTCTTCTGGCTCCCAGAAAACCACACTTCTCTTGCTCCCCTGCCTTCTGGCAGGACCTGCTCAGCAATCCCCTCCGCTTCCTCCCCCCGCAGCAGGCCGTGTAGCCCTCTTCTCTGCTCCAGCCTCACTTGTCCTCGGCCACCTCATCCCCTTGGGCGGCCTCAGTACACTCCACAGTGTTGACGTGTGAAGATCACAACCACTTTGGGGTGGTTAAAAGTGACCCTAGGTTTTAGTACCAGTTCTGGAATTGTACATATATGGCCCTTAGACAATTTAATAATATTTAATATATTTGGACCTCAGTTTTCTCCTTACAAAAGGAAGGTTTGTATTGAATCCCATTCAGCAAAACTCCTATAATTTCTTCAAGAAGTCATAAACACTCAAAGAGCTTTTTAAACTGAAACTACACAATTCTTTCACATTATACAGATGACTTAAATAATTCAAATACATCATGATAAAAAACAATTCCAATATACCAAAGCCAGTTTTCTCAATGTCAGGGTTGACTACCAAATACAACCATCCATTCTGATCTCAGCACATTTACTATATATGAAATCAACGCTGAGTTTTTCAGCTTCAAACTATTCAAGTATGGAATAATATCTAGAAAGCAAAAAGGTGCATCCACTAAAACAATACTTTATCACCTCTGTGACTCTTTCCCAGCATCCTTCAACACACAGACCTAAAAAGTGCTGCACTTAAGGTTTAAAATCAGAAGACTTATCAAAATGTGAAACTAAACAATTTCATTCCTAAGTACCTACAAAAAGTTATATGAAATAAAAAGTCATATAAATTCACAGTTTATGGCTTCCCTTGCCAAATTTATGGAACTGGCATTATAGTATTATTCAACAATAACATACATAGGCATACTTTCACTTCATGTATCACAATACGAATAGAACTAACAATTAAAAAGGTGTAATGTGTCTATAAATAAACTGTAACCTAGAACTCATTTTTGCCAAAAAGTATTAACTACTTAAATCTTTGTATTATATTCCAAATGTTTATAGCAAAGACCTCCACAAGCTATAAACAGAAACATTGTTCATTTCACTTTAAAATGTTATATTCAAAGACAGATGAAGTTATTACCACTGATACAGTCTGGACTGATTGTTTAAGATGCCCTTGCAAAGTCTCCTGTTTTGCTCACTTCTAACCTCCCACATTCACTAAGATCAGTAACTCACAGTATCTTGAGAATTTGACTATCTCCAGGGCATGTTTGATTTTATAAAATGCTACTCTTCTGAAAATACTAGATATAAAATAACTTTTACATCAAGATATGTTTTACTATTTTGAGAATTTCATGTCATGCTTTAAACTAAATGCGAGAGAGCCTAGGAAAGGAAGAATGGCTATTTTATCAGCTTTATTCTCTACAAACATTCCACCAAGTAAACATTCAAAGGCCAAAAGATGACTTCCTCCCTGTGGGCACACAAAATCATTCAATATGCACTATTATTAATAGTATTGTCAACATGATTAATATTAATAAGATGTTATTATTACTAATTAAACTTTTGTATTTCAAATGGTGGCTCAAGCCTGCTTTTACTAGTTCAACATGAATGACGTATACTTCTTAATTTGACAAGTTTAATTCCAAAATATGATTCCCTTACCTTTTTCAGGCCAGCAAAACCTTCTGATTCCAGAAAGAAAAAGGCAAAGGGCATCAACACAAATAAACAAAGGTTGGAAAAGAGAGGAGCAAGATTCCACAAGCCTATAAGGAGATAGCAAAAAAAACAATAAAGATTAGAGACAGGCCTTGTAAAAAAAAATTACTATGCTAAATTATGGTATTAGTCGAAGATCTATACTTTTTACTAATAAAAATAAACATAAACTTGAGGACAGTGGACTAACGAATCACCTAAACTTAGAAATGAGAAAATAATTACACATCCAAATTTCTGTAACTTTGTAACTTGTAACCTATTAGGAAAAGCCAATATAGAAACTAGAAATATTTTTCCTCATGTCCTAAAACAAATTCACTAAAGATATGACAAATGCAGAGATCCAAAGACACAGTCTCTTTAGACATACTGGCAACTGAATATTTAAATTAGATCCACTAGCATTTACTGAGCACTTAATAAATGCCAGATACTCTACTAGACATTGTACATGCATAATATCATTTAACTTAAGCCTAGTAAAAACACTAAGGGTAATAATTAGCATCTACTGAGCCCTTCTGTGCCAAGCACTATTCTGAGTGATTTACCAATATTATACAAACTCACATACTCTTCATAGGAATCCCCCAACAAGACAGAGGAACAGGCTGGTTATATAACTTAGCCAAGGTTGCAGAGCCAGTGGCAGAACTAACTCCTGGGATTTTTAAAAACCACTATATCATAGAAGTTTAAGTAAGCAATTCTAAGTGGGAAGGAAAATGTAAGAGAGGCAGGCAAATTCATATTACCTTTTCCCTTTTTGACACATTCTGTACTCTTGTAAAACCACAATAAAAAGGTACTAAGATGACAATAAAAATAGATTTAGAAAAAGAAGACTAAGTCTGTCTTTGGGATTATGTTTGGCCAAACATCTTATACCTTTTATAGGTATAACACTCAAATTTAAAACAATTTTCAAAATAATGCCTACTTTTTTTTTAGATTTTTATTTATTTGAGAGTGAATGAGAGAGAGAGAGAGAGAGAGAACATGAGAGGGGGGAGGATCAGAGGGAGAAGTACACTTCCCACTGAGCAGGGAGCCCAACGTGGGACTCAATCCCAGGACTCCAGGACCATGACCTGAGCTGAAGGCAGTCGCTTAACCAACTGAGCCACCCAGGCGTGCCAAAATAATGCCTATAATACTTATAAAATCAAAAGTTAAAGATAAAATTATGCTAAGCATAAATTCAATCTATCACATGCACTTATCATTCAGTGCTTTGGAAAATGGGAAACCAACGTTCTTTCAACACCCTTATTTAGAAGGCACCGTTCCAAGCACAGGAGACACAGGAACAAACAAAACACAAAACCTTTGTTTTCACCAAAATATGCTATGAGGAATCTTTTCAGTTTTAGCCATTCTAACAAGTATAAAGTGGTATCTCCTTACTGTTTTAATTTACATTTCCCTAATCAATAAAGAATAACATGAACATCTTCATTAACTTATCTGCCACCCATGTATATCTTCTTTGGTGAAGAGTCTCTTCAAGTCTGTTGCCCATTGTTTCATTAGATTGTTTACTTATTGTTGAGTCTGTCAAGTTCTTTATATATGCTGAATACAAGTCCTTTATCAGGTATATAATTTGCAGATATTTTCTCCCCATCTGTAGATTGTCTTTTCATTTTTTTAACAAGTATCTTTCAAAGAACAAAATTTCTTCATTTTGACAAAGTCCAATTTACCAATTTTTTCTTTTACAGACCATCTTACCCAAGAAATTATATGGTCTAGCCCAGTAACACTAAGACTTTCTCCTATGGTTCCTTCTACAAGGGTTACAGTTTTAAGATTTACATTTAGATCTATGATCCCTCTGAGTCACTTTTGTATATGGTGCCAGGTATGGACTGAAGTTCATTTTTTTCCCTATGATTATCCAATTGCTCCAACACCATTTGTAGAAAAGAATACCCTTTTTCCACCAAATTGCCTTTGCACCTTCTTTGAAAGTAAATTGACAATATATGTGTAGATATATTCCTGGATCCTCTATTCCATCGAGTCGATCTATTTATCTTTATGCCAATACCACACCATCAATGATTACTATGGCCTGAATATAGTCTTCGAATTGGGTAGTAAGTCCTCCAATTTTGTTCTCTCTCAAAGTTGTTTTGACTATTCTAAGTCCTTTGAAGTCCTATCTGAATTTCAGATCAGCTTTTAAATTTCTACAAAAAAAAAAAAAAAAAGCCTGCTGGGATTTTGAATGAGGTTGCATTTAATTGGGAGACCCATCTGGGGAAAACTGACATCTTAACATTGTCTTCTTATCCATGAACATGGTATATCTCTCCATTTATTGTGGCATTCTTTAATTTTTGTCAGCAGTGTTTTATAGTTTATGGTATATAGGTCCCACACATCCCTAATTATATCAGGTTTCTGATGCTACTGTACACAAGTGGGCTTGTTTTTTTTAATCAATATCCAATTATTCATTGCGAGAATATAGAAATTCAATTGAGTTTTGTATATTTATCGTGTATCCTGCAACCCTGCAAATTCATTTATTGGTTCTAATAGCTTTTTAAGAACAGATTCCATCACAATTTCTATATACACAACCATATCATCTGTTAATAGAAACAGTTTCACTTTTTCCTTTCCAACCTCAATGTCCTTTACTTTCTAAAAATCACCAGAACAATGTTGAATAGAAGTGGTGAGAGGGGACATCCCTGCCTTATTTCTATTCGCAGGGAAAAGAGCATTCAGTCTTTATTAAGCATGATGTTATCTGTAGGGTTTTTACAGATGCTCTTTATTAGGATGAAGAAATTCCTTTTCATGCCTAGTTTGCTGATTTTATCAAGAATGGATGTTGAGGGTGCCTGGGTGGCTCAGTCGTTAAGCGTCTGCCTTCGGCTTAGGTCATGATCCCGGGATCCTGGGATAGAGTCCTGCATCGGGCTCCCTGCTCTGCAGGAGACCTGCTTCTCCCTCTCCCACTCGCCCTGCTTGTGTTCCTGCTCTTGCTATGTCTCTGTCAAATAAATAAATAAAATCTTTAAAAAAAAAAAAAAGAATGAATGTTGAATTTTTTCCTGCTTTTTCTGCATGTATTGTGGTGACTTTTCTTTTTTAGGGTTTGAATATAGTAATTACATTCACTGATTTTTCAAAAGTCATACTGTATTATCCTTTTTATATATTGCTGTATTTGATTTGCTAAATTTTGTTTAGAATTTATGCATATATGTTCATGAGGGATATTAGTCTGTAATTTTCTTTTCATGTAATGTCTGTCTGGTTCTGGAATCAGGGTAATGCTAGGCACCATGAATTAGGAAGTGTTCCTTCATTTCTAATTTTCTAAAAGAGTCTGTGTAGAACTGGTATTGCTTCGTCCTTAAATATTTGATAGAATTGACAGTGAAGTCTTCTTGGCCTACAGTTTTATTTGTGAGAACATTTGTAACATTTTTACAATGTCTGAGAGACTTTAGTAGTTTTTGCCTTCCAAATTTTTCCATTTCTCTAAGGTGTTGTATTGGCATAAAGGTTTTCACAATGTGCACTAATTATCCTTTTAATACCTGTAGAATCCACATGTATCATAGGACCTCACTGATATGAGGAATTCTTAATCTCAGGAAACAAACTGAGGGTTGCTGGAGTAGTGGGGGGGTGGGAGGGATGGGGTGGCTGGGTGATAGACATTGGGGAGGGTATGTGCTATGGTGAGCACTGTGAATTGTATAAGACTGTTGAATCACAGACCTGTACCCCTGAAACAAATAATACATTTTATGTTTTAAAAAAAAGAAGATAGTAGGAAGGGAGAAATGAAGGGGGGGAAATAGGTGGGGGAGACGAACCATGAGAGACTATGGACTCTGAGAAAGAAACTGAGGGTTCTAGAGGGGAGAGGGGTGGGGGGATGGGTTAGCCTGGTGATGGGTATTAAAGAGGGCATGTACTGAATGGAGCACTGGGTGTTAAACGCACACAATGAATCATGGAACACTACATCAAAAACTAATGATGTAATGTATGGTGATTAACATAATAATAATAAAAAAATACCTGTAGAATCCATAGTGATGTCATCTATTTCATTCCTGATATTGGTAATTGGTGTCTTCTCTTTTTTTTGCTAATCAACCTTGCTGCAGCTTTATCAATTTTATCGATCTCACTTTCTCTGTATTTTCTGTTTTCTATTTCACTGATTTCTCCCCTTATCCTTTTTTTATTTCCAATTTTCCTTTTTTTTTAAGACTTATTTATTTGAGAGAGCAAGAATGAGAAAGAGAGAGAGTACATGAGAGGGGGAGGGTTAGAGGGAGAAGCAGGCTCCTCACTGAGCAGGGAGCCCGATGCGGGACTCGATCCCGGGACTCCAGGATCATGACCTGAGCCGAAGGCAGCCACTTAACCAACTGAGCCACCCAGGCGCCCTCCAATTTTCTTAATTCGGTATTCATTTGTTCCCCTCTTCCTGTTTTCTTAAGGTGGAAATTGTGGGCACTGATTTGAGACCTTTTTTCTTTTCTAAAATAGACATTTTAGTGCTATAAATTTTCAAATGTTTTATTTTTGTTTTCATTTAGTTCAAAGAACTTCCAAACTTCCCTTCTAATTTCTTCTTTGACCTATTATTTAGTTACCAAATAATTGAGTGATTTTCTAAATATGTTTCTTTTACTGGTTTCCCATTTAATTTCATTACAGAACCTATCTTGTATGACTTAAATTCTTCTAAAAGTACTGAGATTTATTTTATGGCACAGAATATGGTCTCTCTTGGTAAATGTGCCTACTGTGCTAAAAGAATGTATACTCTACAACTGTTGGGCAGAGTGGTCTATAAATGCAAATTAGGCCAAATTAGTTAAGAATGTTATTCAAATCTTCTGTGTTGTCTTCTTAATTTATTCTATCAATTATTAAAAAGAAGATATTGATAAATCTGAATAGAACTGTGATTTTGACCATTAATCCTTTCATTTCTATTAAGTTTTTGCTTTATGTATTTAATAGCTACTTATTAGGTAGATACATGTTTATTATGTTTTGATGAATTTCGTCATTATGAAATGATCTTATTTATGCCTGGCAAAATCTATACCCTTTTCTAATAATAATAATATACCTACTCCAGCTTTCTTTTTATTAGAATTAGCATGGTATACCTTTTTCTTCTATTGCTCTAAACCTATTTGTGTCTGTATATTTAAAATGGGTTTACTGTAGGCAGCATATACTTGAGTCCTTCCTTTTTATTCAGTCTGATAATCTCTGCCTTTTTTTTTAAGTTTATTTATTTGTTTATTTTTAAGTAATGTCTACACCCAACGTGGGGCTCGAACTCACAACCCCAAGATCAAGAGTTACATGCTCTTCCGACTGACCCAACCAGGTGTCCCCAATCTCTGTCTTTTAATTGGAATGTTTAGACCACTAATGTTTACTGATATGGTCAGGTTTAAGTCTATTGATTTGCTCTTTGTTTTCTATTTGTCCCATTTATCTTCCCTTTTTCTTCTTTTTCTGTGCTCCTTTGGATTAATTTTTATGATTCCATTTTATTTCTTACAGTTGCTTATTGACTGTATCTCCTTGTTGAGCTATTTTACGGTTATCTGCAGGTTTATCACATACACCCTAACTCATCACAATCTGCTTTCAAGTGATATAATACTTCATGTACAGCATAATAACCTTCCAATAGTATATTTCCATTTCTTTCCTTCTGCCTCTGTGCTATTGTTGTCATGAATTTTGCCTGTATATACTATAAAATCACAATACATTGTTACTACTTTTTAAGCAGCCAATTATCTTTTTATTTTTTTTAAAGATTTTATTTATTCGAGAGAAAGAATGAGAGATAGAGAGCATGAAAGGGAAGAGGGTCAGAGGGAGAGGCAGACTCCCTGCTGAGCAGGGAGCCCGATGTGGGACTCGATCCCGGGACTCCAGGATCATGACATGAGCCGAAGGCAGTCGCTCAACCAACTGAGCCACCCAGGCGCCCCTCTTTTTATTTTTTTAAAGATTTTATTTATTTATTTGAGAGAGCACAACCGGGGGGGGAGGGAGAGGCAGGCTCCCCACTAAGCAGGGAGCCCGATGCAGGGGCTCAATCCCAGGACCCTGGCATCGTGACCTGAGCCGAAGTCAGACGCTAACCAACTGAACCACCCAGGTGCCCCCAATTATCTTTTTAAAAGACATATAATAAAAACTTTTATATTTTGCCACAAAATTCAGCCAATAACCTGAATGAGCCTGGAAGCAAATTCTTACCAAGAGCCTTCAATAAGGAATGCAACCTCATGAAAACGTTGTCTACCAATTCTGAATCTGTGTCAATTGTAAGTCAGTTTTGACTTATTTTTCTCTTTGTTATGAGTTTTCCTTTCCTGCTTTGTACTCAGTTGTAGACTCAAGGTAGGCAGAGTGAACCTCCAAAGATGTCCATATCTTAATCCCTGGAATCTGTGAATATGTTACATTACATGGTATATTAGTTTTCTAGGGCTGCTCTAACAAAGTACCACAAACTGGATGGCTTCCAACAACAGAAATTTGTTCTTTCACAGTTCTGGAGGCTGTAAGTCCAAAATCAAGGTATCAGTAGGGCCATGTCCCTTCTGAAGGCTCTAGACAAGAATCCTTCCTTATCTCTGGTAGAGACAAGGTAGCTGCATTCCTAGTTCTTACAGAAGTATCTCTCCAAATCTACCTGTCTTCACATGGCCTTTTTCAGGTGTGTCTGTGTCTCTGTTTTATCTTCTTATAAGGATACCAGTAATTAAATTAGGGCCCACCCTAACCCAGTGTGACCTTATCTTAACTAATTACAACTTCAAAGACATTATTTCCAAATAAGGCCACATTCTGAGGTTCTAGGTGGACCTGATGGGGGAAAGAAGGGTGGGCAGGAAAGAGGACCATTATTCAATCCAGTATACATGCCAAAAAGACTGCAGATATAATTATTAAGGCTATAGACCTTAATATAGGGAGACAGATCATCTTAGATTAGCCAGGTGGGTGAAACCTACCCAATGAACCTTTAAAAGCAGAGAACTTTCTCCAGCTGAAGTCAGAGAGAAGCAGTAGAAGGGTAAATCAGGGAGGAACTCAAGCCACTTTTTCTGGAGGGGGTCACATGAAAAACATAAGAGGTGGGCAGCCTCTAGGGCAAAGACCAGCACCTGGCAAGGAAATGGAGGACTTCAGTCTTACAACCACAAAGAACCAAATTCAGCCAATAACCTGAATGAGCCTGGAAGCAAATTCTTCCCCAGAGCCTCCAATAAGGAATGCAACCTCACGAAAACCTTCATTTCAGCTTCCCCCCACAAAAGAACATCCATTTCATAAGATCTTACAAAGAGAAATGTTTAAACTGAGATTATGATAGTCCCTTAATTCTATTCATCTGTAAAACAAGATGTTTCTCTGTGCAACTCTCACCTGTCTAGTACTCTGCCCAGAACCTCCAGCCACCTGCCCCCCAACTATAGCCTGCACCCCCATTCTCTCGGCAGCATCCTCCAGCAGTTGAATGTATTTATTTATATGCTGAATTGCTATTCTTCAGTGCCTAGGTTTTCTTGAAAACTTAGTTGTTTTAGGTGACAGGGTATATACAGTCTCTCTTACTTCATCTTGGCTAGACTATATGTAGCTTTTAAACTTGAATGCTGATTTTAATTTTTCTTACTTCATACCTGAGCCTTAGTTTTTGATAAAACAATAAACACAGGGAATGTTCTGGGCATAAAATACCATAGCAGATCACTCATTCTTTACTCACTGTCCTCATGGATTTGTTAATCTTTAAAAAGCTGTTTTTAACGGGTAGTTACCCACTGTTTGAAGTTGACTTCCCAAATACTTATTGAGGTCCTTGACCCTTTTTTAAATTGTTTCAACACACAACTCAATAAAGCCTAAGCCTCAACTCCTATGTCTTAGACAAAATTGTTCCCTATTACCCTATTGTAAAATATCCATTCTCTTTACTCTCTTGCCCTAAATTCCTAAAATATAACTGCTCCAGTACACATTCTATAGTGGGCCTCTAGGATAGTTCACAAAACCATCATGCTTATTCTTTTTTCTCCCTTTTCTATACCCTGCCCATTATATTCTTTGATACATTTAGAAAGTGCACTCTAATCAAATAGGATAGTATCTTAGGGGCGCCTGGGTGGCTCAGTCAGTAAGCATCTGCCTTCAGCTCAGGTCATGATCCCAGGGTCCTGGGATCGAGTCCCGCATCGCATCGGGCTCTCTGCTCAGCAGGGAGTCTGCTTCTCCCTCTGCCTCTCCCCCTGCTTGTCTCTCTCTCTCTCTCTCTCGCTGTCAATAAATAAATAAAATCTTTTTTAAAAAAACATAGTGTCCTAAAAACATATTAAACATAATGAAATCATTGCAAAGCCTCACTTTGTTAAGCTCCTATTATACTATTCAATACCTGCTACTTTCAATTTACACTCTGAAAGGAAAAAAAAAAATCACTTAGGAAAAAAAGTACCAGTTTTATATCTTCTCAAAGAATTGTGTTAAATTAAAAGGACCTCTCTTCCTGTTTCTACTGGTCTAAATAAAGATCTCTTTAGCAAAATACTTAAGCAGGGTAGACATACATTTGTAAGATTCTGAAATTAAGATTTATTCAAAATAAGCAAAAGTGTACTTTTAATGCACCAAGAATAACAAGTAAACACAGAATTTTGGAGCAGAAAAGAACTTTGAGATCCCTTGTTTAATTCACTCAGAAACCAAATTCTTTTTTTAAAATTTTTAAAAGTGGTTAAATAAATGCCACACAAATTCCAAAACTTACAAATAATGGACAAAGGATCAGATCCAAGATCTCTTGCTCTTTCTACACTACTGTATGGATCTCACACTTACCATTCTGGATGAAAAAAGCACAATATTTTGAATTTTGTTAATATTATCTGCTGAAAAAAGCTATCAGTTTAATAAGATTTTACTAAAGGAAATGTTTAAACTGAGAATATGACAGCTTATTAATTCTATCCATCGGTGTAAAACAAAATTAGTGGAGCTTCTGATCAGTTTGAAAGACACTGAAACAGAATTCAGCACTAGTTTGAAAGACACTGAAACAGAATTCAGCACTAGTTTGAAAGACACTGAAACAGAATTCAGCACTTCTACATGTAGCACTTCTACATTATATGTGAGCACATGTACACCCAAGCCTCTGAAAACATCAAACACAGAAAGGTTTTAACAAATCCAACTCTGATAAAACACTGACTGTACTATATGTACTCTGTGTGCTATAATGTCCTCTAACAAAACAAGGCATTCACACTATTCATGATTTAAAAGGCCTAAAAGTCCTGAGGCCAGATGTCTGAGTAAGTGGCACTTTATGTCTGACTAGCCTAAGATTGCATCTATCAGCTATACATGAGCTGGAAGAGGAACTTCAACTCTGTGTCCTCATAAAATAGGCTACAACTTAACTCATAGGGCTCTCATAAAGAAGAGAAATAACATACCAAATACTAAACAAATGTCAGTGCCTCCCGCCAGCCATCTCAAAATAATGTAAATGTTCCAAACAACTGAAAAATTCTAATGCACACCAGCTTTGACCTGATAAAGACAAGACAGTGATTTACAGCTAAAATCAGCTCTCAACCTTTCCCTAAAGAATTATTCTCATTAGGGGCTTCCTGGGTGGCTCAGTCAGTTAAGCATCTGCCTTCAGCTCTGGTCATGATCCTGGGGTCCTGGGATGGAGCCCCGAGTCTCTTCGAGTCTCTTCGGGCTCCCTGCTCAGCAGGGAGTCTGCTTCTCCCTCTCTCTCTGCCAATCCCCCAGCTCATGGTCTCTCACACTTGCTCTCTCAAATAAAATCTTTTAAAAATTTTTTTAAAAAGCATGATTCTCATTAATTATACCCCAAAAAGCTTACAAAACAAAAACCTGTATACACACATTAAAAATATATAAAAACAGGGGTGCCTGGGTGGCTCAGTCGTTAAGTGTCTGCCTTCGGCTCAGGTCATGATCCCAAGGTCCTGGGATCGAGCCCCGCATCGGGCTCCCTGCTCAGCGGGGAGTCTGCTTCCCCTCTCACACTCCCCCTGCTTGTCTTCCCTCTCTCGCTGTCTCTCTTTTCATCACATATATAAATAAAATCTTTAAATATATATATATAAACATATATATATATAAACAACGACCAAAAACAGAAACAGAAAATAAGCTGCAAAGAAATACACCAAATTACTAACAATGTGAATGTACTAAAATTATGGATGATTTGCTTCCTACTTTTCTACATATTATTAGTTTTCTATAAGGAGCAAATAAAGACCCTTAAAAAAAATGAAATATATTTAAACCTTGTTGTGAAACTCACAATTCTCCAAATCCCTGTTAGGTAATCTCCCAACAAAATGCTGGGCTTCCCGTCAGCCATGCCATTCACTCTATTTACCAGCCTCACTGACAACACAGTTCAAATCCAAGCTTCAGCCAAGTCACAGATTACCACTTAGGAGGGAGGTCAAAGCTTGCTCTCAAATAGTTGCCACCATGAATATAAACCCCTGAATGCTTAAAATCCACTATACTTTTATAATAAGGGGTAAAACTTTATTAGTTTTTGTAATTTGAAACAACATTCATAGCACAGAAAGGAACTTTTTTATTGTTATTGAACTATAAATACACGTACTCCCAGAATTCATCCTTCTGATCATATATGTCTCCTTTCATGCAGGGAAAACTACAAATTGTTCTCTGAAAATCAAAAGTTAAGAAATAAAACGCTGGGGGCGCCTGGGTGGCTCAGTCGTTGAGCATCTGCCTTCGGCTCAGGTCATGATCCCAGGGTCCTGGGATCAAGCCCCGCATCGGGCTCCCTGCTCCGCGGGAAGCCTGCTTCTCCCTCTCCCACTCCCCCTGCTTGTGTTCCCTCTCTCGCTGTGTCTCTCTCTGTCAAATAAATAAATAAAATCTTGAAAAAAAGAAAAAAGAAATAAAACTCTGCCTTGGGCAAAAGCTCACAAATCAGAAAAAGTATCTGCTCTGACTAACCTACACACTTAAAATGAAGATAATTAAGAAAAGCTAAATAAAGAAATCTGTATCAACAGATATCAACAAGCAGCAATGTCTGCAGAACAAGTGGAGAAAATGATGAGTATGATCACAAAGATTCTGAATACCAACTCATTTAGTTTGACAGGAAATTAGATGCCTACATTTTTACATACTGAACTTTATATATAAGTAATATATGTGTGTACATATGTATATGCTATATATGTGTGCATATATAATACATAAGTGTGTGTGTATATATACATATATCATTTAAATTTTTTTTTTATTTTCCCCCAATTGCCCCTTTTCCAGGAGACTCAACATTACTACTAATGGTTTTGACAACCACAATTGTAGAAAGGGATATGTGATACAGAACCTCCACTGCATTTATTTTTGCAAGAAATATCACTTAACACAAAGAATTTGAGAGCTGAGGTCTTATCTTAACAGAATAATCATCTACACAAATAACCAGTTTTTATTCAAAGTCTAAATAATTAAATGCAAAGAATTAAGTTTATTTACCAGAGTAAGTAAATGTGAAAGTTTCAGGCTTAGCTTATGCTAATTTAATTATTAAATCTACAACATATAAGTTAAAGTTACTATGAGAAAAACATCTAATATAGAGAAATATATCTAACATACATTCCTAAGTAGTAATTATATTCTTGACAATTAAGACTTAATTAGTTTCCAACAGTTTACAAACATACATCAGACATATATACGTAAATATCCCTTAAGAATTATTCTGTAATTTTGATGAAACTTTCCTAATTTTAAATTAGGACTAATATTTATAATATAACTTATTTATATGACTACATATTAATTTATAAAATAAAAATAATCAAATTTCTCTACTTCAAAAGGCTAAAATTACTTCATATAGCTAAAATCCTTCAATATAACCCAAAAAATTCAAAAACCTTGTAGTTTGTCTAAATCAGTATCAGCGACAGCCTTTCTGAAAGATGTCCTATGCCTATCTCCCAAAGATGTATCTGAACTTAAACAAAGGTTATTTACTAATCCTAGAATACTTCATTTCAAACCAAACCAAACTGAATTGCCAGATCACCATAGGATGCATTAACTTCTAGCTCCATCTGCTGGAGTCACAAAATATTCCAAAATCTGACATAAAATACTATGAAACAAATGATCTACAATTTATCATATAGACCAAACACTTCATGAATTTAAAACAGAAAATTAATCAGAGTTCAGCCATATTCAATAATTTCTAAAATGACAAATCTAAGTTAAAATCAGTATTGCAGTGGAATTGAGGATCTAACGCTATTGTCAAAAAGTGAGTTATATAATAAAAAAATTCTACCAAGAAAGCAGAAGCCTTAGAGAAAGACAAGTTTGCTTTTGAACAGTAAGTATTGTGTGAACCTCAGAATCAGAACAGCTTCCGTCTATTAGAAGAAAAACAAAAATTAAAAAACAACGTTAGCAATGAGTTGTGAAACTTTTTACCTTAATATAACTTTTTCTTGTAACAAAAAAGCAATACATGTCCATTGCAGAAATATTATACAATACAAGCACCAAAAAAATGTCTATATCCTGTAATTAATCCTGCCACCCAGGGAAAAACATGTTTTTCAACATCTTTCTCTATCAACAAATACTCTTCTACATCATCATCTATAATGGCCAAGAAAGCACTCCACTGTTAGGATTTACCAAAATTCAATTAAGCAAATTTCTTACTTTGACACTTAGATTGTTTCATTTTTAAAATTTTTATAAACAATACCTCCATTAATATCCAGTAACTACGGTGATGCATACTATGACAAATGACTATTAAGACCAATTAATTAGAAACTACTAGTAACATTTAACTAATAATGGTATATTAAACTTTATGAAGGACTGACTTTGATTTAATATCTATACATAAGTAGATGTAATACTTATTTTTAAGTTTAATTGCTTATAATCTAGAAGTCTGATTTTTTTAATCTTCTGTGGGACTTGAAAATGGCTAAATTAAAGATGGATTTTGCATAGTTCCTTCATGATATCCACAATAGCATATTGTCTATTCCTGTTGAAAAATCAAAATAAAACACCCATACCTTGAAAAGACTAGTCAGGTTCATGGTGGTTATCTTTTAACAGACCTAAATGTCAACTAGGCAATCATGTTATAAACGTGTGTCTCTGTCTCTTTCATAAATAAGTATGAACGGCTTAGCAAAAATTGGCCCCCAGTGGGGGATACCTCAAAAAACTGAAGAATTATTTCCTGACTTTATTTAAGGCTACAACTTAACTCCATCATTCTCCTACCTTCCAAAGATTTATTCCTGTTTATTTTTTAACTTTAATCTCACATTACATAAAATTACCATTTAAATAAGGAAGTAATTCAATGCATTTAGTGCATTCACAAATCATGCTACCACTACCACCATCTCACCCCAAAACATGTCTATCACCCCGAAAGGAAAACCCATTAAGCATTTGTATCAGTTTTTCAATTTATGGAACTGAAAAGTTTCGTAGTTTTCTGCTAGGTTTTTAACAAGATACAAAGAAAGTGAATACAAATAGATGCTTTCTTTTTCTGTCCATTTTTTACCCTTTTTCAATTTTAACAATAAAAGTGACAATACAAATTTTAGCTACCATTTTGTCATCTCTGCTCTCTTTGTACCATCCTATAACTATCGTTGCCGGCATGTCATACCCACACTAAGTGAATGATGGGACACACCTCACAACATCCAGCTGACAAGCAAAATAGACCCTGGGCTAAAACTGCCAATGACCAGATTACCATTCTGCCCCATTCTAGCTCCAATATCATTTTTGTGTATCACATTTTCCAAGCTATTTTAATCATTTTCCCCATGTAGACAGAGATACATCTTGCTACACGATACAGATTTAAAACTAAGGGTAATATTTTATTTATTTATGTTATTAAATTCTGGCCCACAGAAGTGAAGTGGCATTCTAACGTAATCTGGTTAACATGTAACATCTCAAACCCAAGTGGCCCAAATCCAGACACTATATTTAATTCAAACTAAATATTTTTATACATACTAAAGCATTATCAACACATACAGTGGCCTAATCCATATGATTTACACACTAAAGGCACAAGTGATCAAAACCATCCATACTGACAATTTTACAGGATAAGCCATTACATTTGTTTTCAAATTAAGTTCCTTTTTACCAAGGTATTCCTAATGACACAATAAATAACTTTTATTCACTCAACGATGAATCTTTATTGGACAATTTCAGTGTGGAAGTACTGGAGCAGTGATCCGTGGGAGATTAAGAGAATTTCAGACATATTCTGAGACCTCAAAGAATTTGGCATAAATTCACAAAAGCTTAACACAAAAAGACAAGTAACAACTTAAGAAAATCTCGTTAAGTGTTACAAGATGGTAAATGATTGACAAATGAATATGGATGATATAACTGCACTGGGGTAAAGGAAATCATCAGACTTTTCAGGGACTGCTTTTGGAGACCCAAAACATCATTGCGGCCCACCAGTCAGAGCAAAGGCTTATGGAGGTCAGCTGGTCAACTGAGTGTTAGCTCAGGTCTCACATGTGTCACAGTGGGTCTGCAAACCAGGTCTGTGGTCATATCCCCAGTGCCAGAATGCATAAGGAATAGATATACTTCACAGCTAACAGAACCCCTACTCTGGTCCCCTGACCTGTGTAGTAAGGGCTATTACAATGGGAAACGCCAAGTGGAAGCCCCCAGAATTGCCTCTAACTAGGAAAACAGTAAACCAAAAGTCATGCCACATCCCCAAAGGAAATGCAGAGATTAATGCCACCATCAAGGGTTTGAAAGACGCAGAAGTAGTGACTCCCACATCCCCAAAACAGACAGACCTTAGGACAATGACAGTGGATTACTGTAAGCCTCACTAGGTGGTGGCCCCCACTGTAGCTGCTGTTCCAGATGTGGTTTCACTGCTTAAGTAAATTAACACATACCGTGGTACCTGGTGTATGACTCCTGATGTGACAGAGGCCTCTGTCTCCATCTCTGTCCATAAGACCCACCAGAGGAAGTTTACTTTCAGCTGCAAGGCCAGCAAAGCACCCTCACTGTCTTACCTCAGGGACACCCCAACTCCTCAGCCCTGTTACAATTTAATTTGCAGGAATTTTGATCGCCTTTCCCTTCCACCAAATGTCACAGTGGCCCATACTAATGATGACACTGTGCCGACTGGATGTAGTGAGCGAGAAGTAGCAAGTACTCTAGACTTATTGGTAAGACATTTTCATGTCAGAAGGTGGAGAATACATCCAAAAATAATTCAGGGGCCTTCTATGTCAGTGAAATTTCTAGGGGTCTAGTGGTGTGTGGACGTGGGGATCTCTGTTCTCAGGCAAAGGATGAGTTGTTGAATCTGGCTCTTCCTACAACCAAGAAAGGCACAAAGTCCATGGGCTTCTTGGGATTTTGAAGGTAATATATGCCCCCTATTCCTCCTCTGGGTGTGTTACTGCAGCTCACTTACCAAGTGACGCCCAGAGCTGCCAGTTTACAGTGGGGTCCAGAACAAGAGAAGGTTCTGCAACAAGTATAGGCCGCTGTACAAGTTGCTCTGTTATGTAGGCCATCTGATCCGCAAACCCAGCGATGCCTGAAGTGTCCATGGCAGGCAGGAATGCTGCGTGGAGCCTTTGGCAGGTGCTATAGATGGATCACAGCACAGGCCCGTAGGACTTTAGAGCAAAGCCCTACAGCACTACAGCCCCTCTGGGATATATCTGAAGGACAGCCCTGCACAGATAACCATTCTCGTTTAAGTAACACTTGTAATTTAATTTAATTAACACAGTAAATCTTGGCCTGTTACCGGGCCTTAGAAGAGACTGAACACTTGACCATGAGCCACCAAGTTACCATGTGACTGGAGCTGCCCATGATGAACAGGGTGTTTGTTATCTGACCCACCGACCTGTAACACCAGACATGCAACAGCAATACTCCATCATCAAACAGAAGTGGTATACATAAGATCAGGCCCAAGCAGGCCCTGACGGTACAAGTAAGTTACGTGAACAAGTGGCCCAAATGCCCATGGTCTCCACTCCTGCTCTACTACTTCTCTTCCCCAACTTGCGCCTAGGGCCTCATAGGGAGTTCCCTACAATCAGCTGACAGAGGGAAGAAAAGACTCAGGCCTGGTTTACAGATGGTTCTGCACGACACCACCCAGAGTGGACAGCTGCAGCACCAGAGCCCTCTGAGACAGCAGTGAAGGGAAATCCTCCCGATGCCCCTGGTTGTTCACTTTGCTTGGGAGGAGAAATGACCAGACACGTAATTATAAATTCATGGGTTGTGTCCAGTGATCTGGCTAGAAGGTCAGCAAGAAACATGACTAGAAAACTGGTAACAAGGAAATTGAAATTTGGGGCAGAGGTAGTACAGACAGTGCTCTCTGAATGGGGAAAAAAAACATGAAGATATTCATGTCCCATGTGACTGCTCATCAAAAGGGGACCCTGGCAAAGGAGGAGTTTAATAATCAAGTGGATGGGACTCCCTGTTCTGCAGATACCAGTCAGCCTCTTTCCCCGCCACCCGTCATGATCCAATGGGCTCAGAAGCAAAGTGGCCACGATGGCAGGGTAGAGATTAGGCACGGGCTCAGCAGTGTGCACGTCTACTCATCACACTCACCTGGCTATGGCTACCAACTGCATGCCTAATCACCAGCAGCAAAAACCAACACTGAGACCTCAATATGGCACCACACCCAGGGGAGATTAGCCAGCTACCTGGTGGTGGGTTCACTGAAATGGGCCACTCCCATCATGGAGAGGGCAGCAATTTGTCCTTATTGGAACAGACACTTACTCTGGGTACAGATATGCCTTGAACTTCGCGCAAAGCTGCTGCCAAAACTACTATCTGTGGACTTTCAGAATGCCTTGCCCACCATCATCACAGCAGTGCTTCTGATCTAGGAAATACTTCACAGCAGAACAACAACAATGGGCCCATGCCCTCGGAATTCACTGGTCATGCATGTTTCCCACGATCCTGAAGCAGCTGGTTCGACAGAATGGTGGAATGTCCTTCTGAAGACTGTTACGGTGCCCGCTAGGTGGCCATACCTCGCAGGGCTGAAGAAAGGTACTCTAGGAGGTTGTATTCGCCCTGAATCTGTATTCAATATATGGTGGTACTTCTCCCATCGCCGGGGTTCACAGGTAGAATCGAGGAGTAGAATCGGGAGTGGTAGCACTCACCATTATCCGTAATGACCCACTAGCAAACTTTCTGTCTCCTGTTCCTGTAACCTTAGGAACCAGTGCTGCTAGACTAGAGTTCTAGCTCCAAAGGGAGGAACGTTTCCACCAGGAGACACAACAATGATTCCACTGAAATGGAAGTTCAGACTACTGTCCAGCACTTTGCGGTCCTCATGCCTCTCAATCAACCAGCAAGGAAGGGAGTTCTGACCCCCAGGGGGAACCTGGACGCCTCCTCCACAATAGAAGTGAGGAAGAGCGTGTCTAGAACACAGAACACGCCTCAGGGCATGTCTTAGTATTACCATAATTTGGCCCCATTAATGATTTTTTAAAAGCCAAGAAGCAAGTATGTCTAAGGTTGACAAATCTTCAACCCCAAGACAATCTAAGGGACTAATAATAAGCACTCCCTTGAATGTCATCGACAAGGTTAAAGAAAGCTATGAATTTAGAAGAGAAAGATGAATTTAAAAGATTTACGAAATTCACTACATGCAGCAAAGGATACAGACCTACCAAAGATTTAGCAGAAACAAAGCCAGGGGTCATAAAACCCTCAAGGAAAATTTCCAGGGCTTACATCCCAGGCCTCCTGAAACCTATTCCTAAGGGTACATTTAGAAGCAGTGACATCATTTAGAAGGTTCTTCCTCTAGTTCCCCAACTTTCAGATGATGTGGTTTATTGGAGTTCAAAATTATTGTCTATCACATATTCATTCAATAGGTTTATTAGGCAATCACTATGTGGGAATCATTGTTCTAAGCCCTAATTTATAAACAAAATATTTGAGCTTACACACCTTACATTATAATGAGAAAGACTACCAATAAAACAAATACATTTACTTCCAGAGTTAAGGCCTCCAAATATATGGCATGTCATGTGTTAGTAGCTCTTACTTACAGTCCATAAACAGAATAAAAGAAATAGCCTTGATTTAGAGTATGTGAAGGTCACTAAGTATAGCATGCAATTTCTACTCAGTAAAACTGGAAACAAAGGCCAGTTCACCTGTCATACTGGTTAGCCCAGCTTGAGACCACCTGCACTGCTGGTAAGAACACCTGGAGCCCAATCCTGAAAAATGTATGTGCTATAGTACCTATAGCTTTACAGAAAGCTAGGGCCAAGGGGAACCATGCCAAACAGTCTTCCTCAAACATTTTAGACAATACATATAAAAACCATTTTCTAAATTATATATTATCCAAGTATTTTTAATAACAAAAAACATGTCATCTAAAAAAAACTCACCAAAACATTCATAGCCATTACTTTCCAGGTTGCCTCCTGCCTTTCATAATAATAGCTGACTTTTCAGTAGAGGATTTATGTTTTGTATCAATTTCAGTTTGCTTATTCAGTTTTTTTCAATTGCTAAGCAAAAAAATGGAGTAATTTCTTTTTATTCAGTTAATAATTAGTCCTCATTTTACTGAATTCATTTGGTCTTCAGAGCATCATGACTCCATTTGTTTCTACTTTCAAGCATGACAGAAACCACAAAGGCCAGATTCAAATATATGATTAAACTAAAATGTTAAAATTTTTCATGTTAAAAAACAGTTTAAGCAGTATTAAAGGACAAATGGGAGGAAAATGTTTGCAATTAACCTCTGAGAGACAACTAATTACTTAAAAAAAAACTGCAAGTGTAAAAAGGAATGAAATCTTGCCATTTGCAACAACATGGATAGAGTGAGAGTATAATGCAGGAGAAATAAGTCAGTCAGAGAAAGACAAATACCCTATGATTTCACTCATATGGGGAATTTAAGAAACAAAACAAATGAGCAAACGGACAAAAGACAGAGGGGGGGCAAGCCAGGAAACAGACTCTTCCCTATAGAGAACAAACTGATGGTTACCAGAGGGGAGGGAGTCGTGGGGGGATGAATGAAATAGGTGATAGCGATTAAGGAGAGCACTTGGGATGAGCACGGGGCAGTGTATGGAATGCTGAAGGACTGCACTGTACACCTGAAACTAATATTACACTGTATGTTAACTAACAGGAATTAAAATTTTAATTAAAAAAAAAAGGAGGGGAAAACACTGTAAAAATGGGCAAAGGAAACATAGGTAGGCAATTTACTAAAAAATAACTATGAATGACCTCTGAGTATGTTTTGTAAATGTCTATCCTTACTAGTAATTAAAGAAATGTACATTTAAGAGGGGAAATGTTTCATATTTCTGACCTGGAACTTTTTTTTTTTCAAGATTTATTGCAGGGGGTGGGGGGTGGGCAGAGAGAGAGAATTCAAGTAGACTGCACTGAGCATGGAACCTGATGCAGGACTCAATCTCATGACCCTGAGCAGAAACCATGAGTTGGACACTTAACCAACTGTGACACCCAAGCACTCCTTGAATTGGCAGGTTTTAAGTACCACCCACAGTTGATGAAGATACATTCTGGGAAGAGGAGCCCCTCAGTGAAAGTGAAACCACTAGTGGAATTCACACAGCTTTTCGGGATCAGCAAACATCTTCTCAAAACTTTTAAAGTGTGCTTACCTAGAAAGTGAATTGCAGAAATTTATCCTAAGGACAAATATTTGTAAAGATGTACACTGGAGCTCTTTTAGTTAAAAAAAATTGGGAACAATCCATGCTTATAACAGCTCCAGGCACTACTATAAATTGCACAGAAAAGTAGTTAATGGCATGGAAACCTCCCACTTACATGTTGATTTAGGAAAACATAAATCATCAGTGAGTCCATGAAGGTTGCCATCTGGTTATGTATTCACAGGAAGACACCTTACTGAAGATTACAGACCACAGTATTCACAATAGCTCTGTGGGTTGTAGGATTGTGGGTAACATTAATTTTCTTCACCATATATTGTTTTCCAAATATTCTCCAGCAAACGAAGCATTTTTTTAAACACAAAGGAGTGAGAGAAATGGTAGTTGTCTGTATAAATTCCAGACGAATTAAACAGTTATGCACAAAAAAAGTCATCTTTAGAAAATGAGGGGGAAAAAGAGAGTATTTGTCACATATCAGGAAGGGAAAGGATCTTCTAAACACAAAACAATTAGAGAAACCAAAGGAAGAAAAAAGACTGGACCCTGGACAATATACAAATGTTAAAAATTCTGTCAATAAAAAGCAAGTAAAGTTAAAAAGAAAAATAACTAGAACATATTTACAAAAATCTAATAAAAAGCTGATGTGCTTTCCATATAAAGATATCACAATTCAAAACGAATAAAAGGGGAAGGACAATGAAACATATAAAAAAGATCTATGTATTAGATCTTGTAATATATTTTATAAATTAAAATTAAAATGTCATACACCTCACTAAAAATTTCCAGGAAATGGCAGAGTCAAGATTGGAATGCAGGTCTAATTGGCCTCCAAGCAATATACCATGTTGCCCACAGTAAGTAAGTCACTTTTTTAACCACATTAATTTTAAAGTTTGTACTTGACAAAAGAGTTTTTCCCCCTTCAATTATACATTCTTAAATAACAAAAGTAACAGAAAATAAATTAAGTAGAAAACTATGGCTAGTATTCTTAGTTCTTAAATGGAGGCTGCGTTCTTTTGCCATATCCAGATAAACCAAAATTCTCTTGCTAAATATTTAAATGAGAACTTACCAAATCATTAAGTATAAAGACTGCTTCTTGATTAAGTAAAACAGAAAAGCCTTTCACAACTAAGAATACGAATAGTAAGTAAAAATCTGGTTTTCTGATTTTATGAAGGACTCATGGTTTATTGGAGGAAGATGCAAATTATGAAGGAAATTAAGAAAAGGCAAATCTAAAAATACAGTGCAGTAAAAAATGAAAACATTCATTGTGATATTAAGCAATATATACTAACCATGAATCAGGGAGCCATTTAGCCATTGAATATAGTAGTTTTGAGGAAAAGAAAGCAGGATTTCATTGCTGATTATTGAAAGGAGTAAAAGCAAAACAGCCCCAGCTGAAACTGCCAGAGTGAACGTGCTCAAAAACAACCTGGAAGAGAAGAGATCATTGTCACCAGCAATTGAAAAAAGCAAGGAATACGGTAGGAATTTAAAAAGGATAAAAACTCTTTAAATCTTTAAATCCAAAAAGTTACATAAGATTTTCATTAAATATGTGTAGTTGGGAGACAAATGATATATATATGATACTAGAAGTTCAATTAGGTATACTCTAAAACTACTCACTCTGTGAAAAGGGTCATTAACTTGTTGAACAAGCAGGCCCTAGAAGAATCACATACAGAAGACAGAGTACTTTGCACATTTTACAAAGAATAAGCCATAGTCTCTTTCCTCTTTTAAATTTAAATATTTATTTCACAATTGCATTTAATTAACTACATTGGCAAATACATCCTAACAGCAATGCAAAAGCTGATTTCAGATGAAAAAAAAACAAAAACTTGTGAAAACAGTATGAAAAACAAATCAATTCAAAATGGTTATTTCAAGAGAAAAAAACTTAACAAAGCCATTGGTCAGCTACCTCTTAAAATGGGTAAAGGCAAAATAAATTATACTAAGAAACCGTAGAGAACTATTAAACAATATTCTACTATTAAACAGTATTTAAAACACTATTTGTCATTTTTAAAAATAAGATATTGCTAATAAATACTGATACAGAGAAATGTCTAAGATAAATTAAGTTAAAAAAACTGAAAAGGCACGGACAATAAATAGAACACATGCTCCCCCCCCAAAAAAAATGCATTTATACACACAGGAAAATAGAGGTACACACACACACACACACACACACACACACACACACAAACCTAGCACAATATATAACAATCCCACAGGAGAGTGGAATTCTAAAGGGCTTTCACTTTCTCAGTTATATATATGTCTGAAATGTTTAAAATTTTTTATCTAATTTTTAAAAGATTTTTTTAAGACTTAAAAGGCAAAGGAAAAGAAAACCTCACCAACATTAGAGATGGAATCTTAATTTAATATCCATCCCATTAAAGTCAATATAGGAAGAACGTGAAAATAAATGTAACACATAAGAAAAAAAAAAACACGTAATAAACGCTTGAAATACACATCCACTAGAGTAACTTTGAGACCAATGCCATCTTGTGGCAACCAACAGAAGTGTTTTCCTACTTAAAAGCCAAAACAACCACGAAACCTCTGTTCAGTAAATCATCGATGATGTTTAAATGTAGACCATATCATACATACCAAAAATGCAGCTCAAATCAGACACAGAAGAAGGCTTAGAAGCTGTTTTGCTGAGTGGGCATGTTTCCTGGGAAACGCACTAGGAAAAATGTCCACCCAGGTCTACTGCCAACTCTGGCAACTACCAGCCCGTGGCCTGAAGCGTGCTTCTCTGGTTTTGTCCTTGCAAGTCAAGGGAGGAAGTTATCCCAATCGCTACCATTGCTTCCTTCCAATGCCAAAAATAGGATCAAACCCACAAGTTCACCATTCCAGGTCCTGAACAGCTATTCCACTATGTGTGCCAGGCTCCTCTTGCCATGACAGACTCCCACATACAGTGTGATGTACCCACCTGCTCACACACCAAACCTCAATGCGTCTCACGGTTCTGTGCTCTGGGGCACAGTCAGTTCTGCCCCTAGGGTCGCTTTATGTCATCTGCCCTGCGAAGCAGCCTCAGCACCACTCTCCACACTCCTCTCAACAGTCAATGCTTCTCCTCTCAGCTCACACGACACTGACCACATAACCAGCAAGACCAACCAGAGTTTCCAAATCAAAAACCGGGACCAGTAATCTGACAAAAAACTAAGCTTATGAGGGCGAATAGGTAAAGTATTTGAAATCATAAACGATCCAGAAAAGCCTAACTATAAACAAACACTTGCAGAATCTACTGCATCTCAGGTACTGTGCCTGGGCTCTGGATACAGAGCGCCGCCGCCACCCTCTCACCCTGCCTGTGAGCACCTAGCATGAAAGCTACTCAGAAAAGGCCGATGCAGGTCAGGTCAATGCTGGCAAGGGGTCCCCAAGGGAAGGCCAGATCGAAAAAGAGCAGTAGTGGTCATAGCTTGCAGACCTCCTGAAGTGCCCTTCAGATTAAAGTGCCGTTTCTCAAAAGTCACCTTCCGAAGCGGAGCAGATTCTGAGGACAGCACCCACAGGACTTCCTGGGGTCGGGGCAGCCAGGGCTCAAGGCTGACGCTGAGCCTTCAGCCTGAGAATGGGAAGGGTAGAGCTGGTATCGCCCGTGACGGAGAAGGCCCCAGCTGGAGCGGGCCGGCGGGGAAACACGGGACTCACCTTTGGCCCCGCCTCGTCTGTCATGTCCACAAGGCAGGAGCACCACGGAGGCCACGCTTCACACCTCTCCGCAGGCTACCAGGTGGCCTAGAACTTCTGTCTGCCCCATTGCTGGCTACGTTCTGACTGACCACTGGGCAGGACGGTGTCTGCCAGGGCTCTCTGACTCTAACATCACTCTTCCACTTTTAATTAGTAAGTATTTTGTGGGAAGCTAAGTTTGAAACTAGGAAAAATACCCTGTTCCTTGCCAAAAAGTTTATTCATTTACTGATGCCTATCAGGATGGACTCAAGATTGTTCTATTTTATTCTGTGCAGGATCCATTACAATCGTACTCCGAACACTCAGATTGTCCCTGATTGATGTGAAAGCCCTTCAAGGCTCTTGGGTCTTTTAGACATGCACCCCATCGTTCTTGGAGCACTTCCTTGCATTCTGGCAGTACCATACGTACAAAATGAGCCTGGAACTTCCCCTCTCTTACCCCTGCAGTCAGCTTCTTCCCCAAGGAGCCCTGGTTCCTATCAGTGGAAAGTTGTATTTAGAAGCACAGATCTAGGGCTAAGTATATTCACTGCTCTTGGGGTGTCATGCTCCCAATGGACAGGCAAGGAATGCAAGTATGCACTACGCCTACATGTACATATACACACTAACACGCACCCACCTTCACATCTAGATCTGGTGCAACAACTCTGTATTGAAAACTGTGAGTCCACACTGATAGTTCACTTGCAAGTCCAACTGCAATGCAACAACCCTGTTCATTTTCATTTTTCTCCCTTTCCCTTAACTACAGAATGGTTCCCCTCACCTTTAATGGACCAACCCCCTGGAAATGATCTGACACCCCGCCCCCTGCGGAGGTGCCCTCCTGCTCAGGTGACGCCCCATTCTGGACCGTCCCACCTCCCTCCCCACGGACCTCTGATGCCTAGGCCAGGCCATCCCTCTGGGGACACCCTCCTCAGCCTGCTTGGGCTCTGTCATCCTGCCTGGATGCCCTCCCCAACCTCTGACTCCCTGTAACAGAGCACCCCTGAACACACGCGAGTGCCCCTCATCACCGCTCAAGCTGACACTCCACCAAGGATTTCCCTCTGCAGGGAAAATTCCCTCCCGGCTCCTGGACCCTGAGAGCCCACACCAGGTCACCCCCGGGCTCTGATACCTCATGCCAGGCCTACTTCCTGCAATGGAGACTCTCCTCTCACCTGCAAGGACTCCCAAAAGTTTCACCAGTTAGGCATTCCATTTTTATATCAATAACTTAAATCCAAATCAAATCAACTAACTAGCCAACAGTAGCTCTCATAAAATGTAGTTTTTGGTTGCAAAGTTAATTTGGGGGCACAAGTAGATACAAACAGAGAACAGAACAAAGGAGCAAAGGAGAAAGCAAACATGGGTCTAACGGGAGGTGAGAACGGCCAAGGGACAGGCTTTCCATTTTGACATGGGTGCTGAACCAGCTGCAGAGATCCCTGTTTCAAGTGGCCAGGTAGTGCTGCCAATCATTACACTTAAAAACTTGTCTGAGGGCGCCTGGGTGGCTCAGTGTGTTGGGCGGCTGCCTTCGGCTCGGGTCATGATCCTGGAGTCCTGGGATCGAGTCCCGCATCAGGCTCCCTGCTCAGTGGGGAGTCTGCTTCTCCCTCTGACCCTCTTCCCTCTCGTGCTCTCTATCTCTCATTCTCTCTCAAATGGATAAATAAAATCTTAAAAAAAAAAAAAAACTTGTCGGAGCTCTTCCCCTTTTTTCTCTTTGTTCAGCAGGACTCTCCTTCCATTTCCTCCTTTTTGGTGGAGGGGGCAAGGCAAGGAAAGACGGTGGAGAGAAGGGAGGCAACCCCAAATTCCCACAGACTGTGCACGAGCACCAACCCTGGATTGTTTTGCAGATGTGATTGAATCCACACAACAGCATGACAGAGTAAGTGGCAGCTCTCCTTCACACACAGAGAAAACAAATCTTTCTCAATCTCTTCTGATCTTAAGTTAATCTTGAGTTCGGAATTTGAACCCAGATCTACCTTCCTCTTCCATTCTCACTCATTCCATCACACAAGGGGGAAAACAGGCAGTGAAAGCCAAAAGGATTACTGGGCAAGGTGGGGGGGAACGGACCAGCCCTGATTCTCTCAGGTGCCCCCCCCCCCCCCCGCCGCCCCGCGCCCTCTCCTGTCTTTATTGTAAGTACACCCGTCGGTCTGCAGGAAAGGGATGCCAGCTCCAGGCACGTGATGCAGGAGCCACCTGCCAGGAGAACCCTCAGACCCACCACAACAGCGATGGCAGCAGAACTGATGAAAGCAGAAGGGGAGGTCAGGGCTCCTGAGCCTCCTCACAAGGAAACGAGGCACAGCCACCGTTTCACAGAATACACTGCAAGGTAACGTCTAAGTGATGTGTTCTGGTCTGTTGTGCAAACACCACCACTTTCTAGTTCCAGAACATTCCATCACCCCAAAATAAAACCTTGTATTCATTAAGCAGCTGCTCCCCATTTTGCCCTCCCCTCAGTCCCTGGTAACCATCAATATGACACTGATGGGTTTACCTATTCTGAATATTTCTCATAAATGGAATCCTACACTACATGGCCTTTCATGTCTGGCTTCTTTCACTTAGCATGATGTTTTCAAGGTTCCTACATGCTGTAGTATGTGTCAGTACCTTATTCCTTTTTATGGCTGAATAATATCCCCGGGGACATGAGAGTATCCGTGAATGTGTGCGTAAGTGCGGGCAGCCTTTCTCCCTTTCCCTCACCTCCTCCCCACCCCAGGCAAAAGATGAATAATCTGATACTAATCGCAAAGAAACAAATCCAAATAACTGGCCTGTCATCTTCAGAAGTATCAAGGTAAGGGAAGTCAAGAAAATACTGAAGGGTTTCAGTCTGAAGGCAACTAAAGGGACATGACAACTACAAGCAGTGTGTGATTCTGAGTGGGATCTTTTTGCAACAAAGGACATGAACGGGACAACTGGTAAATCTGAATGGGGCAGGAGTGGTACAGCATCAGTTTCATTATCTTGATGTTTGTATGGTAGCTACACAGGAGAATGCACTGTTTACAGGCATTATATAAAAAAGTATCCTGAGGAAATGGAGAACCAGGTCAGCAACTTCTCAAACAGTTCTGGGGCAAAAAGGCTCTTTTTTGTTATATTTCTAACTTTTGTCTAAATTCAGGACTACGCCAAAAATTTTTCAAGAATCCAAAGAATCCTGGAATAATAATCTCTCCAATGTAGTTACATCTGTGTGATTTCAAATTTTAGTCAAGCAAAATATGATAGAAAGAAACTCACTGCTTCCCATCTGGTTTGATACCTCAAAAAAAAAATTAAAGGGTACATCAATCATATATCAGCATATATAAGCAGAAAAAGAGCTATCGGGAACCTAAAGAACCATCTGAGTCCGTCTCCCTGCTCACAGCAGGTAGATGTTCGATTAACTAGAAGAGATGTCTGTTCCCTATTCCAAGACTGTCACAGCCTTCTCAGCAGACCATTAAACAGCCAAGAGTTTTCTTTCTTATGGCCCAGCAACTTCCCCAACCATAAGCCCACTTCCTGGTTAAAACCTCTGAAGGTAAAATTGTCAGCTCCTCAAACAAGCAAATTTTAACAGGAGACAATCAATCCTCATTTTTCCATGTACAGTTGATCCTTGAACAATATGGCTTAGAAATGCACAGGCCCACTTACAAGTGAATTTTTTTAATAAATATAGTACAGTAATATAAATGTATTTTCTCTCCCTTATGATTTTCTTAATAGTTTTCTTTTCTCTAGCTACTTTATTGGGAGAATACAGTATATAATACATATAACATATAAAATATGTGTTAATCAGCTGTTTATGTCATCAGTAAGACTTCCAGTCAATAGTAAGCTATTAGTAGTTAAGTTCTGGATAAGTCAAAAATTATACACAATTTCCAACTGCACAGGGCCAGCGTCCCTCACCCCCACGGTGTTCAAGAGTCAACTGGGTATCTGTCTCTATGTGTTTCTAAGGATAGGGTTAATATCGATAAAAGCATTGTAATACTTCAGGTGAATTTTTTCCACATTTATGCCCAAAGGTGTGAATTAAATTTGAAGAATTTATGACATCAAAATTTGAAACAGAACAAATGAATTTTAAAATACATACGAAATCCTGTTGACTATGGCATCTTCGTCTTCTTGTTCATCTGTAAAAATGGTTAAGGTATTAATTTTTTTATCTTCAATAAAATGTTTCATTAATTTATTAGGAAATTAAACAAAAATAGAAACTTAATTATTTTGAAAAGAACTGATTTTCAAAATGCACTGTATTTATTTCAACATGGATCCAAATTTAAATCTCATTAAATCACGTAAGATAGAATGTAGTTAGGTAAGAGTGTTGTGATTAACCAAAATCCTGATTAACAAAACTACCATATGTAAATTGAAATTTTCCAAATATTTATTGCTCAAGAAAATAAAACTCAGTAGAACCTTAGGACCACTATCAAGTTTACTGTCATACAATATAAGTAAAATTATAATTGCTAATGAATGAAATGTTTTCGTTGATAGTATCCAACAAAAATCTTTACTATAAAATTAGAAGTCAGAATCTTAAAACTCATGTAGTTTTCTATGATTTGAGTTTGTCATTATTAATGGTACTAAGGAAGATTCTCTTCGACCAGTCTAAACCATTTAGATACCACTGCCTCAATACTTCATAATTATTGTGCAAGTTATAGAGTGGAAAGTATCAAGTTCTGTATCTCTTACAAGTAGCAGATACCCTCTGCCCCAATGCTCGCTCACCTCCTCTACGTCTCCCTCATGGCTGCTCGCCTTCTCTCTGTCCTCCCACATAAATTTACCAGCTAAAGAAAGTCTGATCCAATTACAAGAATATTGCACAGCACCCCCTGGCCCCTCCTTCTCCTCAATACCTAACTGGGGTTGTCCTCAAAGGCTCTCTCTCTAAGTCTCTGTAATTATGAGTGTCCACCTGCTTCCGTGTCAATGGTTTATTTGAGCCATTCTCTTACTCCAATCTCCATTCTTAATTATGGGCTGCCCAAAATAGCTTTACAACCAAAAGGACCATAAAATAACAGTCACAATTTTTATACTGTTGTACACACCCCCAATTAACCATCCACTACTGAAGAACGTTTTAATAGCTTCATATAAATTTCAATTCTTCTCCCTACACTCTACTAAAGTCCAGGGTATTCATCACCTCTCCCTGCCATTACTTTAAAAATCATCTGATAAGGGTGCCCAGGTGGCTCAGTCAGTTGAGTATCCAGGTCTTGATTTCCACTGGGGTCATGTCTCGGGATCATGGATCAGGCCCTGCGTCAGGCTCCGGGCTGACTGAAGGGGTCAGGGGAGTCTGCTTGGGGCTCTCTCTCCTCCTCTGTCTCTGCCCCCCACCCCTGCTCACTCTCTCTCAAAATAAATAAATACTTAAAAATCATCTAAATCATCTAATAAATCTCCAATTTTCCTGCTCATCATCCCCTAATTTCCCCTAAAATGATGCATTTATATTCATTAATTCTCCCCCCACCTTCTATGTCCATAATCATTAAAACCTGATGCCAAAACAACTTTAAAAATAGCTAAGATACTGTGTTGAATCTGCAGGTCTTCAAATTTTTGAGAGATTATAGATTCTAGGAAGTATTTTAGTGTAATCATAGAGCCAAACTAAAACACTAGAGAGCAAGCATTTACTGACTGCTTTCAAAAGTCTAACAAGTTTAATATTATGACATAAAGAGTCCCTATTATATGGAATCCTTAAGTATTCATATGGTACCTACTATTAGCCCAGCATCACAGGTAGAAAATCCTGTGATTTATAGAATATAGCTGAGATTTAACAGAGGGCAGTAAGGCAACTCTTTAGGTCCTTACAAAACCCTGGCACAAAAATCTGTGAATGAATTAGCACAAAGTTCATTTTTAAAAAAAGAATAGGGGATGGGATGCATGGGTGGCTCAGTCAGTTAAGAATGTGCCTTCAGCTCAGATCACGATCCCAGGGTCCTGGGATCAAGTCTCACATCAGGCTCCCTGCTCAGTGGGGAGCCTGCTTCTCCCTCTGCCTGCCGCTCCCCCTGCTTGTACTCACTCTCTCTCCCTCTCTCTACAAATAAATAAAATCTTAAAAAAAAAAAAAAGAACAGGTGCCTGGGTGGCTCAGTCAGTTAAGTGTCTGCCTTCAGCTCAGGTCATGATCTCAGGGTCCTGGGATCAAGCCCCACACCAGGCTCCCTGCTCAGCAGGAAGTCTGCTTGTCCCCCTCCCTGTCCCTCTGCTCCTCCCCCTGCTCGTGCACATGCACATTCGCTCCCTCTCTCTCTCAAAAATATAAAATCTTTAAAAATAATAACAATGCTGGAGTGGTGGGGGGTGGGAGGGAGGGGGTGGCTGGGTGAAAGACATCGGGGAGGGTATGTGCTATGGTGAGCGCTGTGAATTGTGCAAGACTGTTGAATCACAGACCTGTACCTCTGAAACAAATAATGCAATATATGTTAAAAAAAAAAAGAAGATCATAGGAAGGGAAAAATGAAGGGGGGGATTCAGAGGGGGAGACGAACCATGAGAGACGATGGACTCTGAGAAACAAACTGAGGTTCTAGAGGGGAGGGGGTGGGGGGACGGGTGAGCCTGGTGATGGGTATTAAAGAGGGCACGTTCTGCATGGAGCACTCGGTGTTAAACGCACACAATGAATCATGGAACACTACATCAAAAACTGATGATGTAATGGATGGTGATTAACATAACATAATAATAAAAAATATGAATAAAAAATAAAAATAATTTTTTAAATAAAAAAAGAACAAAGATTTAGTGGTCCCTCTGGTAGACACGATATATATGAAATAATAAAAAGAATAATATACGATTGAATCCTAAATTGATACTAAATGGTATCATGGAGACTCTACATTCTGTATTACTTTAGAGAAAGAAAAGATAGTCTAGTAGTCAGAGAAAAGATGGGATAGGGTATGCATGTTCAAACTCAGAGCCAGTCACAAGAACTCATATATCCTTATAAACTCTAGAATTTCCCAGATACTGAGCAGCCCCACACTGTTCTTGGTTGGACATAAGAACGGTAGTAAACGAGGGCTCAGGTCTGAGAATGACGACCCTGCAAGCAGTCAGATTCCCTGAAGGTTACTGTTTACTCTTAGTACCAGGCTATCGTGTCCTTCAATCATGGCCATACTGAATATATATACTACCACACTGACAGGCACAGTATACAGCCCAAATACCACAGACCAGCGGACATGATGATCTAAGTTTTAACTACAATGTTTCTACTTGCCTGATTTTCTCTTGTATCTTGTGATGATGAAGTAGGAAACAATGTAGAGAATGGCAAAAAGAAGGAAACATATCTGGAAAAAAAAATTAACAGTTCATTTACATTTGTGGCATATTTTTTTAATAAATTATAGAAGATACATCTTTGGTATTTATATGCAAGAAGGATTTCATCTATTAAAAAAGTAAAAATTTTTAGATATTTTGCTAATATAAAGTTTTGATAAAATACTAACTTATATGAACTAATAACTCAAATAGCCCAGTGTTTAATATCATTGCAGAAGAAAAAGCCCAAGGAAGATCTTTCTTTTCATAACTTAACCGAATTGTTTTCAAAATCATATGGAAGTGTAAAGAGCAAGACCAACACCAACAATTCTGAAAACCAAAGTCAATGAGACGCTACTATCCCTTCCAAATATCAAACACACTATAAAGCTTCAGTAACATTTAAAGAGTGTGATGGCACCAAAACTTGACAGACAAATGAAACATCTACTACACAAAATTTATATAATTTGGTTCTACATATAGAAAGCATCACAAATCAATGTGGGGGGAATAATCATTCAATAAATAAACCACATATCAAAATAAACAGCAGTTGAATGAGAAACTTCTTAAATATTAAATTCAAATTAAATTCCATTTAATTTCATGGGAACGATAGGTAAAAGAGGGTGGGTCAAAGAACGGGAGACCTCGTCCCTGTCAAAGACCAAGTGTGCAGAAATACAGTCTCACTAGAGCTATGAACCAGGGTAAAAATAATGTGAAGACTCTCAAATGAAACAATTCAAAGTGACGATAGTCTAGGGAGCACCCCTATGCATAGATTTCTGAAGGACTGTTGGCCACATGACTAAAAAGGACCTTAGATCTAGGTGTGAACAGCCACTGTGAAATGTCATCTAGGAAATGACAAACTAAGAGTGGACAGGAAGACCACGAGCCTCATGTTCTTCCAATACCAGTGGAGTGGGAAAGTGACAACGGACCATAATGACAGTGACCAAAAAGGAGCCAAGAGTCAAAAGCATCAAACTGGCCTACTGCTGGGAGCCCACTAAGAACTCCAGATGGATAAGAGAATGTTAGCACCATCACTACTTCCTCCCAAAATCCTATGAGTAGGGGAAATGGGTCAAAAAAGGAAACCAGTTATTGGTGAAGAAATGTAAACGGAGGGGGTCTCCTAAGAAGATGTTGAGGGCGCCTGGGTGGCTCAGTCGGTTAAGTGACTGCCTTCGGCTCAGGTCATGATCCTGGAGTCCCGGGATCGAGTCCCACATTGGGCTCCCTGCTCAGCGAGGAGCCTGCTTCTCCCTCTAACCCTCCCCCATTTCATGTACTCTCTCTCTCTCTCTCATTCTCACTCTCTCAAAATAAATAAATAAATCTTTAAAAAAAAAAAAAAGAAGATGTTGAGTGTCGGGGGAGACTGTTTATAATGGAATAGTGAAGTCTGAGTAGGGCTGCAAGAGCACTAGAAACAGGGTAACTGGGCAGAATCTCCGTGACTTACAAGGTTAAAGTCAGAGGGATCGAATGACCAAGGCAATTAATATTTATTACAGAAGCTAAATGAAATTCAATTCATTCAACAATTACTTGTCATGAGCTTACTGTACACCAGGCATTCTTTTCAGAACTGAGAACACAGCAGTGAACAAAACAAAACTCCCACCCTCACTGAGCTTACACTCCACTAAGAAAACAGCCCATCAATAAACAGGCAACGGGGCAAATGACAATTGGTGCAGGATTACGGGAACAGGGAGTGCGAGCTCAGGTGAGGGGGCACACTTCACTAATAAGGTGACATCTGAGGAAGGACTTATGGGAGAAGAGAGAGCAAGACATGCAGAAATCTGGAGGGAGGGTACTCAAGGGACAGAGAACAGTCACACCAAGGGTCTGAGACAGGAAAAGCTCTGGTGTGTTCAAACAGCAAGAGAGAAGTAAGAGATGAGGTCATACAGGAGTTCGTACTAAGCGTCAGTTCTCACAAACAGTGAAGAGTTGGTTTTTACCCTGAGTGAGACAGGAATCCATGCAACGAGACTCTGAGCAGAAGGGTGACAGGATCTGACAGAGGGCAAAAGGCTCACTCTAGGTACAATGTGGAAAGTAACTTAGAAGGGACAGGTCAGAAGCAGAGAGACCAGTTAGGAGTGCCCTGCAATCATCCAGAAGACAGGTCACTTGGACCTGTGTAGTAGAAATATCAAAAATTATTAAGTTCTAGGTATGTTTTGAAAACAGACTTGAGAGGGCTTGCAGGCATTAAGGCTTGGCCGAAGAAACTGGAAAGAGAGAGTGGCCATTTCCTGAGTCAGGAAAGATTATGAGTAAAGTTAATTTGTGCTGGAAATAAAAAGTACAGTTTACACTGATGAATGTGAAATACTTATTATTCACTCAGGTGGAGAGGGTGGATGAGCTGTTGGATATACAAATCTGTACAGTCCAAGGAAAGGAGCCTGGCTAGAATTTTTTTCTAAGCTGAGGAGCAGGGGGGACATAAGCAGATAGATAGCTAAAGCCCTGAGACCAGATGAGATTTCCACCCCAGGGAGTGAGTACAACCAGAGAAGTCGGAGAACCAAGCCCCGGAGCTCTCAAATATTTAGAAGTCAACTTGACAGAAGGAACCAGGAAGAGCTAACTGATAAGCAGCAGTCAGCAGGTAGGAGGCAAACAACAGACTGTGATGTCCCAAAAGTCAAATGAAGAAAGTTCATGTAGGAAAAGGGAATTATCAGCTGTGTCAAATGCTGCTGACAGGCCAAGTTAGACGAGCACTGAGAATTGACAACTGGATTTAGCAACATGGAGGTCATCGGTGACCTTGACCAGAGCTGTTTTTCTGAAGCAGTGAACGTAAAACCCTGACTGAAGTAAATTAAGACAGAAGAAGCACTGAAAATAAAATGTACATAGACAGTTCTTTCCAGGAATTTTAAGGTAAAGGGAAGCAAAAGAAATGGGATGGGAACTATGAAGAGGGCTTTTTTTTTTTTAAGATGAGAAAAGTTACACATTGCAATAATAATCAGGTAGAGAGAAAAATTATTGATGCAAGAAAGAAAAAGGAGAAGTGCTAAAGCAATGCATTCAAGGTGAGGAGCTAGAAATAAATGTATCCCTAGTCAGAAGGAGGAGGAGCAGAGGACAGAACATTTGAGTTCCACTGCAGCTAGGTCAACAGATGCGGGGTAAAAGCACAAAAACATTCCCTTTAGATGGTTTCTATTTTCTTAGTAAAATAGAAGCCAAGTTCCTCAAATAAGAGTTACACATGGAGACAGAATGCACACAGGAGGAGGACACCGTAAATGGAGTAGAGAATATGAGGGAATCCTGAGAGCCACGGCAAGATGAAATGGACTTCACAGCTCCAGGCAAGCCCAAGCTGAACCTCCGAGCCAGGCAGGAGGCCTACTGCTGCTCTACAACACGACGGCCTAGCTCTTAGGTGCTGGGGAAGCTGCAGGTACACCAAGCAGAGCTTTGAGGATTCTAACAACGACCCTATTCTCTCCTCCCCTGTACAGCCTACACTGGCAGACTTGTGCTAGGTACCGCTCACTCACTCCTCCAGTCACAGATCTGACTTCATGTCCACTGACCAACTCCAAGTGCTCTGGCAGTGGTCAGTCAAGACCCAGCATCCGAATTCCACTCTCACAATTTCACCTGATCTCTGAGCAGCCCCTCCTATTCCAGCAATCATCCTCCTTCTCTGATTATTCACCCATTTTCCATCACTAGCTTCCCTTTTCCTGCCAGTCTTTAAACATTATTCTTCTAAAACAAACAAAACAAAACACAGCACACTATTTTTCTTCTCCATGATTTCAGGGCTGAGCCAGAAATCTGTTCTCAATCCACAAACTCTTCACAGGTAACCTAATCTGCTCCCAGGGTTTTAACCATCAACCCCAGAAATCCCTGGACAACAGTGTGAAAACCACTGGATTAGGGTATTAGCAAAAGTAAGTAAAGGGCACCTGGGTGGCTCAATCGGTTGGGTGTTTCCCTTAGGCTCAGGTTGCAATACGCTGGGATTGATCCCTGCGTCAGGCTCCCTGTTCATAAGGGAGTCTGCTTCTCCCTCTCCCTCTGCCCCTCCCCCACACAGCTTGTGCTCGCTCTCTTGCACGCTCTCTCTAAAACATAAATAAAATCTTTAAAAAAAAAAAAGAGTGAAATGAATGGCCATAAATCCTAAGTAGATTGGGGGGGGGAAAAGGAAACCAAGTACACAGTGATGGATAAGTGGAGATGTCTATCAACTGAGGCTCCCAGAAGAACTGCAGGAGACCAAGGAACGTGGAAGAAGAAAAGGTTATGATTAAAGAATGTTTATAGATTTTTAAACTTAGTATTTGAATTTAGAGAACAAAAGTGTCAGGAATTCCAGAAAGTTCATGCAGAAGCAGAAGATGAGAAGGCATGAGAGGTAATGAACAAAATGAAATTAAGAAACCAAAATGCATGGCATAAAATGAAAAGACTAATGGAAAGCGATTCATTTAAGAATGGAAATAAGGCTAACAATTATAAAAACAAATATAAGTATTACTAATTTAAATATAAAAGCCACACATTAGGAAAATAAAAATACAACTATAACGGATTAGAAAACTCACAGAATGGGTTAGACTATTTTTCTAGTTCCAAAAGTGAGACTAGGAGCAAATGCCTCCCCTAAATGAGTGCATCTTCAACAGAAAGCAACCCAGAGATGAGTGAAATGAAAGCAAGCTGTTGTGATGCCTTTTATTGTCCCTATATCTGGTGGGAACAAAAGGAAATTCCTAACCAAAAAAGGAGAAAGGCGGGGCACCCTGGGTGGCTTAGCTGGTTCCGCACCTGCCTTTGGCTCAGGTCATGATCCCAGGGTCCTGGGATCTAGCCCCGCATGGGGCTCCCTGCTCAGTGGGGAGTCAGCTTCTCCCTCTCCCTCTGCCACTCCCCCTGCTTATGCTCTCTCTCTCTCTAATAAATAAATAAAATCTTAAAAAAAAAAAAAGAAGAAGAAAGTCATTACAGCTCCTCGCCATTAACAGTGAGTAAGACACAGCTGATAAAAAGGGAGAGGAACAGGCTCTCATGGTTCTCTAAGAAGACTGAGCTCTTCCCTTCTGGTCAGGGAGGAAGAGCAAGGTTACTGAAACTCAAGCAGAAACAATACCAGTTGCATGTCTTCTATGCCAGCTAAACTAGACAGCAGAAAATTCAGCCCTCTCGGGGGCCACATGGCTTTAGTCCTGATGATGATCAAGGATGGCTATCCTAGAAACATACACTCTTCCAAAACTGAAACAAGAAGAAATAGAAAATTTGAACAGACCGATTTCTAGTAATAAAATTGAATGGGTAATGAAAAACCACCAACAAACAAAAGTCCAGGACCTGATGGCTTCACAGGTGAATCTACCAAACATTTAAAGAATGGTTAATACCTATTCTTCTCAAACTATTCCAAAAAGATAGAAGATGGAGAAAAACTTCCAAATTCATCTTATAAGACCAGCATTACCCTGATACCAAAACCAGACAAAAACCTGAGGGGAAAAAAAAACAAGCTGATATCTCTGCTGAACACAGAGGCAAAAACTCTTCAACAAAATACTAGCAAACCCAATCCAACAATACATGAAAAAAATCATTCACCACAATCAAGTGGGATTTATTCCAGGGATTCAAACATGGTTCAATATTCACAAACCAATCAATGTGATACATCATACTAACAAGACGCAGGATAAAAACCATATGATCATTTCGTAGATGCAGAAAAAGCAACTGACAACATCCATTCATGATAAAAACACTCAACAAAGTGAGTTTAGAGGGAGTAATACCTCAACATAATAAAGGTCATATATGAAAAATCTACAGTTAACCTCATACTCAATGATGTAAAACTGAAAGCTTTTTCTCTATGATCAGGAACAAGGCAAGGATGTTCACTCTCACCACTTTTATTCAACAAAGTACTAGAAGTCCTAGCTGCAGCAATCAGGCAAGAAAAAGAAATAAAAGACATATATTGCTGAGGAAGTGGGGTGCCTGGGTGGCTCACTCGATAAGTGTCCAGCTCTTGATCTCAGATCAGGTCTTGATCTCAGGGTCGTGAGTTCAAGCCCCACATTGGACTCCATGCTAGGCATGGAGCCTACATTTAAAAAAAAAAAAATTGCTAAGGAAGAAGTAAAACTACTACTGTTTGCAGATGACATGACACAATATACAGAAAACACTAGAGACTCCACCAAAAAACTATTAGAACTGATACTGAATTCAGTAAAGTTGCAGGACACAAAATTAATATTCAGAAAACTTGCATTTCTATACACTGATAACAAAGTAGCAGAAAGAGAAATGAAAGTATCAATCCCATTTACGATTGTACCAAAAATAATAAAATACCTAGGAATAAACTCATCAAAAAGGTAAAACACCCATATTCTGAAAACTATAAGACATTCATGAAATAAAGATGACACAAACAAACAGAAAGATACACCATGCTCATGGACTGGAAGAATATTATTAAAATGTCCATACTAAAGCTATCTACAGATGCACTGCAATCCCTACCAAAATACCAATAGCATTTTTCCCAGAACTAGAACAAATAATCCTAAAATTTGTAGAGAACCACAAAAGACCTTGAATAACCAAAGCAATCTTGAGAAAGAAGAACAAAACTGGAGGTATCACAATCCCAGATTTAAAAATATACTACAAAGCTAAAGTAATCAAAATAGTACAGTACTGGCACAAAAACAAGAAACACGGGTCAACAGAACAGGACAGAGAGACCAGAAACAAACCCATATCTATATGGTTAATTAATCTACAACAAAGGAGGCAAGAATATACAATGGGGAAAAGACAGTCTTCTCAATAAATGGTGCTGGGAAAACTGGACAGCTACATGCACAAGAATGAAACTGGACCATTTTCTTACAACATACCCCAAAATAAATTCAAAACAGATCAAAGACCTAAATATGAGACCTGAAATCATAAAACTCCAGAAGCAAACAGAGCTAGTAACCTCTTGGAAATCACCTTAGCAACATAGTTGTGGATATGTCTCCTGAAGCAAGAGATACAAAAGTAAAAATAAACCATTGGGACTACACCGAAACAAAAAGCTTTTTGCACAGCAAAGAAAACCATCCACAAAACAAACAGTCAACTTAATGACTGGGAGAAGATATTTGGAGCAAATATCCAAAATACATAAAGAACTTACACAACTCAATACCAAAAAAACAAACACTCCAATTTAAAAATGGGCAGAGGACCTGAATAGACATTTTTCCAAAAAACACATACAGATAAGCCTCTGTGAAAAGATGTGCAACATCAGGGAAATGCAAATCAGAACCACCTTACACCAAAAACAAACAAACAAATAAATACGACCTCACACCAGTCAGAATGGTTAGTATCAAAAAGACAAAAAATAACAAGTGTTGGTGAAGATGTGGAGAAAGAGGACCCCTTGTGCACTGTTAGTGGGAATGCAAATCAGTGCAGCCACTCTGTGAAACAGTATAGACGATCCTCAAAACATTAAAAAAAGAAATACCATATGATCCAATATTTGCACTACGAGGTATTTACCCAAAGAAAACAAAAACATTAATTTGAAAAGATGTATATACTCATGTGTATTGCAGCATTTTCTACAACAGCCAAGATACAGAGACAACCCAAGTGTCTACCAATAGATGAATGAGTAAAGAATATGTGGCACATATATATAAATAAAATAGAGTATTACTCAGCCATAAAAGAGAATGATATCTTGCCATTTGCAACAACATGGATGGACCTAAGGGTATTATGCTGAGTGAAATAAGTCAGACAAAGAAAGACAAAATACCATATGATTTCACTTACGTGTGGAATCTAAAAAAAATGAAAAGCAAACAACCAAACAAAATGGACTCTTAAATACAGAAAATAAACTGGTGGTTGCCAGAGGGAAGGTGGGTAGGAGGATGGGTGAAACAGATAAAGGGCATTAAGAGGTACAAACTTCCAGTTATAAAGTAAGTCAGTCACTGAGATGAAAAGTACAGCATAGGAAATATAGTCAATAATATTGTAAAAATGTTATACGGTGACAAATGGTGACTACATTTATTGTCGTGAGCACTGGGTAATGTACAAAATTGTTGAATCAATAGGTTGTACACCTAAAACTAATATAACATTGTATGTTAACTATACTTAAATTATAATTTTTTAATTAAAAAAAGGGCTAGGCATTTGGGAACTGAATTACCCGGTCACAAATAATCTAATAATGCTTTCAAAATACAATGTTAAAAGCTAAAATTCTTAAATTCCAGGTATAAGATTTGAACCTAAATTCAAACTGGTACATTATAATCAAATGGTACTACCTAGTAGCTTTTCACTCAAGGCCGATAGGCTTCAACTATTTTAGGGTAACCAGAAGGAATGAGTATCATAAAAGAGTCATGGGTGCAAAGACGCTCAAGGACTGTTACCGTGAACACATTTCTGACAAAATCTTGGCAGAGAAATGAGGAAACTATAATTGAGCCAATAATCTCATACCACAGCTGAGAGCCAATAGACACTGCTTTATTTTAAGGTCACTAAATCAAAAAATAGAGACGTTAAGTATCCTTTAACATTACAAGCTAACCACCAAAATAAAATTAAAATTCTTCAAGTTACCCTAAGAGCCAGGAAAACAACAATAAAACAAAGAAAAATCCAGACTATGTAGTAAAAGACAGGAAGACACCAACATTATGAAAATAATAATACAACAGATTAAAGATGAAACACTAAAACCAAAATTGTAAATGAGACAAATGATTAAAAGAAAACTCTCACAGATACAGACATATCTAAAATAAAGTGACTCATGCGCTTGGGTGGCTCAGCTGGTTGAGCGCCTGCCTTCAGCTCAGGTCCCTGACCCCAGACTTCTGGGGTGGAGCCCCGCACCGGGCTCCCTGCTCCGCGGGAAGACTGCTTCTCCCTCTCTTCCTTGCTCTCGCTCTCAGTCTTCCTCTCAAAAAATCTTTTTAAAAAATGAAATAAAATAAAGTGACTCAAAAAGATTGAAAACAAAAGGATAAACAGAGACAAACCAGGCAGATACTAACAAAGAAGCTGTCGTTTTTTTTTTTAATAAGGTGTGAAGACAAAATAGGGTACTTTATGAACAACAGTATCACCCACAATGAAGAAAGAATCCTCATGTACCAAAAACACCAAGATAATTTTTCAAAACTGAGTATGAAAGGGAAAATGTAAACCACTACTTTAGTTGGGAGTCTTCAACTCACCATCAAAGAAAAAGCAAATGCAAACCAAATACATAATAATAAAAATGAATTTTTTTAAAGTAATAATATTGCTCCAGTAAATAAATGGCTTTATCATACTCAATGCTATATACCTATAAATCCATGTCCTGCCACCCCAATGTCCTAGCCCCTCACAACTACTGCTTTCTGTTTCTATGGATTTGCCTATTCCGGATATTTCATATAAATGAAAACATAATATGCGCCTTTTTGTGTCTGTCTTCTTTCCTTAGCATAATGTTTTCAAGGTTCATCCATGCTATAGCATGTACCAATACATCGTTCTTCCAGACTTTTTACAAGAAAAATAAAACACTATGTAATTAAAAACACAGTGAATATTTTGTTGCTAGCAGCTGCAAGCATTCCTTTCAGATACATTTGCATATGTTCATTGTTTATAACTGCAACAAACCACCTTTTAAAGAGATAAGAAAACAAAATTAGCAATATTCTATCTCCCAAACAATTAACATGACTTTGAAACACAAGCTGATATCCACTTTTCTGTTATCGGCACCATCATAATAAATTGCCCTGTGTCCATCAACTTGTGCTTCAATAAAGGTAAAACAGTATTTCCTCATAAACATCTAACAGAGACCTTTAACAAGGAGTAAATATTCTGTTTTTCAAGATTATCACAGTAAATGTCAAATTCAGTAATGTCATCTACAATATTACACTTTATTACTTATTGAGATTTTTCAGATTCTGTCTAATCTTACATTGTATGTCACCAGCCAAAAGTTCTCTAAAAGAACTTTTAGAGACCCAGAGCATTTGACAAAATCCAATACCCATTTATGATAAAAGCTTCTGAGACCCAGACTCCAGCAAAACGTAAACGAAAGACAGCTTTACCTGAGAGAAGCTGCCACCAGAGCCAGCTGTCACTCACTTTGTCCTTCGTGTTCTACATCCCAAGCACAGCTATTCTACCCACAAAGCCCCCCTCTTCTGAACCCTCACAATACTCCTAGTTCACAGTATTTCAGCACAACCGCTGATTTCCATTAAATGTTTCATGTAAATAAAATGTGTCTCCTAAAATTCTTATTATATATAGTTTAGGCACATTAAAGGTACTAATACAAACAGGAACTACCTTATACATCTCTTGAATCTTCCTGAGTGCCTAGATAAATAATTTTAAAATAAACAGAGTAAATTACAATCCTTCCCACTTCTGGTTCCTTAACCTCCATGAGGCCCAGTCACGGCAAAGGGGAGACACTTTGAATAGGATGAAAGACAGAAGTTTAAAATCGACTGGACTTGATTTTTCAATATGTGAGAGTGACCATAAAACTATTAGATGAGCCAAAGTTGTCACCAAAGGAAGGGAACAGAGATCCAACAAAGGATCCTTGCAAGCAGCAGTGGGAGAAAATGAAACTGCTTTACAACTATTTCCTACCAAGTTTACCCACACAATAACCAGTTAAGTACGACCTCTGAACGATACTAAGTCTTCCTTCCAGGAGAGGAACAGCTCTCCACTAATTATCTTCTTTGATTTTTTTAAATCAGAGTAGTTTTCCTCATATAGATCAGGTACATGTTTTGTTAGCTTTATACCTAAGCACTTTTTTCTTCATGCTAATGTTAATGGTTTATTTTTAATTTCAAATTCCAATTTTTCATCCCGGTATACAGGACAGCAACGGACTTTTGTGTATTAACGTTGTATCTTAATGTCTTGCTATAATCTATTAGTCCCAGGAGTTCTATTGTTGTTATTAACTTCCTGGGATTGTCTACCTAGACTATCATGTCATCTCTGAATGAAGACAGTTTGCTTTTTCTCTCCCCAATTTGTAAACCTATCAGTTCCTTTCCTTTTCTCACTGCATTAGCTAGGACTTCCACAAAAAAGCAGTGATAAAAGGGGACATCCTTGCCTTGTTTCTGATCTTAGTTGGAAAGCTTTTGGTTTCTTCATTAGTGTGATATTAGCTGTAGATATTTTGTGGATGTTCTTTATCAAGTTGAGGAAGTTCCCCTCTATTCTTGGTTTATTGAGAGCTTTTATCATAAATGGGTATTGGATTTTGTCAAATGCTCTCTCCGATAGGATATTAATAGGATTATATGCTATTTCTTCTTGAGTCTGTTGATGTGATGGATTACACCAAGTGATTTCGGAATGTAGAACCAGGCTTGCATACTTGGAATAAATCCCACTTGTCGTGGTGTATAATAATTCTTTTGATACGCTACTGGATTTAGTTTGCTAATATTTTCTTGCAGAACTGTGCATTTATGCTCACAACAGATACTGGTCTGTAGTTTTCCTTTATTGCAATGTTTTTGTCCAATTTTAGTATTAAGGTAATGCTGGCATCCTAGAATGAGCTAGAAGTGTTCGCTCTGCTTCTATTTTCTGTTCGAGATTACAGAGAATTGGTATCACATCTTCCTTAACCATTTGGTAGAATTCACTGGTGAAACCATCTAGGACTGTTTGGAAGGTCAATTGCTGATTCAATTTCTTTAAAAGATACAGGCCTACTCAGATTATCTGTTTCTCATTCTATTACACTTTATTTGATTTCTACCATTCCTTCGTTCTTAAAGTTTCCATCTCTTTGCTTACATTATCCATCTGTTCTTGCATATTGTACACTATTTCCATTACCACCCTTGGCATATTAATTAGTTATTTCAAATTCGGGCTTTATAAACCCCAAGTCTCTGTCATATCTAAATCTGCTTCTGATGCTTGCTTTGTATCTTTCAACTGTATATTTTGCCTTTTGGTTCTTAAATTTTTTCATTAAAAGTCAAGGCATTATAGGGGCACCTGGGTGACTCAGTCAGTTAAGCATGTGCCTTTGGCTCAGGTAAGATCCCAGGGTTCTGGGATCGAGCCCCACATCGGGCTACCAGCTCAGCGGGGAGCCTGCTTCTCCCTCTCCCTCTGGTGCTCCCCCTGCTTGTACTTTCTCTAACTGCCAAATAAATAAATAAACTCTTTTTTAAAAAAGACATTATACTAGAGGAGCTAGGGAAAAAACAGCAAATAAAGCCTAAACCCAGCAGGAGAAGAGAAATAATAAAGATCAGAGCAGAAATCAATGAAATAGAAACCAAAAGAACAGTAGAACACATCAACGAAACTAGGAGCTGGTTCTTTGAAAGAATTAACAAGATTGATAAACCCCAGGCCAGACTTATCCAAAAGAAAAGAGAAATGACCCAAATCAACAAAATCATGAATGAAAGAGGAGAGATCACAACCAACACCAAAGAAATACAAACAATTATAAGAACATATTATGAGCAACTATACGACAGCAAATTAGATAACCTGGAAGAAATGGATGCATTCCTAGAGATGTATCAACTACCAAAACTGAACCAGGAAGAAATAGAAAACCTGAACAGACCTATAACCACTACAGAAATTGAAGTAGTCATCAAATATCTCCCAACAAACAAAAGCCCAGGGCCAGATGGCTTCCCAGGGGAATTTACCAAACATTTAAAGAAGAATTAATACCTATTCTCCTGAAACTGTTCCAAAAAATAGAAATGGAAGGAAAACTTCCAAACCCATTTTATGTGACCACCATTACCTTGATCCCAAAACCAAAGACCCCATCAAAAAGGAGAATTACAGACCAATATCCTTGATGAACACAGATGCAAAAATTCTCACCAAAATACTAGCCAATAGGATCCAACAGTACATTAAAAGGATTATTCACCATGACCAAGAGGGATTTATCCCTGGGCTGCAAGGCTGGTTCAACATCCACAAACCAATCAATGTGATATAACATATTAACAAAAGAAAGAACAAGAATCATTTGATCCTCTCAATAGATGCAGAGAAAGTATTTCACAAAGTACAGCATCCCTTCTCGATCAAAACTCTTCAGAGTATAGGGATAAAGGGTACATACCTCAATATCATAAAAGCCATCTATGAAAAACCTACAGAGAATATCATTCTCAATGGGGAAAAACTGAGAGCTTTCCCCCTAAGGTCAGGAACGTGGCAGGGATGTCCACTATCACCACTGCTTTTCAACATATTACTAGAAGTCCTAAACACGGCAATCAGACAACAAAATCAAAGGCATCCAAAACAGCAAAGAGGAAGTCAAACTCTCACTCTTTGCAGATGATATGATACTGTATGTGGAAAACCCAAAAGACTCCACCCCAACACTGCTAGAACGCATACAGGAATTCAGGAAAGTGGCAGGATATAAAATCAATGCACAGAGATCAGTGGCATTCCTATACACCAACAAGACAGAAGAGAGACAAATCAAGGAGTCGATCCCATTTACAATTGCACCCAAAACCATAAGATACCCAGGAATAAATTTAACCAAAGAGGCAAAGGATCTGTACTCAGAAAACTATAAAATACTCATGAAAGAAATTGAAGAAGACACAAAGAAATGGAAAAACGTTCCATGCTCATGGATTGGAAGAACAAATGTTGTGAAGATGTCAATGCTACCTAGAGCAATCTACACATTCAATGCAATCCCCATCAAAATACCATCCACTTTTTTCAAAGAAATGGAACAAATAATCCTAAAATTTGTATGGAACCAGAAGAGACCCCGAACAGCCAGAGGAATATTGAAAAAGAAAAGCAAAGCTGGCGGCATCACAATTCCGGACTTCCAGCTCTATTACAAAGCTGTCATCATCAAGACAGTATGGTCCTGGCACAAAAACAGACACATAGATCAATGGAACAGAATCGAGAGCCCAGAAATGGACCCTCAACTCTATGGTCAACTCATCTTGGACAAAGCAGGAAAGAATGTCCAATGGAAAAAAGACAGTCTCTTCAACAAATGGTGTTGGGAAAATTGGACAGCTGCATGCAGAAGAATGAAACTGGACCATTTCCTTACACCACACACAAAAATAGACTCCAAATGGTTGAAAGACCTAAATGTGAGACAGGAGTCCATCAATATCCTAAAGGAGAACACAGGTAGCAACCTCTTCGACCTCAGCTTCTTCCTAGCAACATCGCCAAAGGCAAGGGAAGTAAGGGCAAAAATGAACTATTGGGATTTCATCAGGATAAAAAGCTTTTGCACAGCAAAAGAAACAGTCCACAAAACCAAAAGACAACCGACAGAATGGGAGAAAATATTTGCAAATGACATATCAGATAAAGGGCTAGTATCCAAAATCTATAAAGAACTCATCAAACTCAACACCCAAAGAACAAATAATCCAATCAAGAAATGGGCAGAAGACATGAACAGACATTTTTCCAAAGAAGACATCCAAATGGCCAACAGACACATGAAAAAGTGCTCAACATCGCTCAGCATCAGGGAAATCCAAATCAAAACCTCCATGAGATACCACCTCACACCAGTCAGAATGGCTAAAATTAACAAGTCAGGAAACGACAGATGTTGGAGGGGATGCGGAGAAAGGGGAACACTCCTACACTGTTGGTGGGAATGCAAGCTGGTGCAACCACCCTGGAAAACAGTGTGGAGGTTCCTAAAAATGTTGAAAATGGAGCTACCATACGATCCAGCAATTGCACTACTGGGTATTTACCCCAAGGCTACAAATGGAGGGATCCGAAGGGGTACGTGCACCCCGATGTGTATAGCAGCAATGTCCACAATAGCCAATCTGTGGAAAGAGCCAAGATGTCCATCGACAGATGAATGGATAAAGAAGATGTGGTATATATACACGATGGAATATTATGCAGCCATCAAAAGGAATGAGATCTTGCCATTTGCAACGACGTGGATGGAACCGGAGGTTGTTATGCTGAGTGAAATAAGTCAATCAGAGAAAGACATGTATCATATGACCTCACTGATATGAGGAATTCTTAATCTCAGGAAACAAACTGAGGGTTGCTGGAGTGGTGGGGGGTGGGAGGGGTGGGGTGGCTGGGTGATAGGCATTGGGGAGGGTACGTTCTATGGTGAGCGCTGTGAATTGTGCAAGACTGTTGAATCACAGATCTGTACCTCTGAAACAAATAATGCAATATATGTTAAGAAAAAAAAAAGAAGATAGCAGGAGGGGAAGAATGAAGGGGAGTAAATCGGGGGAGACGAACCATGAGAGATGATGGACTCTGAAAAACAAATTGGGGGTTCTAGAGGGGAGGGAGGTGGGGGAATGGGTTAGCCTGGTGATGGGTATTAAAGAGGGCACATTCTGTGTGGAGCACTGGGTGTTATATGCAAACAAGGAATCATGGAACACTACATCAAAAACTAATGATGTAATATATGGTGATTAACATAACAAAACTAATGATGTAATGTATGGTGATTAACATAACAAAATTTAAAGAAAAAAAAGACATTATATAGAGGGTAAGAGGAACTAGGGTAAATAGGTCTTCAGTGAGGTTTATGTTTATCTGGCTGTGAGCTGGGCTGTTTACTGTTTGATGAAGCTGTAGGAGCCAGAGGCTAGAATGTCCTCTAGGGTGCTTGGTTTTGTCTCCCCTGTTGCCTCTGGTTTTCTATAGACTTCCTCTTAAAGAGAGTCTGAGCCTTGCAGTTCTTTTAGCTGTAATCCCCTGTTATTATACAGAAGCCTGACTGATATGGTAGAAAGGGGTGGTTCTGGTAAAAACAATTTCCCTCGAGAGCAGGCCTTTTGTCAAGGTGAACAAAATGTTCTGGTTATTGTCCAGAATGGTTACTTTCCCTCCCCCCTGCCAGAAGCACTAGGGGACTTTTTTTTTTTTTTTTTACCTGAGAACCCAATAGAGCTCTTAGAAGTAAAACTCATTAAAGTGTAGAAGCACCCCCTATGAAGACTAGACCTCTGGAGGTTCAAACTCTGGTTAGTCCACACTAAACCTCCATCAATTAATTAATTACAGCTTAAGTGTTCCTACCAGTACTAGCTACTTAGCAGGCTTCTGCTATATAGGCTTTTGTTCTGGGTAAGCTATGATTCTAGGTACCCACCTCTCTTTCCAGTTTTCAAGGCAGCAATGTGCCCTATGATCTCAATTCTCTGACGAATCTAAGAAGAGCTGCTGATTTTCCAGTTCTTCAGCTTTTCTCACTATTGGGAGTTTGGGAATGATGACTCCAAGCTCTTTTCAAATTGGACTGGAAACCAGAAGTCACCTATATGTTTTATTGTTTTAGCTCTTAGCTTTAGGTCTTTGATTTACTTGGAAATTATTTTTTGTGTATGGTGTATATGATGTAAAATACTGTTTTAAAAATACTTATTCTCTTGGAGAACTCTCTTGGATTCATCATTTGGCAGCTGCTTGGGATCTTCCTCTGATATGCAGTCTCTGCATAGACTTAATCCAGATGAGTTATGCCAGGGCTTCTTTCTAACTTATTCTGTTTTACTTTTAATTTTAAATATAAGTTTCTGGTTGGCAGAGTAAACATTATTTTAATCATTTTTTAAAAAAACACAAGGTGTAAGATCATAATGGAAAGTGCTTTCTCCCCCATTTTAATACTAAGTAGTTTGGAATGATCTATCCTTTAATCTCTTAATGTGCCTATTTTTTTTAAAGAGAAAGGAATTCAGTTATTACAATGTTCCAATTAAATTAATATAAGCATTTCCTACTAAGGCAACTTATAATAGAAAACAAGCATTACTTGTAAGAGGCTATTCAAATTGTGTTGATTATGTAATTATTTCTGTGCTTATGTATTTTTTGGCAGTTAGTCTAAAAGAGAGTTCCTCCACCCTGGCACTCTTAACATTTTAGGCCAAATAATTCCTTGTTGCTGTGAGGGTCCTTGCAATGTAGGAGTTTAGTATCATCTTGGTCCTCTACCCACTAGATGCCAACACATAATCCACCCCTCAAGTTGTTACACTACTACATGTTTTCTGGGGGGGTGGGGAGGGGACCCAGTTGAGAACCAGTGGTCTAAGAAATGAATGCTAAATGTGGAAAAAAGAAATAATGTAAAAATTATATTACTTGGTTTTAATTTTTTCAAATAATGTAAATTTTCAAGTGAAGGAATGGAAGCTAAATCTCTAAGGAATGACTTAAAAATTGTTCTGTCATTGTGCAAGACTCTTGAATCACAGATCTGTACTTCTGAAACAAATAATGCAAGATATGTTAAGAAAAAAGAAAAAGAAGAAGATAGCAGGAGGGGAAGAATGAAGGGGAGTAAGTCGGAGGGGGAGACGAACCATGAGAGACGATGGACTCTGAAAGACAAACCGAGGGTTCTAGAGGGGAGGGGGGTGGGGGGATGGGTTAGCCTGGTGATGGGTATTAAGGAGGGCACGTTCTGCATGGAGCACTGGGTGTTATGCACAAACAATGAATCATGGAACCCTACATCAAGAACTAATGATGTAATGTATGTGATTAACATAACAATAACATATATATATATAAATTGTTGTGTCAGAGATATACATGCATGTGATATACAGACCTCAAGGAAAGACTGCCAGGGGCGCCTCGGTGCCTCGGTTGGTTAAGTGGCCGACTCTTCGTTTCTGCTCAGGTCATCATCTTGGGGTTGTGAGATCAAGCCCCACATCAGGCTCCGCATTCAGCGTGGAGTCTACTTGAGATCCTCTCTCTCACTCTCCCTCTGCCCCTCCCCCTGCTCACACAAACTCTCTCTCAGGAGAAAAAGTATTAAAAAAAAAAAACTTCCATCCAACTCTCCTCCATAGGCAATCTGTTGTTTTCCTAAGCCATTTCCGTAATACTAGGAAATGTTTCAGTTTACTGACATTAACAATATATACTGACTACCCAATACAGAAGTTCAGAATTTACCGATTAGCTTTCTGATACTGAGGATTTACGCCAATCAATGACTATTACCACTACTACCTGTCTTCCACTTCCTCCTCTGGCATTTATTATATTATTACTCTTTGTTATTCTCTTGGGTAACCCGCTAAGGATTTAAATCTTTACTTCTTGTCTTACCAGTTTATTCCCAAAGGTGTAGCTGACAGATGTCTTCCTGCTCCTAAATTCTCTAGTAGCTGCTATTACATTATTGTGATTATTAACATCATCATAAGTAGTAAAAAAAAAAAAACTAATTAACAATAGATGAACGGTTCTCTTTAGTTTTTCATGGTTTAAGATAATGAGACAAAGAAAATTTTAATGCATACAAGTCACATTTTTACATAAATGCAATATAAATTCCCAGGAATAAGGTTATTGAATCATAGTGTATAAATACTCCATCATATTGCTTTCCAGCATGGTTATTAGAATCCATTTTATTTTGTTCATATTGAAAATAGTGTTATTTTTTTCCCAATTACATAAATAAAAATCCTTATTAAAAATTCAATCAATTCAGGGGCACTTGGCTGGCTCAGTGGGTAGAACACGCAACTCTTCATCTCAGGGTTGTAAGTTCAAGCCCCACAGTGGGTATGGAGATTACCTAAAAATAAAATTTTTTTAAAAAATCTAATGTATTCAAAGAAGTATAAGGAAGAAAGTAAAAATATGAAATTCCACATTTAGTATAATCCTTCCTGTTTTTTTTTTTAAGATTTTATTTATTTGAGAGAGAGAGAACGAGAGATAGAAAGCACGAGAGGGAAGAGGGTCAGAGGGAGAAGCAGACTCCCCGCTGAGCTGGGAGCCCGATGTGGGACTCGATCCCGGGACTCCAGGATCATGACCTGAGCCGAAGGCAGTTGCTCAACCAACTGAGCCACCCAGGTGCCCCTTCCTGTTCTTTTTAAAAAATATTTAAGTAATGGGCGCCTGGGTGGCTCAGTTGGTTAGGCGACTGCCTTCGGCTCAGATATTCATAATACTAAAGACAAAAAAGGATTATTACATGAGTAATACTCCAAATGGCTGAAAGACCCAAATGTGAGACAGGATTCCATCAAAATCCTAAAGGAGAACACAGGCAGCAACCTCTTCGACCTCAGCTGCAGCAACTTCTTCCTAGAAACACCGCCAAAGGCAAGGGAAGCAAGGGCAAAAATGAACTATTGGGACTTCATCAAGATAAAAAGCTTCTGCACGGCAAAAGAAAGAGTCAACAAAACCAAAAGACAACCGACAGAATGGGAGAAGATATTTGCAAATGACATATCAGATAAAGGGCTAGTATCCAAAATCTATAAAGAACTTACCAAACTCAACACACAAAGAACAATGATTCAATCAAGAAATGGGCAGAAGACATGAACAGACATTTTTCCAAAGAAGACATCCAAATGACCAATAGACACAAGAAAAAGTGCTCAACATCGCTCGGCATCAGGGAAATCCAAATCAAAACCTCAATGAGATACCACCTCACACCTCATAGAATGGCTAAAATTAACAATTCCGGAAACAACTGATGTTGGCAGGATGTGGAGAAAGGAGAACCCTCCTACACTGTTGGTGGGAATGCAAGCTGGTGCAACCACTCTGGAAAACAGTATAGAGGTTCCTCAAAAAGTTGAAAATAGAGCTACCCTACGACCCAGCAATTGCACTACTGGGTATTTACCCCAAAGATACAAATGGAGGGATCCGAAGGTGTATGTGCACCCCGATATTTATAGCAGCAATGTCCACAATAGCCAAACTATGGAAAGAGCCAAGATGTCCACTGACAGATGAATGGATAAAGAAGATATGGTGTATATACACAATGGAATATTATACAGCCATCAAAAGGAATGAAATCTTGCCATTTGCAACAACGTGGATGGAACTGGAGAGTATTATGTTGAGCGAAATAAGTCAATCAGAGAAAGACATGTATCATATGACCTCACTGATATGAGGAATTCTTAATCTCAGGAAACAAACTGAGTGTTGCTGGAGTGGTGGGGGGTGGGAGGGATGGGGTGGCTGGGTGAAAGACAGTGGGGGAGGGTACGTGCTATGGTGAATGCTGTGAATTGTCTAAGACTGTTGAATCACAGACCTGTACCTCTGAAACAAATAATACATTATATTATACATATAATACATTATATGTTAAAAAAAAGAAGATAGCAGGAAGGGAAAAATGAAGGGGGGGAATTGGAGGGGGAGACAAACCATGAGAAACTATGGACTCTGAGAAAGAAACTGAGGGTTCTAGAGGGGAGGGGGGTGGGGGGATGGTTAGCCTGGTGATGGGTATTAAAGAGGGCACGTTCTGCGTGGAGCACTGGGTGTTATGCACAAACAATGAGTCATGGAACACTACATCAAAAGCTAATGATGTGATGTATGGTGATTAACATGATAAAAAAAAAGAGTATATGAGGATTCACCGTGCTATTTTTGCAATGTTTCTATCACTCTGAATTAATTTTAAAAAATCAAAAAAAAGATTTTATTTATTTGTCAGAAAGAGAGAGAGCACACAAGCAGGGGGAGCAGCAGGCTCCCCACTGAGCAGGGAGCCCAATGCAGGACTCGATCCCAGGACCCTGGGATCATGATCTGAGCCAACAGCAGATGCTTAACCAACTGAGCCACCCAGGCATCCCTAAGGTAGGTGTTATAATTCCTATTTTCACAGACAAGAAAAGAAACATTAAGGTTCCAAGAGATTAAGGAACTCACCCAGTAGCACACAGCTAGTAAATAGCAAATATATGACTGGAACCTACACTGCCCCAATCCAAACCCAACAAATCTACCTCCTTGTTCAGCTTTCAGCACTGTTGTGCAATAAAGAGAAGCTCAGGCTCTCAATAAGTTAAAATTTGGAGTTTTGAAAGAAAGTATTACACTATGAATAACAACGGTATAGGCCTCAATAATATATCTGATATTCAAATATACAACATCAATAAACTCATCCATGAATCCCATAGAATCACTATAGAATCATGAATTAGCATGCTAGTGAAACAATCCTGCTTGCAGTCCTGGATGGCCAGCTTTTTGTCAAATTCCATATTTAGTTATGGTGCTCTTTGAAAAATACACAGATTTGAGAAAAATTAAAATACTGTTAGATGAATGACTTCTAAAGGCCAAAAACTGTACTTTAAAGACTATGTGGGGCAGGTGGCACCTAGGTGGCTCAATCGGTTAAGCATCTGACTCTTGGTTTCGGGTAAGGTCATGATATCAGGGTCATGAGATCAAGCCCTGTATCAGGCTCTGTGCTGGGAGCCTGCTTAAGATTCTTTTCCTCTGCCTCTGCCCCTCCCCCCCCACTCTCTCCTTCTCTCTCTAAAAAAAATTAATTCATTAAAGGATATGTGGAATGTTCCTGAAGCCTAAGCCCCGAAGACATGTGAAAAACTGATATTAAGTATCAGAATACTTTAACAATTCTATCTAGAGAATCTATGGCCTACACAACTGAAACACAAGTTTTATTATGAGTACTGCCACAAAAAGACCCACAAAGAAAAGAAAATGATATTTTATTCCCTCTCCAACTTCAAGTTCCCCTCACACAATTTGAAGTCCATGCAAATTTAATTATACAAAGCTTTTTAAAAAAAAAAAATTTCTGGCACCACCAAATTTCAAGTCACTCCTGGTGGCGATGGGTCAGCAAGGGAAAGACAAGTAAAGTGGGATGACAGAGAAGTAGTTTTTACAATGTCACCTCGGGAAGGCAAATCCGAGCTGCAGAGGGACCGCACTACCATCTGTGGGGGCAGGAGAAAAACAGGAACATAAAAGATAACAAGTGCTCTGACACAGAGCTAGGGTTCTCCACGCAGCAATCGGGAAAAGTCACCCAAAGCATCCCCCACCTCCAGCACACAAGTTCTTCTGTGCCAGTGGAATGATAGTGAGGAGTTGGGTCCCAGGAGTCAACAACTCTGAGCCAAAAATCAGAAAGACATCTGGATGAAAGAACAGACATAAGGAAATACTTCTCATAATGCATATTATTCAAAACAATCCAAAATGCATCACAAGGATCCCACTGAAATTCTAGGGAAGGGGATTCTGAAAATTCTAACATACAACAGATAACAGATATTAACTGTAAAATTAGAATTTATTGTCTTTATTGTGTACCCTTTCTGAACTGTTTCATCTTAAGTGTTAAAACATTTACAAGGGCTTTCAAAGATAAATTCTGAACTTTATCACCTCATGTGTGTTTTTTCTTATGATGTCTTAAGTTCTTTGAATTATCTTACCACCAAGGTTTTCAGAAAATTAACCTATATTACTATATTTGTATATAATCTTCAAAACCATATCATGAGTAAATATCTACAATTACCTTCTACAAATACAGTGCAGAATAAAACAAAAGCATACAGCTCTCAGAGTATATTCTATCCTACTGTATAAAATTAGCTTGGAAACAAAAGGAAAACTAACACTAGAAATCGTCCTGAAATGATACGGCATTCTTTGGATGCCTATACCTCTCAGGAAATGTACTTCCAACTATCACTTAAGATGGAAAGAATAAAAAGAAAAAAAAAATCTTACACGCAATCAGAAATGCCTCAGTCTCCTTCAACCCCAAGTAAAAAACTAGAGAGAAGTGAAGTATACTCACAAGGAGAGCGGTGAAGGTCAAAGCCTCCTGATAAAGGATTCTGAGTGGCTGCTGTAACCAACTACCGCAACTGAGCACCTAACATAAATTTATTACCTCATAGTTCTAAAGGTCACAAATCCAACATGGGTATCACTGGCTAAAATCAAGATGTCAGCAAGGCTAGTTCCTTCCGTGATGTGGACTCTAGGGAGAATCCATTTTCTTGACTTTTCCAGCTTCTAGAGGCTATTCAATTTCCTTACCTGCAGAGTGCTTCACTCCACCCTCCGCTTGTTGTCACATCTCCTTCTCTGACTCTGACTCTCCCACCTCCCTCTTAAAGGACCCTTGCGATTACACTGCATTCACCCAGATAACCTAGGACCATCTCTCCCTTAACACAATCACAGCTGCAAAGCCCTTCTGCCATTTATGATAACATACAGGTTCCAGAGATTCCCACACGAACATCTTCATGGGCTACTGTGCCACCTCCCAGAAGTTCATTTAATCCAGTTTAGCAAAATCAAATACAAAGAATCCTCTATACCTCTATCCCGTTCCTTTTTGCTCACCTATGTTATAAAGTCAATATATGTCAGCTATTGGATTTGTATCTACTATGCCGTTCAACTGTAAGACTTTACGGAACACACTGAGAAAGAGAAAAGCAGCCCCTGACATCTGGAAGCCCTGCTACTATCAGCTAGGCCTTGTTGCTACAAACTGGCTAGCAGCTCAGAGTGAGGCACTCACAGCTAGGTCTTGATGATTCTCCTCTTGAAAATAAACAACTTCAGAGAACATCAACATCAGAGAAGGGCACTCTGTGACCATAATGGACAAAGAATAAACATCACTCTGTAATCATGCCTGAACAAAGCCAAAAACATGAATACCATCCAAATCATAAAAATGACTAAATATCTCCCCACCATGGCTTACATGAATGACTTGCTTCTTATTAACAATAAGTTTTAAGTTCAACCCACCCAGTCTTCTTTCCTTCTATATAAGATTAAGATACTCAATCATAGAATTATCTCTGCTTCCTAACAGCATCCAATACAAATCAAAGCCCCATTTCTTTGAACTCTTTCCAAATCACCCCACACAAGCCCAAATCCTATTTTTAAAAGTTCCTTTCAAATGCTCTCTTATTGAAACACCCCACAATTCCCAATGGTGTGCATTTTCCCTTACTGCAACATGCAATCAACCCAACTTGTCCAACTACCGGTATATTCCTGGTGGTCTTTGGCTGGAGAGCAGTGACAAAGCTCAGAAAAAACTTACAGACCTCCAGACACCTGCATTTCAAATTTAGATACAAGACTGATGATTGGCTCCCATCTTCTGCCCGACCTCTATTCTCAAGAGGGAAGGGCTAAAGTTTTTATCTGCAGTACATGGAGTGAGCCATGGAGATGAAGGCAAGACCCTGGTAGAAAAAGGCAGGTAAACTGACCTAGGGAAGCAGTAGAGAGAGCATGATTCCTGGCATCTCCAGTATATCCCCACTCTATGTGGCCAAAAGGAAGCCAAGAAAATTAGAGGGTCCTAAAATCTCCCCTGTTGTAAAAGTCCTAGTGAACCCCAGAACTGCACCAAAAATACTACACCAAGTTAGGGAGCTTAAACCATAGCCAGAATAAGGAAGAATTTAAATTGTGCAGCTAGACCCCAAAATTCCCTGCCAGCTAGTTGCACCAGTTCTCCTTGGTCCTTTCATTAGCCTTACAACAAGCATTTTATGTAACCAATCTAGCTGGATCCGACATAACCCTGTTATGGTGGAGATTTAAACTTTATAAGACTGTAAATATAGTACAGGCTATGAAATCAGCCTGCCTGGATTCAAACTCTCGTTCCATCACACGCTGACTATGCCGCCTTGGCTACATGCTGCGAAATACCTACTTCATATGCTTGTTGTGAAACTCAAATGAGATACCTAGTAAGCACTCAATAAATGTTATTTATTATTAATTTAATGAAGGGATTATGAGGCTATTTTGGTACTGTTATGTATTAATCTGTGACCATTTTAAAGTAACAGCTATATCAGTGAAAGTGGCAACATAAGAAAACCATTTGGAACGTACCATCTAAGTAAATGCACTTGAAGAATAGAGTACTGGGGTGCCTGGGAGGCTCAGTCAGTTAAGCGACCAGCTCTTGATCTCAGCTCAGGTTTTGATCGCAGGGTTGTGAGTTCAAGCCCCCTGCTGGGCTCCATGCTAGGTGTGGAGCCTACTTAAAGAAGAGATGGACCAAAAGACAAGTGATGCTGTGCAACTATGGCAGATATAAAGAACAGGAACATATAAATTACTGTCCATATTTCAGTTCTCCTGCTGGATACTTAACAAGCTCGAGTCAGTGGTTTAGTATCCTGGGTAACAGTTCATGTGTGCATACTATTTAAAAATAGGTTAATCAAAAGCAGGTCACACATGAACCAATGAAAAATTTGTGTATGAACCAAGGATTATAATTAATCCAATTCTGTGCACCTGAAGTTCAAAATAAAAAGGAAAAAAAAAGCCAGCAACAGGAAGAAAGAAAATAGATCATTGCCACCTGGTTAATAGATTTTAGCTACGTAATCATTGAAGTAATTGACAAGAGAACTCAGATATTCATAATACTAAAGACAAAAAAGGATTATTACATGAGTATTTATAAGTTAAACACTACACAATATACAAAAATTAACTCAAAATGGATCAAAGACCCCAAATGTAAGAGTTAAAACTCTTAAGAAGAAAACATAGATAGAAATCTTTATGACATTAGATTTGGTGATGATTTCTTTAATATAACACCAAAAACACAGGCAAAAAAAGAAAAAAAAGATGTATAAAATGAACTTCATCAAAATTAACAACTGCGGTGCATCAAAGAACATCATCAATAGAGTAAAAGGCAACCCACAGAATGGGAGAAAATATTTGCAAATTGATATTTAATAAGGGATTAATATCCAGAATATATAAAGAACTCCTGAAAGTCAACAACAAAACAACCCAATTCAAAACAGGCAAAGGATTCAAATAGGTATTTCTCCAAAGAAGATATACAAATGGCCAGGAAGAACATAAAACAGTGCTCAACATCACTAACCATCAGGGAAATGCAAATAAAAGCCACAATGAGATACCACTGCACACCCGTTAGGATAACAATTATATTTTAAAACAACACGTGTTAGTGGAGAAACTGGAATCCTGGAGCGCTGCTGGTGGGACTGTGAAATGGTACAGCCACTGCAGCAATTTTTCCCAAAAAAATTAAACGTAGAATTTTTTTATATGATGCCACAATTCCACTTCTCGGTATACACATACCTAAAAGAACTGAAAGCAAGATTTCCAAGAGGTATTTGTATTTGTACACCTGTGTTCATAGCAGCACTATTTACAAAGGCCAGGAAACAACCCAAATGTCCAGTGATGAATGCATGGGTAAACAAAATAGGGTTATGTCCATACAAGTGAATATCATCCAATGTCAAAAAGGAAAAAAATTCGGACACATGCTACGAGATGCATGAAACCTGAAAACCTTATGCTGATTGAAATAAGCCAGACATGAGAGGACAAATACTGTACGAGTCCACTTATATGATAACTGGAATAGTCAGATTCATAGAGACATAAGTAGAATGGTGGTTACCAAAAGCCGGAAGAAGAAAGGAATGGTAAGTTAATGACTCATGGGGACAGTTTCAGCTTGGAATAACAGCAAAGTTCTAGAGATGTGCAGTGGTGACGCTTGCACAAGATGTGACTGTACGTAATGCCACTGAATTGTACACTTAAAAATGTTAACCACATGCGATGTATACTGTATCAGAAAGGTAAAACTTACAGCATTACATGGCAAAACCAAAAAAGAGTTAACTAAGAATTGGCAGCATGTCCTAGAAAAAACTCAAGTATCTATGTTCACTCTAAATATGAATGATTTGAGAAAAGAATGCCAAAGACGGGAAACCCAGTGAACGTGCTCACTTCTGCACAGCTTCTGTAGAGGGTGAAGTACGTTCACCACCCAGAGGTGCTGGCTCAGAGGAAGCTGGGGTGACAAGGGGCAGAACTAAGGAACTTTAAAATCAGTGCCAAAACTAAGTCGTTTTCAGAGTGGCAAAGGTAATAAAGCTCCTGGCTACTATAACATGAGTCTTTTTCTCAATCCAAATGACAGAATATCTAATTAATTAAAAAGTAAAGCCGAAAACAAATAGCTCAATGGAACAGCATGGATTACAAAATTAAACCCCACGATTATAGTTACCTAAGTCATGACAAAGGTCCTAAATGGTGCTAAAGCAACTGGACATCCAGGTGGGGGGAAACAAAAAGACTCCTACCTCAAAACATACACAAAAAATAAATTCCAGATGAACTGCAGATCTAAATGGGTGGAGAGGATCAATAAAGCATTTAAAGAAAACACAGAGAATATCTTCATAATTTTGGAATAGGCAAAGATTTCTTAAACAAGACACAGAAAGAACTGACCAGAAAACAATTTCTGTTAAAGTGAACTATATGAAAATTAAGAATTTCTCATCAGAAGATATATCACTGAGTGTGAAAGCATCCACAAAATGGAAAAAAAATTGCAATACATATATTCGACCAAACTATCCTATTCGGAAAACATAAAAGTTGCAAATCAATATTTAAGAGATTAAAGGACTAATTCAAAAATGGGGACAAGGCTTGAAGATGCTTCACAAGAGTGGCAAATGACCGTAAGTATATGAAAAGGTACTCAAATTCATGAATCGTCAGGGAAGTGCGAACACAGTTTTTGTGCAATAAATATGAGACGCTTACTGCAATGGCTTACATTAGAAGAACGTGCTGAGCGTCGGTAAAGAGCAGCCAGCGGGCCCGGCGCGGAGCTGCGGGAGGGCACCGCGGCCGCGCACCCGGGAACCGGCAGGCAGGGGTCCCCCTCCGAGGCACAGCCCCGACCAGAGGCGCACACGGCCGGGCACCAGAAAACACGACGCGCTGCAGCCCAGGCCGGGGACTGCCGGAGCGCCCGTCGCGAGGGCGGAGAGCGGCTACAGCCACACGGCCACTCGCTCAGAGCGCTCTCTACCGCAAGCTACGACTGCGGCGGTCCCCCGGCTGCAGGGTCCAGAAGGGCCCGAAGGAGGCAACGCCACGGCAGAGCTTTCCCAGCCGCGGCGAGGGCCGCGGGCGAGCGCGGGGCTGACGGGCGGGCCGGCCGCTGGGCGAGGGGACGCGAACACGTACAACGGGCCCCGGGCCGGTACGAGACACAGAGCCGAGCACACTCCGCGCCGCGCGGCGGAAGGCAACCACAGCGGACGTCCCGGCGGCGCCGCAGCGACGGAACAGGGAGCCCCCGCGCCGCCGCCCGCGCCGCCGGGCTCCCCACGCAAACCCGCAGGGCTGAGCCAACGGCGCTCGGCCGTCCGCACAGCCCGCGCCGCGGCCGGGCCGGGGCCGCCCCCGGGTCCCGACGCGCGCTCCGAGAAGGGCGCCGAGGGGACCACGCAGGTGCTCCCCGCCGGGAGGTCCGCCCGCCCGACGGCACGGCGCTGCGCCCCCCGGAGCTCCGGCGCGGGGGGCCCGTGGAGGAGGCGGGGGCTCAGGGGCAGGGGGCACCCCGCACCGAGGGCGGGGGGCGCCGGGCGCGGCGGGGGGAGGGGCGGGAGGGGGCGGGAGGGGGCGACGGGCCCGGGCCGACTCACCGTGGTCTCCCGCACTTGGCTCTGGAAGTGCTGTTCCCGCGCCGACACCTCGTCCTGCCCCTCCATCCTCCCTCATGCCTGCCGCCGCGCCGCCCGCATCCGCGCGCTCCGCCGCACCATCGCCCGCCGGTCCGGGACGGGAGCGGACTGACAGCGGGCCGCCGTCCGCAGGGTCGGCTACCGCGACCCCCGCCGCCGCCGCCTCGGCCCCCTCGACCGCCTCAGCCGCCTCAGCCGCCTCAGCTGCCGCCCCAGCCGCCGCCTCAGGCGAAGCCGCTCTAGCTGCGGAGGGCGGGCGCGGGGCGGGGCTGGGGCGGGACCTGACGTCAGAGGAAGACGCTTTTGCGTCAGAGAAGCGCGCCGTGACGTCTGCGAACGGGAGCCGCCGAGGGGCGTGGCCTACTGGGGAGAGGAGGCGGGGCCACGCCCCCAGGAAGTGGAGGCCGGAGCCAGGCTGTCAGGAGCAGTACCCGGCCCGGTGGGGACGGGGCGCGGGTCGGTTTGCTGGAACGGGTTCTTCCCTCTGTCGCAGTGGCAGGTGGGCGGCCGGCCACAGTCTCGGTGCAGTTGTTCCCGGCAGAAGGGAATCATCGTGGCCCGGCGCCCGGCCCCGCCGGCAGAGCACTGCGCAGGGTCAAGCCGGTCTCCCACGAAAACTTGGGCTCGGCCAAAGCGGGTCAAAGGCCAGGAAGGACTGGCTTCGGACACGTTTTGGGCGGACCCCTGGAACCCTGGCTTCTGTGGCTCTGCTAACGGGTTTGCCCGCTCGGGAAGCGTAGATAGCCCTGAATGTGAGGCCCTTGCCAACTCGGTAGAGTCGCCTCCCTGCCCCCGGGGTGTTTTACGACCCCCCGGAGACCCTCAGCAGACGTTGATATTAGGGACCTCCAGACCTACCGAACACAGTCATTCATCCCCATGGTACGTTCAGTATCTTTTTTGGATTTTTTGGATTCTTGCCATGAAAAAAGTTTGAAGGAATATTTATCATTTTCCTTTTGGATTTATTTGACTATAAAGAAGTCATTTAAATTGCTATTGGCTGTGTGATTTTGGGGGGCATCTCTAATCGAAAATTCTAAGGAAGTAAAAATACCTAGAAATTGCTTTCAAATTATTTTAATGATATATGTGCATTTAGATTTTTCAGTATCTTTTGCAATTTTGAATTAAAAATGTTTTCATGACTCAAAAAAAAATGTTTTTAAGGTCTCCAAAAATCCTGTCAACCCCATATACTGTGCTTATGATGCAGTAGGCTGTAAACGGTTGGTAGTGGGAGGACTCAGAACATGAGGTTTGTTCTGAGGGAGTGCCCCTGCAGCCATAGGCTGATTAGAAACCAGGAATGCTTCCAACTGCTTAAATGCAGTGTTCACTTTTATTTTTAAAATGTCTCAGAATCCAAAAGAACCAGGGAAAGACAAAGTATCTGAGTCTGTTTTTCGAGACACCCGGATTCTGAGAGCTGGGTTAAATACTTGTCCAAAATGCTCTGCATAACTTCTGGGTTAATCTCTCCAGATCAGAGGGTAAGCAGATCAGATTTTAAGATGTAAGGTATTTAGGCGCATTCCACAAAGTGGGTGCATGTATTTCTGCTCTTTCTAACCCAACCTCCAAGCATGTAGAACTTTATGTTTTCTTCATCCCTTAGCCCAGGGTAGGAGGCTTCAAAAATGGCCAGAACCTCACCCCTCCCTATACGCCTCCTGTTTGCCTTGCCGTGTTGCCCCTCCTTCCATCAAGAAGTGGTGTTGGGGCACCTGGGTGGCTCAGTCATTGAGCATCTGCGTTCGGCTCAGGTCATGATCCCAGGGTCCTGAGATAGAGCCCTGCATCAGCAGGAAGCCTTCTTCTCCCTCTTCCATTCCCCCCGCTTGTGTTCCCTCTCTAGCTGTCTCTCTCTGTCAAATAAATAAACTCTTTTTAAAAGGAAGGGAGGGAGGGAGGAAGGAAGGAAGGAAAGAAAGAAAGAAAAAAGAAAGAAAGAAAGAAAGGGAAGGAAATGGAAGGGAAGAAGGGAAGGGAGAGGAGAAATGGTGCTTATTTTCCACCCCCTTGAATCTGGGCCTGAACAGGTGACTTGCTTTGGCCAGAAGGACAGCAGAAGCTATGAAGCTACTTTGAAAAGTGCTTGTGCATCAGGGCTGGTCCCTTCTTACCACCCCTGGGCATCCTCCAACCGCTACTGTGGAAGTAAGCCCCAACCAAGCTAGAGATAGGGATCCCAGTTTTCTCTGGCACCTATCTAACACACTCTTTTTTGCATCCCTCTAAAACATAAATCTTCCCAAAACAGTTTTTCTCCCCTGCTAAATGTACTGCAATGCAGTTATTCTCACTAACTGTAGAATTAAATTAAACTCCTTAACTTGGCATTCAGGAGCTTGACTTTGGGGCCCCACCCCACCCTTCCAGACATCCCCCCACTTCATTCCCTGAAGAGCTCTTGGCTACAGCCTGGGTTTCCTCCCCTCTCCAATCCCCAATTCCAAGGGCCAGCCCCTTTACTTACTCCATATCCTCTTTCCTACTATTCAAAGTCAGTGCTACCCTTCAGCGTTCCCACCAAGACCTTCCTTCTCCAAAAAGGGAACCCTCTTACACTGCTGGTGGGAATGCAAGCTGGTATAGCCACTCTGGAAAACAGTATGGAGTTTCCTCAAAAACTGAAAATAGATCTACCCTACGACCCAGCAATTGCACTACTAGGTATTTACCCAAAGGATACAAACGTTCTTTCATCTCCGATCTCCTGTTAAGTTCGTCCAATAAGTTTACTTCAGATATTGTATTTTTTTAACGCTAGAATTTCCATTTGGTTCTTTTTCCTTAAATATATATTTTTTTCTGTACTGTGGTTTCCCATTGCTTTAGGAGAAGATTTTCCTTTAATTCTTTGAGATGTTGAAATTGCTTTGAAAATCTCATCTCTTAATTCTGATATCTGCTCATCTCAGAATTCGTCTTTATTGATTGAATTCTTTCCTGAATATGGATCTTGTGTTCTTATGTCTTCATACGTCTAGAAGTCTGTTTGGATGGTGTCTTCAGCATTTCTAATGATACATTATAGACACTCTGGATTGCCTTATGGTCTTCTAAAGGGTACTGTGTTTTGAATTTGGTTTTGTTCTACTTGGTAGTTCACTGGGCTGAAGTCGAACTCTGAGCTCTAGCTTCCCTGCAATTGGGGGTCTTTGTTCACTTCTTTCAGCTGGACTGCTGGAAAGCCGCCCCGCATGTGGGTCATGTGGGGTCGGGGTGAGAGGATGCCAGAGTTAGGGCCCCTCCGAGGCACTCTCCCACCTCAGGTCTCCACGTCCCCCGTCGCTCCTCAGCCGCTGTGGTTACCCCCATCTTTGGCCTCTGAGTCTTCATGCCTTCAAGTGTGTGATTTTTCTAAGTGCGGAAGCCACGCTAAAACATTTATTCTGAGGCAAACCCACAATATAACAAATAACAAAAAATGAAAATGAGAACTATAAAAATGGTAAACTCTCTGTTTTGGGGGACCTTCAAGACCACCCCCAGTTTTAATGATTACCTGGGAGAATCCCCCAGGACTCAGCACATAGTCCTCCTCATGACCATGATTGATTTTAGCAACGGGACACAGGGCACAGACAGCCGAGTGAAAGGCCCTGGGGTGAATCTGGAGGAAGCATGGCGCACGGTTCCGGAGCGCCTCCCAGTGGACCCTCACAGGACGCGCTGCACACCCCCAGCAGCTCGTTACGAGAACACAAGTGAGATGGTGCCTACCAAGGAAACACAGGAGAGACTCATGGAGGCATTCCTCTGTCTGGCACATGTCAAGGTGCCAGACTCCCAGAAGGAAGCCTATGTTCGGTATAAACCACGCTGCTTGAATAAATCATTCAGGCACAGTGAGTCTTTCTTATCTGGGAATGGTGGGAATGCTCCTGAAATCCACATCTCTAGACCTCACCCAAGGGCCAGCCTTGCTTGTGAGCAGGCCTTTCTCAAGTCTGCGTTCCTTTTTCTGCACAGCCTACTGCCTCAGCCAAGGTGTCTTCACAGGAGAAGTGCTAGCAGTATTGTTCTGGGACCTCACGCAGCCGGGTGAGACCAGTCTGCATGCCTGCTGCCAGGTCTGCCTCGTATAGGCCCTGGCCAGAGCCCGTTAAAACAGTACCGTTCACCTTTTACCACCATGTCCAAGTGAGAAATCCCAGCTGCCAGACGTGCTGTAGGCCTGGCAGCCCCTTTGGATCTCAGATGCCAATCACTGGCAGCAGGAGGGTTTCCTGCTGGACTGGAGAGCCTGCCGACAGTTGTGAGAAGCAAAAGTGCCCTCTTTCTCTGCTCCTCCCCAGTGTTGTGCCACCAGGGGTCTTCATGTTGTCTTCCCAGACTTTCAGCTGAAAGGGTTTTATGCAAGAAGCACAAAACATTTGGGGAGCCTGGGTGGCTCATTTGGTTGAGTGTCTGACTCTTGGTTTTGGCTCACATCATGAGATTGAGGGATCGAGGGACCTCAGGGTCATGAGATTGAGGCTCCGTGCTTGGCGGTGAGTCCACTTGAGATTCTTTCTCTGCCTCTCCCCCCACCCCCGCTCGCTCTTTCTCCTGCTCTCTCTCAAATAAATCTTAAAAAAAAAGAAGAAGAAGCACAAAGCATTTTTTACATGAAATTATTTTTTTCTTTAGAGAAAGAGAGATAGTGTGGGGGGGGGTGGAGGCAGAGGGGCAGAGGGAGAAGGAGAGAGAATCTTAAGCAGGCTCATGACCCTGAGATCATGACCTGAGCCAAAATCAAGAGTCAGACTCTTAAGAGACTGAGCCACCCAGGTTCCCCATACAGGAAAATACTTTCATACAACTTAATCCTGAAGACACATCATGTTTAGGAGTTGGTCAAGAGGAAATCTGAATCTTCAGACCATTTCAAAATGGCTTTACATACCCCACCACCGCTTTTGTCCCCATCATTTATCTGGGGAATGGCCCACAGAGATCATGTACTTTCTGGGGCAGCGGCACTGACTAATCAAACTACCTTACTCTCAGGTGCATACAGGGGGAGGTGAGGGAAGTGGGTTCAGGCTCGTGGTCCACTGTTGCAAACTGCAACTGATCTGGAATGCCAAGCACAAGTTAACAGCAGCCAGACACTCCCGAGACAGATGGGGCTGTGGAGGGTCACCAGCATGGGATGGACCTCCCTCTTGCAGCTTTGGGCAGGGGTCACAAGTTGGTGCCCCTAGCATCTTGATTTTAGATGGCCCATCAGAGCATGGGCCCTTGATCGTGGGCAGCTCAGGGAAACCAGATGGCCCAGCCAGCATCCGGGTTGTTTTAATGGTTCATTTCCCTCCAGGGCTTGTGAATTCTTGCACCTGTTGCAGGTCCCAGCTCTGTTTGCGAGCCTGTTCCTCGATTCAGCTTGGCGCTGATCGTGCCATGCTTGAAACAGCCCTGGCAGACCACGTAGGGTCCAGCTCAGAGTCAAGTGCAGGCATTTGGGGTCTGTTGAGTCCAGGGTTCCAGATGATGGGACTTCCAGGCCATGCTGGGAGAGCTGTGCTAAGACGCAGCATCAGCCCTGCTCCAAGGAGGGCTTGAGGGGACGGTGGAGATGGGGGAGGGGGGTGCCTCGTTCTCAGGACACATTGGGAAGCCCACCCTGTTCAGACACCAGCTTGGCCCTCCATCCACGGCTTTTACCTTGCTGTGCAGTGAGCTTGAGTCTGACGAGTTCTTGTGTGAGTGGCTCGTTTTCTCTTTTTCCATAGGTTTTTCAGTAGTCACTAGATTGTTGTATCAAACCTGCATTTGTATTACAGAATTTACCTTAAACTTAGAAGTCTCTTTTCACTTTCCAGTTGAGTACCTTCAGGTATCTTGAAGCCCTCCTTGGAGCAGGGCTGATGCTGCGTCTTAGCACAGCTCTCACAGCATGGCCTGGAAGTCCCATCATCTGGAACCCTGGACTCAACAGACCCCAAATGCCTTCAGGTATCTTCAGGTGTACGTGATGCCCGTTGTTAACGCGTAGATTATTAACGAAACGGAAAAGGAATCCTAGTCTTCCTTCAGAGGGCAGCAGGGAGACTGGAAATGCGGGCAGCGAATGGGCCAGGGCACTGTGGCTTCAGGGTCCTGAGGGCAGGCAGGCAGCAGCCGTGGCGAGGAGCATGGGGACACAGCGGGCTGGGGTTCTTTCCCTCCTAGCTGATGTGGGTCTTGTTTAAATTTCAGGCCTGTAATAAGGACAGATTTCTGAAACTTCCGTATAGCATTGTACTTGTCCAGCTTTCTGATAGCCAATTAAGAATAGATATATATATTTTAAAACAACTGAAATCCCAAGAACTCAAAGACTTCTGATAGTTTACTCTGAAAGGCTCCAGTATCATCTCCATTGGTGGATGTAACTCACCCACTAAGAATATTACTTGTGTCCACATGAATCAGTTTGAAAAATACAGGAGCATATTTAGATTATAACAAATTCAGTAGGTCACTCTACATCCACATGATCATTTGCATCCTCCCTCTGTGAACTCAGGTATGCTTCCTACCTGTGTGCTTTGGAGTTTTGTCTCCTAATGTCAGTTACACGCCGGTCACGTTAGGATGTGTGGGATCACCACACAGAAGAAATGGGAAGTCACTCGCCCTTGGGCTGTCTAGTAGGCAGTACAGTCAGAATCCTGTGTGGGTGTTGGTGGTTAAAGTCCATACAGGCAAGGAACTTTTTGGTACTATAAATTGTTTGTGATCTCCTGGTAAACATAATCATGCACCATTAAAAAAGTAAAATTTGTTATCAATACATTTTCACCTATTATAACATTATTTTAATAAAATTATATAGAGTTTTAAAAACTAAAATTTATAAATCAACAGATGTACTTTTATAAATTGCCTTAAAATAAGGTGCTTCAGTGTCATGTCCAGAGACTTACTGTTTAAGCATTTACCTGTTGCCTGTGAGTCGGGTAATCTAAACGACTTTTTTCTACTTCAGAGCTAGTTCTGGGAAAGTTGCTGTGATGTGTGAATAGTTAAAGCCTTCCCATACAATTTTATAAATATAGATCGTGGGGATGTGCTTCAGGCACATGGGAGAAATGCAGTATGTTCATAGCTTCAAGGAAGTCACCTGTTTATGGCAAATGCAGTAGCTGTTAGAAAAACATGCAAGTAAATTTAGGAATTTGCTAAATTGTTTTATAGAACTTATGCAGAATTGTGAGGATTATTTAAATCCCACTAAATTCTTGGGTACCCATGTAACTCCTGAGTACTCATACACAGTATGACAGAACTCCACGAAGTATATTTCCACCTTTAAACTTGGAATCTGGGACAGCCCCAGGCGACATGGAGCTTTTGAGCAACTCCCAAGTGCTCGACATACACCTATCATTAAGTAGTAGTCTTTTAGAACCAAGAGAAATTGCCACACCTCTGTTGAGCTTAAAAATTATTTCCCTTAGTTATCCTCCATCCTAACCTAGTGTTGGCACACAAAGTATAGGAAAACCGACCATCACTTTTGGTACATAACATATGAAAAATATTAGTTGGTGAATGAAAAATTTCCAAGTAATTTTGTCTAATTATAATGTAATGAATTCAGATATTCTGTATTCCAGGACCTTTTTTCAGTCAGTGCTTATGTGTATGCCCAGAAGCCACAACTGGATATTCATAGTTTTGAAGGCACATTTACCAGGGTAAGTTAAATCTTGTGTTAAATACAAATATATTCATTGTGTATATAAGTTAAAAACAGCAAACCTTAAATTTGAATAAATGAGAACAGAAGCTTTGAACTGAAAAGGGAAAGCCTAGAGAATGTTTCAAGTTCTTAAATTTTCCCACATCCAGTCTCTGTGGGATATACTCAGTCCAGTGTTTTTGTTTAGCATATTTACTCTGGAGAAAGTCCTTCTCCCTGAAAATATTACGAGCCAGTAAGATGAAGTACTTTCACTAGTTCAGTGTGAGTTTGGATAGGATTTAATAGACTGTGATACCCACATTGTTTCCTGGTTTGTATTGACTGGATGGCTGTGCATCTGCTCATGTACACGTGTGTGCTTCATTGGATTCTTTGCACGATCATGGTGTTTTGCTATAGCTTGAAGTCCCTTCTCCCCAGTGACTCCCCAATCAGATTTGGAGGACTCAGTAACTTTTGATTTTAACAGCTGATATTATAAATGCTTCATAATACTTAAGGGGTTTGTGGGGGCACCTGGATGGCTCAGTCGTTAAGCGTCTGCCTTCAGCTCAGGTCACGGTCCCAGGGTCCTGGGATCGAGCCCCACATCGGGCTCCCCGCTCAGCAGGAGGCCTGCTTCTCCCTCTCCCACTCCCCCTGCTTATGTTCCCTCTCTCGCTGTGTCTCTCTCTGTCAAATAAATAAATAAAATCTTTTAAAAATATATATATAATCCTTAAGGGGTTTTAGTATATGTCTATAGTTTACTTTTAATTGCTGCAGATTTCTGTTGGTATAGTCTGCTTCGTTTCCCTCTTGTTCACGTACCAGGATTAGTGAGCAGTTGTCATCATTTGAGAAAGCACTTGCTAATGCCAGGTAATGAGGAAATTATGGGGATGTAAAAATGAGGATGCCTGTGGAGGAGATAGTCATTGGCCATTGCTTTGTAACTTTATTTTTACGAGTGCTTCGGTAACAGTATGTTCAAGGTGTTCATGGAAACAGATGAGGGAGACGAGGCAGTGCATAATGAGGTCTGGAGAGAATACCGAGATCTTTATGTGTTTTTGTAAAAATATTTATGAAGAAAGCATCTCCTAATTAAAGACAATTTAGCATTATTTGAGAAAAAGCCTTTCCAAAGAGCTTCCTTAGTACGATAAGAGTTATTAACTTAGGGGGCGCCTGGGTGGCTCAGTCAGTTGAGTGTCTGCTTTTGGCTCAGGCCATGATCCCAGGGTCCTGGGATTGAGCCTCACATCAGGCTCCCTGCTCAGCTTCTCCTTCTGCCTCTGCCACTCCCCCTGCTTGTGCGCTCTCAAATCTTTCTTCTGTCAAAAAAATGGATAAAATTAAAAAAAAAGTTATTAACTTAGCCACTATTAATATTTTGGAATAATATTTGCTTACTTCCTTTCTGTTTCACAGATTTATATTGCTTATCACTTGGTAAGAGTTGGAAATGTCTGCTAGACAATGTGTGGAATCCCCCTGAAATCAGTGCGAGGGAGCGAGAGTTTGGCTGAACACAACCAGGCTGCAAAGCGCAGTTCACACAGTGCGTGACTGAGCATGGGACAGTGCGTGACCTGTGTGCATGGCCGAGCGTGTGAGACTGTATGTGAGTGAGCGTGCAGATGTGGGGGAAGGGTAGCCAGGCTCCTTCCTGAAGGTCTTGTCAGAAGAAGGAAGAAGCCATTTAAGGATTTTCAGCTTAGAAGAGAGATTGTAATATTGGTGTACGTAAAAGAGTCCTCTAGACTTCCGGTTTGCTTGGGATGAAGGCAGTCACCTGAATTTGCTCCCGTCCCACTGTGTCCCCAAACCGTACGGGTCAGGTGCAGGGAGCTCGGGCTGCCTGTAGCTCGTGCACGCAGCACACAGGGGAGAAAGAAAACACTGTGAGCTCCAGTTTCTGTAGTGAGGAAAAGTACCCCACATGGCACAGTCACCTCCAGAGCCAGGAGAGGGCACAAGGATTTTCTCTCAGGATTTGGATCTGATGGCAGCTTTGTAGTTCTCTGTAGAGTTTTTTTTTTAAATTTTTTATTGTTATGTTAATCACCATACATTACATCATTAGTTTTTGATGTAGTGTTCCATGATTCATTGTTTGTGCATAACACCCAGTGCTCCACGCAGAACGTGCCCTCTTTAGTACCCACCACCAGGCTAACCCATCCCCGCACCCCCCTCCCCTCTAGAACCCTCAGTTTGTTTTTCAGAGTCCATCGTCTCTCATGGTTTGTCTCCCCCTCCAACTTACTCCCCTTCATTCTTCCCCTCCTGCTATCTTCTTCTTTTTTTTTTCTTAACATATATTGCATTATTTATTTCAGAAGTACAGATCTGTGATTCAACAGTCTTGCACAATTCACAGCGCTCACCGTAGCACATACCCTCCCCAATTATCACCCAGCCACCCCATCCCTCCCACCCCCCACCACTCCAGCAACCCTCAGTTTGTTTCCTGAGATTAAGAATTCCTCATGTCAGTGAGATCATATGATACATGTCTTTCTCTGATTAACTTATAAGTTTCTTTTCTTTTTTTTTTTTGAAGATTTTATTTATTTATTTGAGAGAGAGAGAATGAGAGATAGAGAGCACAAGAGGGAAGAGGGTCCGAGGGAGAAGCAGACTCCCTGCTGAGCAGGGAGCCCGACGCGGGACTTGATCCCAGGCCTCCAGGATCATGACCTGAGCCGAAGGCAGTCGCTTAACCAACTGAGCCACCCAGGCACCCTCTCTGATTGCCTTAGTTCACTCAGCATAACACCCTCCAGTTCCATCCACGTCATTGCAAATGGCAAGATCTCATTCCTTTTGATGGCTGCATAATATTCCATTGTGTATATATACCACATCTTCTTTATCCATTCATCTGTCGATGGACGTCTTGGCTCTTTCCACAGTTTGGCTATTGTGGACATTGCTGCTATAAACATTGGGGTGCACGTACCCCTTCGGATCCCTACATTTGTATCTTTGTGGTAAATACCCAGTAGTTCTCTGTAGAGTTTTGTACACCTTTTGTTTGATTTATTTTTAGGTAGTTAGATTTTGTTGATGCTGTTTCATTTGTTACCTTCTTAAAATTTCATTTTCTATTTATTGCCATATAAAAATATAGTTGCAGTGAAGCCTTTTATTCCCAAATTGGTTTCCCATTAAAAATATTAAATGCATACTTTGCATTTTAATTACAGATCCCAGTCAGATGTTGAGCACTGTCGTCTCAAGAATTTACCCTGTCTTGGGGCGCCTGGGGGGCTCAGTCAGTCAAGCGACCGCCTCTTGATTTTGGCTCAGGTCATGATCTCAGGTTGTCCCGTTTAACACTCTCTCTCTCTGCCCCACCCCTCTAAGAAAAATTATTTACCCTGTTTGGCCAGCTGATAGTTTTTTAAATGAGAAACTTGGTGACTTGTAGCACAAGACTTCACTGCTGTTGGTCAGGTGCTGAGGCCGCCTCAGGGCCCTGGGGAAGCTATTTCCTGTCTGTGTGAGGGAGGCAGATGGTGGGTCCCTGATGTGTAGGTGCAGAGGCTCACAGAAACACTGGAAAAGAAAGCACAGTGACTTGTCAGTTTGGGCTGCTGATGTGCAAGACCATAGTGCAGGATGACCCTGAACACGTCGGCCCCGCCCTTTTTATTCCAACTCCATACACTCCCATGTGTGTTCGGAGTGATGGGGTGTCGCTTTGAAGATGCTTGCCAAAGTCCAGATCTTACTCTTCACTCATGGAATCGGCCAGGCCAGAGCCAGCTCCGTAGTAGTTGTGGGCGCAGCCTGCCCCTGACCGTCCTGACCGGTCCTGAGTCACTCTTCTGCCCCTACCCCACTCACGAGCTCCGTGTGGACAGGCTGTGAAATTCACTTCTGTCTTCTTCCTCCGCTGTTGAGATGGTGATGTGTGTGACCAGTGGCTGAGGGGCCAGGAGCCGACATGACCTCCTGTTGGAGAAAGCTGTTCCAATGATTGGATTTCAAAAGGGGGAAAGATCTGCAGCCTCCAAGTCAGCTATTCTGTAACAGTGTTTTTGCTTGGATTTGAAAGAAATGAGACCAAATGAGAAGTAGATGCTTCATCATGACATGAGAACAAGAATGATGGTGGTTGGCTGCCGTGAGCGGTTCTCCTGTTCCAGCTGTGGGCCAGACTGCAGAGGTTCCAGGGCCGCACCCCAGGCCGGCAGCCTGAGTCGTTCATGCAGAGGGCTCACCGTGGAGAGGGTGCCTTTCAGCCAGAGACCCCAGCGGGCCCAGATGCATCTCGCCTTGAAAGAGCTTCCAAGGGCCACACTGGGCGGTGCGTGGGGCCAGCTGCCTGGCGGTGCTGAGTTGGCCTGGCTGAGAGGCGAGGCTCTGCCCGCGTGCCCGCCAGTACTCCGTGTGTCCTGCCCACAGTCCGTCACTAGTTGTGCATCTAGAGAGGAAACAAAGATGGTGAATTTGCACACAGGCCAGATGACATCGTGGCACTTCACGCAGACGTTGTGCACGCAGCCCTGTGCACGTGGACCATTCTCGTGGAGTGGGGCCCCAGGATGAAGCATGAGCCCCTGAGCTCTGGGAAGACACGTGAGCTAAAGCCTGCCTGAGGCCTGTTGTCGTCGTGACAGGCAGGTGGGAAGATGGGCTGTGCCGCCGTGGATTATAGGTACTTAACAATAGTCTGGGAAGAATTAATTCATTTAAATTCTAGTCATTATGGTGCCATTTCCTACCATCATGTCATACTTATTTTGAAAGGAAATTGAAGAAAAATTAGCTTACCTGCGGTGGATCATTGTTTAAGGGAAATCTGATGACCAACACTCACTTCAGGCAATTCACAGCAGCTTCTTCTATAGTTTAAAATGCTCTTCATGTAAGTTATATGATTATCCTTTGGGAGGAATATGTGTCTCACCTTGCTGTTTTCTTGAGAGCATTGTTTTGTTAGGACAGTTAATCATCAGTCAAGTATCAAGGCTCTGAGAGATGCTGAAGGACACAGAGGAGTGTAGAGTGCATCTCTGGGAGTCCTTCAGGACTGCATTTCCACGTGCCCCCACCCTGGCTCTTTGAGGACACCTTCCTGCCCGACCCAGAACCTCAGGGCTCCACACACACCGCCCCGTCCCTGCTTGGAACTCAGTAGAACCCACTTAGAGTGTGGGAAGGAAGGCTTGAGGTAGAACAGGCAGGTACCGTGGGGTTATTTGTCCTTTGATGACTTTGCTGGATAAAAGACTTGCCTTTGTTGACTGTTTACTTTCTTGGTCGTTGGTTTTGGTCAGTCGTTTGATTTAGTCTGTTCTGCTTTCCCCAAAGTAGTTGGTGCCATGTCAGCAAGTTTTACCACATTTAGATAAAAACAGTGGAGAAAAACATTTTGATAAGCAAAATTTGACCAGTCTTTATTTTATAGACCTTGTGGAAGTATGTGTAGTTAAAGGGAAGTGCTACCAGAGATCTGATTATGGGGATGAGTAGTCCCAGGGAGCATCCACAGCTGGGCTGTGTCTGGCCCAGGAGGCCAGACTGGAGGAGGAGACCGAAGCTCCCGGGAGGTCAGCCACAAGTGCTGACCTCTGATGGAGTTAGGAAGATCCACCAACGGGAATCACGCAGCAGCACTTGGGGAAGGCCGTTGGGTGGGAAATGGCTAAGGTCATAAGAGGTCTGAAAATAATCAGACCAGAAATGAAAACTCTTTTATGTTAATTATTAGTGTGGAATTACTCTTGTCAAAGTAAATCAGTTACTTATGCATTTATGTTTTGTTTGCCTGGAGCACTTTTGCCTGCGTCTTTTTTCATGTAGAATGTAGCCTGATGGACTCCAGTATTGAACTAGCTCACGGTGGGTCCATCCCCCAGTCAAAATGCACAGCCTCTCGGAAATCATACTGCCCCTTGTCTCCTCACATCTGGCCTGGGTGTTCTGTCATATTTTTGAGCACCAAGGCTTGATAGACGACGATCTCTGAGATTCTGAGACTCTTCTCAGATCGCCAAGGAGCCGCAACCCCGTACCCTCTTTGTGATCCATGGTGTGTGTTCTCCAGGAGCAGCCGAGGTGCCGAGGAGCTTTCAGTGCAGATCCACTCGGCCATGGCTGTTCCCGGCTTCAGCCATAAACAGCCCTCATCCAGAGTGAGAACCTGTTGAGTGAACCTGATTTCTTACGTAGGATACCAAAAGCACAAACAATAAAAGAAAAACTAATGTAGCTCCCCATTCATATCTCTCAGGTCACCTCCTCACCTGGTGTCCACCCAGCACCAGGCCTCCTGGTACTTATCAAATCTTTAAAAATATCGGTGGAATGAATAAATAAACAGATGAAGGGATGTAGGGAATCTGAGAATGGGGACTGTTTGCCAGGTTTCTCAAAAGCCCTGAACTCTATGTTCAGGTCTGCATGGGGTCAGTCATGGGCTAGATGTTGCTGGAACCACAGTGTATGGAGACCAAGGACAGAGCCCCTGCTCCTCAAGAGTCCCAGAGCAGGTAGAGCACTGGTCCCCGTAGCCTGAGGTCAACCTAGACAGCAGAGTACGCTGGGAAATGGGGTCCGGGGGAAAACGATCAAGAAAGAATTCTTGAGATGTGTTTAGCTCAAAAAGGGTAGTTTTATTAAAGCATGGGGGTAGGACCCGAGGGTAGAAAGAGCTGCACTGGGGTCATGAGGAGACACTGATCCTATACTTTCAAGTTAGGGGGTGTAATGGATACTGCTAAGTCTCCAAGGAATTTGGAAGCAAGGTTTCCAGGACCCCGAGGGGCTAGCTGCGGTTAGGAAAACGTCACTTACTCCCGCCCAGTAAAACCTCAGTCGTGAGACTCTCCAGAGGTATATCAACGGTCATATGCTTGGGGGATGATGGCTAACACATATTGTGGGGGCGCAGAGATAAAGGAAGTTTCCAAGGGGATTTTTACAGGATCCTGGAGGTCAGGCTAATGTCAAACTAAGGCTGTCTTCTGCCTCCAGCAAGTGTGAACATTGGGGCAGTTAAACTCCCAGGGGAAGGTCACGATGCCTGTCTCAAGGACGTGTCGATGGGCTGTGAACTGTAAGGAAGTTTGATTTTTCTTTTCTCTATTTCTTTTGCCTTTGTGTTCCACAGCAAGTACCAGAGGCCTGAGGGACAGCCCGTGGGGGGACACGTGCGTCGTTGCCTTGACAGGAGCGCCGGATCCGCAGGTGTCTACATGGGTCACAACTTACTAAGCTGCACGCTTCGTGTGTGGTTTATTGTATCAATGCTGTGAAAGAATCTTTCAAGGAAAAAAGGAACAAACTATGATAAAGGAGGCTGAGAGCAGAACCAGGAAGGACGGGCTGCTGCTGAAGAGACCTGGATCCCAGGCTCCGGTCTGGCCCTTCCTGCCTTATGACCCGGGAGGGCGACCCTGATCTCCCTAAGCCAGTTTTGCACCAGTGAAATGAGAAGCACACTCACCACCCGGCTTTCCTGAAGGTCAGTGACAGGAGCAGAGCCCGGGCTGACAGTAAGCAGGGACGACTCGGGAGTGATTTGGGGGACAGCGAGCCTGAGCACACATCCCACAACAGCTCTTTCCAGAGACTCCAGGCCGCGGCCTCCTCCCCCAACCTCGGTGACGCCTCTGTTCTACCTTAACCCCCCAAACACTTGCCTGCCCTAGGACGCAGGTGCACACAGTCTGGAAGTTAGCGCACCGCGAGCCCCGGGGCCCCTGCGCCTGGGCCACAGGAGGGCTGTCCCCACCTGAGCCCGCGTTCTCCCGTGTTCTGCGCCCAGGGTTGAGTCCTGGGGGCGGCCCCCACTGCGCCCGCTCGCCGGCTCCCCACCCCAGGCCAGGCCGCACAGCCCTTCGCCCAGCCCCGAGCACCCCAGTGCAGAGAGAGCCCGAAGCGGGTGCACAGGGGGCGTTGGCAGGACCGGGGAACTCTGCGGGACCAGGACCGCTGACCCCAGGGGCGCCCGCGGCTTCCCGGTCTCCCGGCTCCCAGCACACCGGTCCCAGGAAGCTCCGGACCTCCCGTTGCACCCTGCGGATGGGGGCGCCCCCTGCAGGCCCTCGGGCGCGCTGTTCGTCGTCCCTGCCGCGGCCCCTCCTGCCAGGGGACCCGGGGACCGCCCCTCAGCGGCCTGACTCTGGGGCAGTTCAGCCATGGCCCCGGGTCCCGCGGAGACCTCCTCGCGTACTCTTGGCGCTGCCTGCACCCCAGCCCCTCCGCGACCTTGCGACCTTGCGCCGCGGCTTCCCAGGGTCGGACTGGGACGGCTCCGGGGGACCCGACTCCCCAACGCCCGATGGAGCGAGGGGAGCGAGAACCAGGGTCCAGAGAGGAAATCTCTGGGGGCCTGAGGACCCCGCCGGGTGGAGAGACGGGGTTTCCGGGACCTGCCCGTGAGCACCAGCCTGGGTCCCCAGTCCCGCGCCCCACGCCGGGTCCCCTGCTCGGCCAGCCCAACGTCCGGACGGAACCCGGGCCCGGATAGATCCGCGCGCCCCGCCCTGAGCAGCAGGAGGCCCTGGCAGCCTGGCCATCCCGCCCAAGGTGGAGCACCTCATTCACCGCCTTGGCCCCGGGGCCCCTTCGCCCCCTGCTGGAAGCTGGCTGAGCGCTCCTTGGTGCCACCAGGGCTGTGCCCTAGGATGGCTGGGCCGCCACACTGTGTCCCCGCCAGGGGGGCTGGAAGGGACATTCTGAGGGCCGGCAAGATGCCCGCGATCGCCCCCTCCTCTCCAGCTAGTACATGGCCGGCCACGTGGCAGAGGTTTCTTTCTAGTCAGCAGGGCACCTGCGGTAGGTGCTAGGGTGCTCCTCCTTCCACGGGTGAGGAAGCTGAGACTCAGGGAGGGAAGCACCCCTGAGGGTGGACTCACCTGCCCTCCTGCCTCGCTCAGTCCTGGAATTCCTATTCCTTACTCCCCCCCCCCACTCAGTTCACCCAGGTTCTTTCCGCTTAGAATGTCACCTCCCCTCCGCTCCATCAGGGAGCAGTGTCCCCCAGAAGCCCAGTATCCTCGGCTCGATGCTCCTCTTGCTCACTCTTAGGGTCCTCCATCAGCCCCTCACCCCTTCCCGTCTCCAGGCAGATGATGACATTTCCCCTGGCTTTGGCCCCGCTGACCTCAGGGTGGCACATCTCTAAAGCGCTCAGATTCTGTAGAGACACCTGCACACAGCCTCAGCTGATCTGCGCTGTGTCCTCAGCCCCACCCCACCTTCCCAGGCTCCGAGGTGAGAAGGGGAAATACAAATGCAGCCCTCCAGCGCTGGCTCACGGGGGAAGCTGGGACACCAACATGACTCAGACGCAGTGGGACAGGCTCGCTGGTCATCTGGAGGGTGTGGTGGCAAGCAGAAGCTGAGGACACTGTGCTCCAAGACGGATGGCCGCCTTGCACACACCAGCCCAGGCTCGAGAAGACTGCTGAAGAGCTCGCTCAGCGTGGACACCTCAGAGGGAATTAAAGGACATTCCGCACCCGTGTCTCCGACGAGGATTTAAGAAGAGTCCACTACAATGAGGGCTCCTAGACGAGACGCTAAAATATCTGGACGACACCCAAGAGTGATCCCAGACCTGGAAACAAAGACCCCAAAGTCTCATTGCACGAGGAATAAACAAAGGAGTTTTCATCAGAATTGTGCTGAGCTGAACAGCGGTGCACAGTGGCTGCCGGAGGAGGCCACAGGAGTGCCGCTCCCGTCCACCCGAAGGCTCACGAGCCAGGGCTGGTTCTTCTGAGGCTGGGATGGAGACTGCCGCTTCCTCTGCCCCAGCACCTGGGGGTTTGCTGGTGGCCATGGGTGCTCCTCGAGGGCTGGTGCGTCCCCCAAAACTGCCCCCATCTCTGCAGGCCATCCTCCCTGTGTGCCCGTCTGGCCCTTCCTGAGCAGGTGAGAGATCCCAGAACACAACACACAAGATCGTGGAAGAGTGTCTGCAGAGAGTGCAAAACGACGGCAGGTCTGACTCACGCCGGGTGGAGCAGAAGGGGTCAGGGAGGGCTTCTCGGAGGAAGGGACATTCGGAAGAGAGCTGAGGCACAGAGGTAGTTAGGGAAGTTGGGTGGGCTTCCGCGGAAGAGGAGACCACTTGTGAAAAACCCCAGAGTGGTGGAAGCGGAGGGAAGGGTGAGGGGGGGGAGAGCACAGGCTGTGGAGGGAGGTTCAGTCTGAGGACAGGGAGCCCCGGGCAGGCTCGGGGGCTGAGCTTGGAGCCCAGGACCCCCAAACGGAGATGCCACGTGAGGGGCTGGAGTTCAGAGGACAGAGAGATGTGGGAGCCGGACACGTGGAGTCACCAGTATGTAGCTGGCGATGCAATTCGCTGGTGCGGTTAGGGCCACCCAAGGAGAACACAGTAGAACGGCATCAGTCAGCTACTGCCACGTAAGGACCACCCACAGGATCTCTGTGCTATGAACCGACACGAATGTACTTAGCTTTCCCGTCTGGGCAGCATGGGGTCAGGTGGTGCAGGCTGGCCCTACTGGGCGGCGGGGGTCTCCGCAGCTTGCGCCCGCCTTGGGGGGTGGCTGTCCGTGACTGGTTCGCGCCGGCTCTGCTGCCATTGTCCCCCCTCCCACCGAGGGCGGCCACGTCCTGCTCGTCTCACGGCCACGCCGAGGCCACAGCAGGCGAGGCCACAGCAGGCTGGGAGGAAGGGCTCAGCACAGGACTGCATTTCTGCCTCAGCGGCTAAGTGAAGCATGTCGAGGGGCCAAACCCCAAGTGCAGAAGGGCCTGCACAGGGTCTGTCGAGGGTCACAGCCCTGGGCACGCGCAGGAGCCCAGGGTGAACCCAGCTCTGTGTCCTCACACAAGGGCTGCACCCAGGCCTTGCGTGGGCTGTGGGTGGGGTGGGGTGGGAGGGTGTCACTGTATAGATGGGGCATGGGGGGGGTCAGCATTGAACAGCTGGGGGAGGGGCCCTCACGGGTGGGGCTCTTGTCTGAGGAGGAAGTTGGGTGAGGGGACCCCGGCCATGGTGACCTCACTTCCCTGACAACAGAGCCCATCAGAATTTGGAACCCAGGTAACCAGGAACCCACATTCCAGAGACAGCCCCCGGCCCAGCTCATTACTTTAGAGATAGTCAAACCAACATGTTCGCGTGCTGTGTTCCCAGATCCGGAGGTTGCCGACGGAAGAAAGCGCGCCCAGCAAATGCTGTCTCAAGATGTCCTTTCAGGGCTCCCCACCGCCTCTGGCCGTTTGGTCGGAAAGACCACAAGGTGACACCAGGAGCCCCAGAGCCGGCCACCCAGCCCCACAGGGTCTAATCCACCTGTGCAGCCCCAGGTCCCCACCCGTGTGTGTGTGTGTGTGTGTGTGTGTGTGTGTGTGTGTGTGTGTGTGTGTGTGTGAAGAGGGGTCATGTAGGGTGGGCCAACCCCATTCAAGAGCAGGCTGATGAGGGGTCAGATACCCAGTGGCCAGGTCTTGTTCAAGGTCAAGGGTGGCTGGGTGGGACGGGGTGTGCGCGGATGCGAGCTTCTGCACTGGGTTTATCCCAATTGCCCTGGAGCGGGGGTCACTGTACCGCGTGCAGGGCTGGGCACGCACAGGTGTGTCTGATCTGGGAGCAGGAGGGGGACAGGGCAGGGGGACAGGGAGGCTGGCTGGGCAGGGCTGTGATGCCTCTGGGCCGGCTACCCGTCCCTGTCTTTGCAGACCACGGATGAAATCGGGAGGAGGCTGGCGGACAGCCGTGACGTTTCCGCGACCTGGGGCGTGACCCCACAGGGGTCCCCAGGAGCAGGTGCTGGGGATTGCGGGGGAAGGCCTCCGACACCACCCAGACCACTGTCCCTGGTGGTCATTGACTGGATTGTGCTCCAGGAATGGAGCCCACGGAGACCGAGCTCGAGGCTGAGAAGCCTGGGGCGGGGTGCCTGTGGGTGTGTGGGGACGGGTCGTGGCAGGCCCCACAGGGAGGAGCCCCGAGAGGCTGGTGTGGGGCCAGGAGCAAAGACTGTGTGCAGAGCACCCAGCGGGTGGACTGCAGTCGGGGAGACGTCCCGGGGAGGGCTCCTTCCTGGCTGCGGCTTCTCTGGGAGGCTCTGGGCTGGGCTCTGTCTTGCAAATTCCCACGGAGAGCAGGCACGGGGGTGAGCTTTTCTCCTCTCACAGATGTTCCACGACCTAAGGAGCTAGAGCCGGCTCCAACTCCATCAGCAGCTCTGCAGGGAGGGGTGGTGCCTGCAGAGACTTCAGCAGGAGCCCAGGAGCCGGCAGTTGACCCGGCACCTGCCCACGGAGAGCCTGACGCCGACCAGGAAGGGCCTGCTCGAGAACCTGTGCCCGGAGAGCCTGCCCCTGTTCCTGCCACTGTTCCTGCCGGAGCCAGGGCCCCTGTGCCTGCCCCGAACTGTGGCCCTGCTCCTTGCCCAGACCCCGCTCCTGCCCTGGATCCTGACCTGTCCCTACCCCTGCCAGTGCCCCTGTCCCTGCCCCTGACCCAGATACTACCTCGGTTCCTGTATGTGCCATTGCTGCAGACCCTGTCCCTCCCCTTGCACCTGCCCCTTCCCCTTCCCCTGCTTGTGCTCCTGTTCTGGCCCCTGACCCAAGTCCTGCCCCTTCCCCTGCCCCTGCCTGTATTCCTGTTCTTGCCCCTGTCCCGGGTTCTGCCCCTGCAACTGTCCATTCCCCTGCCCCTCCCTCTGCTCCGGTGCTTGCCTCTGACCCAGCTCCTTCCCCTTTCCCTACCCGTTTCCCTGCCCCTGCATGTGCACCCATTCCTGCCCATGACCCACCTCCTGCCCCTGCACCTGTCCGTTCCTCTACCTGTGTCCCTGTCCGTGCCCCTGCCAGAGCCAATGCCCTTTCCCCTGCCTGGGTCCCCGTTCCTGCCCCTGCCCCTGCCAGAGCCAATGCCCTTTCCCCTACCTGGGTCCCTGTCCCTGTCCCTGCCCCTGCAAGAGCCTATGCCCCTTCCCCTGCCTGGGTCCCTGTTCCTGCCCCTGCCCCTGCCAGAGCCGATGCCCTTTGCCCTGCTTTCCAGCACCGCGGGCCCTTCCCTTGGCCCTGCCTGTGCTCCTGTACTTGCCCATGACCCAGCTCCTACCGTGCATCCGGACCCTGTCCCTGCTCTTGCATCTGGCCCTGCTCTTGCATCTGGCCCTGCCCCTCCTCCTGTTCCTGCAGGGCTCCCAGAACCACAGCCAGAGCCCACATCCTCGTGGGGAGAGCCCCTTGTACAATTCCCCTTATTTCCATCACCCGACCCTGATGCCCCGCCAGATTGTTTCATCCCCTCCCCCTGTGTTCTTTCTCTCTGGTACATATTAACTGTTATATTATCTTTCCTTATCCTCTACGCTGTTTATTATTTATTTTAAATAAAATTAATTGTTTTCTGTTGGACAAGTCTGCAGCATTAATTATATTCCCAATGCTGTGCCACCGCACCACAGAACATTGCTGCACAATATCTGCTTCCGCAAAGGACACCCTGAGCCAGAAGGCCTCCCTGCCCATTCCTCCCCGAGCCCAGCCCCCGGCGACTCATAAGCTGCTTTCTCTCTCTGTTCCTTTCCTGGGTGTTTCCTGTACGTGGAATCACGCAATAGGGGCCTTTGTGTCTGCCCCCCTATTTTCAAAGGGAACTCGTTTCCTTCTGTGTTTATTGGACACAGAATTTCCCTTATTCGATATTGAAATGCCTGGGGCTTACAGATCAGACGTAATCAGAGAGGCCACTTTAGGAATTATGGGCACAATCTTGGGGCCGAGACCCCTGTTCCTGCTGGGACACCTCAGCCTGACCGCAGACAGGACAGGGCTGGTTCCTCCTGTGGCCCACACAGAAACCAGGGAAATGCAGAAAGCTGGAAGACACACCCCAAAAGGCAATGCATTGCTCACAACCCAAGGCCAGAGAAAGGTTTCAGTGGACTCTGGTCCAAACCAGGCTCCAAGTCACTGGGTTCCACAGGGAGAGACCACACGCATGCAAGTCCAAGTGGGGACAGGCACGGGGGGAATCAGAGAAGTGGAGCTAGCAGGTAAGGACTCTGGCAAAACAAAAAACTCTATGGAGGCAGCGCTGGTCACCCTCAGACCGGCAGGTGTCTGGTCTGGGGACCAGCAGCCCTGGGGAGAACGTGAGGAAGCGGAGGTCCCCTGGAGGAAAGGGTGACGGCACCCCTGTCTGGGAGGAGAGTGCGCAGCACCCATCCCAGCCTGCAGGTGCACCCATCACCTACTGTGAGCAGCTCAATCCCAGCTTGTTGAAGGGAAGACCCGTGTCCATAATCCCCTATTTGCAACAGAATCCATAAAGGGGAGTTTGTGGGTCAACACGTATACAGTGTTTAAGGTACAAGTCTCGAATTCCAACATCCATGGTCTGCTTGTCCACCTTGAGCCTTGTTTGGGAAGCAGGGGTGGGGACGCCCGGGGCTGTGACCTGTGGGAGGGGTGGGGAGGGGGAGCTCTGAATGGAGTGACCAAAGCACACGGGGTGACCTGCCCAGGAGGGACCCTCTCGTTCCCCAGCCCCTCTCCTGACCTTGTGCACGATGGCGAGGGTGTGATGATCAAGGTGCTGGCCCTTGGCTGGCGAGTTCCGTAGCTGGTGTCGGAGCTGCTCAGGCTGCACACCGGGCTCTGATCCCAGAGCTGGCGCGAGAGGTGAAGCTGCAGCTGCCCCAGTCTCGGGAGCTGCGGCTCGCATCGCTGTTGGACCTGCCTCGAGCTCTGGGGCAGGTGCTAGAGCTGAATCCCCCTCCAGAGATGATCTAGATCCGGTTCCGCACTTGGATAAGGCTCTTGAACCCACGAACGGCTTTCCTCCCCTGCCCATTTCATGGATGACAAAACTCGGGGCGGTGACGGGACAGGCTACATGGGGGTAATGGCTACGGGGGGATTCAGCCCAAGGATCCTGCATGCCCTTCACCTCGTGCCCCATACAGGTCGGTCCTGAGCTGCCCGACAGGGGCAAGGGCCTGAACCGCTGCTCCCGGCACCTGATCCCACCTGATCAGAGACACTCCCCTGGGTCGTGAAGTCCTCGTTTGACCTCTACTCCGGCCAGCCCCACGCGAGCAGGGACCGTGCGTCCTCACTGCTTGGGCACCATCTCCAGATGGCGGACTGGCCACTGCAGCGGGGTTGGTCACCACTATACCGTCGACGTGGATGCAGGAGCAGCTACAGGCCCAAAGCCCGCTCCGCAGCTCGAGGCATTTGATCTTCTGTTGCGGTGCCACTGCTGGGAGCTTGGGAGCCCGGGAGCTGGAGCCAAGTGCGCCCCAGTGTGAGTAAGCCCGCTGGAACTACGGCTCCGTCACCAACTCCAGAGCTAGAGCCAATGCAATATCCGAGCTGGCCCAGCTCCACAGTCAGCTGCGGGTGTTCCCCGGACACGGAGCAGGCGCTCGCTCCCCCTGCAGAGCTAGAGCCAGTGGGCTCCGCGCAGCAAGCCCCAACCCAGGACCCGCTGGGTTCCCTCTTCCCTCACAGACTTCTGCAGTTCCTCTGTGATTCCCCAGCGCTGGGACAGAGCAGACACTGCACCCACACCACCCCCTCCTTGGGTTTCCAGTTCAACAGGAGGGACCACAGACAGATAGAGGCGTGGGGCACACTCCCCTGAGGAAGGCAGGGGTGCTCACACCCGTGATGGAGGGCTCCCTCTCATGCAGATTGCCGGCCCCCCGCACCTGCTGGCCACACCTGCCCCTGCCTGGATGGCCAGTGTGGGTGGGCTGGGGGGGCCTGACCTGTGGATGGAGCATCCCCAAGGCTGCCCCAGGGGGTGTGTGGAAGGGCAGGCCCGGCCACTGACTTTGTTTCTTGCCCACCTACCTCCAGGGCCATCTCCTCCGTTCTGGGCACATGGCTGGACTAGACTCGGAGGACTTGTGTCAGCCAAAGACGTTCCCTGCCTCAAGCAGCTGGTGGCCCATGTGCAGCTCAACATGCCCTGTTCCGACCTGGAGCACCAAGCCCACTTTCTGCTGACCCAGCTGGAGCACGCAGAGCCCACAGTGGCCGAGCCTGAGGGTGAGAACACCGGGGCTGGGTGCCTGAGTGTGTGGGGGGAAGGGTCAGGGCTGGTCCGACAGAGATGAGCCCCGGAGGCTGGTGTGGGACCTGGAGGAAAGACTGGGCTCCGAGCGTCCAGTGGGTGGACTGCAGTCCGGGAGACGTCCCAGGGAGGTCTCCTTCCTACCTGGGGCATCTCTGGGAGACTCTGGGCTGTGCACGCACAGGTGTGTGTCTGATCTGGGAGCAGCAGGGGGCTGGGCAGGGGGATAGTGAGGACATCGGGTAGGGCTGTGATGCCTCCGAGCTGAGTGACAGTTCCTGTGTTTCCAGAGCCGCATGGAAACTGGTTTGGATTCTGCCCCTGCACCTGGCTCCTCACACGAGTTAGGGACACAGGTGGAGCCTGGCTCTAGCTCCTGAGATGGTGGAGCAGCTGAGAGAGGAGAAGAAAAGCTCAGCCCATGGCTCCTCTCCATGGGCCTTTGCAAGACAGAGCCCAGCCCAGGGCCTCCCAGAGAAGCCGCAGCCAGGAAGGAGCCCTCTCTGGGGCGTCTCCCCGCCTGCCATCCACCCGCTGGGCCCTCTGAGCCCAGTCTTTTCTCCTGGACCCTCACCAGCCTCTGGGGCTCCTCCCTGTGGGGCCAGCCCCGACCCGTCCCCACACACCCACAGGCACCCAGCCCCAAGCTTCTCAGCCTCGGGCTTGACCTCCATGGGCTCCGGCTCCTGGAGCACAATCCAGTCAATGACCACCAGGGACAGTGGTCTGGGTGGTTTCAGAGGCCTTCCCCCACAATCCCCAGCCCCTGCTCCTGGGGACCCCTGTGGGGTCACGCCCCAGCTCATGGAGTAGGAGGAAGTGTCTGCCAGCCTCGTCCCCATTTCATCTGTGGCCTGTAAAGACAGGGACGGGTAGCCGGCCCAGAGGCATCACAGCCCTGCCCCGCCAACCTCCCTGTCCCCCTGCCCCGTTTCCTTGTTGCTCCCAGATCAGACCCACACCTGTGCGTGCACAGCCCTGCACGCGGGACACTGACCCATCCCCGCAGGGCCATCGGGATAAACCCTGAGGCAGAAGCGCGCAGCCCCCCACACCCCGTCCCACCCACCCAGCCTTGACCTTGAACATGACCTGTCCCCTGGGTATCTGACCCCTCATCAGCCTGCTCTTGAACGGCTTGGCCCGCCCCACATGACCCCTGTTCACACACACACACGCACACACGGGGAGGGGACCTGGGGCTGCATACATCGATTAGACCCTGTGGGGCTGGGTGGCTGGCCCTGGGCCTCCTGGTGTCTCCTTTCGGTCTTTCCAGCCAAATGGACAGAGACGTCGGGGAGCCCTGACACGACATCCCCAGCGAGGGAGTGTTTGCACAGTTTGCTTTCCTCAGCCTGTAGCCTCCGGTCTTTGGGATGCAACATGCAAACATGTTTTTGGTTCGAGGATCTCCAACGAAATGAGCTGGGCAGGGGGCTGTTTCTGGAATGTAGGTTCCCATGGCAGCACTTTGTGCATCACGGGGACCCCTGGCATTCAGACTGGCAAGTTACCCCTCCCCACGCAATGGCCGCGGGCATGATTCCAAGAGTTCCCATAGGAGCTTGCCTGTCCCAGGGCTGTGACATGGCTCCGCTGTGGCTTTGAACCCAGGTCAACCTGACCCAAGCCTGAGCTCATGCAGGAGCCTGAGGAAGTAGCCTTGAATGGTACAGCTGAAAGTGACGGAAGCTTAACTTTTACTGAATCTAAATATTAACTGTTAAATGTAAAAATCATAAAACCTGTAACAGAAAAGGGTGAAGGGTGGGGACTCCTGGGTGTCTCAGTCGGTTAAAGCATCTGCCTTCGGCTCAGGTCAGGACCTCAGGGTCGTGGGATCGAGTCCTGGTGCGGGCTCCCTGCTCAGCGGGGGGGTCTCTCTCTCTTTCTCCCTCTGCTGCACCCCCTGCTTCTGCGCTCCCTCCCTCTCTCTAAGAAATAAAATGCTAAAAAAAAGTTTCTCTTGAAAAAAATAAAAAGGTTCGGTGACAGGTGGACCTCGGCAGAGTGGCTTGAGCCATGGGCCGGAGCTACGGCCGATGCCAGGGATGCCCCCGGCTCCTGCCGTGGAACCAGCCCGGGACCTGAGCTGGAGCTGCAGCTGGAGCTGGCTCCGTCCCCGGTGGTGGGGCTCAAGCTGGTTCTGGAATGCACTCCAGGGCTCAGTGAACTCTCAGGCTGGCATTGTTGCCAAATTTGGTGGAGGAACCGGCAGCAGAGAGGACTGCTGCACTGGAGCTGGTCCAGGCGAGCAGGTAGAGGGGCCTCTAGCCCGGGAGCTGCCGCCGGGGGGGGGCCGTCGTCCGCAGTCGGTGCGGGGGCTGCTGTGTGCGGTGGCTCTGGCTTTGTGGGTGGAGGTAATGCTCGCTTGGCGCACGTCTGAGCGTCTGCTCTAGCTCGCTAGTTGGCAAGCGCCCCTGTGTTTGTGCAGCGGGGGCAGGAGCTGGCTGCAGGGGCAGGGGGCTTACCCACACTGGGGCGCACTTGGCTCCAGCTCCCGAGCTCCCGACAAAGGCACCGCAGCATAAGATGGAAATGCCTCGAGCTCTGGAGCGGGCTTTGGGTCTGTAGCTGCTTCTGAGCCCCGTCAACCCTGCAGTGGTGACCAGCCCCGCTGCAGTGGCCAGTCCTCCATCTGCAGATGGTGCCGAAGCAGCAGGAGGAGAGAAGATCACCACCCTGCCAGGGTGATCACCCTGTGCTGATCCCCACCGCCTGTCCCTGTGCCTTTCACAGGAAACCCCGCACAGCCTCCCATAGCAGCACTGAGCTGCCTTGAGAAGTGGCTCTCGATCTCGGGCTGGCTCTTACTCTGGCAATGATGCTGGATCGGATGAGAGAACTGGTGTGCAGTTGGCTTTGCTCCGGACCTCATGCCGGAGCGGGTTTTGCCTGTGGACGGGGTCCACGGGTCGGAGCAGAGGGGCTCTAGTCTGTGGGGGCACTGGCTCAGGCTCTCGAGCTGCTTCCATGGCTGGCTCGAGTCAACGCGGGGGTACGTTCTAGTGCATCAGATGGTTCTAGATCTTAGCTGCCGCCAGGGCTGACTCTGCCCCATGCCTCCTGCAATGTCTCGTGTTAGAGATGCTCTAGCTCTGTATCGCCCGCTAGCTGACTGTGGGTGAGTAGGACCTTAAGACAGCCTCGGAGAGTTTTTCAGGACCTAGAATTCACAGCTGTTAGGATCAGGTCACTTAGTTAGACACGAAAGTGGTTAATATCGTAAAGGACAATAACCTATATCCTTTGATGTTCTATTTTCTTCCCGGACCGAAATTATTTGCTTCTCTACCGGCAAAAACCTTCACGCAAATGTCTAATTTCACTAAGTTGGGGACCTCTACTAAATAGCAGTCAGTTGAACGAAGTCCATTTTCCCAGTCTTCGGGTGGCCTGTACCCTTACGTGAGAAGAAATGACATGCCAGCCTCCTTTCGCCTTATGTCCAAGCTCGGGCGGTCAGTATTCTCTTTATTCTCGCTCAGCTGGCAACTCTGGTTCAGAGGCTAAACATGGCCTTTGGAGCCTGGGTTCGAGTTCTGGCTGTGAGCCAGGTCAGCTGCGTGCCCATGGTGTGCCTCGGGGTCCTCCTCTGCGGAGGTGAGGGACACTCACGACGCGTCATTATGGCCAGTGATCACATGGTCTTCTATCCTTTCACTTTCTGCTTCTCCATATGAGGCCTCTTAGACCTCAGGCATATATCTGGATTTGGTTTGTAGTCCAATCTGAAAATTTGACTTTTTATTGGTGTACTTAGTCGGCTTACATTTAATGTACATGAAGTGACATTCAGGTGTAACTCTACCATCTTATTGGTTTGCTCTTTCCTCCATCTGTTCTTTTTTTGAAAACTCGTTCCATGCCTTCCTAAAGATTATGCAAGTATTCTCTGTCACTCTAGTCCCCTCCATTAACGTGTTATTATGCCTTCTCTCATTATTCCTTCAGGGACTGCTCAAGGGAAGTGCTGTCCCCATAGAAACAGTCCATCCCTGCGCTGTCAGGGCATGCCCCCCTCCCGTTCCCAGATATTAGCAAGGCCCTGGGCCTCTGTAACAGGGGTTGCAAGCTTTGCCTGTAAAGGGCCACATAGGCTTTGTAGGGCCTCCTCAACTCCACCATTATAGCTTGAAAGCGGCCATAGATGATATGTTGATAAAATAGCATGGTTATGTCTAAACAAACTATCTTTACCAAACAGATGACAGGTAGACTTTACCTGTGAGCAGTGTGCTGTGACCCCGGCTTTATAGCCTCAGCATCTCTGGGTAGGGGTTGGGGGGGCATCTGGCTCCTGGGCTCCCCTTGGCTCCAGTACTACTCTTCCTCTTCCGGTCTCTTTGAGCCTGGAGGTGAGAACGGTTTCCCATCTACCTGTCCCCGGAAGTCCCTCCAACTGCTTTGGTTTTTATTCCCACCCACACATCTGTAAACAGTTCCTCCACTAAACTCTTCAACTGAATGCTGCAGCAGGCCATCCAGCTCCTGCAAAGACCCTAACGGAACTTTAGGCTTACAGCACGCACGTATTCATTCCACTGTGGCCCAAGTTGCAGCCAGCAGTTTGCAGATTGGCCTCCCTGCCCAGGAAGAGCCTCCTGCAGGGCAGACGCCATGTCTTAGTTATATTTGCATCCCCACCACACCCATCCCTCACCTGGGCACAGAATGGGAATGAAGAATCTTGGCTAAACTGACCTAAATTAGCAATGCAGAAATGGAGCCAGGAGAGGTCAGCATGTAGAAAAAAGACTGGAGGGGTTCTTATTTAAAGTGGGTAGGTTGTGAAAGAGAACTATCCAGGAGAGAGTGAGTTAATCGAGGAGAGCCAGAGGATTTGTCTCAAAGTTATCACAGAAGGGAAACATGTAAGGACCTGGTGTTACAATGTTAAGTCTTCAGTGTGGTTGAGCTGTTGTGTTAACAGTGTCCTCTGTGGAGTGTGGTCGAGCACTTGGTGTAACAAATGTCAGCTGTTGAAAGAGGTGAATGTCAGCTGCCGCAGTGAGTCGGAGTAAGGAAAAGAATGAGCACAAGTTCATTTTGCACATAGGAGGCCACGGCGTCATTTGAGAGGGGTGTCCACAAAGTGGCCTGTATTCAAGCCACATAAAAAGCAGCGAAATAGCAAACTGGAACCAGAAAGTTGGAGCAACTACTCAAGAATATTAACTTTTTTAAAAATAAGTTTTCAAATGGAGAAGGTAATACATGAAAATAGTCAAGATGAGACTAGAATTTAGAAGTTTATGTTGAACACATTGCTTCAAACACATAGTCATAATGGATTTATAAATTATGGAAACAGAAAACAAAAAGACACAGCAGGGCTCGAAAACACCAAAGTTATTGGACCAGAAACAGAGGTGAGAGTGGCTCCTGTCGGCTGGTTTCTGGGGCTGGAAGTTGGCCACCGGAGTGGGCAAGGGGCTCACCCCACAGGCTTGGGTGAGGCTGTCCTACGTGGTGTAGGAAACTAAACCAAACAACCAACAAAACCCTGTTGCTGACAGCTGCCTAGGGCTTTTGAACACAGTGGGGGCTTAGGAGTACAAAGACAGAGACCCAAACTGAAGACCAAGAATGAATACCACTGCCTGCAGACCCTGCATCTGACATGCTCTCCCTGTTATTGAAAGCCTTGACATGCCACGTGGGACCCCGTTCTGGGCTGCAGGTGGAAGCGATGGCAAGGCCACTGACTAGGGAAGGGTGAGGAGCAGGAGGGGAAGGGGGAAGAGCCGCTATCTCCTGCCCGCTGCCCGCAAACCTAAATTCCAGGACATGTGAAGAAACCCAATGCTAAGAAAGTTAACAAATCAACAGTCAAAACATTTTCTTCTCCTTAGATAATTGAAAGTAAGAAACAAAAGACAGAAATGAAATAAGAATAGATGCATAGGAAAAAGGACCAATTAAAATCTTCAAAGTAAAAAATAAAAGTCATTGAAATAAATACCTCAAACTATCACAAACAAAACGACCTCAAGACAAAATTAATAAAGGCTGTTTACCCATCAACTTGCAGCAAGGGAGCCCTTCTGATGTCACTTTCAAGGGTTTTAGAAAGGAAATTAAGTTTTATCACGTAGAAGGGGAAAAGTCTTGGACTGGGAAGCATCCTATTAAGGCGGGATTTTGGAGTAGAAGAGACTTCAGTTTGTCTGCAGGTACTTCTGACCGTCCTTGGTTGTCTGAAGGGGGCCAGGAAGCAGTTTCGGCAACTTCCAAGAAGACGGACTGTGGGATGCTAGGAGAGACAGGTGTTCTGCAGGGGGCTGCACCTTGGAACAAGTGGGGCCGCGGGGACTCTTTAGAGTGAGTCTCCTCTTGAGAAGTGACCCCATGATAAAGGTGCCTCCAAACCGACTCTCAAGGAGCATTAAGGAAATGACCACCTACTGGGGTGGGTTAGAAGGAGGTCTCCAAGAACACCACTACTCCGTTAGCATTTCCATCTTGGAACAGAAAATCTATTTGCCAAGACACATGACCCTTGAATAACTTTTTTTTTTTTTTGAGAGAGGGAGAGAGAGAATGAGAGAGAGCATGAGAGGGGGGAGGGTCAAAGAGAGAGGTCGACCCCCTGCCGAGCAGGGAGCCTGATGCGGGGCTCGATGCGGGGCTCGATGCGGGGCTCGATGCGGGGCTCGATCCCGGGACTCGATCCCGGGACTCCGGGATCATGACCTGAGCCTAAGGCAGTGGCTTAACCAACTGAGCCACCCAGGCGCCCCTGAATAATATGGGTTTCTACGGGGGTTTTTCCCAATAAATATAGATAACAGTGCTGTAAATGCATTTTCTCTAACTCATGAGCTCCTCTATAACATTTTCTTTTCTTTAGCTTTTTATCGTAAGAACACAGTATGTTATACATACAACATACAAAACGCGTTCATCACCGTTTACTTTACCGGTAAGGCTTCCGGCCAACAGCAGGCATTGGAAGTCAAGTTTTTTCGGTCAAAAATTACGACTGAGGGGAGCAGGCACAGCTAACTCTGTGGGTCCTGGGTCAATTACATCGCGGACAGCTGGCTTTATTTTTGATCAGAAGAAAACCTCAATGTTAAAGCATGGAAAGAGTTCAGACCACACTTCCAAGCTATGAATCAGTAACAAACTTTAACAACAGGAGCGCGAAGTTGAGCACTCTCTGGACTCGACTGTTGGCCCACTCTTTGGAGGCCACTTACGGGAATTGTATTCCGTAGGTGCGGGACAACGCCGCACACACCTGCGCGCAGGGGAAGCCCGACAAGGCGGCGAGTTAAGGGACCGGGAAGTCCCCGGCGACCGGTAAAGGCAGGATTCCGGGGGCCGCGGCCGCCGCCGTCCCCGGACACGCGCACCTGGGGCACAGCCCCGGGCCGGCCTCCGGCGCGCGCCCTCGCGCACGCGCACGCGCCCAGCCCCCAGCGCCCAGAGCCCGGGGCGGGGCCGCCGGGACACACCCCCTCCGCGCGCCTCGGGGACGCCATCCGGCCCCGGCGCGCGGGAGGCGGAGCCTCAGCGCGTCACCGCCTCCGCTTGCGCCCGCGCCGCGGCGTTGACGTCTTCGGGCCCGGACGCGGGACGGAGCCTCTTAACGCCGCCGCCTTTTGTGCCCTCCCTTCGCCGCAAGCTGTCGTCATCAGGCTCCGACGCTCTGTGAAGCTCTCGGGCTCCGTCGCTCGCGGGTCGGGCACGGCCGCGCGGGCGGCGCCTCAGCCGGGTTGGAGCTGAGCGGAGAGGGCGGGGAAAGGCAGCGAATCGAGAAGGGGCGGGAAGGTGGCGGCCGGAACATGGCGGAGCGGATCCCTCTGTACCCGGTGCGCAGCGCGGCCGCCGTGGCCAACCGCAAACGCGCGACCTACTACAGCGCGGCCGGGCCTGGGCCGGGGGCCGAACGGCCCAGCAGGTAACGACGGCGCCGACCTCCCTCCCCCCCGCGGCGGCCCTCCCCCCGCGCCCCGTCCGGGCCCCCCGCCCCCCGGCCCCCGGCGGCGGGTCTGTCCCAGCTCGCAGGCCGCGCACAGTGCTCCGACTCCCGCGCGCCTGCACTCTGGGGGGGCGTCCACCCTTGGGAGAGGCCCCGGGACTCAGCGTCGGGGCCGGGCGGGGTCACCCCCAGCTCCGCCCCAGTCCTGGGCTGCCTTGGCCATCGACGCCCTCGGAGGTGGGGGCCGGCGTGCGGCTGCGGCGCTCTCACGGGAGCCGGGCGGGCGGGGCCCTCATCCCGCAGACACTGCTGCTGTCCGAGCCTCGGCGTGGTTCCCGTAGGGACCGTGAACGTGCAGACACGAAGCCCAAACCTGAGTGGAGAAGCACGGCCTGTCACAAACGCAAAGGGTTCAGGTTATGTGCCAAACCCAGGTGCACTTAATCATGTTCGTTGGCCAGAAGTTTTGCTTTTAGCAACGAGAAACGGAACTTCACAAGGTTAGATTGTTTAATGGGACCCCACTTCAGTCGTCCATTTAAAACATAGAGACCTTTCGTTGAAAATGGAAGCCTCCTCCCCTAGTTGGTTTCAGCTCGCACTTAACTTGTTTCTCGCCCGAAGAGAGGAATACTATATTTTATAAAAAAGGAACTTATAAAAAGAGGAAGTACTGTCTTCTGCAGTTAATCGAAATTTTATTCCTAAGGAATTGTAGAAGCAATTTACTTTTTAAAAAATTTATTTGAGAGAGTGCCCGTGCGTGGGGGGGGGAGGGTCAGAGAGAGAGAGAGAACCTCAAGCGGACTCCCCCTGAGCGTGGAGCCCTAGGCGGGCCTTGATCCCAGCACCTGAGATCAGGACCTGAGCTGAAATCGAGAGTTGGACAGGTGCCGCAGAAGCTGCTAACTTTTAGTACAGAAGAGGAAAAAAAAATTTCAATATCCAGTTGCTTCAGGATTCGAGTTTTAGAGTAACTTTGGTTCTGGGCTCTTTGAGAAACTGTAACATAGAGTCAGAAAGTATGTGTTGTAATGTTGTAGAGCTGAATTGAATCGCGGCTCATTTACTGACTAGCTGTTTGATCTCATTAACCTGAACGCCCATTTCCTGGGATGTAAAATGGGGGGGAATACTGTTGTTTTCCTACAGGATGGTGAAGGGTTACAGGAGAACCTACTGAGGTGCCTGTGTTTAGCGTTTGGCCAGAAGTACCATTTCTCTTTTCCTCCTTGACAGTACCTGTAACAGTGATTGTGTCAGAAATTCTCTGAGTGCTTGATTTGGGGAGATCATTATTTGGAAATATGCTGTTTCTTTCACAATAGGTTTCCGTCGCGGCTTGCATCTCAGTTTTTGCTGCAGGTATTTTGAGGCTCTGTCATTTGGTGTGTACATATTTAGGATTCTTACGTCTTCTGGTAGAGTGTTTCTTTTTTTGCGTAATGTTCTTCTTTGTCTCTGGCAATTTTCTTTGCTCTGAAATCTCCTCCTGCTTTATTGTGGATTAATGTTTGCATGGTGTTTGCTTTCAGCCTAAGTTGAATTTGGAGTCTCTTTGTTGGATCCTTGTTTTCCGTTATGCACTCTGTCATTCTCTGGATTGGTGTATTTAGACCCTTTACATTTAAGTTAATTATTGCTACATTAGAGTGTAGGTGCTATTTTATTATTTGTTTATTTTGTTTCTTCTGATTCTCATTCCTCTTCTGTTTCTCTTTTTGACTTCCTTTAGGTCATTTGAACTTTTTTTGGAGATCTCTGCGGGGTTTTTGAGTGTAGGTCTTCTTGTAGTTTTTGTAGTGTGTGCTCTGTTGGGTATTGTAGTATACGTATGTGACTTCTCACCATGGGGTGTTGGGATTCGTATTTTAGTCTGTGGAGTAGAGTGTGTAAACCTTACTTGCATTTTGGTCCCTTTACCCATCTTCTCCCCCTACACTTCAAATATCCTATCTTGAGTATCAGATGGTGTTACACTTTTTGTTTAAATCATCAAATATTTATAAAACTCATGATTATAAGGATAGTCTAATGTACGTACCCATGTTTCTACTCTTTCTGTTACTCCTTCCTTGTATTCCAGGATTCTTTTTTCCCCATTCCTTTCTATTTGAAGTGCTTCCTATAGCCAATTTTTGAAATTTCTTCCACCTTAGAATGTTCTTATTTCCCCTTCATTCCGGAAGGATGGATGTATTGGGTATAGAATTCCTGGTTGACAGTTCTTTCGTTAGCCTTGAAAACTGGCTACTGCCCACCTTGCCTTCATGATTCCTGATGAGAAGTTCACTGCTGCGCGAGTTGGCGTTTCCCTGCGGGTAACGTGTCATTTCTCTCTGACTGCTTTCAAGGTCTTATTTGTTTTTCATTTTTACAAGTTTAACTGTGATGTATCTTGGTGTGGATTTCTTTTGGTTTATCTTGGTTGGTATTTAGTAAGAGATTTTAATCTGTTGGGTTTTGTTTCACCAAAGTTGGGGAGTTTCTTCAAGGACTCTGGTTTCCACTGTCTTCTCTCTCCTGCTGGTACTGGGGTGATACAAATGTTGGATCTTTTGTTAGTGTTACATAATTCCCTTAGGTTCCCCGCCCCCCCCAGTTTCTTTTTTCTGTGTTAAGATTGTGTGCATTGTATTGATTTTTGTTCGCAAATTCCCTAATTCTGTCCTTTGTCATTTTCACTCTTCTGTTGATTCCATGCAGCAGTGTTTCATTTGAACTAGTGTGTTTGTCAGTTTTATAATTTCTGTTTGTTTCAAGAGAATTGTTATTGCTTGTTGAAGCATGTTTATGTTTGCTGCTTAAAATGATTGTCACATAATTCCAGTATCTGAGTTAATTTGAGTTTTGGTGTCTGTTGATTATCCTTTCTAACTCACACTGTGAATCTTCTGGTTCTTGATGTGATGGATGATTTTTTATTTTATCCTGGACATTCTGTTTCTTACGTCTGGAGAATGTGGGTTCTGTTTATATCTTTTACTTTAGCAGGTGATCGCCCTGTTTAGGTTTACCTTGTAGGTCCTGGCCTACATTTGTGGGTTGTGATCCCAGTGACAGTTTAATTTTGTGTTACAGTTTTTGGTGTGCTTGGTTTATGTGGTGTACTGGGACTCCTTTTTGTCCCTGCTTATCGTGCTGAAAGGAAGAGGCGATCTCCCCAGGCCCAGTGTCTCTTGGTAAGAGAAGGAATGGTCAGTCCATGTGATGAAAAGGCCTTGTTGGATGGGCAGTGGTTGTGATTGTACCCGCTCTGCACGAGCCTGCTGGCTGTTCTGGTGTGTCTGGTTAGGGGAGGAGCCTCAGCACTGCTGTGGCCCTTGGAATCCCTCTTGCTGGTGCTTCCTGCTGCTCTGGTCTCTGGTGGCAGAGGAGGGGAGTTCAGGCCCTGAATAGAAGCGGTTTCCTGGACTGGCTGCTTCTGAAGTGGGGCTGTGCTTGGTGATGCTGCCTGGTTTCCCTCCTGGTTAGAAGAGAGGGGCGTCTCGGCCCACGGGGACACAGGGGCTTTCTGAGGCTTCTAACCTGTTTTTGTGGCAGGGTTCCTCTAACTGCTGCCGCCCAGATGCACCCCTGTCCCTCGATGGGACAGGGGAGTCTTAGTTCCATGGGGAAGGATGCCGTTTCCCACGGCACTTTTTGATCTGTCTTGCTGGTGGTGGTGTACTCTTGCTCCCTCCAGGGGAGGAATGATCTTTCCGGGGTGCCTTTCCTTGCTGGGTTGGGAGTTAGGGAATGCCAGGCCTGTCTCCTTCCTGCTGTTGGGTGAGGGCCTGTAGGACGTCCTGCCGCTGTGTCGTTTCTCAGTCCTTGGTCCCAAGCCCCCCTAACCCTCTTCCTCTTCACTGCTGCCTTCTCGACCCCTTCCAGAGCTCTCCTTTGTTTGGCTCTTGCTTTATTTCCAAGCTTATAGTTGGGCTTAGGGAAGAGGAGCAGGGAGAGATGGATCTTAAACTGGAAGTTGTGCTTTTACGTTATTTTGTGAAGGTTGGTTGTATTTTATCATAATAACATATGGTAAAAGGCTAATGAGAATATACTGTGGCTCTGTACTCCGCTTATTGCTTCCTCCTTACCCCAGCCTCTCACCCCCAAGGCACTTATTTTGGATTCTTCTAGCTGTTTCTTCTGGCATTTAAAATCTCCATATTTCAGTGGCTATATTTCTGACTCTGTCAGCATCGAAAAGTACTTTTCTTTTGAAGCCTTCCATTATCTCAACCCCAGCCAGGATAGAGTTAGATGCCCCTGCTGGCTCCTACAGGCCCCTGTTCCCCCTCAGAGCACAGATTGCACTTGACTGTAGATGTCTCTTTTCCATGAATGGAACGGCAGTGACTGTCAGATTTTAGCCCTGATGCCTGGCCTCATGAGATGACTTGGAAAGTGTTCCCTTCTCTCCTGCTTTCTGGAAGACTTCGAATAGAGTTGCTCTCTTCTTTAAGTGTTTGGTAGAATTCCCAGTGAAACCGTCTGGACCTAAGAGATTTCTTTTTTGGGTGTTTCACTTTACAAACTCAGTTTCTTTAATAGTTAACTAGGCTATTCAAATGAGCTATTTTGTTTGGGGTGAGTTGTGATTGTGCCCTTTGAGGAATCGGTCCTTTTCAGGAAAGTTGCCATATTTATGTGTGTAGTGTTGTTCATCATCTATTCTCTTACTATCTTTTTGATGTTGTTTCATTCAGATATTGGTGGTTTGTGCCTTCACTCCTTTGTTGGTTAGTCTTACTAGAGGTTTGAGTTTTTTCAAAGAGCTATCCTTTATTTTTCTTATTTTTTTTGTAGTTGTCTGTTTTCACTTTTATTAATTTCTGTGCTTTACTTTTCCTTCTTTTTGATTGCTTCTTTAGGTTTTATTTTTTATCTTCTCATTCTTGTTTCTTATGGTGGGAGTTTAGATTATTGATTGGAGACTTTTCCTCTTTTTTTAACATAAGGATTTTGTGCTGTCAATTTCCCTCTCAGCACTGATTTATCGGTGTCCCACAAATTTTGGCATTTTGTTTTACTTTGAGACTTCCCCTCTGTCTCATGGATTACTTAGGAATGTGTATGGAAAATTTGCTGTTATTTTTCTGTTACTAATTTCTAGCATGATTTCTTTGTGGTTAAAGAACATGCTTCGTGTTACTTCATTTAATTTTGGTAGTTTGTCTTGTGACCAAGAATATGGTCTGTATTGGTAAGAATTTCAGGGCCCAAAAGAAGGTGTATTGTGCTGTCGTTGGGTGAAATGTTCTGAAATGTTGATAAGATCCTGTTATCTTTGCTAGTTTATGTTCTAGTTGTTTTCTTGGTTGAGAGTGGGTCGTTGAAGTCTCTAACTGTAATTGTGCATTTGTCTATTTTTCCTTTTGGTTTTATCAATTTTTACTTTACTGTTTTGCCAGTCTGTCATTTGGTGCAGACATGTTTGGGATTGCTCTGTTTTGATGGACTGATGCTTTTATTATTTTATAATTTCCATCTGTCTCTAGTAATATTTTTGCTCTGGGCTTTCCTTTTTCTGACATTTATATAGCCACTCATGCTTTATTTTGACTAATGTTTACCTGGCATATAATTTTCCATCCTTTTACTTTCCACCTGCTTATATTTAAGGTAAGTTTTTTGTAGTCAGCATATGGTTGGCTTATGTTTTGTTTTTGTTTTTTTTTAAAGAATTTATTTATTTATTTGAGAGAGAGAATGAGATAGAGAGACAGCATGAGAGGGGAGAGGGTCAGAGGGAGAAGCAGACTCCCCGCCAAACAGGGAGCCCGATGCGGGACCCGATCCCGGGACTCCAGGATCAAGACCTGAGCCTGTGCCAATCTCTGTCTTATGATTGATATATTTAGAGCATTTATGTTCAGTGTAATGATTGACAAGTTAGGGCTTATATCTGCCATTTTCCTTTTTGATTGCTGCGTTGTTTCTTTGTGTTCTTTTTCCTGTTTTTCTGTGAGTTACTTGAACAATTTTTGGAATTCCATTTTGATTTACCTATGGTGTTTCTCCACTGTATGTCTTTGTATAGATGTTATTTAGTGGTAGTTCTAGATATGACATTATACATATGTGATTCATCACAGTATTCTGGTGTTGATATTTTATCAGTGTTAGTAAAGTGAAGAATCAGTACCTCTTTACATCCCTTTACTCATCCTTACTGGTAAAGTAATTATCTTGTACAATTACATAAATACTTTAATTTTGCAAAAGTACATAAATATTTCCCTTACATATGACTAGAGTTACACATCAGTGTTAATTTTTCTCTCTCTCAAACATAATCTAGAAAACTCAAAAGGAGAAGAAATGCCTATTCTATTCACCCATGTTTTCACTATTTCTGTTGTTCTCTTATTTCTTGAAGGTCCTGAATTCCTTATTATTTCTGTTCTAAGAATTCCTTGCTATTCTTTTAGTGTAGGTCTGCTGAAAACAAATTCTCTTAGTTTTCTTTCGTCTTAGAAGGTCTTATTTCTGCTTCATTCCTGAAGGGTAATTTCACCAGATACACAATTTGGGGTTGACAGTCCTTTTTCTATTTTAAGCCCTTGGAAAATGTTATGCTACTTCTTTCTGGCCTCCATGATTTCTGATGAGAAATCTGATGTCATTGGAATGTTTTCTTTTCCTGTGGGTAAGATGTCATTTCTCACTACTTACAAGCTTTTTTTCTTGTCTTTAGTTCAGTAGTTTGATTATTATGGGTCTTGACATAGATTTCTTTGGGTTTATACTGTTTGGGGTTCACGTAGCATATTGAATCTGCAAGTTTTATCTTTTGTCAGGTTAGGAGTTTTCAGCCATTATTTGTCTAGAACTTTTTGAGCCCCACCCTCTTTCATCTCTTCTAACACTCTCTCTGGAGACACCTTGTGAGATCTTTCTTGTGTCTCAAACGTCCTGAGTTTCTCCTCATTTGTTTTAAGTCCATTTTCTGTCCAGATTGGTTTCTGTTGTTCACTCTTCAAGTTCATTGACTTTTCCTTTGTCTCTTCTTTTCTGCCCCTGAACCCTATGCATTGTTTTCAAATCTCCATTATTGTATTTTTTAGTTTTAGAATTTCCATTTGGTTCTTCTTCATATTAGCTTTCTTTGCTGAAATAGCTGTTTGTTTGTTTTCATTTGCTTCAAGTATGTTTGTAATTGCCCATAGACACATTTTTATGATGGATATGAGAATCCTTGTCAGATAATTTCACCATATGCATCCCTTTGGTGTTGGCATTTGTTGGTTATTTTTCCTTCAGGATTAGAGATTTTCCTGGCTTTTGGTATAATGAGTCCTTTTTTTTTTTTTAAATTGTATCCTGGACATTTTGGGTATTATGCTGGGAGGTTCTGGACTTTATTCAAATAATCTTCTGTTTTATCAGGCCTCCTCTGACACCCCATGGGACTGGGGTTAGGGAGGTGGGATGAGGTGGTGCTGCTTTGTTGCTGGCAGATGGGGTGAAAGCTGGGTTCCCTTTGACACCTGGGAGAAGAGGGTGCCCCCTTCACCGCTGGGCAGACATGGGGTCTGCGGTGCCGCGTGGGGCTCTGCTGATGTCCCCTTGTCTGGGGAGGGGAGGAATGCCTGTTTATTGTAGCCTCTGGCCTCCTGCAGTATGGCCTGGGGGGCCTTTACGTCTGGGTTCCTGTGAACCCAGTGGTAGGGATGGGCAGGAGGGCCTGGGCTGTTCTTGGGGCTCTCTTTGGTTTATGTCCGTGGTTTTTCTGGCTGCTGACTCTCTGGTACACAATTTGGGATAAATGAGGCTGAAGGAGCGCATTGGGAACTCCCTGTTGTGTGACCTCTGGGGTCTGGGTCCCTCCTGGTCTGCCTCCTTCTCTTCACCTTTCCCTCTGTCGTCTCCAGGGTTATAGCTTATGGGGGAGAGGGGGAGGGCGCCCTGTCTGCTCAAGTCTTGTTCTGGAACTGGCAGGAAGGAGTCATTTACCTTTGTTCTGTTTTTGTCTTTACTCTTTGTATTTGAAAGTCCGTCTTATTATTTATTTTTCCATTCACTAACAAGTTTTGGCTACAGGCCTCCCGTTTGGAGTGTAAAATTCAGTGTATTCAAAAAATACACTATTTATGTATTCACAAGGTAAATGCAGCCATCACCACGGGCAGGGTTGGAAGATTTTCTTCACCTCTGAGAGAGACCTAGCGCCCCGCACCTCATCTCTGGAGGTTTTCTTACTGCAGTGAGATATACTTAACAAAGCTAACTGTGTTTAGGGTACTTTTGACTTAATATATAACAAATCTCTAATTTCATATTTCAGAACTGTAAAGTGAGTAAAGTTTTTTATCCAAATTATGGCTTTTCTAGTATTTCTGTTTTGGGAAATGTGTGCTGTAAATTAGAAGACAGCTAAAAAAATAGATAAAAAAATAAAAAGTGCAAATTCAGTCTTCTATTTCCAATAACAAAAGTTTATATTATGGGGTCTTTTTCTTCCACATTGGCAATTGAAAGCTAATTAGTTGTTAGAAAAACAGCTTTGACACGGGCTTTTCTTGCTTTGTGAGCTTTAAAAGGCTTTTTTTTGACCATATAAAAATGTCATTTTGTGTTCATAAGGTATAAGGAACTGTAGTAATGTATTTTAAAGGTTTTCAGGTTTTCCTTGGAGTGAAACTACTTTTATTTCATTATAATCATGCTAGTTTAGGACACAATATATTTAACATGTAGTGATCATAAATTATTACAACTGGTATAAAATTTTTCATCATTGGGTTTGTACTTTATGAAAATTTCAAGGGGACAAATTAGATATGATTTGAGTATGGTTAATACAGGAGGATGTTCTTGGTTTTTTTTGGGGGGGGTGGGTTTTTTTTTTTTTTTGGAAGTTACTAGGTGAATGAAATGCTGTGTCCCACGCATAGTATTTAATAGTTCAGTAAGAGTGCAATTACTTGTTAAGATCGTTTTCTGTGAACTAATGTGAGGCATTGATTTTCTTCTTGTAGTATGTATAGGTGGGTAAAAGTAAGGTATTTGTTAATTTGATATTTTTCATTTCTGTCTTTTAAATGGTACCCGTGTCATTCAAATTATCTTCACATTTGAAAAGAGAATGACTGACACTGGACATCATTGTGTTTATCCATGTCTATTAGTACCTATTCTTTGCTTCATGTTGCAGTGTGGCTTTTGGCCCTGCCTAGAGTCATTTGCAATATTATAATGGTTAAACTTTAGTGTTTGAGAAGAGAGTCATGCTGAGAACAGATGGCTCTTGTCTGATTATCTCTAAAATATTCGTGTGTTTCTTAATAGAGGCAACACAGTTTTTTTTATAGACACTCAGAATGAGTGTCTATACACGATTTCCTCTGAATCTTTAAAAATTTTACAGTTATGATGATCTAAAAAAATGCCTTTACTCTAGTTATAAAGATGAAACTTCTTTTTTGTGTTTTCACAGCTGAAAAGGTTTTTTCAAGTACCAAATGATTCTTCCTTTGCTTTTTTTTTTTAAGATTTATTTATTTATTTGACAGAGAGTGAGAGAAAGAGAGAGCACAAGCAGGGGGAGGGGCAGAGGGAGAAGCGGACCCCCTGGGAATCCAGTGTGGGACTCGATCCCAGGACCCTGGGATCACGACCTGAGCCGAAGGCAGACGCTAGTGACTGAGCCGCCCAGGTGCCGCTACCAAATGATTCTTAAGATAGTGTTTATCAAAGTGCTCAGGCCCAGGACTCCTTGGAATCAGAGACATATTTTTAAGGATCTGTAGTTCACTCGAGTTCATGAAATTCTTTAAACCTGCCAGAACAGGTCTGTTTCACTGTAGTTTCTACAGCTGACAGTATTAGCATGAAGATAGATTTGGTGATTGTGAACATGACAGTTTTGGGTATAACTGGGTCATGTGTCCTGAGCTAATCGGCCCACGTATGTTTTTAATTTCTGGATTGGCGTTTACATAATATTAGATATTGTCCCATTACTCTAATTTAGAGGCTTGTTTCGATTCATGTATAGCGTTGGTGTAATTTCTTATGTTAAGAAATTGGTATTGAGGTTTTTTTACAGAACGCCGTGGAAGAGGAGTCGGTGGCTCCGAGGTTACTGTGTCCATAGTCCACATGGGGGGCATCTCCGGGCGTGGGCACTGACTGGCCCTTGCGCGTCTTGCTTGTTTTTATTGCTGAGGTCAAGGCGTGCCTTTCAGGCAATGTTCCTTTCCTTTTTTTTTTTTTTTTTTTTACACAACTATTCTGCTGTTTAACTCCTCTGCTACTGTAGGAAGGGAAGAGTCCCAGTTTCCCAGTATACAGTTTTGCTGCTTATTAGTGACTCATCAGTGACACGCTTGAACTTGGAAGCTGTGTTTGATGAAGGAAACATACCCATTTCTTTATAGTACTTTGTTGCTTTGTTTTTCTACTCTATTAACATGTAGGCAAAGAGGGCAGTGTTTATTTTTCTTAAAGAAGGTTGAAGCATTAGGCATATTTTAAATGGTTTCTCCCTTTACTATCAGTTGGCTTCTCAGCAATGCTTCTCCTCAAAATGGAAACAATAAGGCTATTACATACTTAATGTGAGTTTAAGCTAGTTACTGTATTGACCTACTTTTACTTAGATACATGTAAATTACGCACCTTCTAGTACTTGAGTGTTTTTTGTTGAAGGTTCCCAATTTTTCTAAACCTTTGGCAGCAGCTAAGAGAGTTGTCTCCGTTTCTTAGTGTGGCAGTACTCTTGGGTTTGGTATCATCTGTTCTGTCTCTTTGTTCACATTGTTTTTACTCTTTTTAAAAATATGTTTCCAGAATTATACTTAATTGCTGGAAACGTTGATTTTTCTTGAGTGACAAACCAATTAAGTGTGTATGACACTAGGCAACACAGACACTTAGGATTTTCTGCTTATCCTGTCTCTGAAAAAATCCATTATTCATCATCTTATTGTTTTTAAATACTGAGGTAAAATTTTCAATACGATAGGAAAATTGCTTTGGAAATGGAATAAATTGCTTGCCAGTTCAAAGGCTCCATCTCTGAAGTGGAGGTTACTAAACGTGATGTTGCTTATGTTCATTATCTTTCAGACTCTTTGTACTACTTTTCTAGCATGAAACTTGATAAGATTGTGACTTTTGCTAAAATGCAGCACAATCGCTGAAAGAACTTAATGAAAAAGACTAAAAATCTCATTTTGTATACTATATTATAATATATTTAAGTGGCATTTTGAATTTTAATTGCATTTTGTATAAATATTCATTTTCTAGTTGACTGTTTTAAAAGAAGTGATCTTATGCAGAGAATGAGAAAAAAGGAATTTTTCTGAGGAAACCTATTGACTCTGTTTTAGGCCCGCTCCCTCACAGCTGAGAGGAGCTTTTGTGTGAGCCCCTCAAATGACGAGTCTCCTGTTGTGGGGATGTTGTGTGGTGTGTGGATGGTGACTGGAGCGAGGGGACCCTGGGTGCTGGTCGGGGCGGGGACAGGTGCTGCCGCTCCTCCCTGTGACTCTCGGAAGGCCCTCCCTCCGCCTTACTGCTGTCAGCGACAGCGTGTGGGTGTCCGACACCCGGGACCGGGTCTCATCACTGGAACTAAAGTCTTCCGTGCTTTTTGGGTAGACTTTTAAGCAGCACAGCACAGTCATGGTCATCTTGGTAGATCAATCTTTTGTACATTTTTCATGTTTTCAAATATTTGCTTTCATGGATCATTAGAAGCTATGGTTAAAGTTACTCCCATTACAAAAAAGGGCTGTCAGGGCATTTTCACAAACTGTCCTCCATAAAAGTTGTTCACACTCTTGCTAGCCATTAAGAGTGCTTCGTTAGCCAAGACTGTTAAGAATGCTAAGGGTGAAGAATTTTTTTCAGTTGTTTTAATTTGCGTGTTTTAGAAGTTCTCTTGGAAACAAAAATGACTCCTAGTCTTAAAACCTTCCACTGACTTCCCTTCCCCTGAGAGTTAAAGTGAGACTCCTTATCCTGGCAGGCCGTGCCCACGGGACTCAGCCCTGCCCACCCCTTCAGCCGCATCCGGTGTCCCTCCCGTGCCTTGCCCACTCCAGCTGCCCCGGCTTTCTCTCCAGTCCTGAGCCCTCAAGGCTCTGCAGCCCCGTCCAGGTCTCCCAAGACCTTCTGTGGTTGGTTCCTTTCATGCAGGTGTCTCCTCTTGAGACTCGGCTTCCTTCTGGCCCTCGCGCCTTCTGTATTAGAGTCTTCCCAGCACGTCTCCCTTTGCAAGTAGGCAGCACGCTTCTTGTGCTTGTCCTCGTCGGGACAGCGCTCGCCCAGGGCGGTCCCTCAGGTGTGTGTGGGAAGGGTTAGAGTTCCTAATGTGGCTGCACATAGTTCTCTAAGTACAGCTGTATTTCTTTTTTTATGAATTGTCTTTGCTCATCTGTCATTCAAAGTGTTTGCTTTTTTTTTTTTAAAGATTTTATTTATTTATTTGACGGAGATAGAGAGAGAGCACAAGTAGGCAGAGAGGCAGGCAGAGGGAGAGGGAGAAGCAGGCTCTCCACTGAGCAGGGAGCCCGATGGGGGACTCAATCCTGGGACTCCAGGATCGTGACCTGAGCTGAAGGCAGTCGCTTAACCAACTGAGCCACCCAGGCACCCAAGTGTTTGCTTTTTTTAAATTTTATTTGTGAGAACTGTTTCTGAGGAATGGTTTTACTGTCATGTGCTGTAAAAGTTTCTCATTTGCGCTAAACTTTTCTTCTTGGACCATGCAGAATACAGGTACCCTGGGTGCCCGGTTGTGGGAAGGGCTCCGTAGACCCCAGCCCCCTTCTCCAGGGCCTCACAGTCCAGGAGGCCTTCAGGAGTGTTCTCTCTCCTTCTGGTGTTTGGTCTCATTGACAGGCCAGCTCCCCAAGTGATCAAACTCTTGCCTGAATGTGCCTGGTGTGTGAGGATTTGGCTTTTCCAGGATAGCCATACCGATTCTAGTTCCTTAACTGCGGCAGCCGGCAGGAGGGTGAGGGGAAGGGGCCTGGTGGTGCGTTCAGGCCGACCCCAGGGTAGAAACCAGCTTCGTATGTTGGAGATGTGGGTAGTGATGAGGAAATACCCATCTTCCGGGGGTTACGCGGCTGCTAGGGAGCTGGATTTCAGCGATATTTATAGAATGTGTTCCTTTTTAAAAAATTTATCAGACCTAACATAAAACTTACCATCTTAAGCACGTCTACCCAAGCGTGCAGTGCAGTGGCCGTGAGCACATTCACGCTGTTGTACCACTGTCCTCACCTCCCGCCCCCAGGCCTCCTTCCTCCTCCCAAACCCAAGCTCTGCACCCGGGAGACGCCTCGCTGTCCCCCCTCCCCGGCCCCCGTAGCCTTTCTGTACCTCCGTGTCTGTGGAGTTGACTGCTGTCACCTCGTGGAGGTGGAGCCCTTCGGGGTCTGTCGTATTGCGTCTGGCTTATTGCACTGAGCGAAATGTTTTCAAGCTTCGTGCCATAGCACACGTCACATTGCCTACTTCTTTTAAACCGGGTGATGTCACGTGGTATGGGTAGACCACCTTTGGTCTTGGACATTTCAGTTATTTTTCTTTTTTATAGTAAGAATTTCCTATGTTAATTGTCTAAAACTAGGAATTAAATGAACGTAGGCGAGGTGCTTAAATTCATGCCTGACAGTTTCAGCAAACACTGGCCGCCGGCTTCTCCTGTCCCTCCTCCTCCTCTCAACGCTGAATTTCTACCTGGGCAGCAGGGAAGGGAGGCCACGCTGGCTTGCACCCACGTTCACTGTCCTTCCTTCAGCCTCGCCCTCTGCTTTCCCTCCCCCAGGGGGTAGCTGTCCCTTGCTCTGTAGCTGGGAGGGGTCACCTGAGGATCCAGATGGTCTTCAGTAGCTTTCAGTCGGTTCCTACTCTTTCCTCCCTCCCCACCCGCTTCAGAGGTCCCCCTGACGCCAGGCCCGCCCCTCCAGGGTCCCAGGGTTCTCCTGCTTCCTCGCGGCTGTGCTGAGACTCCTGTTTTTCTTGGATCTGCTTATTTACCATCCATCTCTCTGCTCTCTAGCTTTCTGCATTTTGTTATCATCTCTTGTTTTCTGTTCTGTAGGTTTCAGCTTTAAGAAAAAGCAGTGTTTTTGGTATTGAAGGCAGTCGTGTATTTAATCTTCCATTTTTATGGGAAACACTTTCTAATCCTTTCTACCTGTGTGTCTGTCTGTCTGTGTTTTCTCTTTCAGAAGACAGCTGTTCTGGGCGTCCTAATCTGCAGAGCGGTGTAGACCTCTCGTCGCTCTCCTTACAGGAGTTGACAGTTGTAGTTATCTCGAAGCAGGCTGCCTTCTGTGTCCCAGCTCCAGTTCCAGAATTCTCACGGATAGCTGTGGCTGAGCTTGGGTGACTGGCAGTCCTTCCTGAGCTGTGCGCTGCCCCACCTACCTTCCCTACCTTCCCGTCCGCAGTGGTCATTCCACACGCACCCTGCCCCTCTACCTGGATGCAGCCCCTGCAGCCTGAGCTCAGTCGGCACCTTCCAAGGGCTAGGGGACTGTCTCGCCAGTAGCCACTGCTATCATTTAAGATTTCCTGGTGAGTGAGTCTGAGCTTGTGAGTTACAAGCTGTGTCCGTTACTGACTGCCGTGTCTTCAGTGTGGGCACGCATGTAGTGGTGCTCAGCAGGTGACTGAGGGTATGTACCCAGCACAGCCAAACGGCTTGCAGAGCGTTTTCTCACCTTCCTGTAAGGATTTTGAGAGGTGATTTTTCTTGGGGTCCTCAGCCTAACGTACTCTTTGTACTCCAGTATTTTCAGAGGTCTCGTGGTTTTTATTTTTTATATGACATTATATTGGGAGGAGGAGAAGTGTTTGCGTGGTTAGTGTTTGCTAAAGATCTGCCCACCGTCTCCTCAGGCTTATTCTCTGCTTTACGGTCTCAGGGCAGGTGGTGCCTGTGTTTGTCGTGTGCTGTGTGTCGGGTCCCCTCGATGCCTAATCGGCACTGCACTGAAGCACCAGAGTGCCCGGGGGAGCCTCAGCACAGGCCGTCGGCACACTTACATCCTCCACGAGGAGAGCACCTCTGTCTTCACCTCACCACCCTCTCTTATCCGAGGGCCGTTTCACATGAGGGAGGAAAGATGAGAGCGAGGCTGCGGGAAGCAGGATTGTCAAATTGACTCAGAATACAAAGAAAAAAATCGTCATTAATTGTTATGCAGTTGTATCAGTGTCCTATTGCTGTTCTAAAATTATCCTAAATGTAGTGGCTTAAAACAAATGTATTATTTTCCAGTTCTGAAGGTCAGAACCGTATGGACTCACAGGGCTACAGTCAGGGTGTCAATATGCAGCATCTCCTCCTGTAGGTCCTTGCAGAGAGTCCAGTTCCATGTGGTTGTAGGTTAAAGTCCTGTTTTCTTGCGCCCAAATTACTCTAATACGATACATTTAAGAGATACTACCAATCAGTGTGGAAGAGATGGACTCTTGCATAAATAACATCGCCATTTCTGTTGTTGTATAGTATATATATCCCTGCAAAACTTCGTATTTCGTAGAAATGCTCGCTGGAAGTAACAGGGTTTATGGGCAAAAGTAAGTTAGGGCAGACCACTGGGGACCACATCACTAACAAAAACCGTCATAGTCCTGGTGACATTTGCTGAAGGGGCACATTGAGTTCCTGGCCAGTGAAGATTTACCTGTGAGGAGGCTGGTGCCACGGGAGAGGGTCCTAGTTCCGGGGGTGCCCCCAGTGCACACGCCCCAAATACGCCCAGCTCCACTGAACAGCATGGGGAGCAGCCTTAGCCACAGTTTGTAAGTAGTAGTGCAGGACCCCGTGTGCTAGCAAACGTGAATCAGTGCCGGTGATGACAAGATGCCATTTTCCTCCCTTTATTTAAGCGAAGGGTACATGTATTTAGCTCTCATCTGATGAGGGTGAGGTAAAATTGCTTTTGGCATTATTCATAGCACTCAGTGGTGGGAGTTTAAATTTGCAGTTGGCAATAATATTTCAAGTGTTTTAGAGCTTATGACTTTGTACAAACTATTGCAGTTCTGGGATTCTTTGAAAGAATTCATGTAAAAATATGGAGAAAGTTCTGTGTACAGATATTTGCACGGAAACGTTATTTAGTGGGAATTTATAAATGTTTTCTCTGTCCAACAGTGGGGGATACCTCAGTAACCTTTAACTCAGTAATCCACTTGCTGGCTTATTTTTTTAGTTACCACATGTTAAAAAGATGGTAAGAGGAGCTTAGGTAGCAGGTCAGCATTGGCCTTATTGTCCAAGGACATCTTTATAGTCATTGAATTCCACTTGTGTTTGGATTCTTTTTTTTCTTTTTTAAAGATTGTATTTATTTACTTGAGAGAGAATGAGAGATGGAGAGGACGAGACGGAAGCGGGTCAGAGGGAGAAGCAGACTCCCTGCTGAGCAGGGAGCCCGATGCGGGACTCGATCCTGGGACTCCAGGACCATGACCCGAGCCGAAGGCAGTCGCTTAACCAACTGAGCCACCCAGGCGCCCCACTTGTGTTTGGATTCTTGACAGCTAGGCACCTGTTTCAAAAAAATAAAGTTTCAAGAAGGTGGAGTCTTCTGGAATCTTGCCTTCTGACCTTTTCACAGAATCCTAGTAAGCAAAGGACTGCCTGGCACCGTCACTGCATATACCCGCACATGCACACGCCCCCACACACATGCAGGTGTGTGAACACCCACATCCACAGATTCCCTGAGGGACTGCTAAGTTGGCACATATAAAGCTCGTTTATGTACTCTGCACTGTGTGTATACTTCATATACATTTAAAGCTTGTTATGTACTGTAGAAGATGTATTTCAATAACGTCTTAGAGCAGAATGGAAATAATTCTGTTCTTGGATATTCCTGACCATCTGGAGTAGCACTCACCATTTTCATTCTTTTTTTAAAGATTTTATTTATTTGATAGGGAGAGACACCGTGAGAGAGGGAACACAAACAGGGGGAGTGGGTGAGGGAGAAGCAGGCTTCCCACAGAGCAGGGAGTCCCCCGATCCCAGAATCCTGGGGTCATGACCTGAGCCCAAGGCAGACGCTTAACAACTGAGCCACCCAGGCGCCCCTCATTTGGTTATATCTTTTTAATTTCTTTTAATTTGGAGAAATCTTTGTGGTGGTTTTCTTTCTTCTCATGTGGCATTTTTGAAGAGTCCAGGCTGGTGGTTTGTAGTGTCTGGATTAGTACCTCCTGGAGTTGGGTGTAGTGCTCTTATTTTGTGCACTTCCCGTCACGTGAAAATTAGCCCCAGAGCAGTGCTTCTCAAGCAGCAGAGTGCGAGGGCTCTTGATACCAACTGTAGGCTACTTCCAGAAGTTTCTTGTTTCTGGGGGTGGCTCCAAGAATTTCTGGGGACTGCACTTTGAGAACCACTGCTCTGGGATTGAGTAAATACGGTAAATGTGTACATGTGTTGGCAGGAATGCTGGATCTGCTGCTTCTTGTATCACACCAGCAGGCAGACATCAGGTTGTCCTGTGGTGACTCGTTCTGAGTGTGAGTTCTAGCTTAAGGTGCCGATCTCTGTAGAATTTCTGCTGTTCGTAAGTTTCCATTTGCAGTTGTGAAGAATTGGATGATTCTCCAGCATCGTGACAGTTTTGTTCCCAAATGGTGCTTCCGAAATTTGTTCCCAAATCCCCCCCCCCCCAGGTTTTAGTGGATTTTCCAAATATCTTTCTGTTACTGATTTATTTTTAAGTTTATTTTTAAAGATTTTATTTGAGAGAGAGTGAGAGAAAGAGAGCATGAGCAGGGAGAGAGTGGCAGAGGGAGAAGCAGACTCCCCGCTGAGCAGAGAGCTTGATCCCAGGACCCTGGGATCAGGACCTGAGCTGTAGGCGGACGCTTAACTGGCTGAGTCACCTAGGTGCCCCTGATTTTTTTTTTTTTAAGATTTATTTATTTGTTTCAGAGAGAGAGAGAGTGCAAGCATGAGTGGGGGGAAGGGAAGAGGGAGAAGCAGACTCCCCACTGAGCATGGAGCCAGAAGCAGGACTCGATCCCAGGACCCTAAGATCATGACCTGAGCTGAGGCAGACCCTTAAGCACCTGAGCCATCCAAGCGTCCCTTTCTGTTACTGATTTTTAAAAGAAATTCCTTTATGGGGCGCCTGGGTGGCTCAGTCGTTAAGCATCTGCCTTCAGCTCAGGTCATGATCTCGGGGTCCTGGCATCGAGCCCCACATCGGGCTCCCTGCTCAGCGGGGAGTCTGCTTCTCCCTCTCCCACTTCCCCTGCTTGTGTTCCCTCTCTCGCTGTGTCTCTCTCTGTGAAATAAATAAATAAAATCTTTATAAAAAAAGAAATTCCTTTATGGTAAGAGAACATACTTTGTCTAATTTCAGTTCTTTTGAATTTGTTAGTTTGTGTTATGGCCCAGGTTGCGGTCCGTGGGGATGAGTGTTCATGGTGCACTTGATGAGAACATTCTGCCGTACAGGGTAGAGTGCCAGGGTAGGTTGGCTGACAGTGCTGACCATGTCTTTCTGTCCTTTCTGATACTGTTTCTTCCATTAATTACTGAGAGAGGAGTTATGAAGTCTTCCGGCAGTATTATGGATTTGTTTCTCCTTTTACTTACATATTTCATACTTTGTGTACTTTGAAACTGGTGGTAGGTGCATGCACATTTATGATTGTTAGAGCTTATGGGTGATTTGATCTTTTATCATTATATAATGTTCTTCTTTATCCTGGGCGGTTCTTTCATTTTATTTTTTTGATGTCTTCTTTGTCTTATAGTATCTACTTGTTTTCCTTTGAACGAGTGTTTGCATCATATCTTCTTCCATCTTTTTACTTTTAATCTTTTAACATATGCCATTATATTTCAAGTATTTTTTTTTTTGTAGGTAGTGATTTTTGTCCTCCAGGTGACATTTGGTGACATCTGGACACATTTTTATTGTCACGACTGGGGGAATGCTGCTACTGGCATCAAATGCGTAGTGGCCTGGTTTGCTGGTGAATGCTCCACAATGCACAGGACAGCTCCGTCAACAGAATTCTGAGACCCAAAATGTTAATGGTACCGCTGTTGAGAAGCTCCACGCTAAGGATTGCAATATACATAGCTAACTTTTCACTGTTCATATTTTACACTTAATGTAAGCTATGGAATCGCCTGCTTCTTACAGGATAGCCGCCATATCAGTTCACATCTTTCTACACTGAAAACTTCACCAGATGATGTGACAGCTTTTGCTTTCAATAGTCATACACGTTTTAAAGAATTTTGTGTTCTTTATTTCCAAAAATCCAAGTTTCCTGATGGTATCATTTTTCTTCGTCTTGAAACTTTCTTTAGCTTTCTTTTGTATGAGGTCAGATGGTAACATACCCTCCAAGTTTTATCTTTCATCTGAGAATGTTTTTGTTCTGCCTTCATTCCTGGAGGATCTTTTTGCTGGATATAGAATTCTGGGTTGAGCCTTTTTCCCTTTCAGCACTTAGACATGGAGTTCCTGTCCTCTGGCCTCATCTCTCTCCATGAGAAGTCCATGGGCATTTGAATTGATGGGCTTCTCCATGTAATGAGTTGTTTTCTTCTGGCTCCTTCCAAGAATTTTTCCTTCATCTTTGCTTCGAGTAGTTTGATTAGTGTGCTTTTTGTGATTTCCTTTGACTTTATCCTGTTTCAGCTTGCTGTTGTCTTTAAGTAGATTGTAGTATTGTCTGGCACTCATTTATGCTGTAGTTGTGGGCTTGGTTGGTTTTATTTGTCTTGTATAAAGTCTGTGGACTTCAGAGGGTGCGATGGGAAATTTCAGTTTCAGTGACTACCATCATGTCCCGGGGACACACAGGTCTGTGCTCTGATTTTTACAATTGAGGTGAATACCTACCACAGGTTTGATGTAAAATCAAATAAGATAGCATTCGTGGGCTCTGCAATCTACTTTCTGATGAATTTTTGGTTCTCAAAGTAAGCTTTTAGTTTTAAAATGTACATATGTCTGTGATTGAGGAGAGATAAAATGGGAACTTGATACAGTAGGCTGCCTGTTTTTGGAATCAGAAGAGGATTATTGAACTCTGAAAGGGATGCTGGTTGTGGAGGAAATTATTTCCTTGAATAGAAAATTCAGAAAAGGGAATAACAGAGACAGAGAGTAAGTGTAAGTGGGACATAGCATCCTTGCTGCGTATATCAAATCTGACAACAAACCAAGGGACCGTGTTCCCACCTTTCAAAAGAAGATACTTCCATAGTTCAAAAGTCACTTCCACGACTTTGATTGATGAATGTAAAGTTGGGCACATTTTACATCCAATCGATCTGTAGCAGAGTATTTAGATATGACCTGGAAGTATACATGTTTTGCTAATATTTTGGGTGATTGTTTTTATATTCCTGAATTGAACACCATGAGTGGGTGGTACTGTTGAGCTGACTGTTCACACCAGTGGCTTTGTGGAGGGCTCCCCTTCTAGCGTGGTCATGTTCGCTTCCTTGGGCAGCCTGTTCCTTTCCTTCTGACCCTGGCTAAATACATTTTTTGTAAAGGAAAGTAGCATCCCTTATTTATAATGGTTTGCCTCTGCTGTAGACAGCTTAGTTTGAAGAAAAAAGAAAAATGTGGTTAGTAGAATGGGACCAGCTCTTGTCTTAAATAATACCCTTACTGGTGACAGAAGGCTGCTTGGCCTGCCTCAGCATTCTCTCCTTACCTCTGACCAGGTACCAGCTGGAAGATGAGTCTGCCCATTTGGATGAAATGCCATTAATGATGTCTGAAGAAGGCTTCGAGAATGATGAAAGTGATTACCACACGTTACCACGAGCTAGGATCAGACAGAGAAGAAGAGGACTAGAGTGGTTTGTCTGTGGAGGATGGAAGTTCCTCTGCACCAGGTTTGTGATCTCTTGCTGCCTAATTTCCTATTCTCTCAGGTATACAGTTAAGGTATTTAGAAGCTCGGCTTCTAACATACTTATTTTTATATCAAATAAAGAAGACACTCTCAATGAAATGACATAACGGAAAGTGTTAAACATTAGTCAAAACCAAACATTGCTAATCAGAAAAGGACAGAATGCCAAGGTCACTTTCTTTTTTTAAAGATTGTATTTATTTATTGGTCAGAGGGAAACAGAGAGCACAAGCAGGGGGAGCGGCAGAGGGACAAGCAGACTCCCCGCTGAGCAAGGAGCCTGATGTGGGGCTCGATCCCAGGACCCTGGGATCATGACCTTGAGCTGAAGGCAGACGCTTAATCGACGGAACCACCCAGGCGTCCTCAAGTTCACTTTTTTCATGCGACGTTTAAATGTTTAGAAAGTGGAGAAAGATTAGTGGTTTTGTATTGATTGCATGGTAGAGTCAATTCTGGTCACTGTGTCAGCATTTGTAAACCGTGCTCTCTTCCATCTTCGGTCCTGCTCTCATCCAGAAAGGCAGGTAGGGGCCTGTAAAATGCAGTTTAATAATACTGTAACTCTGTGTATTATGGGCCTGTAAAATGCAGTTTAATAATACTGGAACTCTGTGTATTATTTGACTCAAATGCTTTGACTTGGAAGAAGATTCTTCAGTAAATTTAACCAGAAAGAAACAAAGGTAAGACCTGCTCATATTTAAACAAGTTCACTGGTGGTTGAGATAAACTTCATCAGCTGTGCTCACCCTTGACTTTAGAGGCTGGTCTGTGAAACCACACTCTGTGTCTAGGACACTTGGCCATTGACTGTCCTCCAGCCCTAGGGACGGGTAGAGCAAGATTTCAGCTGACTGATGCCAACATAACTTGAGTGGGGTATGTCGAATAAATTACTGCTTTGATAGTCTTTCTGCTCTTTAAAGTTTGTGGTCAGTGCCTTTCTTAACCATCATGAACTTAGATCCCTTTGACCATAAAAGAGATACAAGTCATTGTAGAAAGATACCTTATATATCATCCTCATTATCTCTTTAGAAGTTTGTAAAAAGATGTTTTTACAACCAATTTGATTTTGGGGTCGGCTCACATAGTGGTATTCAAACAGTGGTGTGTGGACTCCCAGGGACTCTGAGGAATCCCTCAAAGAGATCGACCACGCAGAATCGGGAAGTGAGCCTGAGCAGGATTTAGGCTTATCACCCCCTCTCAGCTTCCAATTAGTGTCTGTCTTTATCTTTCCTGTATATTGTAAGCTGTTCATATGAAGAAGCAATTTCATGGCTAAACAAGGCTTTAGAAATCACTGACTTGTGTTACTAATTTTTAATGAGTGAGACAGTTTTTTCACAAAACATTTTCTAGGTTAAATAGCCAATATTCCTGGAGTATTCTTTGGGGGTACTTAACCTTGTCTAGACTTAATTCCTTTTAACAGTTGCAGGGCTATGCAGAATTGTTTTTTCTTGTGTCCCTTGTGATGCTTTGTGCTTTTCAAGGGGTTTATCTACTTTCAAATATATAAATTCCTGTAATAGAAAATGTATGAGGTTCTGGAGGGATGTCACATTTTATTATTCCTGATATTGTTAATTTATCTCTCCCTTTTCCCTGTTAATCTTGATAGGAGGTTATCAGTTCTTTTCAAAGAGCCAAACTTCTGGTGTTGTCTTTGCTTTTGAAATTTTAAGCTTTTATCATGAAATAAATCCAGACTTGAAATAAATTCACTTTTATCTTGAAATAAATCCAAACTTATAGAAAAGTTGCAAGAATTCCTCCTATGCCCTTTGCCTAAGATCACTAATGTTTAATCTTTTGCCACATTTATTGACCATTCTCTTTATATCTCACTGTTATTTTCAGAGTGATTTCAGACGAGGTTGCTTGTTACTTCACTCCTCTTTGATCTTAGTGTTCCGTGCATGTTTCTTAGGAAGAGGCTATTTTCGTACATGGCCACCAGGCAGTTGCCACGTTCAGGAGATTTTGCTCTGACACAGCTCTGTCTCCTGCCCACAGAGCACCCTTCCTCTCTAGGCTGGCCTGGCATTTAGGTGGCCATCTCCATGAGCCATCTCCATGAATCTGGAGCCACTCTTGCCCTAACTTTGTCTTGCATTCCATTGATGTTTATGGGAACTACACAACAGGTATTTTATAGAACATTTCAGGTTTTGGTCTGTCTGAGGTCTCCTCGCCATTAGATTCAGGTTAAACATTCTCTGGGACACTGTATGAGTGACACTGTGTCCCTCTTAGGATGTCTGCTTCCTGTGTCATTGAAGTCTGGTCTGCCCTTAATTTTTTTCATACTGAGTTTAACTTGCCTTTCTTTTTCTGGCTTCGTTAGATGGATTCTCAGGTCACCAGCATTGTACTTTTTTCTTTTTTAAAAACAGATGCATTTCAGTTTTGACACATGGTATTATTATTACTATTTAGTTCAAAATATTTTGATTTACATTGCCATTTCTGCTTTAGTTGATGTTCAGTTTAGAACCATGCTGATTAATTTCCAGTCAGGAATTTTCCTGATTATCTTTTTGTAATTGACTGTTATCTTTTTTTTTTTAAAGATTTTATTTTTTATTTGAGGGAGAGAAAGTGAGAGCAAGAGAGAGAGAGCATAAGCGGTGGGAGGGGGCAGATGGAGAGGGAGAAGCAGACTCCCTGCTGAGCTGGGAGACTGGAGACACTGGGGCTGGATCCCAGGGTCCTGAGATCATGATCTGAGTTGAAGTCAGACGCTTCATGGACTGAGCCACCCCGGTGCCATGTGATCGACTTTATCTTAATTCCACTGTGGCCCGAGAACATACTTGGGATTTTTTTCTTTCAGTCTCTGTAATGTGTTGAGACTTACTTTATGATTCATCGTATATGGGCAGTGTTAGTCAATTTTCTGTGTGTATTTGAAAAGAATTTGTCCTTTTTTGTTGACTGTGTTGCTCTGTGTTGCTTTTTTTTTTAAAAAGATTTTATCCACTTATTTGATTAATTTGTTAATAGTCTTGTTTGAATCTTCTGTATTCATATTCGAAGTTTACTTATCAGTTACTGAGAAGCTTGTGTGAGTCTCAACATCTTTGAGGATGTGTCTACTGCTTTAAATTATGTCATTTTGCTTTATATATTTTAGAGTATGTTATTAGATGATGCGAGTGTAGGGTTACTAACTCACTGTTGGATTGATCTTTATCTGATAATATTTCTTCTGTGTGGGCTCATAATGTCTATCTTCAATAGACATTATGAAATGATACCAGCTTTCTTTATTTTTATTTATTTTAATTCCAGTTAGTTGACATGCGGCGTTATATTAGCTTCAGGTTTCCATACATCACCCTGTGCTTAACACAAGTGCCCTCCTTCATCCCCTTCACCTGTGTCCCTCCCCCACCCACCTCCCTCTGGTGAGCGTCAGTCTGTCCTCTGTTATTAACACTTGTTTCTTGGTTTGTCTCTCTCTTTTGCTCTCTCTCTCTCCCAGCTTTCTTTGATTAGTATTTGCATGGTATATGATTTTCATCCTTTTACTTTGTTTTATTTAAAAAAAAAAAACTTTTCTGGCGGCGCCTGGGTGGCTCAGTTCGTTAAGCATCTGCTTTCAGCTCATGTCATGATCCCAGGGTTCTGGGATCCAGTCCCACATCAGGAGCCTGCTTCTCCCTCTACCCGTGCCCCTCTCTCCTGCTCATGCTCTCTCACTCCCCCCCTCTCTCAGTAAATAAAATCTTAAAAAACAAAACCTTTTCTTTTGAAATAATTACAGCTTTACAGGAAATTGCAAACTTAGTATAGAGGGGTCCTGCTTATCCTTCACCCAGTTTCCCCCAGTGGTTGCATCTTTCTTTTTTTTTTTTTTTAAAGATTTTATCCATTTGTTTGAGAGCGAAAGAGTGAGCCTGAGGTGGGGAGGGGCCGAGGGAGAGGGAGAAGCAGGCTCCCTGCTGAGCAGGGAGCCCCAGGTGCAACTGGATCACGGGACCCTGAGCCAAAGGCAGCCGCTTAACTGACTGAGTCACCCAGGCGCCCCCCAGTGGTTGCATCGAACCAGAAAGTTGATGCTGGTGTAAACTGTGTATAGTTCACTACGTTTTACTACATGTGCAGGTCTGTGTAACCACCACTGCAGTAAAGATACAGAACTGTCCCATTACCGCAGGTGTCTCCTGTCTGCTGCCTTCTATAGTCATGTTCTCTCTCCTACCCCAGGCCCTAGCCTCTGGCAACCACTAATCCGTCTCTATTTGTATAATTTTAATTTTGAGAATGTCAAATAAGTGAAACCATTCCATTTGTGATTTTTGGAGATTGGCCTACTCCAATCAACACAGGGCCCTTGATAACCACTCACGTAGTTGTATCGATAGTTTTTCCTTTTAATTGCGGACTGGCATTCCAGGGGATGGATGAATGTTTGTTTAAGCATTCACCTACGATAGGACATTTAGATTGTTCCAAGTTTTTGGATGTTCCAAATAAAGCTGCTATGAATCATCATGTACAGGTTTTTTTTTTTTTTGTATGGACATAAGTTTTCCTTTCTCTGGGCTAAATGCTCAGGAGTACGGTTGCTGGGTTGCATAATAAGCATATGTTTAGTTTTTTATGAAAGTGCTGAACTGTTTCCCGGAGTGGTTGTACCATTTCACATTCCCACCAGCAGTGAAGGAGAGATTCAGTATCTCCTTGTCAACCTTGTTGTCACTGTTTTTTATTTTAGCTGTTAGAATATGTGTGTACTGACAGCTCATTGTGGCCTCAGGTTGTTTGCATTTTCTAAAGGCCTAGTGAGGTTCACTGTCTTATTTGCCATAGGCATGTCCTCTTCAGTAAATGTGTCTGTAGGTCCATTCCATTTTCTTCTTGGTTTGGTTTTTTTCCTGGTGAAGTTTTAAGAGTTCTTTATATATTTCACTTGTGAGTCTTCTGTTAGGTGGGTAGTTTGCAAATATTTTCTTCCATTCTGTAGCTTGTCTTTTCATCCTCTAAGAGTTTTTCCACAGATCCAAAGTCTTTCATTTTGATGAAGTCCAACTGTTTGTTTTTTTTCTTTTGAGCACTGCGCTTTGATTGTCACGTCTAAGGACTTTTCACCCAGCCCTGTGTCTCAAAGATTTTCTTCTGTAAGTTTTATAGTTTAACATTATTTAGATCCTTTTTGAGTTAGTTTTGTACAAGGTGGGAAGTTTTGGTTTAGATTTATTTTTTGCCTATGTATATCCAAATGCTCCAGCACCATTGTTGAACTGATTTTATGCCTGTGTCTCTGGTCAGTTGGCTGCACACGAGTGGGGCTTGTTGCCTGTATTGTCCCTTCGTCTGCCCTGCTAGTGCTACCCAGTCTGGAGAACTGTCTCGTTATCTAAGTCTTCAAATGGGGTAGGTTGATTCCTTGTATTTTATTCTTTTTCAAGGTTTTCTTAGCCCTCTAGCTATTAGGCCTTTCCATAGACATTTTAGAATAATCTAGCCCAGTCTGTAAAATCTTTTCAGGGATTTTGATAGGAATTATGTTTTACCTGTATATTAGGATGCCACCGTGGGTGCCATCCAAAGTAAGGCGACTTCTGAAGATTGATGTCAGTGTGATTGGAGTAAAGGGCTAGTGCGCCCTCCCCACCTGCCGTGGAAGACATGCAGTGATTTCAAGATGGAAGTCCTGATATGCCAACTTCATTTTATAATCACACCTCCTGAGACTGACATTGTCACACAAAATTTCATGTTAATTTTTCAGCTGAGTCTGTCACAGAGTGAAGTTCAGAGCTTCTGCCTTTTGCTGCTGGCTTGCTGTTGTAGCCCAGACTACACCTAGAAGATACAGTTCAACAACCTGCCTTCATAAGCCATTCTAGGTCTCCTGCAGTTTGGAGATTTGAGCAAAGCCAAACTGTTAATGCTGAAGTTTAAATTCACGATTCTTATTTTATGCTTAGTTTAGGCGATTTTGATACCTTTTCACCATTTTCTTAAGTATTTTGAGAAAAGTTTATTCTCTCTATCCAAACATAATGGTTTGGATGTCCAGGAAGTGGAAGTGTTTGTGCTGCTGGAGTCCTGACACTATGGCACATGGACGGACTGGAAGATAGCTTTGGCCCTATCCCCTTAAACATCAGTGTTCTTTCCCAATGTTGAATGGAGCCGTAAGTCTTAATTTTTTATTAATGCTACTAAAATAGTCCTCTTTAAGAGAGGAAAAGAGTGATTACCTGAGAGAGTAGATGTCCGAGGACCTTTGTCATCGGATCACTGAGCGGTGTATTGAGAATTGCAAACGACACGGCTCTCCTTTTCTCCTCATAGAAGAGCATTGATTGCTTCAGAAACTTAATGGTTTTGTCAGTGAGAGGGTCTAAACAGGGAAGATCATTTGCCTGAGGTTCTAGAAGTCATTATGCACTCATACAAGTCTCTTTCAGTGTTTTATGTCAAAGTTATTTCAGTATAACCTATTTGAAGATAACCTTTACAGATTAACATTAGATATGCTTTCGGTGTCTGGTAAATACAGAAACAATCAGTATTGGCTCTAAATATGTAGCATTAATTTAAACATTTTTTAAAAAGCATATATAACGAGTGTCTTTTGTTTCATGCAGTTGCTGTGATTGGCTGATAAATATTTGTCAAAGAAAGAGAGAACTGAAAGCTCGCACGGTGTGGCTTGGATATCCTGAAAAGTGTGAAGAAAAGCGTCCCAGAAATTCTATAAAAAATCAAAAATACAATGTATTTACCTTTATACCTGGGGTAAGACTATTACATTCTTAAGAATGGGTTTCATATCAGAGATTGCTGGCTCCTTTTGTTTTCACTGTTTTTTTTATTTTTTAATTTTTTTTCCCATTAATTGTGTCCTGTCCAAATCAGTGACCTTTTGCTTTTGAACCATTTATGTTTCAAGTAGTTGTTAAATAATTCATGCGCACTTTTAATGGGTACATCATGAAGTTCAAGGTGAGAAAATTTATAGTTTGACTTCAGTCCTAGATAAATATATTTATATTATTGTAGAAATAATCAAGCCTAAATTAAATTAACAGAAAATAAGTCCTAAGTTTTGTTTGGAGGTGAAGTGGAATGTTAAGTTTAAAGCCTGCCAAGGAACTTCATGCTGAAAGTAAAATAATTTTTTATAGAAACGTGACTCAGTAACAAAATATCTATAAGCATTTATAGATAATATTTTCTACTTCACATTATAAATTTCAAGCCATGTTATGTTGTTATATCATTAGTTATCTTTAATTAGGTATTATGCTAGGTGTAAATAATGAAGTTTAAATATTTGATTACTTTTTTTGTTGCTAGTGGTATTTTTGGCTTAAGTTACAAAACTGAGTATGTATTTAGGATGATTGACTAATTTTTGGTTTTTGTACATTTCCTATTTTTATAGACCAATTTATTCGTCTTTCTAAAGACAAAAGGAAGCTGGTACTGGTTATATTTCTATATCAAAGTTTCTGACACATTCTAGTTATTTGCTCTTACGCTCTTTACAAGAAAATGTCTTGGTAAAGTGAAATAAGGGCTGTTTTATTTTTCATGTTTTAATTTAAATAATCATGCTGATTTTATACTGGGCATTGATTGCCCCTCACCACCCTCCCCCATCCATCTAATAGTTGGTGAATGCTTCATATCTAATTAACTCTTTAGTAAAACACACAAAACTACTGTCTCCGTCATTAAAAGACAGCTCTTTTGTCAGGACAATAAAATGTAAGCTGTCTTTCAGGCAGATAAATATTCTCATCTTTCTTGAATGAAGTTACTGTTTTCTTTAAATTTTATTTTTTTTTTTAAAGATTTTTTTATTTATTTGAGACAGAGAGAATGAGAGAGAGAGAGCACATGAGAGGGGGGAGGGTCAGAGGGAGAAGCAGACTCCCCGCTGAGCAGGGAGCCCGATGCGGGACTCGATCCGGGGACTCCAGGATCATGACCTGAGCCGAAGGCAGTTGCCCAACCAACTGAGCCACCCAGGCGCCCTGTTTTCTTTAAATTTTAAATACTCGCAGATTGGCGAAGCATTGTACATTTTCCTAAAGGTCACAAAGTTCATTCAGTAGACAACAGAGTATTGATTACAGTGGCTTAAAGCCCACAGTGCAGCCTCACTCTGACCAGAGCAAATCCCTGCAGCCCACCAGGATGGGCTGTGTCCTGAGAGCACCTGTTGGTGTGGCTGCACCACTGTTACCGTGTGAATTCTCGTTCTTAGATTGTCTCTTAAATTAGGCTTTTCATCTAAAACGTAGTATTTTAGAAACATTTGGTAATTGCACAGTAGGAATTCTATGCCATTTTTAGCACAAATGGCAATTTTTGAATTGCTAATAGATATAATTTATGCTACCTGAGATTTTAAAGAAATCACTGAGGAGAAAGAGCTTTCTCTCCTGCTGAGATTAATTTATGAAATGACTCAAAACATCTTTAGACAGCAATTGAATATGATTATGAATAGAAACGTGTTATCATTGTAGCTGATTTTTGAGTTGCACAAACAGCTGTATGGTAATGTAGAAAACTTCATTATATAAAAACTGTGGTTCCAGACTCTTTAAAAAGTCAACAATAAGTACTTAACCCATTGCTCTGCTCTTGTTAAAATTTCCATACCCTCCAAGTTGCATATAAAATGGCATCCAAAGAGATTTTGATTTGGAAGTTGCAAGGTTGTAAGTTTAATTGCAATGATAGTGTGCCGTTTGAATTATTCTCATCTATAAACATGAAATTTGTTCCATTTTGATTTTCAATTTAAATTTAATAATTTGAGAATTTGTAAATAGAAGTGTCTTAATATACTGGCTCTTGGGTTTTCTTCCTTAAAAATAACTCTATTTGAATTAAAAAACAAAAACAAAGTTGCAGGATTTGCATTCCTAAAATTTTGTTGAAGGATACTTCTTTTGTATTTGAAAATATTATTGCAGATCAACTGCCAAGAGATTATAAAGAATATATAGGTCGCTGTCTTCCGGAGTTGGTGTGCAATTCACATACTTTTTTATGTCATTATTTCTTATACTTCGAGAGAAGTAAATAGAGGAGATTAAGACAGTTTTTGTGAAGTCAAATTGTGTATGTTTTGCTTGTTCGCTCAGTTATTTTATTTTATTTTATTTTTTAAAGATTTTATTTATTTATTTGAGAGAGAGAATGAGATAGAGAGAGAGCATGAGAGGGGAGAGGGTCAGAGGGAGAAGCAGACTCCCTGCTGAGCAGCGAGCCAGATGTGGGACTCGATCCCGGGACTCCAGGATCATGACCTGAGCCGAAGGCAGTTGCTTAACCAACTGAGCCACCCAGGCGCCCCTCGCTCAGTTATTTTAAAGCTACCCAGATGTTCGTGTTCAGAAACGTGGCTATTATATTTTATTTTTTACCGTTTCATAAATATAAGGTTAATAGAACTTTCCCATTGAGAGTTTCTGAGTTATCAAGATACACATTTGTGTGTATATAAATAATATATTTATTGACTTACATTGGGAAGATTTCGCTATCTCATTTGCTTTGATATACATACAGAGATTTACAGAGGAGTGTGCAAAACTGGAAATTGTATACAAGAAAATAAAAACTTTTAGAGGATGCTTTTAACATAATTGGAAGTTCTAATTGTTTTTTCAGTTTATTTTAAATATAATTTTAAATAAATATATATGTAATTTAGTTATTGGGAAGCCAGTGTCAGAATTACTTAATTTACTGTAACTGAGGGCATATTGTCACTGTTTGATGGAAATATAGTTAGCTATTGTGCTGATTTAATTATTTAATTGAAGTTTTAAAGGTTGTCCGTGGAGAGATTGTGTTAATTTTTTCTTTTCCTTTTTAGGTTTTATATGAACAATTCAAGTTTTTCTTGAATCTCTATCCTGCTCACAGTTTGTGCCAGCATTGAAAATAGGCTATCTCTACACCTACTGGGCTTCTCTGGTAAAAGAAAAGATTTTTGAAATTAAGTTAAATTATTAATATTTAGTATTTGGTTTTCAGAGTGGAGATGGTTGAGAGATAAATCGATCAGGTTTTCAGAAGCATGATACTGCTGCTGTGCACCATTGGACTTCACTTACAGGGTTTTCCAGAGCTCTGCCACTGACCGACTTCGCAGCCTCGCCAGGGGTGTTGGGCCTGTGCGCTGCCTGTGCGTCTTGGCTCAAAGGCCACTGGGCGCCTTTGCTGGCGGGCATGGGGGGTGGTCTCCTTGGGGCATCCTGTACGTGCCCTGTGATACCAGGTCTGTCTCTCCAGCCCGGCTCCCCCATGCCGATGGCGCTGTTGGGAACGATGGGGTGGGGTCTCCTCAGTGACTCTCTTGGCATCCTGAGAGATGGGCACTTCTTCCCTTTTGGCTGAAGTAGCTCAGTCAGTAGTCCAGACAGTTTCTGGTTGGCAGCTCAGTGTGGGGAAGTTTTTGGAAGGCAGATGACACTTAACATCAAATATTTCAACTTCAGACATAATGCTGTTTTAATGGTTTGATGCTGTTTGCCAATAATTTTCATTAATTTTCAGCTTATACAGACAAAATGTGTGCCTTCTTTCTTCCTCTCACCTGGAAAAACGTACTGCTTCCTTTTGGCCCCCCAGAGAGGGTCTTCTCAGATGCACCGGGGAGGACTGGCAGAGGGGGCCGAAATCTCCCTGACGGGGTCCCTTCAACTAGCCCCTCCTGCTCCCATCCACACAGACTTTCGAGTAGCATGGATTTGAGCGGTGAAAGTCACTGCATTGTCCTACAAATACAAAGTCACCGAATGAATGAATACATGTCCACTCTTTAAATTAGCAAGGTTGGAGGACAGTGGGGTTGTTTAAATAGGGTGGTCAAGGAAGGCCCCTCTGAGGGGCGGCACTCAAATGCTCTCCAGATGGCAGAGTGGCTGGGCCGTGTGCAGAACAGGGAAAAGAGATGTGCAGGCCAAGGGGCCGGGTGCTGGGGTGCTGCTGGAGCACAGGGACGCGGTGGCTGTGCTGGAAGGCAGGTCAGTGAGGGCTCCCATCTCCTCCTGAGCGGGAGAGGGAGCTGTCTGTGTCTGTGGGTGTCACACAGCACACAAAGGACACTGAGGCTCGGACCCCACTTGTCACAGGACAGCACAGCTGGTTCAGGCCGGACAGCTCTGGAGAGAGGACAGAGACTGTTGGCTTTGTTCCTCGCCCCTTTCTTCCCCCGCAGGCAACTTCTGTTCTGCGTCTGAAATTCAGTTGTTACATCTCCTAATAATTTTACTACTTATGTTTGTGTCACTAAAATAATAGTATTGTTTGCATGCTTTAAAAAATCTATATAAAGATTATCTTACTGTCCGTTTCCTGTTGTATCACGCTTTTTTGGCTTATCATTTATTTCTAAAATGGATCCATGATGACACATTCACTTTTCACTTCTCTGAAGTACTCCATTGAATGAACATGTCCATCTTTCCAGAAAAAGAGACTTTGAGGTTTCTTCTCATTTTTCACAGTTACAGACTTTGCTATAATGGTCACTGTGATTGTATGTTGTTCCCTGTGCACGTGAGCCGGAGACCCCTTAGGCTGTGTGCATCCTGGAAGTCTGAGTGACAGACTGCTCCTTACTTTTCCCAGTTTCCAATAAAAGCAGTAGAGCATGACAGAAATTTTAGAGCATAGAGAAAATACTGGCTCATCCTAAAAACACAACTATACTTACGATTTCAGTGTGTTTATTTCTGGCCACTTTTTCTATCCCCGGCTTCACGAGGTTGCCCTGAACCTCTTCAGTTTCACTCCCATCTTGGGTTGAAATTCACTTTAGCAGTGATAGTCTCAGAATTTAAGATCTTCTTAAAAATCTAAGGTAAAGTGTGTTCATTTCTGTTTTGCTTTTGCATCTTTCCTATTAACTGTGATTTCAGTAGCTTTTAACCAAAGAAAATGTTAGTTTTAGATGGATTCCTGATGAGGAATTCATGCACAGAATTGACTGTGTCGGCCAGAGCTGGAGTGAGAGCGTGCGTGTGAGCGTCAGTGCCTGTCCTTCTTGTGCTTCCGTGTGATGTTTACGTCCTCTGACTCGATTGTCAGCTAGAGGCGTTGGAAGTACTTAGTCCTTCTCTTGTTGGCGTGTGAGAATTAACGACTGCATTTACAGAAGTGCCTAGGTCAGCCCCTGCTGCGGTGTTCAGGGAAGGGACATTGTTACTCTGCTGCACTTGTGTGTCAGGGGCCCCAAAGAAAGATGAAAAGCCCATTTTTCCCATTTGCGTAACGCTTAATGTTGCCTGGTGACATGCCTGGCCAGGTTCTCATGTCCCTGCTTTCATACCGCACCATTAGACCTCAGAAGTGGTCTGCTTTACGAAACCATGTCCTGTTGTTCTTTGGTTGGGTAGCAGCCACGATCGATGCCTTTCATCAGATAATCGATACTGAAGATTTGTTAGTATCTATGCTTGCACTGCTATATACATCTTAACCTCTGATTTAGCAAAACTCTTAAAAGGGTGATGTGTCCATTAGATTCACCTTTGAATCCAAGAGGCAGGCTGAGGTATATTGGTTCGTTGATCCAAAGTCACCTCAGAAAAAAATTTTTTTAAACTGCAAATTCAGATATTATATACGGAAGATCTTTTTTATTAATCTAGGCAAACTTAAAGAACCTTTAAACTAAATCTACATCTAAAATGTGTAAATGTATACACACACACATAATATATATATTTTTTATTTTTTTTTTAATTTTTTTTAAAGATTATTTATTTGAGAGAGAGAATGAGAGAGAGAGAGAGAGAGAGCACATGAGAGGAGGGAGGGTCAGAGGGAGAAGCAGACTCCCTGCTGAGCAGGGAGCCTGATGCGGGACTCGATGCCGGGACTCCAGGATCATGACCTGAGCGGAAGGCAGTCGCTTAACCAACTGAGCCACCCAGGCGCCCTATATATATATTTTTTTTAAATAAAGGAGGTGTGCTTCAGCGGGATTCCTTCCTAGCTCCCGATTCCTTGCTCTTTCTTGACCACTGTGTTTGGCCCTGTCCTGTGTCGAGGGCCTGCACTAGCATGTGGTCCTTACACACACACTCAGTGTTTGACGTCTTTTCTCTGCCTGCTTTCTCAGGTTCTGTAAGTACCTGTAAGGTTGCCCAGAGGAAGGAATTAGTTAGCATTTCCAGATTCCTCCTTGCCAGAAGCCTGCCAGGGAAGCATAAAACCATCATACAGCCGGCAGTTATAAAATCTTACGTCTCACGTCCACTAGTTTTAAACAGGGCACTTCACATTTGTTCTGCTCTCCACCTCGAGGGTATTTCTGAAGACAGTGATGGTTTAATAATCTTTCTATATCAAGCACTCTGGGCAATGTTATTTACTAGCTTCAGCTCTGATCTAATTTCTGTTACATTTGCCATAGAACAGGAGAGCAAACTGAAAATAAGTGATTTTACTGCATTCTTGTGTCAGAATGAAGATTACCTTTTGCATCATTCAGTTTCCACAGCAGCTCTTTGAGGAAAAGCTAGTGTAATCATAGTAAGAAAACGGATTGTAATGCTTCTATCAGTTAATCGGGTAGAATAGATCTAGCCATGCAAGCGGTTCTTAGATAAAGGAGGTCTGGATCGTTAACACGGCATCTTCCACATAAGCTGTGTTCGTGGTATTTTGTTAATGGAAAGCCAGATAGACTGCGTAGGTGATCAGTCAGTCTGCGAGGACTCTGATTTTCGGTCCTTCCTTCTGTCCACTCTTTCTTCTGAGTGTCTCTGCATGTTGGAGGTGTGGATGGAGTATAGAAAGGAGAAACCAAATCATACCTAGACTTATACCTCCTGCTGTCCAGAGACAAACATGCTTAACATAAGCTGCACATTTAGTGTGACCTTTGCAAAGGTACGTGTGCTGCTTGTGTCTGAGTTTCCCTGTCTTAAGTAGAGCTGAGCGTTTCTGTGGCATTTAAAAGGTAGCTTATTTAAAATACATAGAAAAGTTTCTGGTGTGGTTAAACTGATATTCTATCAATAGAATTATATAATTATATAATTTAATATTTAATACATGATATATCAGTAGAATTTTTTCTCTTTTTATAAAAATACCTCTTGTTTTGGCACTTACTCCACATGGCCCCTGGGCCATCCGGAGAAGTAGGAAGAAGGAATTCTACTTTGTGGTACAAGATTTAGTCCCGGCCCATGAACCGGCTGTGTGACACATTCCTGTCAGGCATTGTGACTGACAGACTGATGCCACAAATACTGTGGTTTTGCTGTGAAATACCGTCACCCTCTTGGGTTTGCTTTTGGCTCTTCTAGGTGGCATTACTGTAGCTTCCATCTTTGACCTGCTTGGTGCTGAGGTCACGGGAAGGTCCAGGTACTCCTGTGGGGCCACTTGTCCACATCTTCCATAGGCCACCGGTCTGTTCTGATCCAGTTACGACCCAGTAGATCTAAACCCTAAAGGTGGAGGCCCATGTGGTAGACTCCAGTTGTTAAGAAGGAAATGGTGGCATGGCATCGGCTGTGCCTTTCTCGTCACCTGCTTTATGTTGCAAGGCTGGCTCTTGGGGCTTTTCTCAGGGTAGATATGCCGGCGATTGACATGGTAGTATGGGCGTGACACCTCTTGGTTGTTGCTGGTCCTGCACATCTGTCCTGTATTCAGGTCAACCCTAGATTTGAGGTGTGGCCCAGAGTGGCTTGCAGGTCCTAGCAGTCTTTGCCTGTGACCAGGGCTCTGTCTCCTTGAAGAGTGCTTCCCTCCAGTTTCAGAAGTTGGGACCTGCCCCTATTTGGTGATCTTCTCTAATATTACTGCCTTAGAAATGAGAGCTTATTTTCACTTCCTGAGTTCTTGGAAGCACTAGGAACTATTATGTTTTGTGGTTTATAATTACTTGATGAATGGAGAAGTAACTTTTGCTGTCTTTAAGTCATAGGTGTCCAGGGTGGAAGGCAGACTGACCTGGAGAGTCTAGGTGACATATGTATGTGTGGGCCTGTTCCTTGGAGAGGGGAGGTGAAAGTACACGTCCCAGGCAGAGGGCTCGAGCAGATCTGTAGTGCAGAAAACCTTCCCGGTGATGGTGCCACGTTTGCCTGATTCAGAGCCACTCCTCTGACAATACTGTCTTCAGTCTCTAAGGAACATAGGCTTGACAGCCATTGTCCCCTCTCTCTCTCAAGGCAAGGGGGTCACAAGTAGAATTGTAAGAATTACATATACACTGTGAACATGGTGTGCAACAGTAAATATTCTCCTGCATGAGAACAGCTGCATAGAACTGTATTTCCTGCTTCGGTGGATGCGTTATGTTTCCTGTTACTAAAACTCAGTTGAGACTTAGAGTGTTTGTTTTTAAAGTGGTATTGTCTTCCCACCTGAGACTAACCGCATCTTTGAATTCAGGAAATACAGTATTTCAACATATGGGTGTACCATGAATTTCCTATTTATAGACATTCAGGTTATTTCCAGTTTTTTATATTGGCTGCTGCTGGGATCCTTGTTTTTTTGTTTTGTTTTGTTTTTTAGGATAAATTTCCAGAAGTGAAACTGTTTGGTTAAAGTGTGTGCAAACTTTAAGGCTTTTGATAACACTAAGTTTGTTAAGAGAATATTTTGGTGTCTCCTGCTTTGGATTTTCATAGTTTTTTCTCTGTCTTTACCTGTACTAAAACACATCTAGATAGAAAGGGAAGAAGGAGGCCTGGGCTCTTTTCACAGTGGCGTGATCTTGTACACTGGGAAGTCTGAGGTGTCCACACACAGAGAAATGTTAGAACTAAGAAATGAGGTAGGAATGTTGTCGGGTACAACATAGATACACAAAACCACTTGTATTTCTGTATACCAGCAGTGATCATCTGAAAATGAAATTACAATAACAGTTCCGTTGTTGTGGCATCAGAAAGAAAACAATAGGAATAGATTTAGCTAAAATACAGGGTTGCCTGCTGGAAACTAATAAAACATTTTTTTTAAAAAAAATCAAAGATCTAAATAAATAAAAGTCATCCCATGTTCAGGAATTGAAAGACAGTATTGTTACAGTGGCAGCACTCTCCAAATTGATCTGCAGATTCAGCACAATCTGTCAAAAATCCCACTTGGCTTTTTGGCAGAAACTCACGAGCTGACTCTAAAATTCATATGGAAATGCAGGAGACCCAGAGTAGCCAGTGCAACCCAGAAAAGAAGATCAGCATTGGAGGACTCCTGCTTCCCCATTTCAGAGCTCATTTCAAAGCCACAGTAATCAAGAAGGTGTGGGACTGGCAGAAGGAGAAATGAATAGACCAACGAACACAACGTAGAGTCCAGGAATAAACCTTTACATTCATGACAGATTGGTTTTCGGCAAGGATGCTCACACCGTCCGGTGGATTGTTCAGTGCACTCCACGAATGGTGCTGGGGCACCTGGACAGCTGGATGCGAAAGAAGGAAGTTGGGCCCCTCCCTCAGGTCATACCCAGAAAACCCCTCGTAATGGATCATAGACCTCAGCGGAAGACCTAAAACTGTAAGACTCCTGGCGGAAAACATAGAGGCCAATTTTTGTGATCTTGGACGGTAAAAGCCCAAGTGACTAAAGAAAAACTTAAATTGTATTTATCCAAATTAAAAACTTCTGGACATCAGAGGATACCATCAGGAAAATAAAATGATAACCTAGAATGGGGGAAAATATTTGTACTCTCACATATGCTAATCCCATGTCTAACGAGGTATTTGTTTCCAGAATAATACAAAGAGCTCTTACAGCTTCACAGTGAAAAGACAAATGACACCGTTAACAAGTGGGTGTAGGATCTGAACACACATTTACCCCAAGAAGATACGAATGGCCAATAAGCTCACGTTAAGGGTTATAACCACTTTGGGAGGAAGCTTGGCTGTTCATCAAAATGCTAAACGGGCCACATCACCCAGAAGAGGCGAATTCATAGAGACAGAAAGTTGGACTAGTGGTTGCCAGGGGTTGGGGGCTGGAGGAGCTGAGGGTGACCACTGTCCAGTGTGGGATTTCTCTCTCTTTGGGGTGATGAGAATAGTCTACAGTCAGATGACGGTGATGGTACAACTCAGCGTAGCAGGGAGGATCAACTTTGAGTAAACACAAGGGCTCACCTCATGTGGCCTGTTGGTGACACAGACACAGCCCTGGAGTGACAGACTGTTGTCCTTTGAGGGCAGTTGTCCAGCGTTGGGTCATTCACAGAGTAGCCTGGGGAATGCGCGTCCGTGTAACATGCAGCCTTCTGAAGAGTCTGTGGTCATAGAGAGGTAGACTTGAAGAGTGTTCACACTCGGAAAACACAAGTGTAGCCTCTGAGCTGTCAGCCACATGTCGGGGGCATAACAGATTTCACAAGAGATCACAAGCACATCAGAGTTTATTTCTGTAGCCTCAAGTTGACCTGTTGAGGTTTTGCTTACAAAGAGGACAAGCCTGCACAGGAGGAGGCTGTCGTGTTGGGATTGCGCCGCGTTCCTTCCTGCTTTCTTCCACCAACAGAATTCAAGCGCAGAAAGCATAAGATTTTATGTCAGCCTTTGGTAATTTGATATTTAAAGGCACGAGCGTTCTAAAGAGAATTCCTGGGGTTTTTTTTGTTTTTTTGTTTTTTCAGATTGTTGATTTCTTTTTTCTTTGGGTTACTAAGTATTTTCTGATGTTTAGCTTGTACATGTTATGATATGAATTTAAAAAAATTATTTGGGAATAGGGAGAATTGTAAATCATTTAGTATGTGTTATATTCCTCTTGTAGTGTTTCATTATTACTTTTTTGTCTTTTTTCTTTGTTTTCGTTTATGTTTTAGAAGTAATATAAATGGGGGGGAAGTAAAACTGCTTGGTAAAAGAATATTCCCTTAACTTTTTTGTTAAAGCTAGTTTTCTCAAATACCATATTTTATTTTGTTTTATAGGGATTTGTTTTGGCTGTTACTATCATGAGGGAAGCAATTGATGAATTCCGGCGTTTTCAGCGAGACAAGGAAGTGAATTCACAGCTATACAGCAAGCTTACAGTAAGAGGTTAGCAAGACCCTTTTGATCTAGCTTATCATTTGCTAACTGTAATCATCATTTTAGAGTGAACATAAGTGAAAGAAAACGTGTCTTAATTCTGTTACAAAATAGTATTTTTCGATTACATATGGTATCTAATTAATTTTTTTTAGTAATCTCATGACTACAATTTCAAGAGAACACATGTGAAACCCAACTGGTGTATGCACATTTTCTGTGAATATCACCTTACCTAAAATCTCTGTTTGTGTTCTATTTAAACGCAGTCGTAAAGGTCGGACAGACATCTGGTACCATGGCCTTAAGTGAAGGGACTTGGAGCCCCTACAATAAATGTCATGATCCAAAATGATAACTGCTTTATGCCCATTTCTCCTTCACTTCATTCAGGGCTTTAACCCTTCCCTAATTTTATGTTTTTAAGGAGCTTGTTTATTTGGTCTCTCAGTCCCAGTGGAGAAGAAGCGATGTGTAGAGGAGTGTGGGAGAAGCCATTATAGGCGGGCATTATGCCTGTCGGAAAGTGACACCGTGACAGTCATTACCTCAGCGAGGGACAGTGAAGGAGGGCACTGAAGAGCTAGACAAGTATGCATAAGAACTTGGAAGCCTGTTTATAAAATGAGGTTTAAAATGGAGTTTGTATCTTCTGTTTACATGTGGACATTTGTACACTGAATTTATTTATTTGAAATAATTCTCCAAAAAATATTTCTGTAGCTTATTGGGATATATTTCATATAACATAAAGTTTATCCATTTAAAGTATACAGTTCAGTGGTTTTTGGTATGTTCACAGAGTTATGAAACTATTAGCACCATCTAATTTTGGAACCTTTTTTTTTTTTTTTAAAGATTTTATTTATTCGACAGAGAGCACAAGTAGGCAGAGTGGCAGGCAGAGGGAGAGGGAGAAGCAGGCTGTCTGCTGAGCAGGGAGCTGGACGTGGGGCTTGATCCCAGGACCCCAGGATCATGACCTGAGCTGAAGGCAGCCGCCCAACCAACTGAGCCACCCAGGCGCCCCTAATTTTGGAACATTTTTAACATTCTAGAAAGAAACTGAATATATTAGCCATCATCCCATTCTTGCCCCTTCTGACCCTCTTCCAGGCCCAGGCAGCCCCCGGTCTGCTTTCTGTCTCCGTGGATTTGCCTCTTAGGACAGGTCACAGAAGTGGAATCGTGCAGTATGTGGGCTTTTGTCACAGGCTTCTTTCACTTGGCATTCTGTGTTCAAGGTTCGTCGGTGTTGTGGCACCTGTCAGGCTTTATTTCTGTTTGTTGCCAAATAATATTCCACTCTGGGGTATTCCGCGTTGTGTTCACCGATTCATCTGTAGACGGACGTTTGGTTTGTTTCCACTCTAGGCTGTTGTAAATAGTGCTGCTGCGAATGTCCGTATGTGAGTGTTTTTGTGTGAACATTGTTTTATTTCTTTTGTAAATATACCTAGAAGTGAAATTGCTGGATTATATGGTAACTATGTTTTTGATAAACTGCCAAGCTGTTTTCCTAATTGGCTACCCATTTTGCATTCTCACCGGCAGTGTGTGAAGGTTCCGGTTTCTCCACATCCTCACGGGCACTGTTACTGTCTGTCTTCTTTATTGTGGCCGTCCTGTCGGGTGTGAAGTGGTATCTCACTGTGGCTTGATTTGTCTTTCCCCGACGACTAGTGCTATTGAGCATCTTTCCATCTGCTTAATAGGTGGTTGTATGTCTTTGGAGAGATGTTTATTCAGATTTTTTGCTTACTGTTTTTTTTTTTTTCTCATTGTGTGTACCTCTTTTAAGATACCACCTTTTTTGCTTTTTGCAACGGGTTTGCCGCCAGAACACAGGTGTCGTGAAAACCACCGCTCAACCTAAACCAAAATGGGAAAGGAAAAGACTCACATCAACATCGTTGTCATTGGACACGTAGATTCGGGCAAGTCTACCACTACTGGTCATCTGATCGACAAATGTGGTGGGATCGACAAAAGAACTATTGAAAAATTTGAGAAGGAGGCTGCTGAGATGGGAAAGGGCTCCTTCAAGTATGCCTGGGTCTTGGATAAACTGAAAGCTGAACGTGAACGTGGTATCACCATTGATATCTCCCTGTGGAAATTCGAGACCAGCAAGTATTACGTGACCATCATTGATGCCCCAGGACACAGAGACTTTATCAAAAACATGATTACAGGCACATCTCAGGCTGACTGTGCTGTCCTGATTGTTGCTGCTGGTGTTGGTGAATTTGAAGCTGGTATCTCCAAGAATGGGCAGACCCGTGAGCATGCCCTTCTGGCTTACACACTGGGTGTAAAACAACTAATTGTTGGTGTTAACCAGATGGATTCCACTGAGCCACCCTACAGCCAGAAGAGATACGAGGAAATCGTTAAGGAAGTCAGCACCTACATTAAGAAAATTGGCTACAACCCCGACACAGTAGCATTTGTGCCAATTTCTGGTTGGAACGGTGACAACATGCTGGAGCCAAGTGCTAACATGCCTTGGTTCAAGGGATGGAAAGTCACCCGTAAAGATGGGAATGCCAGTGGCACCACACTGCTTGAAGCTCTGGATTGCATCCTGCCACCAACTCGTCCAGCTGACAAGCCCTTGCGTCTGCCTCTCCAGGACGTCTACAAAATTGGTATTGGTACTGTCCCTGTGGGCCGAGTCGAGACTGGTGTTCTTAAACCTGGGATGGTGGTCACCTTTGCTCCAGTCAGTGTTACAACTGAAGTAAAGTCTGTTGAAATGCACCATGAAGCTTTGAGCGAGGCTCTTCCTGGGGACAATGTGGGCTTCAATGTCAAGAACGTATCTGTCAAATTGTTCGTCGTGGCAATGTGGCTGGTGACAGCAAAAATGACCCACCCATGGAAGCAGCTGGCTTCACGGCTCAGGTGATTATCCTGAACCATCCAGGCCAAATCAGTGCTGGATATGCACCTGTGCTGGATTGTCACACGGCTCACATTGCTTGCAAGTTTGCTGAGCTGAAGGAGAAAATAGATCGTCGATCTGATAAAAAGCTGGAAGATGGTCCCAAGTTCTTGAAATCTGGTGATGCTGCCATTGTTGATATGGTTCCTGGCAAGCCTATGTGTGTTGAGAGCTTCTCTGACTATCCTCCTCTGGGCCGTTTTGCTGTTCGTGACATGAGACAGACGGTTGCTGTGGGTGTCATCAAAGCAGTGGACAAGAAGGCAGCTGGAGCTGGCAAGGTCACCAAGTCTGCCCAGAAAGCTCAGAAGGCTAAATGAATATTATCCCCAATACCTGCCACCCCAGTCTTAATCAGTGGTGGAAGAACGGTCTCAGAACTGTTTGTGTCAATTGGCCATTTAAGTTTAATAGTAAAAGACGGGTTAATGATAACAATGCATCGTAAAACCTTCAGAAGGAAAGGAGAATGTTTTGTGGACCATGTTTTTTTTGTGTGTGTGTGTGGCAGTTTTAAGTTATTAGATTTTAAAATCAGTACTTTTTAATGGAAACAACTTGACCAAAAATCTGTCACAGAATTTTGAGACCCATTAAAACAAAAGTTTAATGAGAAAAAAAAAAAACATACAACCTTTTTTTTTTAAATTTTATTTTACTGTGTTATGTTAGTCACCATCCATTACATCATTGGTTTTTGATGTAGGTTCCACGATTCACTGTTTGCGTACAACACCCAGTGCTCCATGCAGAACATGCCCTCGTAAATACCCATCCCCAGGCTCACCCGTCCCCGGGCTTACTGTTTTAACTGGATTAATTGTTTTTTAATTATTGACTTGTAAGCATTCTTTATACAATCTGGATTTAAATCTCTTGTCAATATATGGTTTGGAAATATTCTGTCTCGTTCTGTGGCATGTGTTTTCTTCTTCTCGGTATCCTCTGACGCACAGAGTTTTCATGTTATGATGTCCAACTCATCTGTGTTTTCTTCTGTTGCTTTTGCCTTTGGCATTGGAGCTAAGAAACAGTTTACCAACCCGAGGTCACGAGGATTTACTTCTTTATTTTCTTCCAGGGATTTTATAGTTTTAGCTCTGACATTCAGATATGTGATCCACTTTCATTTCATATTTTGTGTATGGTGTGTGATACGGGTTCACATTCCTTTGCATGTGAGTATCCAGTTGTCCCAGTACCATTTATTGAAAAGACTATTCTTTTGAGGTTAAGTTGAATGATTAACTATTAAGAAGCTTTGATGCTTAAAGCTGTGGCATGATAGAGGTTAGGTGTGTTGTAGAAAAGAGGTATGCTTGCGTTTTGGAAAAGAGAGTCCCCAGAATGGCCAGGCAAATTAGGTGTAACCTTGGTATGTCTTTTTTAGAATATAATACAGATCCTGGCTTATTTTTTAAATTGTTTTTAACTGTGGTATTTGGACTGTGTAAAGATTTGTTTCTGTGTATTAATTGTATCATTCAGAACTAAATGGTATGGTGGCATCTGAGAAACTGGCAGAGGAGGCAGTCCTGCATGCCCTTCCTTTCTTCCACAGAAGCACGGAAAAGTCAAGCTCCTGCCATGAGGAATGCAGCCCACAATCTGGACTGGGGACTCTGGACCCTGCTCTGAAGGGAGTAGAGCAGAACTTACTTGCAGAGAATTGTGTCTGTCTGTCCAACCTGTGAGGGACACATGAAGGACGGACTCAGGATGTCTTTCTTTCATCTAACATGGATGTCACTCAGGACAGAGGAGCCAAAAGCCGGTGGGCATTTCTCAAGCCCATGTCAGGCTGAGGAGAGGCAGCAGTAGCTTGGGGCCAGCATTGACAGTCGACACACAGAATAGAGGGTCACGTGCCAAGCCGAGGAAGCTGGAGAGGGGACTTCTTTGGAAAATTGGGGCATGTAAAAGTGCCCGTGTTTACTGGGGAGTTTTGAAAGTCACATCCAAGGCCAGCCCTAGATCACACTCAGAAAAGACCCCGAGAAAGCGTTTTGCCTCTGGCCAGTCTCTAGGCTCAGTGCAAGCAGAGGTGAAAGCTCAGGCTGAGTTCTAGGCAGCCTGGCTCTGTGTTGGAGTCCCCAGCACAGAGGCAGTCTGCGACGATCGGGAGAGGTTGGTCTCCCTTTCTCCCTCCCTTGCTTCGTTCCTCCCCCCTCGCAACGCCTTCCTTCTTCCCTCCCACCATCCTTCCCTTTCTTAGTCTCGCCCCCTCCCCATGCAAGGAAATCCTTTCCAAAACACTGGCTGAAAGACTTCTCTCCATACATGACAAAGAATACACACTTTACAAAATGAGTCTACAAAAGTCACTCTATGTGCATGGCTGCAGCATATACCGAACAACAAAACAAACCCAGAAGAGGGGGAAGTGCCTGATTTCCTGAGTTACCAGATTATAATAGTCAAAGTGTACAGGTTTCCACAAAAAACTTACAGAACATGCAGAGAAACCATGTGGCCTAGTCACAGAGGAAATGAACAGAAACCGTCCCTGCAGAAGCCCAGATTCTGGACTTAGGAGACAAAGTCTAGATCAGCTGCCTTAAGTCTGTCCAAGGAGCTAAAGGAAACAACTGAAAAACACTGACAGGATTAGGAAAAATGATGGGTTTTTTTGTTTTGTTTTGTTTTTTTGAGATTATATTTCTTTCTTTGACAGAGACACAGCGAGAGAGGGCACATAAGCAGGGGGAGGGTCAAAGGGAGAGGGAGCAGCAGGCTTCCCGCTGAGCAGGGAGCCCTGAAACGAAGGCAGACACACTTATCGACTGAGCCACCCAGGCACCCCGAAAAATGATGTATTAACATACAGAATACCAATAAAGGTATAGAAATTATAAAAGAAGCAAAAGGCAAAAATTCTGGTGCTGAAAAGTACAATAAATTAAAGGAAAAACTCACTGGAGAGTTTCAGCAGAGTTGAGCTGGCAGAAGAAGGAATCAGTGACCTTGAACCTAGGTAATTTCAATAACTAGATAATTTCAAGTGGAATTACCCATTCTCAGAAGCAGAAGGAAGAGTGAAGGAAAATAAGGTCCTAAGGGACTTGTGGGTGGTGCCAAGTGTACTACATGTGCACACACTGGGCATCTTGGAAGGGAGAAAGGGTGGAGAGAATGTTGTAGGGAGTAGTAGCCATTAACTTCCCAAATTTGATGAAAGACATGACTCTACATACTCGGGAAAATCAGTGAATCCCTAGAAAGATAAATGCAAGGAAATCCGCACTGAGACACATGACAATCAAACTGTTGAAACCCGAGGACCAAGAGGATATTCTGAAAGCAGCAAGAGAGAAACACACAAGGAAGGGCTCTTGAGTCAGAAACGCTGGAGGTCAGAAGGACGTGGGGTGACATTATTAAGATGGGAAAAGAAAAAAATGATCCACCAAGCATTGGATGTCCGTAAACCTCTCATTCACAAATGAAGGCGGATTGAGACATTTCCAGATGCCTTTAGAATCGAAAACAGGGACTCAGGCAGATAGGCATCCACCCATGTTCATGCAGCACTATTTATAATTGCCCACATGTCCACCGGTGGGTGAATGGACAAATTATGGTGTTTTTTCACATTGGAATATTATCCAACCATAAAAATTAATGAATACTGATAAACCCGGATGCCCCTTGGAAACATTACACTCTGTGAGAGAAATCAGACACAAAGGGTCACGGACTCTATGTCATTTACACGAAGTATCAGAACAGGTAGATGAATGGAGCTAGAAAGCAGGTTGTGGTTGCCACGGCCCTGGGAAGTGGCGGCAGCGGCGGGCGGGGGGCAGCTGCTTAGTGGGCATGACACGTCCTCTGTGTGAGGGAAATGTTTTTGAGCTTGATAGAGTGGGTTGCACAACATCGTGAATGGACTCAGTGCTGTATTCACTTTAAAATGGCTGATTTTGTTATGTCATTGTCACCTAAAAATAGTAAAAAATGAAGAAGGCATACTAATCATTTACACTTCTGTGACACTCCAACTCAGAATATTTTAAAAATAATTGTCAGTGGGTTTATTTCAAAGACAAATGCAAATTTACCTTTTTAAACAAGATAGATCATCATTGGTGATCTTTGGAAGGACATTTTTACGTGTAGATGATGATGATACTGCTTTTTTTTTTGACTTCCTCGTGAGTGTCAGTAACTTGCTCATTTGCATAACTGCCATTCAAGGTAGGTTGGCTTATCTCCATGTTACAGGTGAGGGACCTGAAGCTCAGGCCATGTGATTTGCCCTGAGCCACTGCAGTTTTGGTAGAGTTCATATTTGAACCCAGACCATTCTGATGTCAAACCCAGTGTTCTTTCAACTGTAGTGCTTTGCTCCGTGGCTGGTTATTCTGATGCAAATGACTGATAGGTAAAATCTGGGATGTAAAAAAAAATGCATGTATATGCTCATTGACTTTAGTTTGAAATTTGTTTTCTTGTGAAGAATACGTTCATCTCCTTAATTTCTAGTATTTCGTAGTGATCTGTTCTTTGAATGGCATTGATGGCTACTTCCTTATGTGACTTAACTGTGGTTTGTTATATTTACAGTATTTGATCTTTTTGTATTTGGAGTTCTTAAGCACATTCTTGTAGAAATACTCTGGGAAAAGTTTTCTCTATGTTTTCTGTGGAAAAGGAAAGCCATGTCCACTTTTAAGTATGCTCCTATCTTTGGGGTGCTTTGTTAGAAGCAGAGAGTATTTTAACTGGTATGCAGTGTCAGTCAACACTGAGATTCTTTATTTATTTTTTTCAGTTTATTGATTTATTGTTTTAGTCATCTTTGCACCCAGTGTGGGGCTCAGACTCACGACCGTGAGATCAGGGGTGTTATGTGCTTCCTGTGGAGCCAGCCGGGTGCCCTGACACGGACGCTGTTTAGTTAGCTGCATGTGTCGTTACTTGAGAAGCTGCTTCTCTTGCCGTGTGGGAATTCTCTGTGTCTGCTGCTGCCCCTGTCACTGCTTTCTCCCTGTTTGTGATGACTTTATTCTTCATGTTTAGCCCAATGGACAGCATCTGAGTCAGAGCCTAGCAGGAGAATGTGAAATTGTTGGCAGCTCTTACAAAAATCCCTGATGAGGACTTTGAATTGTGGGGCCGTTCTGTACTTTGATTCTTTTTACCTCTTGCTCAGGAGAGGTGTCTGAACTGCACACTTGGCTGCAGTCATTCCACTGGCTGGCTCTCAGTTCGGTTCCCGATAGTCCCTAAGAACCCAGTGTGTGTGAGACACTGCGATGACCTGACGGGATTCAAACATGAGTAAGTCCTGGACGACGCTTTTTAAAGAGTTCATGCACTATCCTAGCAGGGACGATAAATTCAGAGTTTTGTTTTTGTCTTCATCAGCCACCAGATCTCAGCAGGACAACATCGTGTCACCCACTGTTGGTGGAAATTCCAAATTTACACCTAAAGCTAATGTGGGACTTTCGATTCAGAAATGGATCTGGAATTCTGTGATTGCAGAATGATGCAGGTGACTGCAGGTGATGACTGCAGTCAGTCTTAGCTGTTTCTTGTCATGGTTACGGCATTTTGTTATTTAACGTGCTTTCTAATATTCAGACATAGGAGAGAGGGAAGTCTGTTGTCTTTGAACATTGTGGGCATTGTGCGTGTGTGCACGTGTGTGTATGCGAGGAAGAACATTTACATATTTACATGCTTCTGGTGTTCCAGTTTCCTTGCCAAAAAGGAACTTTATCCACAGAAAGTGGCCATGTCCTTTATTCCTGTCTGTTTTAGCATCTTTGATCCTTACCGTCAACACTGTTGCTACATACTTGTTAAAATTCTTAGTAGCTTTTTTTTACATAAAATATCATGAATTATCTTAATGAAATTCGTCTTTTAATGAAATTGTGTGTCATAGTTATTCTTGAAAAATCAAGGGATCTTAAAATCCGTCTTTACTACCTTTTACACATTGTGGGTGATGTGCACTTTCACAGGGAAATCCTAATATGTAACTGGTTTCATGAGTTACTGCATGTTCCACTTGGTAAGAAGGATTTCCTTTTGTGACAGTCATGTCTTCAGATAGTTGGGTTTTTTAAAAAACAGTATTCTCAAATGTTAGCAGAATTTTCCCATCAGAAATTGCTTGAGAGCTCCTAAACTCAGAAGTAATCAGAATGGATTGTCGCCATGCAGTCCGCAGAGAGGCGTCAGTGACTTTCCTTCTCTTATTCGAGTGGTTTCATCTCTCAGTGGTCCACTTTTGTGACAGTGCAGGTGAAGAACAGTGGGTACTTGGAAGTCCTTTCTGTGTGTTTTCTGTATGTAGTCAGAGCAGTCCTTTGATAAATGTGCTCACCTTCTCACGTGTTTACATCATGCGGTCTTCTTTCCTGTCTGTGGTCTGAGCAGCGTTTGGAAAGCATCCATAGAAGAATGTACAGTATACATTACTACATTTGTACCATAGAATAGTAGTTTTTTTTTTTAAGATTTATTTATTTATTTATTTGAGAGAGAGAATGAGATAGAGAGCACATGAGAGGGGGGAGGGTCAGAGGGAGAAGCAGACTCCCTGCTGAGCAGGGAGCCCGATGCGGGACTCGATCCCAGGACTCCAGGATCATGACCTGAGCTGAAGGCAGTCGCTTAACCAACTGAGCCACTCAGGCGCCCAGTAGTTCTTGATCCTAGTATGTGTCAGGAACACACAGACAGTTGAGATTTGTTATCTCATCAGTTCAGTTCTCTGTGGCTGTACCAAGGTGGACATAGATACCCGGAACTAGGTATGTACTCATTACCCTCACCAGTCTTTCTTCCTCACGTCACCCTAAGAGGATCTGTATGAGCTTCACTTCATGATATTCATACACCATGTTTTGTTTTGTTTTGTTTTGTTTTTTAAGATTTCTTATTTATTTGACAGAGAGAGCACAAGCAGAGGGAGAGAGAGGGAGAAGCAGGCTCCCTGCTGAGCAAGGAGCCCGATGTGGGACTCGATCCCAGAACCCTGGGATCATGACCCGGGCCGAAGGCAGCCGCTTAACCGACTGAGCCACCCAGGCATCCCCCTTTACACCGTGTTTTTTATTGCATTGTTTGGAGATTAGGGGCCACGAGAAAGTAATGGAAAAAACTGGCTAACACAAAGTACCTTTTCACAGGTGAGAAGTGATTGTTGTTTTGTGTGTAGGTACCTATATGTGCTAGCATCTGGGACCTCTCTCTGCTACCTGGTGTCACTCTGGTGGTCACCCTTAATTATCGGCTTCTCAGCTGTGTTCATACCGCTATTTTCTCCCGAGTTACGTAGGGCGGCTGGCATATGTAGGGACTCAGGAAATGGGATGACACCCGAGGAATTTCCAGATCAAATAGGAAAAGTTTGAAGCCTGATCTTGTCAGCCAGCCGCCCAGTGAGGGTTCCCTTTTCCTGACGTCCTTGCCCGCTTTACTTTCTTTAACTTGCCAACTTCCGTGGTGAAAAATGCTCTCCTTGTGTTTTGCCTGCTGCTTACCTTTTAACATTTCATTGTTCATTTTGATCTTTGATAAAAGTTTATTCATCTTTTTTCATACATCTTTACCTTTTCATAATTTCTCTAAGAAATTTATCTGGTGACAAATATTTTTGTCTTGACTCATTTTTGTATCTTTTTCTTTTAAATGTAGATAAATTTGTACTTTTTATGTATGTAGATCTGATCTTTTCCTCTGTGGTTTTTACTTCAATCTTAGAAGGTCCATTCAACCCCGATGTAAATGAGTGTTTTAATCTCCCTACAGTGTTTCTGTGTGTTCATTTTCCGTAGCCGCTTGTAATTTTACATATCAGGTGTGCGTTGTATGGAGAAAGGGATCTGTCTTCTTTTTTCTCCTCAAATGGTTAGTTAGTTCCTTTAAAAGCAGTTATTAACGTTACTAAAGCTCTTTTCTCAGACCTTGGAGAAATGGATCAGATTTGTTTGGGCCCTTTTCTTCGCTTTCTTGTCTGCTGCACGGGCTCATCCAGATTTCCGTGCCAGTTCCATTCCAGTTTTAAATAATGTTCCTTTTTAGCATGTTCTAGTGTCTTGGAAAATCTTTCCCTCGCTCCCTCCTCCCCTCCCTTTCTCCATCAGTTATTTTTCGTTTTCATTTTTTTCTTGTTTTCCCTGAGAAACACGAAACACTCTAAATATAAGATGATTGGGAGTTTTTCCTTCTGCTTGTGAGTTAGACCAGTGGCGTCGAAACCTCATAAATAGGCTCATGGTGGCTTGCCGTCTTCATCCGTGATTTCTTCATTCTTCTACCCAGGATCGATGTCAGCCTCCACACTTGGGAGTCTTTGAGCAGTAAGAAACTGCCATGGGATTATTGAAAATCTAAGGAAATGAGAGACTAGGGACAATTTTGAACCATCTTTAGTTCATATACCTCTCAGTAGTAATGTCACCATGCTGATTCATGTAGGGCCTTGGAGTTTTTGTACCTTTGTAGGCCCAGGAGAGAGGAAGGCTTTTTCCTAAAGCTTCTGGTTTTCGTGTTTGAGAACCTTAGAACTTGTTAATTATGGACTGTTCATATTAACAATATTTTGTATTTTAACATTTGGTAGATGTATAACAATTCTTTCTAAGCACAGAAAACAAAGATTAGACATTTCTCTTATGCAAACACCAGCAGGCTTCACCAAGACTTTGAAATGTCCTGTCAGTAGTAAGACCCTAAAAATTTTCATTTGTACCTGTTAGTTGAGAAAATATTTAGTATTGAGATACTAATTTTTCAAACCCTTGTACTTTTCTACAAAATCTTCAGTTAACGCAGTGAATTGCAATCGATACTTAATTTCATTATTTAGTTCTGCATATTGCTTCAGGCAAAAGATGTGTGCCGTGGTGGGCTATAAAGTATTCTGTATGGATACGCTCTTCTGGCAGCTTCTGAACTCTGTTGGTAATTACATGGATGGTATAGACTGTTTTAGCTAGGGACATCATTTTAGAGGGGAAGTGGTTGCCTCATATAATTGATCCAGTAAAGAACATTATGTGCTTTAAATGTTTCTTACCACGATAGAATATTTTATTATTTCCATATTCTTTCTAAAGCTATCTCATTTTTTTTACTGATGGAACAAGAAAAAGATTTGATTTTGTTTAACTTGAGCATCTTAATTTTTTTGTTATTGCTAAAGAATGCTTTTTAAAACTACTCTAATTATTGCTAGTGAATGTTTAAGAGTAAAAGTTGGTTACTTCCAGCAAGATGCTTTATAACCCTCACCCCAAAACAGCAGTATTTCCTTTTTTTTTTTTTTTTAACTTCCTAGGCTGTAATTACTACCGTTCAGACATCACTGTATTTGATCTCGCTCTGCTTTCTGTCAGCTCTCTGGAGTGTAGGTTTCCTGTGGGCAGGGCCTTGCCCATTTTGTTCCCACTTTTGTCCCCAGCCTGTGTTGGGGGAGGGATACCACATGCCTCCCTGCCGCTGCCCGCCTTCAGCTGAAGGCAGAATGGGCCACCCAGCCGGAGCAGAGTCCTGGCCTGTGTGCTCCCAGACGGGTTTCACGGGGCCCGTCTTTGTTTCCATCGCTTACCGGGGACAGCCTCAGACTGTAAAGCGCCCTTCATTGTCACGAGACTTTGTCCATCTCTATTCGTACCCTTGCCTTTTCCGCTGTGTTTCTAGCCCTCAGGTTCCTTCCCTGCCTCTGGCTCCCACCGCAGACCTCTCCGATGTACCTGGTGTACCTTCTGGACTTCATTGAGTGCGCTCTTCCTCTGCAGCCCTGTCACGTGCTGGTGGTTTTTCAAGCAGGGCCTAGGGCTGCTTCACCTGGCGCAAGGCACTCCTCCTGTCTCTCCCTCTTCCTCCCTCCTACACCCGATCCAGTGGCTTTCAGCTGCCGATTCCTTGGTCTTAATGCCTTCACGCTGCTTCCAGCCCCTGTCATGTTCTAGCTGAAGAAGTCTGATTTGGCAGTTTTTTCCTTTAGGATTGTGCTTTTGCTTGGCCTAACTAAAGTTCAGAAAGATTTTCTGCTATATTTCTCCTATGTTTCTTCTTCTAGAAGTTCTTTGGTTTTAGGGTTTGCCTTAGGTATATCCATTTTGAGTAAAGTTTTGTACCAGTACCTGGTGTTTGTGTAAGTACTTTTTTCGCATGTGGATATCCAAATGCTTCTAGCACCATGTTTTGGAAGAGTGATGTTTTTCACATGGCATTGCCTTACACTTTTGTCAAAAATCAGTTGTGTTTTGGGGCGCCTGGGTGGCTCAGTTGGTTAAGCGTGGCTCAGTCGATTAAGCGCCTGCTTTCGGCTCAGGTCATGATCCCAGAGCCCTGGGATCGAGTCCCGCATCTGGCTCCCTGCTCAGCCTGCTTCTGCCTCTCCCTCTGCTGCTTCCCCTGCTTGTGCTCTCTCTCTTTCTCTCTCAAATAAATACATAAAATCTTTAAAAAAAAAATCACTTGTCTTTTATCTGTGGGTTTATTTCTGGACTCTCTTCTCCATTTATCTGTTTGTCTCTCTTTATGCTAATACCATTCTTTTTTGATTACCATTGCTGTATAATAATTCTTGAAATCATGTACTGTTTTCCCTTCAACTTTGTTTCTCATTTTCAGAGTGTCGTCTAGGTCCTGTGTATTTCAATATGACTTTTAGAATCAGCTTGTCGATTTCTGTAGAAAATGCCTGCTACGATTTGGACTGGGATTGCATTGAATCTATAGATAAATTTGAGGGAGAATCAACATCTTATTCATACTACGTCTTCTGACCCATGAATGAGATAGATCTTTCCCTTTATTTAAGTTTTAAAATTTCTCTCAGCAATATTTCTTTTCAGAGTCTAGGTCTCTTTTAAAATATAGTTTACTTCTATATGTAAATAAACGTATTAATTACATTTCCCAGCTACCCACTTTGCTTCATAATCCATGTTAAATTCGGCTTCGACCTCCTCAGCCACTTAAAGTGTTGAGAGAGTTGGTGGGGGGTGCCGGTCCCACCCAAACAACAAAGACAAGCCACACGACCTGCTAATGTAGTGTGCGGTTGTCTGCCTGGGAACTACATGTGTCATCCCCTGGTGACCTTCTAGAGTGCCATTTATATGTCATCAGTTCCTTTTTTAAAAAGTCGCTTAATTATCTTCCACTCTTATTGCCTGTGTGTGTTTTGTTGGGAAAGAAGTAATGATATAATTTCATCCTTATTTGGTAATCTGTGTCTGGTTCAGTGTGGCTTATAGAGCTACTTTGCCATTGGTCCATTACGACATTTGGCTCATTTAACTGATAAGAATAGATTGATCATAAACTTGTCTTGTTTTGAAGTGGGGTAAGTTTGATGCATTTGCAAAAAACAAACTAAATGTCATAAAAGTATATTTCAGTTATGCTTTGAACCTGTCACAGGATCTGGGTTTAGTAGACACTGTGATGTTAGTCTGTTCATAGCAGGTAAGCACATTGTCAGAGGTGTGCGTGCATACTGGGTGCTCCTGTGGGTCCCTGAAGGCTTTGGGAGGCTCTGTTTGCTGTGGAATTAAGGAGGGCTGTGAAGGGAGGGCTTCCAGTCAAAAGAAACAGCAAGTATAGAGAACTCGGGCCCCAGAGAGTTGTAGCATACAGTGCTAAAAGCAAATGTAGACCCTTTTAAAGCCAGAAAATTAATTTGAGATTGGTTGTGAAGAATATGTGTATAATGATGTAAGTCTGAATTATCTTCTAAGTAATTGTCAAATAATGGAGATTTTTTTTTGGTGGAGATAAACATAATCCTTACTTTTGCCACCCACTTCATCTGGAATTCATATTGAATTAGGGAGTTGATAGTAATGGAGACCATTTAGGGGAATATTCTCTTTATTCAGGTAAAAAATGAATAGCACTGAGATTGGTGGGCAGGGGAATATTCTCTTTATTCAGGTAAAAAATGAATAGCACTGAGATTGGTGGGCAGGGTCTATGTTTAAGAAGCTTTGGAGTAAGGAGAAGTAGTCCTTTGAGTTACTTCTTGATCTTTCAAAGAAGCCTGTGAAACTTGGTTCATGCAACAAGCCAGTCGAATGCTTTTCTTCTGTGAGAAACATGTAAGCTGCTGCACTTTGGAAGCATGGTGGCTGGGAACATTTTTTGCTAGGAGGAGAGCTTAATGGAAGGATTTCATTGCAGTCGTTTAGAGAGGGGGAAGGATGGCTGTTAACCTTATTTGGTAACATTCACTGTTAACCATTTCACCAGAAAAGGCCCCAGCTTGTACTCCAGGTAAATTGAAAACAGTATTTTTAAAAACAACTGTCCTTAGGTATAAGTGCTGGCCTATACATCATTACTGTATTTAGAACTTGCTTCTCTCAAGTGTAACTCTGAAATTCTTAAATTTTATTTTATTTCATTAAGATTTTATTTATTTGTTTGACAGGGAGAGACACAGTGAGAGAGGGAACACAAGCAGGGGGAGTGGTAGAGGGAGAAGCAGGCTTCCCGCTGAGCAGGGAGCCCAATGCGGGGCTCGATCCCGGGACCCCGGGACCATGACCTGAGCCGAAGGCAGATGCTTAACAACTGGGCCACCCAGGCACCCCTGAAATTATTAAATATTAAATGCCCATTTCAAAAACACTTTGCGTTGTTGATGGCTCTATTGGGTTGTGAGAGCAGGTGGCAGTTCTGTCTTTTCTTTGTGCTATGACATGTAAAATTTAGGGATTTTCTTTTTTTTCTTCTGTTATCAGTCCCCCAACTCTGATAATAGTATGTCACTATGGTCATCTGTCAGCTCAGTTCACAAAGGGTGGCCGGAAATCAAACCGTTCTTGTGGGCATGAGCTGTTCCCATTGGGCAGCGAGGGTCATGGTGCTGGGCTGTCACTGCAGGGGGTCAGGTGCCTGGGGAGCAAGTAATATTCCTCCATCTTTTCTGTCTAATGTCCTAACTGCTCTTGAAGAAAGAGAAGAGAAGTCAGTGAGTTCATGGGACCAAGGCTGTAAAGGAAGTACAAGGAGTCCCCTGCACAGAGATTAATTAAAATTGTTAGAGAGCCAAGAGCCATTAAGCAATTTGACCAATTCTTCAAAATTCAGAAGTGTGTACTTTGAGGAGGTATGTGAGGCAGATTGCCATACTGGTTTGACATGATAGCCTTCTGTTTTGTTCATATTGTCATATTTGTAACGTGAGAACTTTCTCCAGTGTATTTTACTTTCACTTGTCTTCCTGAAACATATAATTGTAAGTAAGTTCCATAGAAACGAATAAAAATCACTATATAATGCCCCCAAACTAAAGGCTATTAAATATAAATTGTGTTTGTTATGTGACCGAGTGAGTAATATCTCTCTTTCTCAGAAATATAAGATCTTGATTAAGGAGTCAGAAAAGGATATATTTTTCTGTTTCAAAATATGTATCAATTATTTATACATTTATTTTATCTTATTACAGCTCTTTCTCTACCTCTCCTTTTTGAATGGGTCCATTGTAAAGAATATAGAAAAGCAGAAGGGAAGGAAAAGTGGATTGGATAGTAGGAGAGAAAATAAAATTAAGTGATAAGACAGGCATTCTGTTGAGTAATACTCAGCATGAGATCAGTGAGTAACTTTGCTGCCTGGTGCTTAGCTATAGAAAACATAATCGTGGGAGCACAGACAATGAAGCTTGAAGGGACCAAATGAAAAAATAATTAAAATAGACATTCTTTTGTAAGTATACTTTCTGGCTATGAATAGACGTATACTTACCACTTATGAAGATATCTTAAGATTTGTTTCACATGTAATTTTAAAGAACATTGCTATTTTATAATATGAATAAAAAAATAGCTCCCCCCCACTAGTTCTAGTCCTTATGTGTTTATTGTATATTTGAGGAACATGAAAAAATATAATAGTTACAGAACTTTTTTTTGATGTCCTCAAAACATCTTTAGGAACAGGTGTGACACTGATGAAACTCAGCTGCTTCAAGAAGTATTTAGGAAATAAGTTTGTAATAAGTTGAACGTGGTCTAAAAGTGGTATGGCTGGTAATATTAGGTTTTGATAATGTGATATGAACTTACCTCTTGTTCTGTGAGCTTTCAGAATAAATTGAATGGAAAGACATAGGTCTTTTCCCATGTTAAAAGAGCCACTAAAAGGTAAAAACAGATCCACAAGGCTGTTGCCAGTTCTAAAAGGGAGATTGACGGAGGGAGGGAGGGTCCAGAGTCCCAGGGAGAGAGAGAACTTGAGTAAGTTTTGTTACTTATGTAGGATGGCATCTCGAGTTATGTATATAACATTTCATCTACTCTGTATGATCTTCACATTATATAGTGCTGTCTGTTAAATTTTATAGATGATTATGATACTAGATATTATATAGATAATCTAAGAATTTACACACTGTATCATGTAGAAGAATCACTTCTCGATAAGGCTTTCAGCCTTATCGGTATCAGTTACCAGTACGGAACCATCTGTAAAGCTACCAGTGCACGGTGATTTTATGTATCGTTTTCTTTACTTTTGTTCTGTCAGTTCCGTGTCCATCAGTGCCATTCACAATATTAATATGAGGATCTTATATCTTCATTTTATTCACTCATTAAATCATCTTTAGTGCTGCTTCTCGTCGTCATTGCTGGACCCAGACCTGAAATAATGGCAGATTTGGGAAGAACCTTCCGGCTGGAGCCATGTCCCACACCCCGCATCTTTGATTGGGGGGCAGTTAACTGTTTGCACTTTGGAGCTGACTGAGAGAAGTTAATTTTTAGTGACTGTGTGTGAAATAAATTTATTTTGAAAGTATAAGTACAGATAAATTCCTAGTGTTTCCCCCCCTCCCCAAAAGTTATTTCTAAAGTATTATTTGTCAATCGAAACTTTAACTCTGGTGTGCTGTTTCCTTGAGTTGATTATACTTCTTTTTTTTTTTAAGGTAAAGTGCAAGTTAAGAGTTCAGACATACAAGTTGGAGACCTCATCATAGTGGAAAAGGTTGATGCATTTTTTATATATTTTAGACCTGTCTATGCCAGTGATTAACGTTTAGCCTGATTGCAGTAACTTTGAATCTGAAGAGAAATGGTCTGAGACATTGATTCTAACTCGTGACTCCTTGTGTAAGATACGATGGACATAAAGGAAACCCAGACTCTCCGGAGCCGGCCTCAGTGCACTCAGTGTGTGCGGGTGAAAGTGTATTTTGTCTAAAAGAAGACATGTGTGAACTGCTTAATATTGCATTGTTAGGATTATTTCATTGGACCAAAGAATTACATTAGTTAGAACCTATTTAGAATATGTTTCATTTTCTAAAACCTCTTTTTATAGACAGATATATTACACATGGGAATTGGATATTATTCTTGGGATTGAGAAACTTGAAGAAGGAAAGGTCAGTGGAAGTAAGAGAATATTAGAAAGAAAAGGCTTATTAGGCCATTGTAGGAAAAGGCCATTAAGAAATCCCTCAGTGTCAGACTGGGAAGTTTTCAGGTGCCCTGCTGGGTGACTGGGTGGGCCACCTGCTGTGGATGCAGTACTTCTGCATGTCCTGACTTCTCTGAGGAACGGTGCATGAATGCACAACCTCTGGTTTTTCTTTTTCTTTCTTTCTTTTTTTTCTCTCTGTTTTTAAAGCTCTAGAACAGCTTTGAAAAAACATTCTTGTTTGAGAAGTTGTATTAGGGCCTCTTCCAAGAATAGTTGGAGCCCATGCTGCCATCTGGTGCCATGTACCCAGCCTGAGCCCCATCGTGGAGATGTTTGGTACAAGAAGGTCTTTTTCCTCAAGACTAAAGTGGGCTTTATCTTGCTACAGTAATCTGTATACAGAGAATGTTTTGGGGTATGTTTGATTTTACAAAATGGGACTAAATTGAACAAACTGATTTTGGAGCTCATTTCTATAGCATTCAGTTGTCTGGACACTGTAAGTTACTAGCTTTTGATCCATGCTTAGATTTTCAGGTGGTGTCTGTGTTGTGCTGTTATTATAAAGTGCTGTGTGAGCACCCTTCTACATCCATCTCTGCCTGTTTCTGTAGGATAAATGCTGACATGAGAGATGATTGAGCCATATGTGAGTCAAACACCAGTGTTGATTACCTCACAGTTTCTGTGGTCAGGAATTGGGGTATAGATTGGTGTGGGTCCTTCTCGGGGCTGTAGTCAGCCAAGTGGCCGTCACCTCCAGCTCACTCGAGGCTTGTTGGCAGGTTCAGCGCCTCAGTTCCATGAGATTTTGGCTGGAGGCCTCCCTCATTCCTGTCCACAGTGGGGGGGGTGGGGGGGGCCCTCCACAGGGCAGCTCACAGTGGCCTGCCTGGAGAAGGTGGGAGTGCCAGCAGTGTGGACTCGGGGCTGGGACCTGCTGTCAGCAGTGACTTCCATCACCTCTTGTTTCCCTTATAAGAGACGGTATAGTGTTGATGGTGGGATTTGAAGAGCAGATAGTCTCTCGTTGTGATTCAGGGAATGCTGTTTGGCCTTCTCATTTCCTTTGCTCTCCTGTTTATGCGCATTCTCCTTCCCTTTGCAGCCTAGGTTGGTGGAGTGGTGCACCCTTTGGTGCTCACATTTTTACTGAGTCACACGTGAGCCCATCTTGGCCACGTTGTAAGAGCTCATCTCTTCAGTTCTATAGATGGATGTGAAAGACAGACATCTAGATCTGTGTCTGGGCCTTCCCCTTGAGCTTCTCTCTGGCCCCCAGGTTGCTCTCCACCTGTGAGAGATGGATGAGTGACGTGGGCCTTTGTAGACGTCCAGGGAAACGTTTTACTTGAATGCGGTGGTAGCTGTACGTCTTTCTTTCTGTTTGTCACTTCAGTGCTCCCTGGGCAGCACGGTGTGGGTAGTCCTCCCGCACTAGATCCATATTGTATATGAGCATGTGTACGGTCCCTACCTGACCCTGATGTTTACAGATTTGGTAGCAGCAGGACTTCTAAAATATTTTCACTAGCCTTTAGGAAATGTTGTTGTACGCTAAAAAATAGGGGTGGCCTCTGTACCTGACTTAGTTTTTTTATATTTCCAGTTTTACACTCATATTGAAAAATTTGAGATATAATTTCTAGTAATTACTATGAAATGATAAATTTTTAGTGGATTTATATTTGTTAAACCAATTTTGTGATTTTTGTAGTGATAAAAGTTACTGGTTGACTTAACCATCATAAAGAAATAGTAACAATATGGTTGCAAATGGCTTTGTCCTTTTATTTTTTATTTAAGGATCCTAGCAGTACTTATCACTAACCAGAAAAGTAATTTCTCTGTTATTTAACCATACTGCTACTCAGGAATTAATGCTTGGATATTTCCATTGTGGATTTTACATTTGAGGGTAGCCCTTTTAATTCTGTATCTGAATGTGAAATTAAACTTAGTGTATTGATAGTCATTGTGTGGGTGTTTGAAGTGTGTTCACCAAACCTGGACCAGGTTTGCGGGTATAGGGAGTGTTGTACAGCTCACAGGAGAGCAGCAGCCTGGACAATGGGAGAGAGTAGAATGTGGGCTTTCATGTTAGATGAGTCCGGGTATAAACTCCTCGTTTTCCAGCCTCAAACTCTCCGTAGGAGAAGCAGCTCGTTGACATGCACTTAGAAAGTGGTAGGCTAGAACTCTGCAGAGTCAAGGTTAGATCATGCTTGCAGGGCGAAGAAGGAAAACCCGAAGAAGATTGTTTCCTGGCTTAAGAAGGCACCCTCCTAAGAAGTACCTAAAATTGTAGACGAATCTGTCGACTTCAATATTACTACTTGAGGAATGTGTCAAGGAGGGTAACTGTTTGGAACAGGAGACTTAAAAGTTGAAGGTTGTCCAGGTCCTAACATCGGCTCTGAAGTCCAGGTGTTTGAGAAGGATCCAGAGGGACACAAGCAGAGCAGGACTGAAGGTGACACTTGAGGGGTCCTCCTTCGTTACTCAGCCTAAACATCTTTTTTAACAGGTAAATTTGAAAGACAGTTTCTTTATCCTGTTTTTTTGAGGGAATGCAATTTAATAAATATTTTAAACAATTTAATAAGTATTAGCATGTATATTTTAGTACCCAGAACAAACACTACAAAAAATATGCATAGAGATACAGTCTGAGATCCTAAGATGGACTCCCGAAAAGGGTTCAGGTAACACACAAGAAAGCAGGAAATTTGAAACCGAAGAATGAATACCAGAGGAAACCAATAGAAAACAAATAATAAAATGCAGACTTATACTCTAATGTGTCAGTAATTACTTTTATTATGAGCAGTCTGAATATACCAATCCTGAGATAGAGTGGATAAAGAAGTGAGACCCAGCTGTGTGCCATTCACGAGGAATTTAAATCCAATGACACAGGTAGGATGAAAGAAAGTAACAGGATGGGAAAGATAAACCACAAAAAATTGATCAGAAGTAGGAGGGCCTATATTAATATCCAGTGAAATAGAGCTCAGAGTAAAGAAAATGACTGGAGATAAAGAAGGACATCACATAATGATATCAGGGTTACCCATCAGGAAGAAGAAAATAATCCTCAATTTGCACTCACCAGATAACGGAATCAGAAAAGTCATGAATCAAAAACTGTTGGAGCTGAACAAAAGAAATAGACAAATCCACAGTTATGAGTGAGAACTTCAGCGCCACTCTCTGAGCCTTGGATAGAAGTGCTGGGCAGGAAATCAGCAGTGACAGAAGATCCTCACTGAATCCGCCAGTCAGATCTAACTGACGTATACAGATCACTCTACCAAACAGGAGGAGAGCACATATTTATTTCAGGTGTCCATAGAACATGTACCAAGATAAAGCATTTCCATAAAACCTCAAAAAACTGGAAAAGAATTTGAAATCATACAGCGGTTGTTTCATCACAGTAGAATCAAAGTAGAAACTAGAAACAGCGCAACAGGAGAACTCTAAAATATGTGAAAAGTAAACAGTGCGCTCTAGTTATGAGATAAGTATCTCGGAAACAAAATATATATACCTGCATGAAAATGAAAAGACAACAAAGTACACGGAATGCATGTACAGCAGTGCTGAGAGGGAATTTCATAGCAGTCAGTGCCGACTTAAGATCTCAAATTAATAATCCAAGTTCCTCGCTTGGGAAACTAGAAGAAGAAGAGCAGAATTAAACCAATGCATGCAGAAGAAAGGAAATAAATATCAGAGCAGATCAGTGAAACAGAGAATAGGAAGACAAGATAGTAAATCAGTGAAAGCAAAAGTATTCACCAATCTCAGGGATGACAGAGGGGACATTACCGCTGGTCCCGAGCCATTGAAAGGGTCATTGCGGAATACGCCACCGACAGCTGTACCCCAGCTTAGATGAGATGGACCGATTCTTCCCAAACCACAGACTATCCGAACTCGGTCAGAATTAAACAGATCGTATGAATGGTTCTACAAACCGTAAGGAAATGGAGTTAACAATTTAAAATCTCCAGGAAGGAAATATCTAGGGCCAGATGTTTTCAATGAAGAATTCCTTGAGACTCTTAAAGAAGACTAGTGTCATTTTTACACAGTAGTTTCCAGAATATAGTTGAGGATGGAACACTGCCCAGGCTCGTGTTAGGAGTCCAGTTACTATCCTCCTGTCAGCACAAGAGAAAGACAGCACAACAAGAGAAAACAAATATTCCCTGTGAATAGAGACACAAAAAAAATTCTTTAAGAAAATAATTGCGTGTTGATATCCGCAATATATATAGAAAATTCGACATCATGATGATGTGGAGGTTATTCCAGGTACTTAAGGCCCATTCCGACATTCTAAAATCACCCAGTGAAATCCACTCTATGAACAGGTTAAAAGAAAATTATATGATCATATCAACATGTGACTACATCCAACACCCATTCATGATAAAAACTATCCACAGTTTGGATTAGATGGTAATTACCTTAATTATATTTAAAGGGCATCTGTAAAAACATAGAGCCAACATCATACTTCACAGTGAAATTCTGAATGCCTCTCCTTTCAGACTGGGAGTAAGTCAGGGATGTTTGTTCTTAACCACTGTTATTTAACTGACATTTCTAGCTACATAGAATAAGGCAAGTAAAGGAAATTAAAGGAATTCAGATTGGAAAGGAAGAAATAAAAATGTCCCCATTTGCAGACGACATGATTGTGTATATAGACAATCCCAAGGAACTGATGAAAAACCTGGAACTAATGATAATGAATAGGTTCAGCGAAGTGGCCAATTATAAGATCACCACTCAAATACCAATCCCATTTCCAACATGTGGAAACTGAAATTAAAAATGAAGTACTCTTATAGGCAGTACTAATGAAAACAAAATCGTAGGTATGCTGAAAATAACTGTGTTCGTGAAAGTAATCAGACACTATAAAATTCCAGTTTTCCTAAAATTGAATATAGGTTTAATACAGTTCCCATTAAAATCTCAGCGAGGTTTTTTTTTTTTTTTAAGAGATTTTATTTATTTATTTGACAGAGAGAGACAGCGAGAGAGTGAACACAAGCAGGGGGAGTGGGAGAGGGAGAAGCAGGCTCCCCATGGAGCAGGGAGCCTGACACGGGGCTGGATCCCAGGACCCTGAGAGCATGACCTGAGCCGAAGGCAGATGCTTAACCACTGAGCCACCCAGGTGCCCCGAAGTTTTGTTTTTTGTTTTTACTTTTTTAGACACAATAAGCTTATTCTAAAACTAATTTGTCAAGGCTAAAATGGCAAAAACGGCCTTCATAAGGAGAATAGAGTGAGAAGGGTCACTTCCTGATGTTAAGGCATACTACCTAGCTTTATTTACCAACACAGTGTGTAAGAAGAAATAAAGATCAGTGGAATGGTGTGGAGAACCCAGAAATAGACACACCCAAAGGCTCAAGTGATTTTTTTAAGAAAAAAATTCCATTATGATAACATTAAAAAGAATAAAATACTTATAAATGAAATAATTGTTAAGAATAAGCAACAAAAGTGCAACACTTGTACTTTGAAAAGTACAAAGCAGTGTCAAAATATACTAAAGGAGACCTAGGTAAATGGAAAGACATCCTAGATATCATGGATTAGAAGTATTAATATTGTTAAAATGGCAGTACTCCCCAAATTGATCTACATATTCTGTGCCATCCCTCTCAACATCCCTGCTGACTTTTTTGCAGAAATTGACAAGCTGATTTTAAAATTATATGGAAACAGAAGGGACCCAGAATAGTGAAAAACAGTTTTGAAAAAGATGAATAAAATTTTAGTATTCACACTTTTCCATTCCAAAACTTTATTCAACGTTAGAATAATGTAGACAGCATAGAACTCGCAAAAATTCAGAATTGAAAGTTCAGAAACAAAGCCTTAAATTTGTGGTTAATTGCTTTTCAACATGGGTGCCTAGAAAACTCCATGGGGTAGAGGGGTATATTTAGGTGAGTGCTCTTTTTTTTTTTTTGGACCTGGTACTGTTGGTGAGATTCTCCCATTTTGTTGTGGGTAGCCGTAATTCATTCATTTTGTTGTTACGTAGTATGTCTTTTATCCATTCTACTGTTGCTGGATATTTGGGTAGCTTATTAGTCTTGCCTATTAGAAATGATAATTCCATGTCATACTTGACTCAGTTGGTGGGGAAACTTGGAGTTGGGGTTACTTGGAGTTAGAAGTGGGAAACGGAAGGAAAGAAGGAAGAAGATAGGTGTGTCTCTGTATTGACTCCCCAAGGCTTAACAGAGCCTGGGATTACAAGCTTTTCTGAAAGGCAGGGGCTCCCTCGTGGGAATATCCTGCAAGTATTTCCTGCTGGTTTTTATAGTCACATAAATAAAATGCACCCATTTTAAATATATGGTTTGATTTGTTTACACAAGTGTAATCATCACCACAGTCAAGATACAGGATATTTTCATCATCCCCCGAAATTTCCTCAAGGCTTTTATTGTCTCACCCCAAGTCCCGGGGGCGACCACTGATCTCCTCTCAGTCGATGTGGATTATTGTCTGTTCTTGTATTTCATATAAGTGGAATCCCACATTAAACACTGTCTTTTCATCTCACTTCTTTTGCTAAACAATGTTTTGTTTATTAAACAAATATTTTTCATATTTATTCCTGCTTGTTTGTAGCAGAAGTTCATTCCTCTCTACTGCTGAGTAGAGTTTCACTGTACGAATACACCACAGTTTGTTTATCCATTCACCTGTTGATGGATATTTGGATTGTTTTCAGGTTTTGGATGTTATGAATAAAGCTGCTATGGACATGTGTGTACAAGTCTTTGTGTGGACATATGCTTTCATTTCTCTTGGGTAAATATTTAGGGGGGGATTTCTGAATCTTACAGTAAAGTGAAAATATAAGAAATTGCCAAACTATTTTCCAAAGTGGCTGTACCATTATGCAGCCCCATCAGCACTGTATGTGAGTTCCAGTTACTTCACATCCTTACCAGCACTCAATATTGTCTGTCTTTAATGTTAGCCATTCTAGTGTGTGTATAGTGACATATCACTGTGATTTTAATTTGCATTTTCCTGACTAATGTTCATTCATCTATTTATGTGCTTAATGACCATTCATATATGTTCTTTTACGAAACGTCATTCAAATCCTTTGCTCATTTTTAAATTGGGTTGATTCCTATGTTGACTTCAACTCTCAACTAAGGGTGACAGCACTTCTGACCAATTTGATTTAGAGCTGGTAATTTGAGGCTTTCTAATGGCACTGCCAGACTCAAAATTACTAGCCAGGGTTCAAGTGAAAAGGTCAAAAATATATGGAATGCATAAATCAGATCGCCATCACTCTCCTGCTTAAAACCTGCCAATGGCTTCCCTCGATTATTAGAATAAAATCCAAACTCTTTACCTTGGCCTCCAAAGTCCATGTGATATGACCTCTGCCTCCCTCTCCAATCTCATCTCTTGCCATTTTCCCCTCGCCCACCATGCTCCTGATACTTTGATCTTTTCATCCCTCAAACACACCACATTCTTGACTCTGTCCCCTCTGTCCAGGATCATATTCCCATAGAGTTCTGTATGTTGCCTCCTTCCATTCAGGTTTCAACCTCAATGTGAGGACTTCCCTGCCTAATCCTGATAAACAGCACCTCTCAGTCTCTCTCTATCTAGCTCTTGCCACTGTCTGTTCTTATCTGTATTTTATATGTGTTTCTCCCCTACTAGAACTCATGCTTCACGAGTACAGGTACTTTGTCTTGGTCATTGATGCATCTCTGGCACATATAAACAGTGTCAGGAACATAGTACCAGCTAATTAACTGTTTTTTGGAAGGAAGGGAAGGAAGACAGAGAGGGATAGAGGGAATGAGAAGAGAGGAAAAGAAAGCTGGTTTTCACAAAAATACAAGATAAGACCACTCCCATTCAGACTCTCTATATGGAAAGTGCTTCATTCAGGGCTTCGCACAAAGCCTGCTTCTCTTTTCCCTCAGCCGTTTGTCCCTACAAAAGTCCCAGCCTCTAGGATCTGAACGGCCTTTGTCAGAGCCAGAGAGGGCCCTCCTTGAAGAATGCACCGAACGTATTCAATTCGAAAGCATCATCATCTCCCCAGGCGCCCCAGTCATAAGCAGGATTCATAAGATGAGGTAGGCAAGAGAAAAGGGGTAGCTTTGGGGCACAGTGTTTGGCCAGGAGTGGGGAAAAAGGACATTTCAGGGCGCCTGGGTGGCTCAGTTGGTTGAGCGACTGCCTTCGGCTCAGGTCATGATCCTGGAGTCCCGGGATCGAGTCCCGCATCGGGCTCCCTGCTCAGCAGGGAGTCTGCTTCTCCCTCTGACCCTCCCCCCATCTCATGTGCTTTCTCTCTCATTCTGTCTGTCTCTCAAATAAATAAAATCTTAAAAAAAAAAAAAAGAAGAAAAAGGACATTTCAGAGATTCTTTCATTCTTTCACCTGAGCCGAATGCAGATGCTTAACCTTAACGACTGAGCCACCCAGGCGCCCCTCTGTGTATTTTAAAGATGAGATTAACATTTAAAATCAGTAGCCTGGGGCGCCTGGGTGGCTCAGTGGTTAAGCGTCTGCCTTCAGCTCAGGTCATGATCCCAGGGCTCAGGTCATGATCCCAGGGTCCTAGGATCGAGCCCCCCATCCCGCTCCCTACCGGGCGGGAAGCCTGCTTCTCCCTCTCCCACTCCCCCTGCTTGTTTCTCTCTCATGCTGTGTCTCTCTCTGTCAAATAAATAAATAAAATCTTTTAAAAAAATTTAAAAAAATTTAAAAAAAATTAAATATCTTCACAGAAACATCTAGAATAATGTTTGACCAAATATCTGGGTACTGTGGCCTAGCCAAATATGATAAACCGAAGGGTCAATTCATGAGTGATAAGAAAGGGTGCTAACATTTCCCGAGCACTGACTATTATGTGCCAAATCCTTTGCAGACATTAGTTCACATATTAAACCATTGGTAGATTATATATATTATCTGCTTTTACAGATCAAGAAGATAGAGCCTAGAGAAGTTGAATAACTTGTCTGAGATCATGCAATAAGATTCTAACCCATGTCAGTGTGGCAGTAAAGCCCTTGGCAACTTGGGCAAGAGAGTATTCCAGGTGTGCAAGAAAGGTAGCGGGTGGAGGGGAAGATTGGCTGGGTGACTTAAAAGTTCTTCCTCTGAAGTCAGGGAACTTGTTTTTTTTTTCCTAACTCATGATGTCATAATCTATCATTTTTCACTGAGAGATTTTTTTCTGTGTGAATATCTTTCTTAAGAATGGAAGTCTAGAGTCTAGATGTTCATGATTAAGCATGTAAACCTACATGCATGATAAATAAAAATAATATTTAAATGCTCTTCCAAAATGTTTATCCCTGTGTTCTTTCTAGTTTAGTATTTATGTCTGAAGTTATTGTTTTCTTTTAGTTTCTAGTTCTTTCTCTCTTTTAAAAACCACTTTATTGAGGTATGATTGACATAGAAAAATTTGTATATATTTAATTGACACAACTTGAATATGGAGGTAAATATACATTTGTGAAACCATTGCCACAATCTATGCCATAAATATATCCACTGCCTCCCAAAGTTTCCTCCTGCCCTATTTATTTACTTATTTTTTTTATTTTTACTGCTTTGTGATAAGAACGCTTAACATCAGATCTCTTAACAAATTTTTAAGTATAAAATACAGTATTATTATGTATAGACAGTCTGTTTTACAGTAAATCTCTCTGACTTATTCATCTTGAAAAAATGAAACTTCATAGCTTTTGACTAATACCTCCCTGTTTCTCCCCGCCCCCAGCTGTGGCAACCACCATTTTACTCTCTAAACTAAACCATTTTACTCTCTAAACCATTTTACTCTCTAAACTCCTATGAGTTTAACTATTTTAGATTCCTCATTTCAGTGGTACCATGTAGCAATTTTCCTTCCATGTCTGGCTTATTTCACTTACCTTATATCCTCCAGGTTCATTCATGTTGTCACCAATGGCAGGATTTCCTTCTTTTTTAAGGCTGAAGAATATTCCATTGCATTTATATATTACATCTTCTTTATTCATTCATCTTGTGATGAACAGTTAGGTTGCTTCCATGTCCTGGCTATTGTAAATAATGCTGCAATAAATTTGAGAGTGAAGATAGCAATTCAAGACCCTGATTTCAATTCCTTTGGATAGATAAAGCAGGATTGCTGGGTCATATGGTATTTCTTCTTCTAATTCTTTCTGAGTCCTATCACTTCATTTCTCTGTTTTTCTAATTCTGATTTTTTTCGGGGGGGAGTGGGTCATGTCTTGTATTTTCTTCATGTCTTCTAGCTCACATTAAAATAGGAGTACAGTTTTCATCTGTCCTATTGGCTTGTCTTTCTGGAATGGTATAATTATCTCTAACAGTGATTTTTTTTCTTACAGTTTTATGTAGGATTTTACCTCAATAATTTCTGTGGCTTATTTATCACATGAAATTTGTTTTCCTAAACTTTTATATGGAGGGGCGCCTTGGTGGCTCAGTCGGTTAGGTGTCTGGCTTCAGCTCAGGTCATGATCCCTGAATCGGGGTCCTGGAATCGAGCCCCGCATCATGCTCCCTGCCCAGCAGGGAGCCTGCTTCTCCCTCTCCCTCTGCCTCTTGCCCCCTGAGCATGCTCTGTCTCTCTCTCTCTCAAATAAGTAAATAAAATCTTTTTTTTTTTTTTCAAAGATTCTATCTATTTGAGAGAGAGAGACACAGCAAGAGAGGCAACACAAGCAGGGGGAGTGGGAGAGGGAGAAGCAGGCCCCCTGCTGAACAGGGAGCCCGATGCGGGGCTCGATCCCAGGACACCGGGACCATGACCCGAGCCGAAGGGAGACGCACAATGACTAAGCCACCCAGGCGCCCTAAATAAATAAAATCTTAAAAAAAAAAAAAAAAACTTTTATATGGAGGCCTAATTCGGGGCAGCTTTCTTTATAGAGCTCCCTCTTCTGTTGCTTTCTTGGTGTTCAAAAATATAGCAGCTTAACTTCTTATATTCCCCAGGTCTGTCCCCATCTCCCACCTTTACCTACACCTGCTCTTCCCCTCACCTGTTATCCCTGTCATACTCATCTGGGACACTAAGAAGGGAATCCTGGATGGTCAGTTTTGAAAATTCACAAGGGCTAGATTTCTTCATCTTCTTCAGGCCTTACCACTGTCCCCTTGCACTAACCCATTATCAGACTTGGCAAAACCTCTCCCAGAGGGGATATATCATTTTCAGGGATTGCAACCTAGCCCATCAGGCTTTTTAGGAAATACTTAGAGGCGACTTTAGAGATCTGCTCTTCTCAGGTCAAACATTGCATTGTTTCCCTCTGCTTTCCCCCAGTGAAGATGCAGGTCCCATGCAGGTATCATGATAGTTACTGGTTTTTCCTGCTTGCTAGTATTTTACAGTTCACAGGAATGCCTTATGTCTCAGGTTGGGGATTGCCAGAAGCATCCATTATGATGGAGTTTAGAGGGCAGAGTGCTTCTTAGGAAACAACACAGATGAAAGGAATGATGGGGCAGAAGGACTTGCAGAACTTCAGTGCATGCTGGCAATGCCTCCAGCAACCCAGCAGAGGTCTGGAGAAAGTATTGCCTGTCACAACTGTCCCACCGTGGATGCAAACGGCGCCAAGTGTATACTTCCTCTTGTTCAGCTCTTGGAAGTGGCCTGCCCCGGGAAAGGTATGATTGCAGGCAAGGTGGCTCTCTGCAGCTGAGGCAGATCCTGAAATCGCTGAGAGCTCCTCGGAGCTGGGCAGCCAGTCTTTCCTTCAGGGGCACATGTCCTTGTCTCCCACCCATGGTCACCTCGTTTTGTTGTAAATATTGTCGGCTGCAATTTTACTTGGGATTGCATTGAATCTATAGATGAATTTAGGAGGACTATGTCTTTACAATATTGAGCTTTACAGTCCATGAGAATGATACATCTCTCGTTTAGTTATATAGTTTTGTGGTTTTTATAAAGTTTTATAGTTTCCTGTATAAAAGTCTTGCATATCTTTTATTAGATCTTCCTCCTAGTTATTTAATGTTTTCAGTGATATTGTAATATTATTTTTAAAATTTTATTTTCTAATTGTTTGTTGCATCTTGAATTTTATATACTGATCTTATATCTAGTGACCTTCCGAAATTCACTCATTAATTCTAATAGTGTTTCTGCAGATTTGTTTGATTGTCTAGACATGTAATCATGACATTTACAATTCATGAAAGATGTATTTGTTTGTTCATTTGTTTCAAATTTTTATATATTTTATTTCTTTTGTTTGCCTTTTTCTGTGCCTAGGATTTCCAGGAAATGTTGAACAGAAGTGATGATGGCAGGCATCTGTCTCATTCCTGGGATCGGAGGGAAAGTTTTCAGTATCTCACCATTAACTATGATTTTACTGTAGGTTTTTTTGAAGACACATATTTACAGATTAAAGAAGCTTTCTCTATTCCTAAGTTTTTAAATAACAAATGTAAGTACTGAATTTTACCAACTGTGTGTTCATCTTCTGAGAAAATCATATTATTTTTCCCCTTTATTCTGTTAATGTGTTGAGTTACATTGATTGACATTTTTAATATTAAAGAACCTTGCATGCCTACCTAGAATAGAACTTGATTATGATATATTACCTTTTTTAATAAATTGATATTCTATTTGCAAATATTTTGTTTAGAACTTTTGTATCTATATTCAATTCTTCTGTCACTCCCCAGACAATATTAGGTCCTTAGAATATTTCAACTCCATTTACATCACCATCGCCTTTTTAAACTCTTATTTTCATGCCTTTTAATTGTGCATATATTTAAAACCCAATAACATCATTATTATGGTTTTTTTATACAATTTTTCCATTATCCATTATATCTTTCTACCTATTTACCTCTTCTGTGGTTCTTCATTTATTCCTGTATTTCTCTATTTCCTTCTGGGATCATTTTGCTTTTGCCTAAAGACCTTCCTTTAGTAGCTTTTTTTTTTTTTAGTGCAAATCTGTTTGTGAATAATCCTCTCAGTTTTTACCTGAAAATACCTTCATTTCACCTTCTTTCTGAAGGATATTTTTGCTAGGTATACAAGTTATTCTCTTTCAACTCTGAAAATTCTGAAAGCTACCTAATAATGTTAGCTAATGTAGCATAAGACAGCTTATTAAAGTGTTTTTTTTTTTCTTTATGTCTGCAACTAGGAGCGTTCATGACTGCAAGGTTGCAATGACTAGTCAGGTGTCCTATTGAATAATAATGATGAATCTTAATTATACTTTTATCATATACTAATTTCTTACTCATATTTAACACTGCCTCTGGATTATATATTACATTTTACCAATTACTCTGTCTATTCTTGGTACATAAGAAAACTGCTTAAATTATTTTATTTGTAATACATTAAATATTTAATAATGAAATTCTCTCTTCACTCTTTTTCTTTTTTAAAATTTTACTGATATATTCCCATCCATTTATTCTTCTGGGTAATCTTAAGAACTGTTTTATAAAGCTCCTACATAAGTGTCATTAGGATTTTCATTTGAGAGCAACATATTTATAAATTAATTTACAGTACATTTACAATATTCTCTTTAGCAACAGGACAGCTTCATTATGGAAGTCTCATGTTTCTGAGATTTGTGTGTGTGGGTATCCTGTACATTGCACCATAGTTTTGTTAATAAGTATAGAAGCATTTGTTGATATTATGGATGAAATATTTTTCTACAGTATTTGCTGACTGGCTGTTATACAGGAAAGTCACTGTGCAGAGCTTTTTAATTAGTTATAATCATTTTTCCTTAATCCTTTTGGTTTTCAAGGTAGACAATCATATAATCGGAAAATAAAGATAATTTTCTCTTTTATTTTCCAGTAGTCATGCTTACTTTCATAACTTAAAGGAAAATATTAAATAAGAGCTACAACTTAAAGGAAACTTAAAGAAAAATATTAGCCAACCAAATTACAGTTTTAAGGAAAATATTAAATAAGAGTTGTGAGATATGGGCATATTCATACAATGCAATATTATTCGGCCATAAAGGGTGATGAAGTACTGATACATACTAGACATGGGTGAACACTGAAAATACTCTAAGCAAAAGAAGCCAGTTACAAAAGACCAAGTATTATACGACTACATTTATATGAAAATCCAGAATAGGTAAATCTGAAGAGACAGAAAATAGATTAATTGTTTAGGGCTGGATGGAGGAAACATGTGGAGACAGGGGAGGGGGCAAAGGGGGTGATAAGCCAAAGAGCACAGGATTTCTCTCTGAGGTGATAAAAATTGCCAAAAATTGACTGTGCTGTTGGTTGCATGTATCTATGAATATACTAAAAAATCACTGAATTGTACACCTAAAATGGATGATGATATATATGTATATCATCATATATATATGCATATATACATATATATATATTTTAAAGGAGTTGTGATACCTTGCCTCTTTGTCTTGTCCCTGACAATAAAGGAAAATATTCCAGGCTACTATTTCCGTTTTGTATGATTTTGGTTACCAAGTTTGTACTTTGATATATATAGTAGGAGGGCTGGAATACCAAAGACCGCATTTCGCAGGTATTGTCACCAGCTGACTTTTGATCTTTCTGCTGGTGGGAGACCAGAAGACGAGGATGGAACCCTCTTCCTACTTCCAGTCTCTGATGGCATATCTGGTGGCAGCACAGCAAGGACAGTGGCAACACCACCACCAACAGTGACCGTGGCAATGGCCAACAGTGGTTGGGGGGTGCAGGCTCCTGAGTCCTGCGTAGCAGCTGACCAAAAAGCAGGAGCCTCTGTGGCATCATTCCCTTAACTGCTGGAAAACATCGTCCCTCAAGCCCGAGGATACTGGTCATTCACTGCGGTTACTGTTTTTAGTGACCTTACCTTCCTCCCGTCCTTCCATTATGCTTGTAATCAATTCCCATATCAAATTACTTTTGTTTTACAAGTCTAGAGTGGTTTCTATTTTTTTTAAATGGACCCTAACTGATAGAGATAGTAAGGAAATGTTTTCCATTCAAATTTTAACAGTAGTTCTCATCAGAATGGATGTTGAATTATAGTGAATTTTTTTTTTATCTGTTAAGAGGATTATATTGCTTTTCTCTGTGGATATACTCATGAAATTAATTACATGAAGAGATTTCCTAATATTGAATCATTTCCACATCTTAGTGTGTTTCCCCAAGAGCAGAACCAGAGGCAGGTATGTTGGTACAGGTAGTCTACTTGAGAGGTGACCAGGAAACTGGAGTGAGGGAGTGGGGAGAATAAGACAGGGAAGGAGGTGAAGAAAATAAAGGATGCATTGATAAGCTCATGACTACTGAGGGCAACTAGTGTTCAATTTCTTTTAAGCTCCCTCAGAGGAATTGTGTATGATGCACCTTGTAATTCATCCTCATTGAGTTTTCATCCCAATGGCTGTGAGTTGTCTCTGAGGCATAAATTCCTGCACACCTCTGGGCTGCACCTGCCTGTAGACAGCTCAAGCCCCTAGGCTGGGAGATGCCCCAGGGGCAGAATAGCTGAGGATTCACTTTGGTGGAAGTCTGATGTGGGCGGGGCATCAACACATCCACAATACCTGTATTTCAGAATAAACCTTAGTCCCGCTTGTTTTTCTAATCTGATACTTCTGCATCAGGCTAGCTTTATACATGGTTTTCTTTGAGCATCAGTTATTATAAAACCCAATTGTGAAGGGTTGAAATATTTAAAATAGTGTTTCTTTCAGGAAAGTTTCCAGGAATTGCTTGTAAGACTCTTTGGATCCAGTGCTGCCCTGGAGGTAAGTCTCTGACGACCTTCAAGATGTGCCTTCCTTTGCTTCATTCTATTATTATTAATTTAAATTCAATTAATTAACATATAGTATATTATTTGTTTCAGAGGTAGAGTTCAGTGATTCATCAGTCTTCTATAATACCCAGTGCTCATTATAACACATACCCTCCCCAAGGTCCGTCACCCAGTTACACGATCCCTCCACCTCCTCTCCCCCCACAGCAACCCTCAGTTTGTTTCCTCTGATTCAGAGTCTCTTATGGTTTGTCTCCCTCTCTGATTTCATCTTGTTTCATTTTTTTTCTCTCTTCCCCTATGATCCTCTGCCTTTTTTCTTAAATTCCACATATCATTGAGATCATATGATAATTATCTCTCTGATTGACTTATTTCACTTAGCATAATACCCTCTAGTTCCATCCATGTCATTGCAAATGGTAAGATTTCCATTTTTTTTTTAAAGATTTTATTTATTTATTTGAGAGAGAGAGAATGAGAGAGAGCACGAGAGGGAAGAGGGTCAGAGGGAGAAGCAGACTCCCTGCTGAGCAAGGAGCCCGATGCGGGACTCGATCCAGGGACTCCAGGATCATGACCTGAGCCGAAGGCAGTCGTTCAACCAACTGAGCCACCCAGGCGCCCAAGATTTCCAATTTTGATGGCTGCATAATATTCCATTGTATTCACTGTATTCCATTCATCTGTCGATGGACATCTGGGCTCTTTCCACAGTTTGGCTATTGTGGGCATTGCTGCTATAAACATTGGGGTGCAGGTGCCCCTTTGGATCACTACATTTCTATCTTTGGCGTAAATACCTAGTAGTACAATTACTGGGTCGTAGGGTAGCTCTATTTTCAGCTTTTTGAGGAACTTCCATACTGTTCCCCCGAGTGGCTGCACCAGCTTGCATTCCCACCAACAGTGTAAGAGGGTTTCCCTTTCTCTGCATCATCGCCAACATCTGTCATTTCCTGACTTGTTAATTTTAACCATTCTCACTGGTGTGAGGTGGTCTCTCATTGTGGTTTTGATTTGTATTTCCGTGATGCCGAGCGATGTTGAGCACTTTTTCATGTGTCTGTTGGCCATTTGGATGTCTTCTTTGGAGAAATGTCTGTTCATGACTTCTGCCCATTCCTTGATCGAATTGTTCTTTGGGTGTTGAGTTTGGTAAGTTCTTTATAGATTTTGGATACTAACCCTTTACCTGATATGTCATTTGCAAATATCTTCTCCCATTCTGTCAGTTGTCTTTTGGTTTTGTTGACTGTTTCCTGTACTGTGCAAAAGCTTTTTATCCTGATGAAGTCCCAACAGTTCATTTTTGCCTTTGTTTCCCTTGCCTTTGAAGATGCATCTAGCAAGAACTTGCTGTGGCCAAGGTCAAAGAGGTTGCTGCCTGTGTTCTCCTCTAGGATTTTGATGGATTCCTGTCTCACCTTTAGGTCTTTCATCCATTTTGAGTCTATTTTTGTGTATTGTGTAAGAAAATGGTCCAGTTTCATTCTTCTGCGTGTGGCTATAATCAGCTATGGAATCAGGATATGATCCACTAGTTTTATATATGGAAACCAGCATGATCGGCCAAATAACCAGAGCTCTGCTTTTATAATTAATGTAAAAATGAAATCACAAAGCAAAATTTTTCATCAGGTTTGGGTATAGATAGATATATAAATGTAGATCATGGACATAGATATGGATTTTTAAATATGTTCATCTCTGTCAAGGAAAAGAATGTTGAAAAGTACCCAGAGATCTCACCCACCAAAAAGTCCACAGAGTACTGGATTTCTCAGTTCACAACATTCACTAAAAACAACTGAATTCTTTAACCTCAGCATTTCTGTTACAGTACATCAGGGCACGTAGAATATTCTCTATATAATAAATAGACAAATGTACCTGAGGAAAGAGGCAGCAAATGCTAAAGTGGAGGGGTCCCTAGGGCACAGTAAAAGATGTTTACATTTGAAGAAAGTTAATTTTTTTCTTGTCATGAAAAATAAATTATTTAAGATTTCACATGAGATGTTTTGACTTTCCCTTCTGTGCAAAACCATTTTTCTCAAATAATTTACCTAATAGACATGAAAAACTGCTATCAAGCCTTTTCTCCTCCAGTTGCAGCAGTGAGAAAATTATTTTACATCAGCTGCTGACAGCTAGTGTCCCTCTCAGAGGCATAATGAGAGAACTGTCAGGCATGATGAGTGTCCAGTACAGAAATATTTAATTAATGAGCTCTTATCTTGCCTCTAGGTAATTCTTCACAGTCCTAAGGATATATAAGGAGCACCCTCTGATCAGTCCAGGGAATTAAAAAAAAAAAAAAAAACAGTTGCTGCTGAAAGAATTTCAGTTTTCATCTTTTTAAGTCCAGGTTACCTATAAAATGTCATGAAAACAAGGGTTCAAGGACAGTAGAAAAACTGAGGCAGAGTGAGGATGACTACACACCCCAGGAAGTAGCAAACCTCCCGAGGAGGACACTGGACATCTTCATACCCCATTCTTGCAATTTAACAGATGCATATAATTTAAAGAAATTAAATAGTTGACCTTCTCACTGAGGTAACCCCCAATGTCAGTATCTGGGGTGTAGATGCGCAGGTTTGAGAGAACACGAATGCAACCCTCTGTCTGAGGCAGGGCAGTGGGGTAATGTCTGTTTGCCAGTGATCTGGAAACAGGCTAAGGAAGGCATCCTGAGGATCCACATTCTATCTGTAGACTGGAACCAAACCCTCTAGTTTTCAGCCTCCATGTCGCCTAGTGTCCCATATTCTAGACTCTCTCTGGTGTTATTTTTTTAAGTTTTGATTTGAATTTCAGTGTAGTTAATACACAGTGTCATATTAGTTTTAGGTGTACAATATAATGATTCAACACTTCCATGCATTACCGGGTGCTCATCACGTCAAGTGCCCTCCTTAATCCCCATCCCCTATTTCACCCATCCCCCACCTACCTCCTCTCTGGTGACCATCAGTTTGTTCTCTATAGTTAAACTCTGGTCTTATTTCTTTAGAAAGAAAAATCTTTCCTTCTTCTATGGGCTGTGTTTGAGGAGCTAGAATTGTGATCTGGCTGTGTGGAAAGTGAAGAGGAACCTGCTCTCTACAGAATGTCAAAGCAAGTCCCACACTTCTAGGTGGAGGCACCTAGAGATGAATAAGAAGCTATCACGGATGGGGATGGAGAAGCCAAAGCTAAAATCCTCCGCGGTTGTGTGGAGTTGTGAGGACAGAGCAGAATCCCCGGACTGCGGTCAGTGAAGCCGCGCCCACCCACGGAGATCCCCACCAAACGCAGAACACACGCCCTCCCCCTGCCCCTCCCTTCTGATTTCCTGCTTGCCTCCCGTCCGCAGAATCTTCTCTTTGATCCTCCCGTCCTTCCAATAACCTCATCATAAATACTTTGTATTTAAGTTCTTTTGTTTGGAAAAAAAAATTTTACGGGCTTAATTTAACATGCTTAAAATTTTATTTTATTTTTTTTTAAGATTTTATTTATTTATTTGACAGAGACAGCGAAAGCAGGAAAACAAGCAGGGGGAGTGGGAGAGGGAGAAGCAGGCTTCCCGCTGAGCAGGGAGCCTAATGTGGGACTCGATCCCAGGAGCCTGGGATCATGACCTGAGCTGAAGGCAGACGCTTAACGACTGAGCCACCCAGGCGCCCAACATGCTTAAAATTTTAAAGGAGTAGACTGCCGCAGGATCCTGACCTAGGATCTTCTATTTTAGAGCTTATATTTATATTAAGAAAAAGTCCAACAGAAAGCTACTGTGAGTTCATTTCCACATCACTTTGTGGAAGGAACTTTGGAATTTGATCCTTCAAGCAGCACTTCCATGTATTAGGAAACAGCAGCCCAGGATGTGTGAGGTCTACATGCGGTGTGTCCACGAGTTGGGAGGTGTGTTTAGGACTCACAGATCTCGGGTACTATTTCCACAGTCCCGGGTTTGGAAACCACTCATCCTCTGGACTAGAACAATGCCAGGCTGATCCAAAATGTTGCTTCCTTACATCGAGGCCTTTTTACTCTTCCTGGAGATTCTTACTCTCTGCACCTGAGCTTGGTTAGCGTTCACTTTGAGAGCAATGAATAGCACCTTATTCCTAGGAGGAGATTCTTCCCTTTGGTTTGTTGTACTAAATGCTGTTGACAAAAAGACTGGGGCTCAGGGCACCGGTTGGAGAAAGGTGAGGTAGAGGTTCAGGGTGGATTGCCAAAAAGGCATTAGACTAAAACCCAGATCCCTGAACATCTAATGCACAGCCCTTGCCTTTTAACTAAGTCAGCAGGGGCGCCTGGGTGTCTCAGTTGGTTGAGCGACTGCCTTCGGCTCAGGTCATGATCCTGGAGCTCCGGGATCGAGTTCTGCATTGGGATCCCTGCTCGGCGGGCAGTCTGCTTCTCCCTCTGACCCTGCCCCCTCTCATGCTCTCTTTCTCTCAAGTGGATAAATAAGATCTTTTTTTAAAAAAACTAAGCAAGCAAAGAAAGCATTGAAAGAGTGATTAGGCTAGGGCCTCTGGCTGGCTCAGTCAGTGGAGCCTATGACTCTTGATCTTGGAGTGATGAGTTCAGGTCCCACTTTGGGTATAGAGATTACTTTAAAGATTTATTTATTTAATTGACAGAGAGAGAGAGACAGCGTGAGAGGGAACACAAGCAGGGGGAGTGGGAAAGGGAGAAGCAGGCTTCCCGCGGAGCAGGGAGCCCGATGTGGGGCTCGATCCCAGGACCCTGGAATCATGACCGGAGCCGAAGGCAGACGCTTAACGACTGAGCCACCCAGACGCCCCAAGGGTGTAGAGATTACTTTAAAAAAGTGATGAGGCCTAAAGCAAATAAAGAAATTAAATTTCCCCATCACCATTGTTCTTTGTCCACCAATCCAAAGAATTTCTTCTATTCCTGGTGAAATTAACAGCACATTTACAGATAGGGTTCACCATGGTTGTAATAACTCTGTAAAAACTGACTCTTCTTGGGCTCCTTTTGGTAGGTTTTTACCATGTTTAATAAAACAAAATTGTAATATTTTTAACTTCACTTAACATTCTAAAAATCCTGAAGATTAAAGGCTTACATTTTTGTAATATTCATTTCCACTTAATACATTTAGAATAATATATTATTTTAAATGAAGGCTCTGTCTATTGGAATTAACTTTTAAGAAGTTCTGAAGATTATTCTAGAAGGCATAATGGTGGTCACCTGGCATGAAAACTGCACCCTGAGTAAAAACACTGGAGAATGGAAATTTTAAAGGTATAGGCAGTAAAAGAACATTGTATTTTTATAAACATGACTGAAGACCTCTTTTGAAAAATTATATGCTTAAAGAATTCAGTAGCAATACAAACCCAGGGATCTGGGTTTTAGTCTAATGCCTTTTTGGCAATCCACCCTGAACCTCTACCTCACCTTTCTCCAAGCAGTGCCCTGAGCCCCAGTCTTTTTGTCAACAGCATTTAGTACAACAAACCAAAGGGAAGAATCTCTTCCTAGGAATAAGGTGCTATTCATTGCTCTCAAAGTGAACACTAACCAAGCTCAGGTGCAGAGCATAAGATTCTCCAGGAAGAGTAAAAAGGCCTTGACGTAAGAAAGCAACATTGTGGAGCAGCCCGGCATTGTTCTAGTCCAGAGGATGGGTGGTCTCCATTTGTAGCAGGCGCAGGATCTGCAGTATTTTTGTATAGCTACTTTCATATCAAACCTAAATCACTTCTGAGCTAGAGCCCTTTTAATCACAAGCAACAGAAGCTGTTCAAATTAGCTTAATCCAAAGGGAAGTTTTTTTGGCTTGTGTGACTGAGATGTTCTAGGACAGAGCTGGTGTCCAGAATTCAAGGTATGTTAGCAGGTCTCTCTCTCTCTCTTTCTGTTTCTCCCCTTTTTTCTTCCCTTCAGCGTCTCTCAGTGAATTGGCCTCATTGCCTCCTCCTAAAGTCAGCTTTCTCCTAGGTGTTTGAGAGCTGGGGACAAGAGAAGAGTTAAGAACCTTATTTGGCCAAGTCCAGACCACACCGGGGAGGAGGCTAGCCACTCAGAGCCAGGCAGACAGAAGCAGTATCAGCAGCTGCTTAGAAATACAGAATCTCAAGCCCCACTCCAGACCTATCTAAGCACAATCCAGATTTTTATCAAGATCCCCAGGTGATCTGCATGCACATTAGTGTTAAAGAAACTTTTTCTCCTAGGAAAGATGCAGTGGGGGCTGATGTCATTATAGGAGTGGCGGGTAAAGATACCAAATGTGCACTCCAACACAACTCTGAAAATGCAACTTCCTCTTGTTTAGCCTTCAGTGGAAGAATGGATCATTGTTCTAAGTAAATTTTAAGACTCATTTAAAGAAACGTCTGTAGGTCTCCCTGCAGTTTCCTGTTTTTTATAGTTCCTCTTTCCCTTTACTCTTACTTTTCTAGAAATTATTTGCTATACCAGGATTTTTGTTAGGTAGGAGGAAATCAACACCATGAGTGTTCCTTTCTGTCTTTGACTCTAACTAAATTGCTCTACTCCCTGCCAACATATGTGCTTCCTTACTGCTGGAGGTAGCACAGCCTACAGGTTATCAGCATGGATCAGAAGCCCTACAGGCTGGTTTGAATCCCAGCTCTGCCCCTTACTCGCTGTGATACTCAACCTCTCCTAACTTTGGCTTCCTCATCTGTAAAACGGGACTCATCA